>NC_079213.1:15618785-16358785 GCF_029633865.1 Lampris incognitus | reverse complement strand
ATATATGAACTGTTATGATATATGATATAACATGAAATCCACCTGACCTTGCCAGACCAAGGTGGGGATTTAATCAGTTTTTTCCACACGCATCACATTGGCTTTAAGCTTGTGCTGCATGCTCAGTGAAACTTTATGAAGAATGGTCAGGTACAGACACAGGTAGTGGACAGACAAACAGACGAGACAAATAAGCAAAGTAAGACACAAATAGACTAGCAGAAAAGTTAGAAACTCTAACGAAGCTTTGTGATCGCTGCTGCATTAAGACACACACACACACACACACAAACTCTGGTAATTTGGTAGCAATGCAGTAATGCAGATGAAGATGTGGGGAGATGTGTGGAATATGATGGGGAAGCATTAGGGAGTGTGTAGAGATGATGGGTGCAGAACCCTTAGGTAACAGTGGCAGAGCTGGCTTGAATTTGCTGAAAGTGGCTGTAAAGAGAGATGGTTCTGGTATACGGGAACATAGTGCCGAGCCTCCTTCTGGTTGTCAGGGGCCTAACTCAGTAGGCCTCGGTCAGGAAAGGAGCCTCAGGATAAGCCTGGGCCTGCATTCACACCCAAACTGTCATGAGCACCAGCAGACGATGTGGAAGCTAGCTGGCTAGCTTCTCGCAGTTGTCGCCGGCAGGGCGGGTCGATTAAGCTGCACTGCAGACATCAAGTTTGTACTGAAGATGTTACAGCAGTAAGAAAACCCTGTCTACATCTGGTTCTAGCTTCAGCAAGTCATCGCTAATTTTCATAAAGTTAATCTCATCTCTGCCACAAATTGGTCGCTCTTGGTGCTGGCACCACGCTGCTGCCATGGCGATGGCTGCTCCTAATTGCTGACTCCCATATGGCTACCTTAAAAAACTGTCATGCTGTGCTTCATATGGGATTAGCTGCAACAGTGGTGGTGGCATGCAGTTTTGTGAACGTTACCATGGTAATGGCCTTGTCCTTGGAGTCCGCCAAAAAAGAAAACACGGACGAGGATGGAAGGAGAGCTTCATTCTACATTAGCATAACTATGGATGGGCGGTTTATTCCCCAAAAAGTTGATCAAAAGTAATAGACTCACTTGACGAATTCAGGTCAGAGATGAAAGCTCTCTAAGCATCATGTCTCTTATTAATGCTGCGGTAGTCTTAACTTTTTTCAACATACAACAAAAATTGTGCGCCCCCAGCAAACTGATCAGCCACTCAGCATCCATGTTGCCTTAGTAAATCAACATCCGGTTCGTTGTTCCATTACAGCATGATGGCAAAAGTTGGGAAAATTGAACTCTTGACCGAGCGCTGGGGGTGGCCAAATTATGCGCCGCAGCCCAATTTACAAACATGGAACATACGGTTCGCTGTGCACCATCATAATGTAAACCTAACAATAGAAAATAAATTACTGGTGGCTGCTTTTGTCCCTCGTGAAGCTTTGGGGTATAAGGGATGCCTGCCCTCATACACACTCAGCTGAACAGCTTCAGGAGGTTCATAATGATGGCGCCCATGAGTTAGATCAGTTAATCCCTGACATCGGCTGATGTTTTCTATTGTAGCCACTGATAGGTTCATCTTGTCAGGACATGGATAAAGATATTAGCTCCCATGTCAGCGCTCACTTGAGAGTTACATCATCTCCTAGGTACTTGTGAATACAGTAGGGGTTGCATGAGTGCATAATTTACAACTCGAGTACTCCTTCCCTGAAAAACTCGAGTTCTCAAGTAGTCGGGGGGGGGTGGGGGTTGAGCGGGAGGTGGTGTCCTGCATCAATTAAAAGACTATGCAACTGTGATGGGGTTGGTCTCAGCACATAGAGCAAGCATAAAGTTAATGATGTGATATGAAGATAACACTTGGTCTTACCTTACGCAGTGATGAAGTATGGATGATACCGATGATGTTTTCACCTTATTGTTACCGACGAAGCTCAGTCAACAAAGTGATTTCTCACTAAGTGATCTTATTGTGTTTAGTGGCTGTTTTTTTTTCTTCCTGTAAATTCGGTGAAACCTGGTCATCATAAGTAAGCCTAACCAAGTTAAAAATGAAACTAGTCATATTTGCTCGAATCTATTTTTTAAACGGCATCAATTTGTGTAGCTGTGTTAGTGTAGTAGCCCAGTGTATTATATGACAGACTCGATGGTAAAGTGATACTGACATCAAAATCTGAAAACTCCTATTGATAGGCTATGTTCCGAGTTGGAATGTGACCACGGAGAAATTCGGTGGCCAAAACAGTGCGTTTGTGGCCACTCGAGAGAGATCTGTGATTGACTGTAGATGGTGTCCAATGTCAAATTGTGCCGGTGGATACGTAGACACCAGTCAATTTGCATATAGGGTGTGTCCGTAGCGAGATGCTATAAAACCACGGAGAAGCCATTCTTTCACCCCCTCCTGCTAGCTACTTGGCTTGAGTTTGTGCTATTTTGCTGAGACTTTATCGATCTTGCTACGACGTTTTGCCATCTATCTATCTATCTATCTATCTATCTATCTATCTAAATATCTACACACCCCAATTCCAATGAAGTTCAGACGTTGCGTAAAACGTAAATAAAAACAGAATACAATGATTTGCAAATCCTTTTCGACCTATATTCAATTGAATACACTACAAAGACAAAATAGTTAATGTTCAAACTGATAAACTGTTTTTTGCAAATATTCACTCATTTTGAATTTGATGCCTGCAACACATTCCAAAGAAGCTGGGACAGGGGCATGTTTACCACTGTTACATCACCTTTCCTTTTAACAACACTCAATAAGCATTTGGGAACTGAGGACACCAACTTTTGAAGCTTTGTAGGTGGAATTTGTCCCCCATTCTTGCTTGATGTACGACTTCAGTTGCTCAACAGGGTCTCCGTTTTCGTATTTTGTGCTTCATAATGCGCCACACATTTTCAATGGGAGACAGGTCTGGACTGCAGGCAGGCCAGTCTAGTACCTGCACTCTTTTACTACGAAGCCACGCTGTTGTAACACGTGCAAAATGTGGCTTGGCATTGTCTTGCTGAAATAAGCAGGGACGTCCCTGAAAAAGACATCGCTTGGATGGCAGCATATGTTGCTCCAAAACCTGTATGTACCTTTCAGCATTAATGGTGCCTTCACAGACGTGCAAGCTACCCATGCCATGGGCACTAACACCCCCCCATACCATCACAGATGCTGGCTTTTGAACTTTGCACTGATAACAATCTGGATGGTCCTTTTCCTCTTTAGCCCGGAGGACACGACGTCCATGATTTCCAAAAACAATTTAAAATGTGGACTCGTCAGACCACAGCACACTTCTCCACTTTGCGTCAGTCCATCTCAGATGAGCTCGGGCCCAGAGAAGCCGGCGGCGTTTCTGGGTGTTGTTGATATATGGCTTTCGCTTTGCATGGTAGAGTTTTAACTTGCACTTGTAGATGTAGCGACGAACTGTGTTAACTGACGATGGTTTTCCCAAGTGTTCCTGAGCCCACGTGGTAATATCCTTTACAGAATGATGTCGGTTTTTAATGCAGTGCCGCCTGAGGGATCGAAGGTCACGGGCATTCAATGTTGGTTTTCGGCCTTGCCGCTTACGTGCAGAGATTTCTCCGGATTCTCTGAATCTTGTGATGATATTATGGACTGTAGATGATGAAATCCCTAAATTCCTTGCAATTGTATGTTGAGAAACGTTGTTCTTAAACTGTTGGACTATTTGCTCACGCAGTTGTTCACAAAGTGGTGAACCTCGCCCCATCCTTGCTTGTGAACGAGTGAGCCTTTCGGGGATGCTCCTTTTATACCCAATCATGACACTCACCTGTTTCCAATTAAGCTGTTCACTTGTGGAATGTTCCAAACAGGTGTTTTTTGAGCATTCCTCAACTTTCCCAGTCTTTTGTTGCCCCTGTCCCAGCTTCTTTGGAACATGTTGCAGGCATCAAATTCAAAAGGAGTGAATATTTGCAAAAAACAATAAAGTTTATCAGTTTGAACATTAAATATCTTATCTTATGTTAAAAAATGTGTTCAGAAAGGGCACGTCAGTCTCTCTTTAAAGCCATCCTGGAGAAACCTCTCTACAACTCACGATTGTTGCGTGTTTATTTCATCACAACGACAGTTGGGAAAGAAAATTTGCACAGAGAAATACAACAATAAAGCAAACACACGTGCGGTAATTGATTGATTTACCCTTTTCTGGTGTCGCCATCCTTCCTCTCGTTTACCAAGGACTCCAACAGGGAACCAAGTGCCCGTGACATCGAGCACCACACGATTATCGAGTACTCGATGTCTGTGTAGAAGCTCGAGAATTGATGTACCTGCTCGAGAATCCAGACAGACAGGCATAAAGACAGAAGGATTAAAAAGACACGAAATGGCTAAAAACTTCTGTATATAAAGACAGAAAGTCAATGAATAGAACATAATATAGGCCGACAGTCAGACAGAAAGCCAGAAAGTATCGGTACAAGTAGTCAGACGTCAAAAAATAAAGAGGTTGAAGCTGAATAGAGATGAGAATTGAGAGGAAAGAGGCATAAGTTGTTATTGTATGTCGTAAGCCTCACCTAAATTCCTGTGTCTGCGGCTTTTGACATCAAGTATATTTCTCTACTTTATTCGTTCAGGAAGATTTGTTGTCAACTGAGATTAGATTCAACCAGGTACAGTGTGATACCGCTCTGCCTCAAAGACAGAAATATGCAAGCACTGCTAATCTGTTGACAGACAGCTACACACAAGCAGACACACACACACACACACACACAAAGTACGCACACGTATATGAGCGCACGCATGCCTCACACAGATAGACACACCCATGTGCATGCACAGAAAGACACACACACACACACACACAGAAACGCACTCATAGACAGCATGATTTTTGTGTGATGTGTGAGCTGTGCTACACGAGCACCGTACATTGCTGCAAGATGAGGGACAGATCGAGGAGAGGGCCGAAAGGGTGGATGGAGGGATGTGAGGGAGAAATTAATGGCTAGGTTTAGGGGCAGATGATGAAAACAGATGGACAGGTGGGTGGGTGGATGGATGGATGATGGCTAGAGGGATGATGGATGGATGGAAGGGGTGGAGAGGGCATTGCGGTGGAGTTGTAGTAATGAATGAATGGATATACGATGGAAAGTGGAGGAATATGGGCATATTGATTTAAATGCAGGTGGGCTGTTATCCGTGTGTGTGTGTGTGTGTGTGTGTGTCTGTCCTTCTGTCCAGGTTAATGTAATTTGCACATACAGTGGCTTGCAAAAGTATTCATACCCCTTGAACTTTTCCACATTTTGTCACGTTACGACCACAAACATAAATATATTTTATTGGAATTTTATGTGAAAGACCAACACAAAGTGGCACACAATTGTGAAGTACAAAGAAAAGTATACATGATTTAAAAAAAATTTTACAAATAAAAAACTGAAAAGTGCGGTGTGCAAAAGTATTCAGCCCTCTTTTCTCTGAGTGCAACCAATTGCCTTCAGAAGTTGCTGAATGATCGAATGTTGACCTAATGACTAAATAGAGTCAACCTGTGTGTAATCTAATCTCAGTACAAATACAGCTGTTCTGTGACGGCCTCAGAGGTTTGTTAAGAGAATATTGGGGAGCAAACAGCATCATGAAGTCCAAGGAACACACCAGACAGGTCAGGGATAAAGTTGTGGAGAGGTTTCAAGCAGGGTTAGGCTATAAAAAGATTTCCCAACAAATTAACAGCTGACATCAAGATGGAAGAGGTGATAGATGCAATAAATTCTTTGAAAAACAATAGAAGCCCGGGCAGCGATGGATACCCTGCAGAATGGTACAAAGTGTTTAGGGAAGAGCTGGCACCGATACTTCTGAGATCCTTCAATTGGACACTTCACAATAATAAGATACCACCATCATGGTCAGAGGCAATAATCACAGTCATTCCAAAACCGGAAAAGGATAAAGAATATTGTGGGAACTACAGACCTATTTCATTATTAAATGTAGATTATAAAATATATACGACAATTATCTCCAAAAGGTTAAACTCATTCATAGGTGATTTGATAGATGAAGATCAAACAGGATTCATGAGAGAAAGACAAACGCATGATAATATCAGAAGGACATTGCATATTGTTGATCAAGCGAGTAAGAGAAAACAAGCTACACTATTAGTAAGTTTAGATGCAGAAAAAGCATTCGATCGGGTGTCTTGGAATTTTTTGTATGCAGTATTGGAACGACTAGGGTTCAGCAATAAGTCAATACAGTGTATTAAAACATTATATCAACAACCTAATGCTCGGATTAAAATAAACGGGAGTTTAACGAACAAGTTCATTTTGCAGAGGTCGACAAGACAAGGATGCTGTTTGTCTCCGACACTGTTCGCGTTATTCATTGAGCCTTTAGCGGAGGCCATTCGCCAAAATGAAGGAATTAATGGAGTGACAGTGAATGGCACTGTCCACAAGGTGGGGCTATTTGCTGATGATGTCATAGCCTATCTTGAGCAACCACATACATCACTCCCTCAACTAATGAAGCTACTAGAACTATATGGTCATTTATCTGGATATAAAATTAACATCTCAAAAACACAGGTGCTAGTTCTCAATTATACTCCAACCACAGAATTCAAGGGAAAATTTGACTTTAATTGGAATCTAAACAAAATCAAATATTTGGGAATTTACATTACCAAGGAATTGTCTAAATTACATAAAGCAAATTACGGCAAGATCAACGATGTGATGCAAAAGGATATTGATAGATGGTCCACTCTGCCACTTGACTTCAGCTCAAGAATTGAGACAGTTAGAATGAATATTCTACCAAGGCTTCTTTACCTATTCCAATCGTTGCCTGTAGAGGTGACTCAAGCTCAATTTGATAGGTGGGATAGGACAATATCTAGATTTATTTGGGGAGGGAAGAAGCCCAGAGTAAGGTATGAAACTCTCCAACTCTCAAAGGAAAAGGGAGGTATGGGTTTACCAAATCTAAAAGAATATTTCAAAGCTGCCCAGCTGAGATATGCTGTTGACTGGTGTAGGCAAGATTACATGGCCAAGTGGAAAGTCATGGAAAGGGAATATGGTGGGTACCCTATCCAGAATATATTAGGGGATAAAGAAGTATACAAGAAAACAAAAACCCACATGGATTCAGTCACATTATTTACACTGGAGTTATGGTTTAAATTGATTAAAATCAACAAATTACAAGATGAGATACAGTTATTGAGATGGGTAGCATATGATAGAGACTTTATTCCAGCGAGGCATGACACAGTTTTTAAACTGTGGGTTAACTGGGGAATCACAGCATGGTGCACTCTAGAGGAAAAAGGGGAGATGGAGAGTTTTCAGGGTATAAAAGACAAGTTTGATTTGGAGAATCAAGACTTCTTTAGATATTTACAATTAAGGGATTATTACAACAAACGTATCAGGAGAGGACCCTCCATGGAGGTGAACAGTGTGATTCAAATTATAATCAACGCATATAAAGGGAGAAAATCTAGGACTATATCTGTACTATATCAAGCTCTCACAACTAATAAACACTCAACTAAATATATATAAGAAAAATGGGAATTAGAATTTGGCACAGAAATTACAGAGGAGGACTGGCAGAATATGTGGAAAGTTCATCAATCCTCCACTAGTTCGCGGATATGGAGGGAATTCTCCTGGAAAAATCTGATACGTTTTTTTATTACACCAAAAATCAAAAATAGATACTCCAGCACCAAACTGTCATGCTGGAGGAAATGTGGAACAGAGGATGTAGACCACTCGCATATATTTTGGAAATGTAATAAGCTAGCGATGTTTTGGGAGATGGTTCATGATGTAATACAAAAGGTACTTGGATATGACTTCCCTAAGAGCTATATGACCCTCTATTTCTGTAATTTTAAAAACGACGATATAGGGTCAAGTGATAGATGTTTGGTTAAGATACTGCTGATTGCGGCTAAGAAGGCAATCACAAGAAAATGGTGCCAGGTGGACGCCCCCACACAAGAACAATGGATGGAAATAGTGGAAGACATTCATACAATGGAAAAACTGACTCATCGATTGAGACTTACAGTACCTCGGATGGAAGACCAGTCGAAGAAATGGACATGGTTTAAGGAGCAAACACGCGACAACATAATTCATGACAACACTTAAGACTGGAAAGTTAGACCCACAGGAAGCTCATGTAGTTCATTTTTTTGTGTGTTTTTTTGTTTGTTTGTTTTGAGTTGTCCTGTTGGGCTTGTGTGCAAGTAAATGTAGATAATTCAATGTTTACTTCTGAATACGGATGCCATGTTTGTATTGACCTAAAAACTTCAATAAAAACTAAAGTGATATAAAAAAAAAGATTTCCCAAGCTTTGAACATCTCACGGAGCACTGTTCAATCCATCATCCGGAAATGGAAAGAATATGGCACAACTGCAAACCTACCAAGACACAGCCGTCCACCTAAACTTACAGGCCGAACAAGGAGAGCACTGATCAGAGATGCAGCCAAGAGGCCCATGGTGACTCTCGACGAACTGCAGAGATCCACAGCTGAGGTGGGGGAATCTGTCCACAGGACAACTATTGGTTGTGCACTGCACAAATCTGGCCTTTATGGAAGAGTGGCAAGAAGAAAGCCATTGTTAAAAGAAAACCATAAGAAGTCCCGTTTGCAGTTTGCCAGAAGCCATGTGAGGGACACAGCAAACATGTGGAAGAAGGTGCTCTGGTCAGATGAGACCAAAATTGAACTTTTTGGCATAAATGCAAAACGCTATGTGTGGCGGAAAACTAACACTGCATATCACTCTGAACACACCATCCCCACTGTCAAACATGGTGGTGGCAGCATCATGCTCTGGGGGTGCTTCTCTTCAGCAGGGACAGGGAAGATGGTCAGAGTTGATGGGAAGATGGATGGAGCCAAATACAGGGCAATCTTGGAAGAAAACCTGTTGGAGTCTGCAAAAGACTTGAGACTGGGGTGGAGGTTCACCTTCCAGCAGGACAACGACCCTAAACATAAAGGCAGGGCTACAATGGAATGGTTTAAAACAAAACAGATCCATGTGTTAGAATGGCCCAGTCAAAGTCCAGACCTAAATCCAATTGAGAATCTGTGGCAAGATCTGAAACCTGCCGTTCACAAACGCTCTCCATCTAATCTGACTGAGCTTGAGCTGTTTTGCAAAGAAGAATGGGCAAAAATTTCAGTCTCTAGATGTGCAAAGCTGGTAGAGACATACCCCAAAAGACTTGCAGCTGTAATTGCAGCAAAAGGCGGTTCCACAAAGTATTGACTCGGGGGGGCTGAATACTTTTGCACACTGCACTTTTCAGTTTTTTATTTGTAATTTTTTTTTTAAATCATGTACAATTTTCTTTGTACTTCACAATTGTGTGCCACTTTGTGTTGGTCTTTCACATAAAATTCCAACAAAATATATTTATGTTTGTGGTCGAAATATGACAAAATGTGGAAAAGTTCAAGGGGTATGAATACTTTTGCAAGCCATTGTATTTCCCTTTAAAGGTTAATCAAGACCTAGAGACAAGCTTATTATGCCAGAAAATATTTTTGTGCCTCACCCATGCACTCACACACACTGTACAACGATATAAACAGACAAAAAAGCTAGTGGAGATCATACAGATGGATGTGTGTTTGTGAGTGCATGTCATCATCATCATCATCATCAGTTCCGTAACCTATGGAGGTCGTAGGAGCCCAGCTGATGCCTCAACAAGTCTCGGTTGAGTCATCATTGTGTGTCAGTAGGGGGAGTACCTGGTGGTCCCTATCTCCTCTCCAGGTATGGATGACCATTGGTTCACAGAGGAACTCATCCGCCCTTTTGACAGATTTTGTTCTTAGTCCTGCTGGGTGTCCACACACCCTCCTCACAACAACCCAAGGGTTGAAGTGGGGTGCAGGTTCAGTCGGTTGCAGTTTAACTTTCGACATGGTGCCCGGGAATGTGCAATTTTACTTAGACATTTGGATGGGGCTTCTGTGGGTTTCTGCATGTGTTATCCCCGTTTCTGCACTTACAGTTATCAATATCTGATTTATCGAGGACTTCTAAAAAAATATAACCAAATCAAAATATTACCAACAACAACGTTTAGAGAATTAAATAAATCAGTGCAGAGGAAACAATGGGTCTAAATTCTGACGTAATGCTTGATCACTAAAGCCTTGAATGCACACATCGAGGCTATTCACAATGTGGTTGTGTGTTTTCCAGTTGCCAGGCCCTGATATCACAGATGCTAGTCCATGTGCTAATCAATAATTTACAATTCCCAGCTTTATTGTGGGAAAACAAACACTATTTTAACCAATTCTGAGCTTTCTATCTCTAATGTATAATGATAATAAATTAGTCTTATATAGTGCTTTTCTAACACTCAAAGTCGCTTTACAATAAATGGTGGTGAAACAAGACAACAGATAAACATAACACAGATATACAGGGGTGGATGGGAAGGGGGCACTACGAGAGGGAGAAGCGGCAGCCACACACGATGCCAGCGCGCACACAACACCACCGACTTAAACAGATACAAAAGGACAATAAAAGCAAAACACAACAGCACTGTGGACGTTGATTTTCTGTAGGGGTTTACGCCCGTGGCCTATTCCTCTCCCGGGGTATCCACTAGACAGTGGCACTATTTAACCCATAGCTGGGGGCTGGTTTGTGGGCATCAGGTAATATGCACACACCGGTGGGTCTGCGTACCGCCCTTCTAGGGGCCAGACCTCCTCCGAGTCCCTTGTAGTTCAGCCAGGGTCCAAGGTGTACCCAGTTACCGTGTGTCGCCACAGGGAGGCACTACATAGGGCTTGCTGAGAGGCTATGTACTGGCAGGGAGAGACTTATGCGCTCGGCTCTACTGTTCGCATTTCTGCTAACCAGCGGTGAAGGTTGTTGAGAATGAGATGTGACAGGCACACAACACTATAACAACACACTAGACGATTCACAACAACCCCAGTTCTTACACAAGAATGTCACATACGTATGTCATCTGTCTGTCTGTCTGTCTGTCTGTCTGTCTGTCTGTCTGTCTGTCTGTCTGTCTGTCTGTCTGTCTGTCTGTCCGTCCGTCCGTCCGTCCGTCCGTCCGTCCGTCCGTCCGTCCGTCCGTCCGTCCCTCTGCCCTCTGGTAGTGTTGGTAAAGTTTCCTGCTTTTTCTTTTTGCTATTTTCACCCCGTGATAATATCTCCTCTTCCTTCTCTCTTTGGTGTCATTGTCTTTTTGTCTCCTCCTCCTTGTCTCTCTCTCTCTCTCTCTCTCTCTCTCTCTCTCTCTCTCTCTCTCTCTCTCTCTCTCTTTAACTCTCTCTCATTCTCTTAATCTATTTTTTCTTAAGTCTGATAGAATCTGCAGTTGTGGATGTGCAGTATATCTCAGGTTACCTTAAGACTCCATTACAGAGTTAAAAAAACAATGTTAATCAAATTCGCTTCCTTAGGTTGCCGTGCAAGGCTGTGCAACACACTGACTCTTTGTGAAAAATTTGTGTTTTTGTAAGAATGCCTGTCTGGCTGGCTGTATATCTGTGTAGGCCCGGGCGATAAAACGATAGCAATGTGCACCTCTCTTGTCATTCTTCCTCTCTGCCCTTTTTCTCGTCTCACATGTTCCTCTCGCATCAATATTTTGCTCATTCACGTCCCTCTCTCTCGTTCCATCTGGGAGGTGTTAGCGGGTGTAATGGTGGATTCTGTCTTTGACCAGGCCAAGCTGGCCACTTGGCTGACCATTGGGAACAAAGTAAGACGAATGGGGCTCAAAAACATCCTTTTGCAGAGCGGAAAGGGATGGTCTCCGGCCGACTTAGGCCGACGTCCACTGCCAGCGTTTACTGATTGCTGTGCGCACGCGGGCATGTGTGTGTGTGCACGACATGGCTGATCTGCAGCGATTTTATCATTTCATCCAGGCGTGTGGGCTAAATGAGACATGCATTTTATCCAATCTGTGCACCTTCTTCTCTCTCCAAGTGTGTTTTCCTGTGCCGCTTGACGCTCGGATGAATTCAGGCATCCATGGACCATTCACTATAAAGACCCCTTTGGGTCGGTTCTTGAGCTAACTGAATTGCGAATATACCGCAGATAACTAAAGAGCTAGCTGCAGTGTCGTGTCTATATGATGCTGCTGGTGGACGTTTCAGCTTCAAGCCAGGTGTGATGCCACCACCAGCTCACTCTTAGAGTATACTTTTACTTATTCTATGTCAACAAAATAATAGCTATAGGACACACTATTTGTATGCTATTTCACCCAGGAGATAGCAATAGATAAGGGTTAAGGTTAGGTAAGGGTAAGGCTCATGTTAAGGGTTAAAGTTCGAGTAAGTTTAAGGTGGCGTCATCGGGGTGAAATAGCATTCAAACAAGGAGTCCTGAACAGATCACGTTTCATTTATGAACATTTTGGGACTGTGGAATGCAGTATGTAGCAGAAGAGGGTCTTGAGGTTTGTTTTTAAATCTCAGTTTTACCCATGGTGGACGGCACCTTCATAAATATAATTGTTGCTCATCTGTGTGTGTGTGTGTGTGTGTTTGTTTGTTTGCTTGCTTTATGCAGGTGTGTGTGGAGATTGGCAAGTTCTTAACGGTGATTTTAGCTCACATTTGCTTGTTTGTGACATGTTTTATGTAAGAACATCACCAGTCAATTCTCTCATCGTCCAGCTTCTCTCTCTCTTTCTCTCGCTCTCACTCTCACACACACACGTCAGCCAACAAAAGCGCAGCGGATCTGAAACAGATGCCCAAGCCAAAGAGGATCATTTGGATTTGGATCCTCTCCCATCTTGCATTGTTTATCAGGTCCTCTCTTATCTGTTGTGTTTGTCCGTGAAAGTATCATGCTTTGTTTCCCACCTTTTTTTTTCTTCTTCTTCTTCTTCTCCTCAGACAAGAGGTCCTAATGATATAATTCCAGGCCCGAAGAACGGGAGAGGGGTGGGGGAGATTTTTGGTGAATAAATGAATTTAGAGAGCGAGAGATGTTTTGGAGGGGAGGGAGGGGTGAACAGACCCACCTAAAAAAAAAGGTCTGTGCCCCTGAGAAGGTCCAGTGAATGCCCCCCCCCAAAAAAACATCTCCTTTACTCATATCAACACATGTGCATGCTCTCGCTCACTTAGAGAGTTTCTTACAGCCACTAGTAAGTTGGCGCGGCTGAGTCCAGACACCATCGTGTCAGCTCCGGTTAGACAGTGCCCAATTATTACTATTTTTTAGCTTTATTTAACCCTTTTACTCCCCTTACGATGGCAGTGATATCTTACAGCTGCAGCACTCTTGGATATCGGCTTAGACTTAACTAAACAGAGCTTACAACCAGAAAATTGTTACCTCGGCATGGCCAGAGGAGGTCTGTCAGGACAACAGCAACATCGAGGTCCCAGATGCAATGAAGTTAAAGAAGCATAGGGGCAGGTGTGCTGGAATAAGGAAACAGACTGAGAGCTCAGGCTAACTAACCATCTGCCTCTGCCTGGTATCCTGTTCGCAAATGTCCAGTCTTTGGAGAACAAGCTAGATGACATAAGGGCAAGGATTACATTCCAGTGAGACTTCAGAGACTGCAACATCTTCTGCCTGACTTACACGTGGCTATTCCCCTCGATGCCGGACCAAGCGATCCAACCATCTGAATATCGCTCTGTCTTCCGCAAAGATAAGACAGAACAACGAAGTCCGGTAAATCCCAAGGGGGGGGGGTCTGTCTCATGACAAATAATAGGTGGTGTAATCCCGGGAATATTAAAACCCTCTATTCATCCTGCTTTCCTCACCTGGAACTCTTGACAATTTTATGTCACCCATTCTATCTCCCTAGGGAGTTCAAGTCAGCCATCATTACAGCCGTGTACATTCCCCCGTAAGCGGACATGGACAGAGCCTTATCTGACCTACATGACACCTTAACTTGACTACAGACCAAGCACCCGGCCACTGCCCTCATTGTGGCAGGGGGACTTCAACAAGGCAAACCTCAAGAAAGTTACGCCGAGCCTTTTTCAGCACATAAAATGCCCTACCAGGAAGGAAGAAACACTGGACCGCTGGTACACACCCTTTAGGGATGGGTACAAGGCTAGATCTCTCCCGCCTTTCAGCAAATCAGACCATGTTGCCATTTTAATGATGCCGGGATATAAACAAGGAATGGTATGGGAAGAGGTAGTGACATGAGAGGTCAAGCGTTGGTTTACCAAATCAGAGGCTGCATTTCTGGCTGCTCTGAGTGATGTAGACTGGGATATGTTCTAATCCAGCTTTGACGACATCAGTGAGTTTACAGAATTAGTGACTCGCATCATAGCAACCGTGGTAGACAATGTTGTTCCATCTGTTAGGGAAAACTTTTTCCCCAACCAGAAACCATGGGTCGACAGATCTATTTTGGTCGCTCTCAATGTTGCACTGCAGCATACAATGCAAGACTAGTCAGTGGAGATACTGAGTGTTATAAAGAGGCATCCTACAGGCTAAGGAAGGATATAAAGGTTGTGAAGCTATGCTACAGGGACAGAGGGGAATTGCAGTCCCAACAACATGACTCTAGGCACATGTGGTAGGGTCTGCACACTACTGGACTATAAGAAGAGATGATCCCCAACAGTGAGTACCAACGCTGCACTGGCAAATGAGCGTGCCTCAAACCGAGCCTCGAGGGGGCCTATCTTGAAGAGGTGGCAGGCTTGTCGCAGTGGTGCTGGACCAACCACCTTACCCTAAAAAAAAACAGAAAAAGCTAACAAAACTAAAGAGCTTATCATGAACTATGCCAGGAAGCATCAGAAGTCTTTAACCCTACTGGAAGTTGGCGGGACTCCAGTGGAGAGGGTGAGCAGCTTTAATTACCCCGGTGTGCATATTACTGAGGACTTAACATGGACTAGGGCTGCAGGATATTAGGAAAACATGCAATATGCGATAACGTTGTTGAATATTGCGATGACGATATGACTCGCAATAAATAAACAAATATTGAAGTATACAGTTTTAATGTCTTTCTGCTTTAGGTTTGCTGCTAACACAGACCCCAAACAATGAACAGCCTATGCACACTGAATAAAAAAAAATGAATTGCATTATTTTCATTCCAGCAACATGGTTTTATTTTTTTTTAAATGCACCTGGCTGCAGCCGCTATATTGACAATGAGCAAATACCACCAACTTGGTTGCATGGCAATACAGTCTCTTCATCACTTCAACACAACAGCGAGCCCTATTTAAAGCATCTACTAGGAGTTTATATTATAACTGATTACATAACAGTCTCAATTTAAAACTGATGTCTTACTAGTTTTGCAGATAAACTAATGTTAAAATTTTCTTTTTTACATTATATTTTGTTGTTGCTGAGGCGGTATCAGCCAAGTGATACTCTTGCCTTTTTTTCCAGAAGGGGGCACCAAAGTCAACACGTAGTACTCTACTCAGTTCAGACTTCACCATCTTCTGACATGTGTTGTACATTTGTGGATTAGTGACTTGGGAAAAATAATTTGGTCCAACTTGTGTATCAGACTCACAAAGCCCTCTCTGCTCACTGTATTCACAGGCATCGTGTCCTCAGCCAGATAACGTGCGATGGCCTCTGTTATTTCTTTGTGGCGTTTTGATGTTTTTTCATCAAGGAATTACACTTGCAAAACTCTGAAGAATTAATGTCTGTTGGACAGTTTTGCTGCTGCTTGACTTGATGTTTGGGGTTTGTTTTTTGTTTTGCTTTGGCTAATGTCAGATTTTTTTTAACTCTTCGTATAGTTCTTTGAGGTTGTGTAGTAGGTGGCTATGGAGATTAGTTGTGTTTCCTCTGGTAGTTGCCACAAGTGTTCGGCATGACTTGCATAGTACCTGTGTTTGTAACACGTCGTCTCTCCTGTATCCAAAGTATTGCCAAATAACAGATGTGCTGTTCTTTTTAGCCACGAGTTCTTCTTCATCGCCCACATTTTCCTTAGTGTTCAGCTCTCTCCCTTCAGCCATCACGACGCTGATGCTCTACCTACCGCCATACACTTAACCTCAGTCGCTCGCATCTACATCTAGGGCAGTAGGGCTCCATCTGATCAGCCAAATTTATTGATATGCAGAGTGTGACTGCATGGCACATACATATACCATTTATTGCGGTTCAAGCAATCTTTTGCGATATGCATATTGTACATGTTGATATCGCGATGGGTGGCACGGTGGTGCAGTGGTTAGCGCAGTCACCTCACAGCAAGAAGGTCCTGGGTTCGAGCCCCGGGGTAGTCCAACCTTGGTGGGTCATCCCGGGTCATCCTCTGTGTGGAGTTTGCATGTTCTCCCCGTGTCTACATGGGTTTCCTCCAGGGGCTCTGGTTTCCTCCCACAGTCCAAAGACATGTAGGTCAGGTGATTTGGCGGTACTAAATTGTCCCTAGGAATGAATGGATGTGTGTGTGTCCTGTGATGGCCTGGCGGCCTGTCCAGGGTGTCTCCCCGCCTGCCGCCCAATGACTGCTGGAATAGACTCCAGCATCGCCGCGACCCTGAGAGCAGTATAAGCGGTTAAGACAATGGATGGATGGATGGATATCACGATGAAGGTACATTTTCGATATATTGTGTAGCCCAAAGATAGACTACACATATTGACACTGTGACAGCAAAGGCAAGACAGCGCCTGTATTACCTCAAGACAGCTGAGGAAATTTAAGGTCTCACAGAAAGTCCTGGTATCCTTCTACTCTGTAGCAGTGCAGAGCATCCTGGTGGGGAGCTTAACGGCCTGGTATGGGAACAGCTCTTGTCAAGACAGGATGGCCCTGCAGAGGATTGTGCGATTGTCTGAGCGCACTATAGGTACTGCGCTCCCCTCCCTGCAGAGCCTATACAACAGGAGGTGCGTAAGCAGCAGAGCTAGGGGATAGTAAAGGACTCCAATAACCCCAGCAATGGATTGTTTGTGCGGCTGCAATCAGGCAAGTGCCTGCGCTGCCAAAAATCATGCACTGAGAGACCGAGGAAGAGTTTCTTCCCACAGGCTATCAGAGCCCTGAACAATGAACAATAAACAAACTCCGAAGGACTGAAGGACAATATACATTTAAGTACACGAATACTGTTGTCACTTTATTTGCACTGTTTTTTTTAACCATGTTTATATTTTTTTTGCATATTCTGTATATTTCTTTTAAATTTTGGCTCATTTTTGTATATTTTTATCTGCTATATTTTAATTATGGCTTAGCTTTTATAATTTCTTGTACTTGCTTTGTGCACTGCATGGGAGTTTGATGCAATAGCATCTCACTATACCTACTTGTATGTATATGTCCATCCATCCATCCATTATCCAAACCGCTCATCCTGCTCAGGGTCGTGAGATGCTGGAGCCTATCCCAGCAGTCATTGGGCGGCAGGCGGGGAGACACCCTGGAGAAATAAAAATCTCTTGAATCGTAAACACATACTTGTAAACTGAGAGAGACTTACTCAGTAGCGAGGGCTACATAGGCACACACACACACACAGCATAATATAATTATTTGACACACTTAAACACACCAAGGTAAACAAAGGTCTTATGGCCTCATCTTTGCCTCTTATACAGCCATCTTCCTTGTCTGACTGGATACCAAGTCCTTTACAATGTCTTTACAGTCCATCTGTTTAGCCAGTTCACACTCAATGACAAGTAGTGCCATTATCATTACTGGCCTTCATACCCCCCCACTCCCAGCGGCTGGGCCCCAGAAAGCTTCCCCCTTTTTCCCCCCTTATGGAAGGCCCAAGGGTGAATGATGTAAGTACTGATAGGTGGTAAAAGGGTGGCGAGACAGACGCTGTGGGCAGGAGTAACTTGCACCTTATTTTACCCGACAGGAAACAGACTGAGACAGGCGCTGCCACAGGACAGGGAGAGAGAGAGGGCAGGGGGGGTAAACAACGCGGCATGGAGCCCCAGGCTTTTGGGCTCCAGTTTGTACCTCCCCTAACACCAGTGTTTCAGCCGAGAAACTTTTTTTTTTCTGGGATGAGTTCAGGCCTCATGATTCCTCTCTTTCTGTTGTCCTTTGTTTTTTTTTTCCCCCGACTCATATTCTCATTCTTTCTCTCTACTCCCTCTATTCTTTATGTTTCCTTCACTGCCTGCCAGTCTCTCTATCCCCCCCATCTTTTTTACTCTTGGTTTTCCCTTTATCTCACTACTTCCCCCCCTCTTGTTTTTATCCTTTCTTTCTTTCAATGCTGTAGAAGTATGGCCTGTGCAGATGGGAGCCTGTTGGCCAAAACCTGGCGCGCCCACACACACACACACACACACACACACACACAGACACAGACACAGACACAGACACACCGTCATGTTTTATTAATGTGTGCTGCAGCCAGAAGCTACTGGTTTGAATACGTGCCATCTACCCTCATTGTCTCAATGGAAAATTGGGAAACATCAGAGTGACTTGTTAAAAGTCCTACTGGCTTTTGTTACTTACATACTTTTATGTATTTTTATCTGCTTTTATACTTGTTCTCTTGCATCGCTGATCCCCCCCCCAAAAAAAGAAAAACAACCAAAATACTTCACTCTTTTTTCTCTAATGCCATCTCACTGTTTCTCTAGCTAACTGGGAACAATATTTTTCACATTCTTGTAGGCTTATACTCCCTAATTTCTCAGTCTGTTTCTTTTTATTCTACATCAGGCTGTTCATCTGTTCCCATCTTTATTCAGTGGAGAGGTTTTTGAGTTGCCCATAATGGTTTCTCTCTCTCTCCATTTCTTTCCATCGCTCTGTTTCAGCCGAACTCAGAAAGTTTTATTGGTATGAAGCCATCCTACAAACTATTTTCGGGGGGGGGTTAGTTTTTAGGATTTTCCCTTGCTTTACCTCTCCCTCCCTTTCTTTTTCTTCCTTACCCTCTCTTTCACGTCGGTCTGACTCACGTCGAACCCCACAGCATGGGAGCGTTATGTCAATCTGCTTATTCTCCTGTTTTAGCCCCATCTTTCTCTGTCAGTAATTCTCTCTGTTGTTCCGTGTTGTCGCCCTTCTGTGTCTGTCAGGCTGGGGGAGGTTTAGACATCTTTGACGTTATTGCTTTTATCCTCTCCTTGTTTCGTTTCTCCGCTCATATTGACTTTAAGGAAAATGGCGAGATGGAGAGAAAAGGGGAGGGGTAGGGGAAGGATGACTGTAATTGACAGAATGTGTCAGCATCAGCATCAGAGTGAGTCAGAAGATGACGTTTACTTTGTGAATAAGCTAAATACAGTGAGTCAAAACACAATAACCACCTGCCTAATATACTGTTGCTCCTCCTCGTGCCTCCAAAACGGCACCGACCCACCGAGGCATGGACTCTGCAAGACCTCTGAGGGTGTCCTGTGGTATCTGGCAACAAAACATTAGCAGCAGAACCTTCAAGTCCTGTAAATTGTGAGGTGGAGACGCCGTGGATTGGACTTGTCAGTCCAGCATATCCCACAGATGCCCAATCTGATTGAAATCTGGAGAATTTGGAGGCCAGGACAACACCTTGAACACTTCATCATGTTCCTCAAACCATTCGTGAACAATGTGTGCAGAGTGGCAGGATGCATTATCCTGCTGAAAGAGGCCACTGCCATCAGGGAATACCATTGCCATGAAGGAGTCTACCTGGTCTGCAACGATGTTTTGGTAGGTGGCATATATCAACTTGCCACCTACCTCCACTTGAATGGCCGGACCCAAGGTTTCCCATCAGAACATTGCCAAGAGCATCACACTCCCTCCACCGGCTTGTCATCTTCCCACAGTACATCCTGGTGCCATCACTTCCCCAGGTGAATGGCGCACACGTGATCTAAAAGAAAATGGGACTCATCGGACCAGGTGACCTTCTTCCACCGTTCCAAGGTCCAGTTCCAATGCTTGTATGCCCATTGTAGGTACTTTTGACGGTGGACAGTGGTCATCATGGGCACTGATTAGTCTGTGGCTATGCAGCCCCATACGCAGCAGGGTGCGAAGCACTGTGTTGTGACACATTCCTCCCGTAACCGTCATTAAAATTTACTGTGACTTGTGCCACTGTGACCTTCTGTTGGTTCAGACCAGATGGGATAGCCTTCGATGCCCTCACTCATTGATGAGCCTTGGGTGCCCAACTCCTTGCTATCGGTTCGTGGTTTGTCCCTCCTCGGACCACTGTTGGTAGGTACTCACCACTGCTGACCGGGAGCACCCCACAAGCTTTGCTGTTTAAGAGATGCTCTGACCCAGTCTTCTGGCCATAACAATGAGGCCCTTGTCAAAGTCACTCAGGTCTTTACTCCTGCCCATTTCTCCTGCATCCAACATGTTTACCATGAGAACCTATTGTTCGCTTACCATCTAATCTACCCAGACTTTGAAATGTGTCCTGTGCCTAATTTGTAAATCAGGAGGTGCCGGAACACAGAGAGGGTGCTGTTATGGCGAGTCGATGGGGGGATAAAGGTCATGGAACGCATGAAAAAAGTCCACGGTGCCTGGAGCAGAATTTGGACAACGTGCTAGCTGTTAAAACTAAACAAAACCAAACAAAACTGTCATCACAAACAAAACATTATTTATTTACAACTATTATCTCGGCAGGGCAGTAGCTTGAAGGGGAATGTATGTGTGTGTGTGTGTGTGTCTGTCTGTCTGTCTCTGCCGCTAATCTCACAAACTACTGGACCTATCAGCCCGAAATGTTTTGTGCACAGTTATGACCGTATGATCAAGAACCTCTCTTGTTTGCAGTGATTAAAATCCTTTGGAAAATATTTGTTCTCGCTTTCCTCGTTCCCTCTTTTCATTCACTCTCTAGCTTGCTCGACCAAAGCTGCTCTCTGTTGCTGCACGCATGCACACGGTTGACTTAGATAGGACAGCGACAGTGTCAAAAGATGTATTGGGGTATGAATCAGCAAAACATTCACTGCTGATTTTAGCACAGGAGAACTGGAGGAACACTGCATGGACCAAAAATAATTCACTTTATTCACCTTGCCGCCATGTTTGTTTAACAGACATCATGCGGGGGGTTAGACGCAGAAGTGCCATAGACTCCAATGTTAAAACTCTGCTATAAAAATACAATTTCAAGAGTAGGATTAATCACAGTCACAGCTGGAAATCATCTCAGTAGTGACAATAAAACATTTACCATGGCTGAGCTATATTCTCTTACCATTGTTTCATTACTTTATTATGAATTAAAGTCCCTCGCCTTCATTCATTTTATCATGAAAACAGCGACGGTTAAACACATCTTAAGTCTTTTGATAAGGGTTCCTTTTCTCAGTAGGCGAAAAAAGGGGTGGTTTGTGTCAAGTCCGAGTACCGGAGAAGGAGAGATACACCTGGTGGAGATCTGCACTCTACTGAGTGTACGCTTGTAGTTAATCCGAGCATTCACAATAATCACTCAAAATTAGTGAGGGGGGGGGTCTCTCTCTCTCTCTCTCTGCCTGTCTTTCTCTCTCTCACTGCCATTTTGCTTCTGTCTGTGGATTGCTACAATGGGGGGGAAATGGAAATAGTGATTACATTTCTATTTACAACCACGAAAAGCAAGCAGACTAAGAAACCAAACTAAGTGATTTGTTCTGTCTGTCTGTCTGTCTGTCTGTCTGTCTGTCTGTCTGTCTGTCTGTCTATCGATCTCCTCCACTCCATTTCACCACTATCGACAGTGCCATTATCGCCACACTGTTGAGCTGCCGAAGCAACTTTGGCCTGCTTAGAGTCTGACTGAGCTACTGGTTTGAAGAAATTCAACATATTTGATTGTCTTTTTGACATTTTACCAGTTTCCTCCTTATTGCTGAGGGTATCCTAATTCAGATCGCAGTGACATTAGCTCACGTGACGTGCACGAGTGACCTGACGTCGCTCTCTTTTTAAAAATGCATCCAAAATGGGCAAACAAGCGATTTATGAGTAACTTCAATGGGAAATAAAGAATGATAGAACAGAAAACATTAAATATTACACAACATTTATTTGAAGACTTTGATAGTGGTAAAAGGGAGGTGCTGGATCAAACCAAATAGGTGCCGGTCCCAATCTGGGAGGTCCCGGATGCTGTTCCAGCGGGATCCGGCACAAATTGTTCCCTGCATGTGCCCTTGTTTGAAGCTCATCAGTGTTATTCGGCTCACCTGTGAGTGGTCATAATGTTGTGGATTATCAGTGTAAACGCACTATAAGGCCGGGCACAAGGCCGGATGTGCACGAGCAACAGCTCATTTGCCCTCTTTGGCTGAGTTGCCCCTCTGGAGTGAAAGAAAAAAATAATTGTTTTATTTCTGCTATTGTGGCCCCATAAATATAAGTAGCCCATCATTGCTAAAGTTAGTCCAGATTATATCACCATGTCATCCGAACTTTTGTTGCTTTTTGATAGGCATGCCTCCATGGGACACAGAGATGGAGCGGCTCATCCTAAAAAAAATAAAGTGAAGCAAAGCAATGCCATGTGACATGCATCCAAACTTTGTTTCGTTGACGTTGTGTGAGGGGTCCGGTTGAGTCTTTTGAAGTTGTGGAAATGATGAACGACGAATGGTATGCCGAACGGAATTCCCTCTGAATAAAAATCTCCACATATGCTTCCCGAAAAATGTGCAGATTGTCACGTTTTCATCGCGTCGCACAGAACTGCCTTATATTATGCTGTCACATAAGGCTGATTTCAGTTGTGAAGCTTTGAGGAGGCTGCGCAGTCATTTGAAATATGAAACAGTCCATATTTACATATTTGTGTGGGTTGGGGGGGAGGTTTTTTTATGGCCACAAATGGGGTTTGCAGGCTGCAGTACTTGGGGATGGTAGGAAAGCTCGCACAAAAACTCATCATAATTTGTCATACACGAGTCGTATGAATAGGACTTCTTGTTATAGCCTTCTTGTTGTCGGAGCTGATGTGTTGAGACCCCAAACTTCAACAGATGCCTTAAGTTCTTTTCCTCTAAGTTGTATGTATGTCTGTAAAATGCCATTGTGACAAACACTTTGTTAAAGCTCTAGAGAAGTGAAGTGGAATTGGATTGAAAAGAATGATAGTATGACTTTGCCTGGCACTGTCTTTATATTACTGTCTCTGGAAATTTCATACACGGAAATGCTATATTACTGTTATCCAGACATGCCGTGGTGTTCATCCATGTAGATATGAGATATATGAGTACAATCAAATACTTGCTTTTAGATGATACAATAAAGTGTATTAAATTTCCAATGACTCGAATTTGCCAAATCTACTTTTATCAACTCAAAATCATCTGCGTTCAAAGAGTTTATGTTTGAAGTTTGAATATTGTGGGTTTTTTTGGGGGGGGGTTGTTTCAAAAACTTTCCCTCAAAGTTGGAATGATGTACGTAGCTTCTGCTGTCTATAACAAGTAATTAAATGAAGGACCGTTTTGCCATGTTGAAATGTTGTGACACGTCATTTTCAATCAAATTGATGGATGGCAGTGTTGAGCTCAAGATGCAAAATCATCCATCCATCCATTATCCAAACTGCTTATCCTGCTCTCAGGGTCACGGGGATGCTGGAGCCTATCCCAGCAGTCATTGGGCGGCAGGCGGGGAGACACCCTGGACAGGCCGCCGGGCCATCACAGGGCCGACACAAACACACACACACACACCTAGGGACAATTTAGTACGGCTGATTCACCTGACCTATATGTCTTTGGACTGTGGGAGGAAACCGGGGGAAACCCATGCAGACGTGAGCAGAATGTGCAAACTCCACACAGAGGATGACCCAGGGGGATCCCCAAGGTTAGGCTACCCTGGGGCTCAAACCCAGGACCTTGTTGCTGTGAAGCAACCGCGCTAACCTCTGCACCACCATGCCACCCACGCAAAATCCTATTGCTGCTTAAACTAGTTCACAAGAAACTAGGTATATCTGCAACAGTGAGCTATTTCATTAATCTTTATCAATCAATATGGGAGCAGCCAAAAGTAGTAGTAATATAAATTTAAAATTCTTTTTTTTTGTTAGTTTAATGTCCTTATTAGGTTGGGCTACATGCTGATGGGTGACACCTAAAATGGGGGGGGGCGCAACAGCCCCTCAAAATGGCTATGCACACCCCAGAAACATACAACGTTATTCTCTTTCTGTCCACATCATAACCTCTTGTCTTGCTTGATCATGCTACATTTCCACCCCCCCCCCCCACACACACACACACAAAGTGTCATTTCCATTCAGATATTCCACAATTGTTTCCTCCTGAAGTCCAAATTGGGGAGTCGGACTTCGCTGGAAGTTTTGGTGGGAGCACATAGAGTATGACAGCGTGCCATAATATGGCCATATGCTCTTTCCCAGCCCCCAATATTCACCCACTGTTACCACAGAACCTTGTGTCAAACAATGAGGAGCTCCAATGGAGCGATGGAAGTGAATGGATTTGCTCAAGGGCACCTCAGAAATAGTTTTGCCAGCTGGTCCAGGATTCAAACTGTGAACCATCTGGTTTCTAGCGCTAGCTTATTCTCCAGCCCTGACCGTCCCCATGCCCTATTTATTAAAGCGACTGTCCCATGATGCAGCTTTCTGTAATTGCCCTTTTATCGTCCATATGTCATTAATTGTAGTTTTTTTTTCTTTCTTTTTTAGTTGAAGAGTTGGATGGTCTAAAGATGAAAACTAGTAGTTTGTATTAGCTTTACCACCATGCAGTTCCTCACATCTCATTTTCAGATAGAGAGAAATCGAGACTGACAATTTAAAATCAAGTCGCGCATACAGTTACTTTTATTTTTCACAGCACCTGAATTGTGAAGTGAAAAAATGTTTCACACTGTCATTTTCAAAGTAAAAATGAAATTGTTAGGGGCGTCCAGGTAGTGTAGCGGTCTATCCCGTTGCTTACCAACATGGGGGTCGGCGGTTTGAATCCCTGTGTTACCCCCAGCTTGGTCGGGCACCTCTACAGACACAGTTTGCCATGTCTGCAGTTGGTCGGGTCTCTCTACAGACACAGTTGGCCATGTCTGCATGTGGGAAACCGGATGTGAAGAGTAGGGTAATTGGCCAAGTACAATTGGGAAGAAAAAGGGGGTGGGGGATAAATGAAATGAAATTGTTAATGATTGATGTGAAAATAATTAATGGCTTCCAAGCAATATCAAAATGAAATTTAAGTTTAGTTGAGTGTGAATGATTTAAACAATTTCTTGTTTGTGAGTTTACAGATGACTTGGTTGCATTTATGTAGCGCTTTTCCAGCTGAAACAGCCACTCAGATACTTTACTATCAATGAATGCCTCACATTCACCCATGAGCACGCACGCACACACACACACACACACACACACTCATATACTGATGGCGGTGTTCACCGGGGCAGTTAGGGGTTAGGTGTCTTGCTCAAGGACACCTCGACATTTTTGCAAGGAGGAGCCGAGGATCAAACCAGCAACCCTCCAGTTACCAAATGACCTGCGCTACCTCCTGAGCCACTGCCGCCCCAGATCAGTATTGGATAATTTGAAAAAAATCTTATTTCGTTTAGATCATAAGATTATTTTTAAGTTTTTTTTTTTGGTCATCAGATTGTGCGGGTGGAGACAGCTTCTCATGTACACTGGGCGCAGCAACAACGCACTGTGGTGGAACATGATAGATGGCTAGCATCAGGGGCGTTTCTGGGATTTGAGGACATTCGGGGTTTAGCCCGGACTGTAGGGGGGTCCAGGGGGGGGAGTCCCCCCCCCAGAAAATGTTTTTGATAAACAAGCTCTATTTTGATGCTTCTTTATGCACTCTGGAACCTTATTTACATTCAACATACATGTCTTAATCATTGAAAAATTGAAATGTTTACCTCAAAAACTGTTTACGCTCCAGATTAATTATGAATTGTGATGTTAAAAATATTAGTAGTTAGTAATTAGTATTAGTATTGTGTAGAAGCAGAATACTTCACACCTGCTATCATTAAACATTTATTGACATGCTACAGTACCAGACTAGAGGAAAAAAAGTTAAATATATGTATGGTAACATTAGTTTATTGGAATATTAAACACACACGGAGTTAGTTTAGAGACCTGCAATTATTTTGACAAGCTGTTATGTTACGAAGACTATCGGACATTCACACACGTTACGTTTTGTGTTGGGCTTCACATAGGCTTACATTTAAAATGATATTCAGGGCTACACTCAAAACGTTGGGGGCTTAAGCCCCGGCAAAATGACCCGGCGACGCCGATGGCTAGCATCCTGCAAAGCTAAGACACATTTCACCTTTATTTCCAAGTATGATCCACTTTTAGTAAGGCGATTTCTGTCTGGTAACCTCTGTGTGGGGTTTTTTTTTAAGTTAAATAGGGCCATGGATCCAGTTATGGTCTTCATTATTGTGTTACAGCTGTGCAACTGTGTGTTCATGAGTCTGAGCACAGGTCTCGTCACTGGCATCTCCTAAGCCAACAAATGTGTAATTTTATCTTGCTTTTTTTAACATATATATATATAAACAGGAATGTCAGTGTGATTTATTCTGCTGAGATATATTTCACAGTGTCACTGTCAACATAATGTTCTTATACATGCTAACATTTCTAACCAGTAGGTCCAATGCCACTTAATGAGTTGGCTACTTAGTTAGGAATGACAATGGTTTACGAGATCTCTGCCCAGATCTGCAGCGTGAAAATTAAAATGGACAAACATTTTGCAGCACTCATTACAGCACCCATCCATCCATCCATCCATCCATCCATTATCCAAACTGCTTATTCTGCTCTCAGGGTTGCGGGGATGCTGGAGCCTATCCCAGCAGTCATTGGGTGGCAGGCGGGGAGACACTCTGGTCAGGCTGCCAGGCCATCACAGGACACACACACACACACACCCCTAGGAACAATAAAAAAAAACAAACACTTATTCCAACTATTGCAGAATTACTGATAGCCCTCATGTTTAGTTCCTGCAACACGTCACACAAACTTGACCACCATTTATTTAGTTCTATGTCAAAAAAAGTGGCTCTAAAAGAGAGCTTTTCCAGCATCCAGTGTGAGATTTATAATGCAGAGGTAATGTTTTGTCTGTTTTAGTTGCTGGTCATGAAGCCACCCCGAGGCCTAGCTAGGAGCCTCATGAGTCATTTTAAATATTTTTAAGCCTCATTTACAAAAGTGGATATCAGGTTACGGGGCACGTTGGGGGAAGAGAAAGGGAGAGGGAAGGAGAGCAAGAGAGGGACCTATCGATTTGCTTTATAATGACAAGACACTATTTTACCAATCAGATTAGCCAGAGTAGATTTAACTGGAAAAAGTGGGAAATAATGACGTTTTCCAAGTGTGGATTTAAGTCCGTGTGGACCATCATTTTATGATGCAAAATCATTAACTAGTAAACGAATCCCATTTCAGGTCTTAAAAACCTAATTAAAACAAGTTAATGTATTTATTTATTTTTTTGCCGTGTTCTTTAAGGAGAATTGCTCTTGTTTCCATAGAATTAAACTCTTGTCAGGATTTATTTGAAAACAAGTGGCGGCATCCACAAAGTCAGGAGATCAGGTCACTCTGACACAAAACTGTTGCGTCAAGGTGATCCGAGATCTGGGATGGCCCAGTGGATTGACACGGAGAAAAGTGACAATCTCAGCACGCCACGGAGGATTTTCATTTGTGTGTTTCTCAGAATATGTTGCTAGTGTATAGAGCCAGGTCCTAGCTTATGATGATGAGAGTTTGTGCATTGCGGCACTACACCTTGACTATCTTCAAAAGTCATAATGCCCCTTAAGGCTGAGATGGAGGTGTGTTGCTACGGCAACAGGTGAATTGTTGTCCAAGGTTGTGCTCAGAAAAGCGATAACTTGTGGAATTCTACACGTGTGTTCCCACTCGCGAGGCGCTGAATGGCGAAAATACCCTTGATGTGCGCAACGCTATTGTGAAACCGACATATCCGCTGTGAACACATGCGAGCTCGACTTTGTCGTCCTACGTTCTTCGAACGAGGTGCCATGGACGGAGAGAATAAATGGACAAAGAGAGGCAGATACGAGAGGTTGTGACAGCGAAAAAAGGGAAGACAGAGCGAGGGAAGGACACGAGAGATGAAAGAAGAGGGGAGACTGAATAATTTTCAACATAACAGTTGTAGCCCATCCTTTGAAGACTATTTACATTTGCAAATGAGTTGACGAGTAAACTTATTTATCTCTTACAATTACGTTTTCGTTGAAGACACATTTCACTCAGTCTGTTGAGAGGATTTATCTTGTTTCAGTACTGTTGAGGAGGGAGGGACACTTAGAAAGGAAGAAAAGAATGAATGGAGAGGAAAACCAGTTAGGAAAGGGAAGATGAATACAGTAAGAAAAAGAGGACGAAAGGTGCGAGACACAGCTTGTCATGAGTTAATGAAGGGGGGAGGACAGAACAAATGAAAGGAAGTGAGGTTGAAGGAAGTAGTTGGCATGAAGTAGTACTAAGCGTGAAAGGGAGGAACGAGACTGTGAAAGAGGATGAGTTACGGACAGAAAGGTGAAGAGGATGGACAGAAGAGGGACAAGGGGGGGAAGATTGAAAAATGAAAATCTATGGAGAAGAGCAGAGAGAGGGAAAGATACGTGACTGGGGGCAAAGGAGATGGACGGAGCGATGGGAATTGAAAGAAATGGAGGGAGAGAGAGAAAGAACATGAATGAAAGGCAAACACTTGTCGATAAAGTGATGCGTAGCCGCCAATCCCGTCTTCCTGTTCCCTGTCATCCACTGCAGCTGCATGCAGGTGGAAACATTGATGCTGTCACATAAAAGCCCAACACCTCCAGAGTCGGGGCATGTTGGCACGTCTCTGCTTTTTTCACTCTGCCCCTCGCTTATTTATTTATTTATTTATCGCAGTGACACTGTGAAGTGGTCACAAGATGGATCCAAAGCAGTTGCTTTGGGAAAAGCTCTGGTACCATGCCTGTTATTGGGCATAACGGGGTGCTCTCTAAAGTTGGAAGAAGGTGAAACTTTTTCCCCCGATGTGGTGCATGTGTCCTGAAATTGATTTTTCCGTTTTCTTTTTCTTTGTTCATTTCGAATGAGTCCACAATGAAAATGGAGGCAGGGTTCGACACCGCGGGGGCAGCTGAAAGTTTGACTGCAGCCTCCCTTCTCCGGCTCCTCTGCCTTTATCAGCCAGACAGCGTGGAAAGTCTTCCAATGGACAAACAAGATAAACAAACCAAAACGTTTGCCTGTTGATTTAGCCTACATCATGCTAGCAGTGTAATGAAAACACTGCATCCCATGGCCTTTTAAAGTTAAAAAGAAGAAAAGAAGCCTTGTTATATCGTTTGTGGCAAGGGCTCCACCATCTTGCAGTACTAAAACCTGTGACATCACGTGGTTGGTTGGCTTGGCGGAGTTCAACTGGTAGAACAGAAGAGACAGTGAAAGATAGAGATAGAGACAGTGAAAGGACAGAAGAAGACAAAAGGGAGGCCGCTATTGTATTGCTCCTGGATGTAAAAATGAGTTTTACAGGGTTACAGCCAAGGACAAAACACTCCGTTTTCATAAATTGCTGCTGAAACGCAGAACATTACTTAATCATTTCTGCACTGTCAGAATTCTTCATTTTGTCAGATTCCAGAATACACCCACTGTGTATTGATGAACTCACTCAAAAGTTATTGAGGATGAACTCGGCTGAATGTCATTATCCAACATCAAACTGTCTGCATCACTGTGTTTTGACCATGGTAACCCAAACTTTGGTCACATAACGTGCTGCACAGCATGATCTAAACATTTGATCTAAACATTATTTTACCCAGTGCCCAATCTGGTAGGCAACATATATATTATAGTGAATTCAGGGGGCAGCCAGAAACTGCCGCAGCCGGGACGCGAACCCAGGTTCACATCCTGGCTGTGGCGGTTCCCGGCTGCCCCCTGAATTCGCTACATTGGTGTCAGAAGTAGGATGGTGAGACCGTGAGACCATCAGAAATGCGTGTGCCCAGAGGCATGAGGGAGCTGATATGCTGAAGCGCTTGCTGAAGGAGGGAGGTAGTGTAACGACCATGAATGACTAGACTCGCTAGCCCTTGGCTAAAGGGTCGGACCTTTTAGTTGACTGGTTAACATAGTTGCCCATGGTGCGGCGGTTCCTGGCTGCCCCCTGATTTCGTTGCAATATGTTTAGTCTCCTTTCATGACAAATTGATTGCTAGCTGGGTAACAAAACACTTTTTGCATAGGGGCACCACCATCTAGAGGTAGGAAAAAATGAGTGTATACTTCCTCTCACTCCTTTTCAGACATGTAACAAATGATATAGAGATGATGAATATATGGAGATTTGTTTGCTGAGTTTTATGTGTGGATTTGTTGATCACTTCAGATTATTGGCAATGGATTATCTATGTTACATCCTGCTTGTTCGAAATAAATCATTCATTCGTTCATTCATTCATTCATTTATTCATTCATCTATGATCCCTTGGATAGAAGATCTTAGCTAACATTAGTCCTCCTTGAATTGTGATTTGTCTTGCTGGTTTTGCTTTAAAATCGAAATATTTCAATCTTAAGTCGTTATATCGAAGAACTTTTAATAAAAGTTTGATATTAATCAGTGTTGAGTACTGTTGTGAGGGTAAACTGTGTTGTTTAAATTTATGTTTTTTAGGTTTTAGAAAGGTAATCAAATGTAATTAGTAATGTATCTAGTAATCTGTAACCAATTACATTTCAAAGGTAACCTTCCCAACACTGCCTATAAAGAAAATATGGGTGTACCAGTCCAGCAGGGATACAATAGTGCACAGAAGCCGTTTCTATGGTTACCAGGTGTACAGTACCTTGCATTCACTCCCGGAGACCTTGTCTGCCTGTCCATTCATATGAGGAGCGCATTGAGACCCTGCAGATCCAAGCGAGTATTTAGGTGGCGTGTCGCTTACCGTCTGAAAAGACCATTATTCCACTCGGCTCCCACGCCGTATCGACTCAAATACATGCGCAACCTGGCAGAATGAAGAATTCTGACAGCACAGAAATGATTCAGTACTGTTCTCCATTTCAGCGGCAGTTTATAAAAATGAACTGTTTTGTCTGGGCTGTAACCCTGTAAAAATGATTTTTACATCCAGAAGCAATACAGTAGTGGCCTCTGTTTTGTCTTCTGTCCTTTCACTGTCTCTATCTCTATTTTACACTGTCTCTACCGTTGTAGTTGTTGAGCTAAGTCAAGCCAGCCAACCACGTGATGTCACAGGTTATAGTACTGCAAGATGGTGGCACCCTTGCCACGAAAGATATAACGGGGCTTCTTTTTTATGTTTACATTTGTGATGTTTGTCATATAATTGTTGATTAGAGTGGCAGTACGTTTAGTAAATCAGGTTAACTTGATTGACTGCTTCGTGTCCACTTTAAACAGAGCAGCCAATTTTATTTTGGAAAAAAAGTGCGTAACGTGCAACCCTATATTTCATATTTTCCATATTCTCACGTTTCACTGTAGCTTTCATATTCTTCTTTTACATCACCTTTTCATTTTTGAGCTACTTCTCTCAGAGTTTGTATCATTGTTTCAAATTCATTGCATGTAAAAAGGTATTTTTCATCATTCCCATGTTTGAAATAGGGGAATTTTGGCACCAGAGTTAATCCTGATATATTCTGTTGTCGCTTTCTCTTCTTGTGTCTGATAGATTGTTGCTTTCATTTGTTTTGCGAAATCCTGCAAATCAATCAATCTTATATTGCCTTGCTTATTGTCAACATTCATTCATATGGCACAAAAAATGATTGAAGACCTTTTCGATTAAGGTTTCAGTGCTTAGTTTGGCATAAATCTGACATCCTCTATCAAATATCAGCTTTTACCACTGTTCAGCTGTTTCTCCTTCAGCTTTATTTCACCAAAATACACCATGAATGGCAATATAAACGGTATAATTGCATTTAAAATTTAAAATTACTTTTGCTAATGCTGTTTAATGATATTTAATCAGGTTCGGGTTGGCTTTAAAATGCATGCCAAATTAATGAATGGACTGTAAACATAATGACAAAGGTGTTGGTTTGTAATGAGCACAGAATTGCTACACAACATGCAAGTCGTTGCCTCAAGTGAAGGAGTTCAAGTATCTCGGGGTCTTGTTCACGAGTGAGGGGAGGATGGAGCGGGAGATTGGTGCAGCATCAGCAGTAATGCGGACGTTGTACTGGACCGTTGTGGTGACGAGGGAGCTGAGCCAGAGGGCAAAGCTCTCAATTTACCAGTCAATCTTCGTCCCAACCCTCACCTATGGTCATGAGCTTTGGGTAGTGACCAAAAGGGTGAGATCATGGATACAAGTGGCTGAAAGGAATTTCCTCCATAGGGTGTCTGGGCTCAGCCTTAGAGATAGGGTGAGGAGGAGCTCAGAGTAGAGCCGCTGCTCCTTCACGTCAAAAGGAGCCAGTTGAGGTGGTTCGGGCATCTGATTAGGATGCCTTCCTTTGGAGGTTTTCTGGGCATGTCCAACTGGGAGGGGACCCCCGGGGTAGACCCAGAACTCTTTGGAGGGACTACATGTCCAATTTGGCCTATGAACGCATTGGGATCCCCCAGGGGAAGCTGGAGGGTGTTGCTGGGGAGAGGGACGTCTGGAGTGCCCTACTTAGCTTGCCGCCACCATGACCCGACCCTAGAAAAGTGGCTGATGATATGATATGAGACGAGATGAACATGCAAGACACAACTGATTTACACAACCCAAAGCAATTTTTTTCCTGTTCAAAAACAGAAAGTCATCTGTTAAAGTCAGAATTGTCGACGGGTAACTGAAAGGCCAATATGGTTTGGTATTTAGAGGTTTTAGTTAAGGGTCAAGGAACAAGTGTAGCACACTGTCTGCATTACGGCGGTGATAGAACTCTGTGTCTGTGCGTGCACGCGCGTGTGTGCACGTGTGTGTGTGCATGAATTTTTCTGGCGTGCAGCAGGAATAATGCGTGCTGTTAGAATTGTACCGTTTCCTCATAGGAATGTGCTTCGTTGATAACTTCTGGTAAAGAGGGAAGGAGACCGCTTACTCAATCAATCTCTCTCGCTGTGTCTCTGTCGCCTCCTTGTTCTCTCCTGCCCGCTCTCTTCTCTATCACTCTTTGTCAGCTCTTTGTCATTGGTTGCGGTGAGAGAAGACTACATAGCTGTCTATCAATGTAATCTGTCTCTCTCTCTCTCTCTCTCTCGCTCTCTCTCTGCATAAACTATATGGATTACTGTCATTCAAAATTAATTGCTCTTTCCTTCCCTCATCTGACATGTCTCATCTCTTCTTTTTTTTTACAGTTTTCTCTCCATTTACTATTCTTTGAGTCTTTCTGTCTCAGTATCAGTATCCTACATCTTTCTCTCTCTCTCTCCCTCGCTCTCTCTCTCTCTCTCTCTGTCTCTCTAATTCTTGTAATGCAGAGGCTTTTACTTTCTCTTTGCTTCACAGCAGTTGGTAGAACGTCTCACTCCTTTATATCATTTATGCCAAATGATGTAAATGATGTCTCTTGTGCTTTATACATGCAATACCTCTCTCTATTCCGTCACTCTTCAGCTCAGCCTTTCTCCTCACCTCCTTCTGCTTTCCCCTCCCCTCCTCCTTTTGTCTCTCTCTTGGATCTCTTCCTCTCTGTCCCCCACATCCTCTCCCTTTTTTTGTTTCCATTTCTCTTAATTTCTCGTTCTGTCTACTCTCTCTTCCCCTCTCCAGTTTCCACCCACCCCTCCATCTTTTGATGTTTTCCTTTCGTTACTAACCCGCTGTGCGTTCTCTGTTCGTCCTCCCTTCTTCCCACCCCAACGAGGGGAGTTGTTATTCCAAAGGTAGACATATCTATGACTAACAGCCCAGTTCGGGAATTTCCATAATGCAGTGCTTCCTCCGGATGTTCATTGTAATTGGATTTCTTTTATGCCATGCGAGATTGAGTGCTTTGATTTCTTTGCGGTGCTATATAAAAGAAAGTGGGAGCATAAGACAAAGAGGGAGAAAGCCAAAAGTATGTGTTCAGCTTAATAAGAACACCTTCTAGGACCAGCCGACCACCAATCACCATATGAAAACGTATTAATGTCAACCCGAACGTGCACGCCAGATCATGTACATGCACACACACCGTACAAAACAAACCCACAAACAAGCTCACGCCCACCAATCTGTTTTGTTTGCTTTTCTGAGCTTGTTGACTACTGCATTTCTGAGGATTTTATGCCATTTTGCCGCGACCTTCTTCATTTGACTATATTTGACTACTGTAACTACTGACAGACTGGCGGCCTGTCCAGGGTGTTCCCCCGCCTTCCGCCCAAGGACTGCTGGGATAGGCTCCAGCACCCCGCAACCCTGATTAGGATAAGTGGCTTGGAAAATGGATGGATGGATGGATGTAGCTACTGTAGTTCTTCTGAATGAGAATTATTGTGGGGATAAACCAGGTGGATATACCTTACTTTTTTTTTGGGGGGGGGGGGTTCCACCTTTATCTCCCCAATTGTATCCAGCCAATCACCCCTCTCTTCCGAGCCTTCCCGGTCGCTGCTCCACCCCCGCTGCCGATCCAGGGAGGGCTGCAGACTGCCACATGCCTCCTTCGATACATGTGGAGTCGTCAGCTGCTTCTTTTCACCTGACAGTGAGGAGTTCTGCCAGGGGTACGTAGCACGTGGGAGGATCACACTATTCCCCCCAGTTCCCCCTCCCCCCTGAACAGGCGCCCCGACCGACCAGAGGAGGTGCTATTGCAGTGACCAGGACATACACCCACATCCAGCTTCCCACATGCAGACACGGCCAATTGTGTCTGTAGGGACGCCCGACCAAGCCGGAGGTAACACGGGTATTCGAACCGGCAATACCCGTGTTGGTAGGCAACGAAATAAACCACTACACTACCCAGACGCATGGATTTACCTTCCTATGAAATACCAAATAAAGAGGACAACTTGATCATACTTCTAATGCCATCCTGGTTTTGATGCTGTGACGCTTTGGCTGTAACTTGATCAACTTTTTAATCATATCTCTCTTGGTGATGACTCGGTAACCGTCCCTCTCCTACTAATAAACAGCATGATTTTAGCAACTTTCAATTCTCTGCCCCATCTTGTATTGTGTTACAGGATGTATGGGTACACCAAGGATTTGCAACAAGAACAAAGCAAATGCGACCCATGCAACTCATGAATCAAACTTTTAATCCATTTCCAGATCAGGTAAACCACCAGTGGCATGGCGTGGGGACACTTTTTCAAGGAAGCCAAATGAGACAAGACCTCTAATCTATGTCTCTTTTTTGGGGGGGAGGAGGGGGGGGGTCTTAATTGACAGGAGTATGTCACTGCTTTAACAGCCAATGTAATGTAACCCAGTGGGCTATTAGAGCACCCAGTATCATTTTACACAAAATTGTATCATACGAGATGCAGGACTTGCACACGGTAGTGATCTGCCTTCTTGCTGTACAAAATATAGGCTACACAATATTGTCCAGTTACTTAGATGCACCGTACTGATTGACCTAATGACCTAAAAGACTAACAACCAAGTACCAAGAGCCTGTTTCAGAAAGCAGGTTTAACAAACTCTGGGTTTAAACCTGATCTGATCTGAGTTCGTTCAGTCATCTCCATGTTCACCGTGAGTTGAGCGCATGCGTGACAACTATAAAAAGCCATCTTCAATGGAGTGCCTATACTACGATTCACCATGGCAACTGGCTAAAAGAAAAGGTCTTCCTATTTCACCCCGCTGGAGTTACAAATATTAATGAATGCGTATGTGGAATACGAGTATATATTTAAGGGAAAAAAGTAATACAGGAGCAGCAGCAAAAGAGCATGAGCTGGTGTGGCAGAAAATTGCTGACTGAGTCAATGCGTCAGTATTAATAAAAAAAAAAGAAGATAAGTTTGAGTTATAAATGCAATACATCTGTCCTAAATGTTCCACTTATTCAACCTTTTTACTATGTACCACAATACTGTGTATGTGTGTGTGTGTGTGCACGTGTTTAATATTTATGCAGGTACAACCCAATAGGCACAAAACATACTTGGCAGCAACTGAAGATGAAATATAAAAATATAGCTCAAACAGGTAAGTTATAATTTCATTACAAGCAATTGTGATGTTGTTTAGCCTACCCTACCTTATTAAACAGCGTTCAGTGGCTACATTCACCATGTGATATCTGTAACTAGTTAGTGAAATTTTCTAAGCAAAAAAAAAGCACATTTTTCAGCCATCTCAACACTGCCAGTATTTTAATAGTCTATTTGAAAGCAGCACCTAAATGCCTTTATACATACAAGTCTCCAAATTTGTGCTTACTGGATATGTTCAAATTTGACCTCCATTATAGCTGAGGCCTGAAAAACAGGTGGGGGTCCACCACCACCACTCACAGAGGCTGAAGACATGGCCCACAGTGAAACCAATAGGTGACCTATTGCTGAAGGCATCTCTGGAGGATGCTCATCTGACCCAACCACCCCCCAGGACACAAGGGCCTACATAAGAGGTTAGTTATTCAGATTAGTGATGTATGTATGTACATTCGTCCTTTTCCAAGTGTTAGCTCAGTGAAACCCACCCATCTATCTTAGACACAACTTAGCACACTGATTTTCTTGTAGCGGTAAAATTCTTTGTAACAAACTTCCTGTGGGACAATAAAGACTGTCTGTCTAAATGAGTGCTGTTACTTCTTCAGATTCTTAGTTGTCCTTCAGACATCATAATCTATTTTAAGTTGACACGGAGTTATATATTTGAAAAATTGTGATGCACACTGTTGTAAAAACAAAATTCAAATTAGGTGGGGCACTTTCCTGGGTAAAGTTATAATTTAACTTAATCTTAATCTTCTTTATCTTCTACCAGTTATTGATGGTGCAATCCATCTGCTGTAACAGACCTCCATGCAGTTGTAAGTACTCTTAAAACCCCACAGATTTTTCATAATGGGTTAGAGTAGAACACAAGAACTTGTTAATTTTCATTACAGGAGGATGATGAAGACACCTTTTCAGCTGCCACAGAGAGGGAAGATACAGATCGGCCTATTGAGATTTACACCTTAAAAATTACATCTGACAGTTGATGATAGTGTTGCACCATAATAAAACTTGCACCGTGTTTTTCTCTTACAGAGCAATGCTGGAACTCACAATGAGGAAGATGGTCCATCCACCTCCACAGCACAACTTACCTCAGTAAGATATTGTTCAGCACGGCCCCATGACTTAACAATGAAACTAAGTAGTCCTGGCGTTGTGAAATTCAATGTCATTTTTTGTGTTCCTATTGTTCCCCGTGAAACAGCTGTGCAAGGTGCACAGCTGTGCAAGGTGCACTTAGAAGACAAATTGAAAAATCTAATTTAGAAATGGACCACATAAGGCTGCAGATGCAAAAGACAAAAATAGAAATACAACTGCTGGAACATCAGTTAAAGGTGGGTGAGATGCCCACAGGTGGATGATTTTACTTGTATGAACAACATGAAAAAATGTTAACTACTGTACTGGATTTGTACCTGCAGGAAATAAATAAGACTTCATAAAAAGAAAGGCATGTTGTCTTTATTTGACACTGGGGAGGTGATGGGTGAATCAGAAATGATGGTCGCATATTGTGTCTCTGACTGCTCTTCCAACTCATCTGTCAATGGGGGGGGGGGTCAGGATTGTTATCATTCACTGGTTTGAGTTGGACATTGTTCTCCACTAATTGTGTCAATGTTGTGAAAAACATTGGCTCGTGTCCTGCAGTAAGCCAAGTTATAATCTTGCTGTGGGCTGGGCTCAGGGTAAGGGATCAGCAAATAGAGCTGGCACGGGTACCCTCTGTGCCCGAGCAGGTAACCATCGAGCTGTCCTGTGATAATACAAGGAAATAGTTTAAATTTCCAGTTGCAGTAGGAGGAAACAAAATATTGATTATAATAGGATATAGCTATCTGCCTATCTACCTATATATTTATATATATTTATTTATTTATAAACCATAGGCAAATCTAGCACTCAGTGTACACTCACGAAAAATTCCCAAGTCATGCACAGACCTAGGGCACTTTCCTTCCACATTGCTGATAATATGGGCCATGTCACGTATGATCTTCACAGTACAGAACAGTAATTAGCTGCAGTAGCTGTATTGTGAACTATCTTTCATTTGGAATGCTAAAGGCTACTATATTTAGGCCTACCTGCACATTAAAGCTATGGTAACACTTCCTATTCACATAACCTCCATTTACTGAAGGAGATGTGGGAGGAATACGAGTGCCATCTAAGCAGCCAGTCACACCTGGAAACCCTGAAATATATCAAATTAACTGGTCATGCTAAATAAATTAATTATTGCTTAGACTGATACCTGCAGTTCTGTGTAATTCTTTGATGAGTCTTGTAGGTCTGTGACTTGGGAACACCACCAAAGTGTACAGTAAATGTTTTAGTGCAAAAGTCACATTTTTGACAGCCCAATAAGATTGTCTTGGAAATATTCTCAGCGTGACTGATGTTATATTGAAAGTGAAGCATGAAGAATTTGCTCCGAACTGAGAGCATGTCCACCATGTATCATATGACCAATATGAGGGCTGAGAATATTGCTCAAATAAATGATCAATTGTGCAGAAAAACGGTAATGTTTAAACAGGTAATCATCAAGGAATGATAAAATATACAAGCGGGGTGTGATCACCCTCTCCTGGCAGAGATTTCTGCGGAGTATTTGTGTTCAATATCAACTGGCTCTTCAAGAAAAGGACATGCCATGTCTGACACTTCCTTTAGTCTGCAGGCTTTCAGCTAAAGAGGAGAAACTCAGGGTTAGTTGAAGAAAACCTGGCAGCAAGCGGGTTAGCTTCACAGAGTATGTTGCCATAGTAACTGACTCAGAGTTGGCTTTGTGAAACTGAAAACGCAGCGTTTCCTTCAACCCCGAGTCAACCAACTCTTTTGAGTTTTCACTAAACCCGCTTTCTGAAACAGGGCCCAGACCTGCAAAGGTTATAAACAATCACCATCTCATCTAAACAGATAGACCGGGTGGCACGGTGGCGCAGTGGTTAGCACTGTCGCCTCACAGCAAGAAGGTCCTGGGTTCGAACCACGGGGTTGTCCAACCTTGGGGTCATCCCAGGTCGTCCTCTGTGTGGAGTTTGCATGTTCTCCCCGTGTCTGTGGTGGGTTTCCTCCGAGTGCTCAGGTTTACCCCACCATCAAAAAGACATGCATGTTAGGGTTAATACTCCTTTCTGTGCCCCTAACTGAGGCACGGCAAGACGAACTGCGTTGGTCCCTGGGTGCTGCATGGCGGCTGCCTACTGCTCCTAGCTACACAGCTAGGATGGGTTAAATGTGGAGCATAATTTCCCTACGGGGATTAATAAAGTATATCAAAATCAAATAAAAAAAAATTAGAAGGTAACCTGGCCCTATGGATGCCGTCCATGGTGCTTATTTTCTGTGTTCAAACAGCTGCAATAAAACAACTACTTCAGTGGACTGACTAACACATGCAGCTAAAGCCAGTCAAGTGAGGCACAATACATCTAAGCAATATAAGTTATAACCACATCAACAACTGCACACAGCTACACCAGCAATTCCTTCAACAATAAAGCCACAGAGGGAGAAAGGGGTGTGCATTACACTGACCCTATTTGAAGAGAATGGCCATTCTCCTGTCTTGTCAAAAAGAAGACACGGCCAACAAAATAGCTGCTGGAGTTTAGCGCTACCAGCTAGCTAGTTCATGCAGGCATAGTTTATTTTCTTTGAAAGTCCAAATCCCTCCTTTCCTCTCTGTACGCAGCTCTAGTTTTGGGGTTGGCCTGCCATCAGTCTTCATTTTAAATTGCTGTTGCAGTGGTAGTTTGGTAAAGTTGTTTTTTTACTAAAAAAAATAACAAATTTCTGCCCTCCATAACTGTACGCTACTACTTGCTAATGGTGATAATCAATACCAAAAAAAGATAGCTAATGGTTAATGTTCCTGTTTATTTCATTTCAGTGATGTTGATAGCACAGTATGGTTTGATAGGTGTGAGGCCAAACGGCTGTTAAGCCTTCAATTTTTTTTCCCCAAGGGAAGCCAACTCCGGCCTGGCCTCCCCACAGATTTAACATGACTACATCTACAGTAGGAGTGCAGTACAGTGTTTCACCACACACACTGGCCGACATTCAACACATGTTAACATTTAGAGGTAGGCTGTATCACTCACTGTAACATACTCGACGAGTAATGGGGAAGAGATGGCAGCTACAGCACAGAAGAATTACAGAAAGTGTTGAAGTGTTTTTATTAAAATGACAACTACAGGCTGGTAGAACAAGGGAAGCCAGGCTTCCCTTGGCCTCTGTGAGAAATCGCCACTGTAAACCACAACTGTTGGTCACCTTTCAACCTCGCTCTCTTTGTGTGTGTGTGTGTGTGTGTGTGTGTGTGTGTGTGTGTGTGTGTGTGTGTGTGTGTGTGTGTGTGTGTGTGTGTGTGTGTGTGTGTGTGTTGTTTTTTTCCCTTCTAGGAAGTGCAGGTACTCCTGTGGTTTTTAATGAGAATGGAGATGCTCCGGGAAGATATGACATCTTTCAGTACCAAATCACCAATAAATCTACTGCCGAATACAGAGTCATCGGCACCTGGACCAACAAACTATACCTGAGCGTTAGTATTTTCAATCTCTCTCTCTCTCTCTCTCTCTCTCTCTCTCTCTCTCTCTCTCTCTCTCTCTCTCTCTCTCTCTCTCTCTCTCTCTCTCTCTCTCTCTCTCTCTCTCTCTCTCTCTCTCTCTCTCTCTCTCTCTCTCTCTCTCTCTCTCACACACACACACACACACACACACACACACACACACACGCCCCCGATGAGCAGGCATAGGCAGTTAGCATATTCAGATCTTTTAAATCACCCAAATGTATTTGAAGTCCTCACAATGAATATTAAAGAAAAAGCAGACATTTCAAAAAGTTATCACGGGAATCAAAGAAACTAGACTCCCCACCCCTCCCCAAAAATAATAAGCCATTATATATTATTAGCCATTATTAAATTAGTGATAAAATTATATTTCACATATGGTTTTAATGACAGAGTCTGCATTCATGAATAGGAAGCTGCATCTTGGGCCTATTAAACAAATTGATCTGCTTGTGTGTTTATACCTGTGTGTGTGTGTGTGTGTGTGTGTGTGCATACAGACAGGGTGTTGTGATGCGTCTAGTGCAGCAGCGTGTAGTTGGAGGGAAGGTGCATGTGTTCTTCCAACCCGCTTGTGTCCCTCCTGCCCTTAGCTTGCTGCCGCTGGCTAGCCTTTGCGGCGAATAGGGAAGCATCCTAACGTGTAAGCCTTCCCTTGCCAGTACATAGCCTCTCCTTCACCAAGACTCCTGCCAGGCCTCCACGTGGCCACACATGGTAACTGGGGTCTTGCGGCCCCAGGCTAACTTGGCAGGGGATCTCGGAGCAGCAGTGGGCCCCAGAGATATGGTGTGCAGGCCCACCCTGGTGGACATGCCCTGGCACCTATCAGCCACTGCCCCGCTGCCTTGTGGGTGAGTCTGGGAAGACATAAGGCTAAGGGAGCTTACCCCAACAGAAAAGCAAGCTGTGGCAGCACGCTTCGAGGTGGTTTCCGAAAAACTGGATTTCCGGCAGCCCCCTGCAGTTGTGTGGAGGTGCCGGTCGTCTAGGGACCCCCTTTGCCATCGGAACCATCTCCTCTACAATCAAGTCATGTGGCGTTGGGAGAAGTGCACCCCCCATGCCACTTTAAAAACCATCTCTGGGCAGGTATCTTCTGCTATCTGAGTCCCCGACCTCACAAAGTCTGGCGGCGATGGAGTATCCAATGACGGGAGCAGGTCTGAATGAGCTGGGAGCTCTTAGTTGGAACTCTGCACGCCAGCGGCACAGGGCAACGGTCGTTAGCAGCTGGGATTGAGTGGCAGCTGTTTCCGGCAGACCCCTGTGCGTCTGAGCAGTCCTATTTAGGGACCGCACTGCTCACCCCTTTCGGGGAATGGCCTAGAAAAGGTGGCCCAAAAATTGCCCACTCAACACTGCGCCTGGGCAGGAAACCGCACCTGCCGGGCCATTCCACTATGCGGTCGAAAAACAAACATTATACAACTAAGATTTGCAGCATGGAACATAAGAACACTCCTGGACGTCAGCCATGGTACGGACAGACCTCAACACAGAACAGCACTTATTGCCAGCGAGCTGAAGCGCTATTGTGTGGATGTGGCGGCACTCAGTGAGACCAGGCTCCTTGAAGAGGGCTCGCTCAACGAAGTAGGAGAGGGCTATACCTTCTTTTGGAAAGGATACCCCCTAGGAGGTCAACACATCCATGGAGTTGGTTTTGCAATTAAGAACAGTCTCTTACCCAAACTCGAAGAAACACCAGTGGGCATTAATGAGCGGCTTATGACTCTCCGTATACCCCTTGCAAAATGTCAATACATCACCTTGATAAGTGCCTACGCTCCAACTTTGCCATCTCATGATGAAGAGAAAGATCGCTTCTACCAGGCACTCGATGATATACTCATCAACATCCCAAGGAGCGACAAAGTCATTTTGCTTGGTGATTTTAATGCCCGAGTTGGGAAGAATATGCAAAATTGGAATGGAGTGATTGGTGCCCACGGCATTGGAAAAGTCAACCCCAATGGCATAAGACTTCTTAGTCTGTGCTCGGAACATGACCTCACCATCACAAACACCATTTTCCAACAAAAGAACAAATACAAGGCATCCTGGATGCATCCCAGATCCAAACACTGGCACCTGCTTGATTATGCTATCGTGAGGCGGGTTGATCTTAAAGACGTGCTCCTTACAAGAGCTATGCGAGGAGCAGACTGCTGGACAGACCACCGTATGATCCTGACAAAAGTCAGAGTACATGTCCAACCCTTGAGATGCCAATCTGGGCCAAAAAAGAAACCACTCTACTGCGCCAGACTGTCCAACAGCGACACCCGAAACACCTTCCGTCATTCTCTAGCCGACAACTTAGTTGACGTTGAACAGCTGATCAACTCAGAGTCTGGGATGGATGAAAAGTGGACCTCTCTGAGCACCACCCTCTTTGACAATGCAGCTCAATCCATTGGCTTCAAAACCAAGAAACATCAGGACTGGTTTGATGACAATGCCGGAACGATCTCCACCCTCCTGGACAACATGCATAAGGCACACAGAGCCACCCTCAGCAACCCACTATCCCAACCTCTCAAGAAAAAATGGCCAGACCTCCGCTCTGAGGCCCAAGCAACTCTGCGGAAACTGCAAAATGAGTGGTGGATTTTGAAAGCCAACGAAATCCAGGCTCATGCAGACAGGAACGACATGCATGGTTTCTATGATGCAGTTAAGGCCATCTATGGCCCCAGAAACTGCTCCCTGACACCCGTTAGGTCTGCTGATGGAACAACTCTCATCAAGGATCAGGCCCTGTTAGTGGAGCGGTGGGCCGAGCATTTTAACACCCTGCTCAACCAGCCCACCCCAGTGGACTCAACTGTACTGGCAGAACTCCCTGAACAGCCCACCTTGAAAGACCTAGACCTCCCACCATCTTTTAAAGAAATCCTACATGCAGTCAAGACCCTGAAAAACAACAAAACCCCTGGACCTGATAATATTTCAGCTGAAACCCTCAAGGAAGGACGCTACCTCTGTACGAGGACACTGTATCTCTATATCCTTGAGGTGTGGAGTCGCGAGTGTGTCCCCCAACAGTGGAAAGATGCCAACATTGTGGCCATTTATAAAAACAAAGGAGACAAATCCATCTGCTCCAACAGTAGGGGTATTTCACTGCTGGCCATTGCAGGAAAGGTTCTAGCCAAGATCATGCTCCGCAGACTAACACTCGCAGTAGCCGAACAGGTCATACCAGAGTCACAATGCAGCTTCCGAAAGGATAGAGGGACCATTGACATGATCTTTGTGACACGCCAGCTCCAGGAGAAATGCAGAGAACAGCACAAGGATCTATACATAGCATTCATAGACCTCTCAAAGGCATTTGATACAGTTAACCGGGCCCTGCTGTGGCAAGTCCTGAAGAAATTTGGATGTCCACCCAAGTTTCTTACCATTCTTGGACAGTTTCACTCAGGAATGATGGCCCGAGTGGTAGTGGGGAACCGCAGTTCTGAGCCCTTTGGTGTGCAGACTGGAGTCAGACAAGGCTGTGTGCTAGCCCCAGTCCTGTTCAATATCTTCTTAGTCTCTGTTACAACACTGTTATGAAGGAGGCTGGAGAAGCAGGCTGGAGTTACCATTGACTTCAGGCTCGATGGAAACTTATTCAAAATCAGGAGGTTTCAGGCAACCACCAAGTTGACCTCTGAGACCATTATTGAGCTACAGTATGCCGACGATTGTGCCCTGGTAGCTCACACACCAGAAGCCCTACAAAACACTCTGTCGGCAGTTGTAACTGCATACAGGAGAATGGGACTGATTATTAACACCCAAAAGACAGATGTAATCTGTCAGTTGACTGCCGGCTTCCCAAACCACCCAACAACCTTCACAGCAGAAGGGCAACAACTGGCCACTGTTCCTGCCTTCAAATATCTGGGAAGTATGCTATCCGACACCTGCAAAATAGACGATGAGATTCAGCACCACCTCAAACAAACCTCAACATCTTTTGGCCGTCTAAGGAGAAGGGTTTTCCAAAACAGCAACCTCAATCTCCACACCAAAGTGCTTGTTTACAGAGCAGTGTGCATCTCCAGGCATGGACCATCTACAGCCACTATCTCAGAAGCCTGGAGGCCTTCCATGTAAAATGTCTCCAGAGGATCCTCGGCATTACTTGGGAGGACAGAGTGCCAAACACAGAGGTGTTGGAGCGGGCAGGCAGCTGCAGCGTGGAGTCTACCCTAAAACACCATCAACTCAGGTGGCTTGGGCATGTTATTCGCATACCCAGCGAACGACTCCCACGAAAAGTCCTCTACGGCCAACTACGCCTTGGCCAACGCACTGCTGGTGGGCAGAAGAAGCGGTTCAAAGACCAAATGAAGACCACACTAAAAAGATGTCACATCAACCCCTCTTCTTTGGAGGAACTTGCTTTCTGCCGCACAACCTGGCGCTCTCACATCTCAGAGGGAGTGAAGTACATGGAAAACCAGCGCACACAACACCGTGTAGCAAAGCGTGTGAAGAGGCATGCTCGCAAAGCTACCCCTACCCCCTCCAGCACCACTTTTACATGCCCGGTCTGCAACCGCAACTGTGCATCCAGGATCGACTATTCAGCCACCAAAGGACCCAAAAATAGAAGAAGATGGTCATCATCGGGCACGATGGACAACCAGCAAGCAAGTGTGTGTGTGTGTGTGTGTGTGTGTGTGTGTGTGTGTGTGTGTGTGTGTGTGTGTGTGTGTGTGTGTGTTAAAGCTGCTTGTGTCACTGAAAAATTAAACATCATACAGATACCGTTAACTCCCATCCAGCTTCAAGGCGTTTTCATGTCAGACGTCATCTTCTGTCCCCTGCCTGTCATAACCCTGCACACACACACACGCGCACACCCACACACACACACACACACACACACACACACACTGAATGCAATACAGTAAAGTGAAAATTGTAATAAAAAAACAAATTTTCAATTATATTATTAATTATTAACAGCAGCGTTTTGTGTGTGCACACACAGACACACTTACACACACATGCATGCATACACACACAAACTGAAATTCGCACAAACTCCGAGAAAACATACTCTCAAACACATCAATTATGAATATGATTGAGCATGCATATCACACTGCACACAGACCGAGAGGATGAAAATCTCAGCCTCTCCATCTTCTCTCGCGCATTCAGCACACACATGCGTACACACACACACACACACACACTCACTCACACTTCTTAGGAGCGGTGAAGTGCTTGGTGCTGTAAATCCACCCAGGACTTCATTGGAAAGGCCAGATGACAGATGAGGAGACTAATAGACACTTAATGCTGTCTGCCTGATGGACGGGCCGGCCAGCTGATGAACTGAGAGAGTGAGAAAGAGACAGAGACTAAGTGCAGCAACATAAATGACGAGAGTTAGCGGAGAAGCACAAGACAAAACGTGATAAAAAAACAAAAAAAAATTTTTTCAGTAATTCCTCTTTCAGTTTGTAGGCACAGTACAGCCAAGGGGGATCGATCATTCTAACCCCAACCCACCACCACCACCATCACCCAAGCGCTATACAGGAAAATAACCACAAGGGGGCGATAATGGGTCCAACAGGCACTCCTGTCTTTGACCCCCCAGTCAAATTCAACGGGTCATAACTTCTAAATATCATTTGCCATGCCAGTTGTAGTTTCTAACGTTTGTTTGTAGTGGGTAGATTTAACACCGAGGACTGACTGCACTTCCACAGATAATATGTAAGAGCTTCCTCACTAATTCATGTCAAATTCAATGAAATTCCCTCTCAACTGCATACCTCACATCAGTACTCGCGATAGCAGTCATGCTTTTATTATTTTTCTTTTATTTTTAACACTTAATTAACAATTGCTGCCGTGTAGCGGGGATTCACAATGTTTGGCTGCTGGTCACGAGTTCTTTACTGCAGCGACGCTGAAGTCCAGCAGACCTGGCTGGATGGGACACGCTGGTCGTAGTGACTTACAGTTTTAATGAAAGCTGATCGATACAGACAGAGTAGAGGCAGCATGTAGCAGTAAGACTCTTCCAGACCAACATTTACTTTCACATTTATAGTTTAGCTGATAACCTATAAGAGAGTTGTTGGCGCTGTGTGGTTGCGATAATGAGTGATGTACTCTTACATATCATATTTTTGGAAATGATCTCTCGCGCTATTTCTCAGACTGATAAACGTCTAGTTGCTGGGTAATACTAATTAAAATGGAAACCCGTTAGCGAGGCCTCTGACACACAGAACTTCTCTCCTACAATGGTATTCAAGTGCAAGGCTTACTTTTTTCAAGTTCATATATATTCCATTAATATTAAGCAGAAAAAAAAAATCTGTCCTGAGTAAAACGTGATTCATATCCCTCACTGCATCAGACAGTCTTTCCACCGAGTGAATAGCCGCTGCAGAGAGGATGGCTGGACACAGAGCCTTTTGAGCTGCTTGATAAAAGTGTGCGTATTTGGCAGGAGGACTGGACGAGTCTCGGTGCGCTCCGCCCCACTTTACCGTGAATCGAAGGATTGCAGAGGTTTGGAAAGATGTAAATGAAATACAATTTAGGTCTTGCGTTGAGAATGGCTGTCGTCATAAAAATAAGGATTCAAACCAGCTTGTTATTTAAGCGACAATCTTCCAATGCCAAAAGCGTGCACGAGCATGCACACACACACACACACACACACACGTGCATAAACACACGTGCATGCACAAAACCACACACACACTTTGTCTTGTGTCCAGACATGCATCTACACACGATTAACATGCTAATGCAAAGGCAAAAAACACGTTCGAAGTCCCACATGCGCACATACTGATTGTCACAGAAATGCGTGCACACACGCACATATCTACACACACGGTGTAGGTGATTGTCGTAATTACAGCAGAATCCTTTTGGAGCTTTTATTTCTGTTAAGTAATTAAGAGGAAGAGTGGTACATGACTTGGCATAATTTGTTTCGGGTGCATAATTTATGCTTAGTTGTTCGCAAAACAAGTGAAGAGTGTGTTTTCCTTTGTGTATAGGTACTTAACAGAATGGAGCTGTATGACAACGAATAGATAACTGATGAAATATAATGAATAAATATAAAGTTACAAACAACACCGAGCTCAAACACAGGGAAAGTTCAGACATTACACACATGCACACACACTCACATATATATATATATATATATATATATATATATATATATATATATATATATATATATACAAATTTCTTGGACTGCGAAGTTGTGAGCAGTGTGTGTGTGTGTGTGTGTGTGTGTGTGTGTGTGTGTGTGTGTGTGTGTGTGTGTGTGTGTGTTATATCTTAATGCATGTTCAATAATCCAGGTAGGAAAATCAAAGAAAGTTGAATCAGTTCATCTGGACACAATGTTTATTGATAGATATGTTTCATCACTCATCTAAATGACCTCTTCTGTCTAGACTGACTGCAGGTATCCCCACCCTTATAAACAATACAGTGACATAACGACCGAAACCAACTATCGGCTGCATGTGCAAATATGGGCATGACCATTAACTGGAGTTTCAGTGGTCATGTGTACTATTCACAGAGGATTGGGGAATGTTTGCAATCGGGCCAGTGGCCACTCTTTCAAGGATGAGGATGTGCACATCCTTGATAGGGAGGAACACTGGTTTGAATGGGGAGTCAAAGAAGCCATCTATGTTAAGAGGGAACCCCCATCCCTGAACCGAAGGGGGGGGGGCTAAGAGTACATCTGTCACCATCTTACAATGCTGTGATTTAACCATTCCCCAATCCTCTGTGAATGGTACACGTGGCCATTGAAACTCTGGTTAATGGTCACGGCCATATTTGCATATGAAACTGCTGGTCGGTTTGGGTTGTATTGTTTATCAGGGTGGGGAAACCTGCAGTCAGTTTAGACTGAAGAGGTCGCTTAGATGAGTGATGAAATGTATCTGTCAATAAACATTGTATCCAGATGAACTGATGCAACCTTCTTTGATGTGTGTGCTTATGTGCCTGGGTGCCTGTCATTAGAACAAGACCATTTCCCCTCTCCATCCCTCATGAGGTTTTCTTCCGAACCAGCTTTTGTTTGACTGGTACATTTTGTTCCTGTGTGAAACTGAGCCCCTCCACTTTACCGAGTACCCTGGGCAGTGGATGAACCTCGGGGACTCGGCATAATGATGGAGTTTATTACAGACACTCGCAGATTCACACACAGAGAAACATCCAAACACACACACACAACCACATACATACATGCACCCACACAGTGCACACAGGTGCACATGCGCACACATAATCCGATTTGTCCTACACACACACACACACACACATACTTTGTCGTGCAGAGAAGCAAAATGCACAATCAAAGAAACAAAACACTCACATGGAAGTACACGTGTGCATGTGCACACACAGACACACACCGACATACACACAGAAGGAAATACAGATGGCCTATTTGTGCCAGATCTGATTATGATCTGATTGCTGGCATCCAGATTAGTTAGTGTTAGCTTGGTGCCCGTGAGCAAAAGGGAAAATGATCAGAGGAGCTGCTTGTGCTAATCGCTCTCCAAGCTGCCCTGAAGACTTCATTTTTGCAGGTACAGAGAGCAAAGAATGTTAAATGGCCGTGTATACCCAGCGTTTCGGATTTAAGCAGATGTCTGCCAATCTGTTTCTTCTACACAAAGCCCCCTTTTTGACAGTGCGTTAATTTGTCAGTGCATCTACAAAGTTAGCTGGAATTTGTCCCGGCGCACCGATAAAACGACAAAAATCAAAATGGATGACAAAAGCATGAATCCGTCGTCTTCATCAGGGGTAGCGCACGTAGGACACATCATTTCCTCCTTTCTGCCCTCCTCCCCACTCCATACCCATTCTAACCTCTTCTCGTACCTTCCTTCTCATATCTCTCCGTGTAGGTGGAGGCCATGCGGTGGAGGACGGGCAATCCATCCCTCCCTGCCTCGGTGTGCAGCATACCGTGCCGGGCAGGGGAAAGGAAGAAAGTGGTGAAAGGCGTGCCGTGCTGCTGGCACTGTGAGTGCTGTGAGGGGTATCACTACCAGGTGGGTATCAGACACTGGCTCATTCAACGTTATTCAGATTTCCTTTTTTTTATTTTGGTATTTAAAATGGTGTAGTAAGAAGAGCTATCAGTGACTTTAACAAAGGCCAGTTAACACGTCGGCGTGGGTGTCCAACAAGGTCGTGCATAACTTGACAATTATGTTCTCGTACATTGCTCAATGGGCAGAATGTGGTCCTAGAAAAAACAGATTTGGTGGTTTTCCTTCCCACTGCAAGGCATTGAGTAAAAGTTCCCAAACAATGGCACATATCTAAATACCCGTTTGTTATTTACCAAGGATTTAGACTCCATCCACAGCCTTTTTCCAGATGCCGTATAAGTAAAAACAGAGGACAAACTGTAACAGGTTAAAGGGGTCTCTTCACGCAGATTTCTTAAATTTACTACCCTTATTAATTACCCCCTTTGCGGTGAAGAGTGATAGAAAAACAGCAGTTTAGTTGCCCATCATGCTTCATATCAAATTAGAGCAATTCCCACATACGTGCGTATAAGCCAGCTGTTGTCAAGTGTTGTTTCCTCAAGCATAAAAAAACCAAACCAGCCATGACATTAGACGATGTTCATCAAAGTACACAATCTCCATTAATTTGCTGTGAGACTTACTACCTGTTGACATGCTCAGTGCAGAATTGGGGTTTTGCGTGGCGCCACTCTGTAACATGACCATTACTGAACCGATCGGTGATCGTCCACCTGCAGTGTGTGGAGGCGGTGTGCGGTACCCACTGCAGCAAAGGTCACTGTTCAGCCTTGCTGTGTTTCTCTGCTTATTCACTTGTTCATGCGTTTGTTTGTTTCAGTCGTGCAAATTGACCAAGTACATTTTCCTATTTATTTTACACATTACACATTCAACTATTTCCCCCCCCTTTTATTCCCCAGTTATACTTGGCCAATTACCCTGTGTTCTGAGCTGTCCCGGTCACTGCTCCACCCCTCTCTGCCAATCCGGGGAGGGCTGCAGACTACCACATTCCTCCTCTGATACATGTGGAGTCGCCAGCCGCTGCTTTTCACCTGACAGTGAGGAGTTTCACCAGGGGGATGTAGCGTGTGGGAGGCTCACACTATTCCCCCCAGTCCCCCCCCCTGAACAGGCGCCCCAACCGACCAGAGGAGGTGGTAGTGCAGCGACCAGGACACATACCCACATGCGGCTTCCCACCCGCAGACACGGCCAATTGTGTCTGTAGGGATGCCCAACCAAGATAACACAGGGATTCAAACTGGCGATCTCCATGTTGGTAGGCAATGGAATAGACCGCTACACTACCCAGACGCCCCCACACCAGGGGTGGCTAACCATGTGCCATGGAGAGCCATGTGTATGCAGGTTTTCATTCCAGCCATACTCCACACCAGGTGATTTCACTGATTAGTAGCCCTTCAACCAAAGAGGAAGAATGTATCAGTGAAATCACCTGGTGTGGAGTTGGGTTGGAATGAAAACCCTACACATTCAACTGTTGAGGAAATAGGAGAATGACGAATGTCTAAGTGAGAATAGCAACTAGCTTGTGACTGTGGTAGTCAAGTTACACATTCACTTTGCCAAAAGAGGAGGCCTTTTTTTACATTTTTTATTCCTGGTCTGGGAAATAACTGTGTGACTTGTTCAAGGCTGCGTGTCTGTCATTAGGTCAGTCAAGTCACCTCTGACAAATTGTGTAATTTGAACAAGCACTCTGAATAAACCGCAAAGTAAAGAGGTTTAAAGGTGTGACCACAGTCCGGGGAGCATAGCAGTCTATTCCGTTGCCAACCGACACGGGTCTCGCCGGTTCAAATTCCCGTGTTACCTCCGGCTTGGTCGGGCTCCACTTCAGACACATTTGGCCGTGTCTGCGGGTGGGAAGCCAGATGTGGGTATGTGTCCTGGTCGCTGCACTAGCGCCTCCTCTGGTCGGTCGGGGCGCCTGTTTGGGGGAGGGGGAACTGGGGGAATAGCGTGATCCTCCCACGTGCTACGTCCCCCTGGTGAAACTCCTCACTGTCAGGTGAAAAGAAGCGGCTGGTGACTCCACATGTATCAGGGAAGGCGTGTGGTAGTCTGCAGCCCTCCCTGGATCGGCAGAGGGGGTGGAGCAGTGACCAGGACAGCTCGGAAGAGTGGGGTAATTGGCCAAGTACAATTGGGGAGGAAAAGGGGGGGTGTGTGACCACATCCCTGAAGGGCATGCCAGCTGATGGCTGTGTCAACTGATTTTAAATAAAAAAAAATTGTTTTTAATCAAAAACAAAAGGCATTTAAATACGATCTTGCGGTTGTGTCCTGTCTATGTCGGTGCAGTGAGTGGATGAAGACGGAGTGAGTGAGCGCTCTGGAGATATTTGGTTTGCATATTTGAGCCCTTCAAAGTGTAAAAATAATCAGAAAGCTCCTGCTAATCGACAAGAGTCTCAGTATCAACCCCATGTGGGCCCTAATGTTGTCATGGCTCTTTGTTCAACTTGATATTTCAATGAGAGAGAGGAAACAATTACATGCACCCATGCATGGCATCCATTTGGACTTGTATGTGTAGCAGTGGGGTGGGAAAATTAACAATCTTTATTTATTTAATGTCTTATAACGCCACTGGTTCACAAGACTGGTCCAACAGCTATTTTTTTGTGCTCCCATTGTTACCTTATGCACAAGGAATCATTTGGCTCAATAGGCTGAGTTGTTGTCTCATTCTGATGGACAGACGTTTGTCTCGCTTCATGTATTCCTACAAACATACAGTTTAGAAAGAAAAATTCTGCATCGTGTATCAAACATGCACACATGCACCCAAACAGTATTGGTGTGCATAAGACTGACATGACACCTGTCATAATAACCATGACATGACACAGGCATCCGGGTAGCGTAGCGGTCTATTCCATTGCCTACTAACACGGGGATTGCCGGTTCGAATCCCGTGTTACCTCTGGTTTGGTCGGGCGTCCCTACAGACACAATTGGCCGTGTCTGTGGGAGGGAAGCCAGATGTGGGTGTGTGTCCTGGTCGCTGCACTAGCGCCTCTGGTCAGTCGGGGTGCCTGTTTCGGGGGGGGGGGGTGAATAGCGTGATCCTCCCACTCGCTATTCACCCTGGTGAAACTCATCACTGTTGGGTGAAAAGCAGCGGCTGGCGACTCCACATGTATTGGAGGAGGCATGTGGTAATCTGCAGCCCTCCCCGAATCGGCAGAGGGGGCAGCGACCGGGACGGCTCGGAAGAGTGGGGTAATTGGCCAAGTACAATCGGGGAGAAAAAAGGGAGAAAGGAAAAATAAAACATGACCTGTCATGAACATGAAGGAGTCTTTATGATTGTTTATGACTGCTGTCATTAGTGTCATTAGGTCAATTATATCATTTTTAATACAAAGTTGACATTATTTGAGATGTCTTATTTCAAGCTACAGACACACGATATATAACAAATCAAGCAGCTCTGTCCCACCCGGGTTGCTGCAACAAAGACATCTCAAACAATGTCAACTTTGCATTAAAAATTACATAATTGACCTAATGACACTTAATAGCAACAGTCATAAACATTCATAAAGACTCCTCCATGTTCATGGCGGGTGTCATGTGATGATTGTGACTGTGAATGTGACCCAGTGGGTGAAACCCTCTGTGCTCTCTCTCACTGCCAGGCCTCCGAGTTCACCTGTGAGCTGTGCCCGTACGAGATGCGCCCCGACACCAACCGCACCGGCTGTGTTCCAATCCCCATCATCAAGCTGGAGTGGCACTCACCATGGGCCATCATCCCCGTCTTCATCTCCATGCTGGGAATCATCGCCACTTCCTTTGTCATCATCACGTTCGTCCGCTACAACGATACGCCGATCGTGCGGGCGTCGGGGCGGGAGATGAGCTATGTGCTGCTGACGGGCATCTTCCTGTGCTACGCCATCACCTTCCTGATGATCGCGGCTCCGGATGTGGGCGTCTGCTCCTTCAGGAGGATCTTCTTGGGCCTGGGGATGTGTTTCAGCTATGCCGCCCTGCTCACCAAGACCAACAGGATACACCGCATCTTCGAACAGGGGAAGAAATCCGTGACGGCGCCGAGGTGAAGAGCAGCAGCCACTTCTCTCTCTTTTTCTCTGTGTGTTTGTGTTACGAGTGTGTGTGTGTGTGCATGTGTGTGTATTCCTAGGTATATGTGCGTGTGTGTGTGTGTGTGTGTGTTCCTATGTGTGTGTGTTTCTGTGTGTTTGTATTTGTCATGAGTGTGTGTGTGTGTGTGTGTTTTCCTAGGGGTGTGTGTGTGTGTATGTGTGTGTGCACACGCGCGCACTCATGTGTGTGTTCATGTGCATGCTCATGTGCCTGTGTGCATGACCCATGTTTACATTATGCATGTGTGTCTTGTGCATATGGGATTTCATGGGTGCATTGGCCCACATGATTATTGTGTTGGTGTGTGTGTGTTTGTGTGTGTGTATCCGTGTGTACACACAAGGACGTGTTTCCATCCTTTGTAGTACTCAGCTGCCGTTAATTATTATTCATTATTGTCATCATTTTTCATGAATGATTCATGAGTCATGACCTCATGCACCCATTGTGCCGTTTGCAGTCACAGTGAGTGTCTGAATAAGAGCATCGACCAAACAGCTGAAAAAGTCATCTGGGGTGGGTGTACTTGTACCCAGATTCATCTCTCTTCAGCCTCCCCTTCAGCCCGATGCGGCTCTCACTGCAGCGCTTTATGATTATGGCTGTCCTAAATATCATCATCCTCCATGTTTGTCCCAGTTTGCCACTTTGGCTGTGATGTAATGCGAAAATGGGAATCATAAAAACAAAGCAGCGAGAGGGATAGAGGATGAAATGCAACACAATCAGGAGCGGCGGAGAGGTACCAGAGACGGGTTTTTCACTTTACAGAAAAAAATACGACCTTTTCTCTAAAGAGAGGGTTTTTTGAGGTCTGTTTTAAAAGATGCTGAATATAGAGCTGTCAGGGAAGAGGGAAAGAGGAAGGCCAAAGAGAAGGAGGTTTATGGATGTGGTGAGGGAGGACATGTAGGTGGCGGGTGTGACAGAGGAGGATGCAGAGGACAGGAAGCGATGGAAACGGATGATCTGCTGTGGAAACCCCTAACAGGAGCAGCCGAAAATAGTAGTAGTTGTAGTAGTAGTTTTAAAAGGCATCAGTATCTGAGGTACCCTCCGTTAGACAGATGACGCCCTCCACAGGTGATGAGCAGCCGCAGTATAGACTGACCCACCCCCCGCCCTCCGTGTTGCAGGGTGTAGTCCTCTGCGGGTTGGAGGAGTGGGCTGTTTGTTCTTTATTATCATCTTTTCCCCCGGGTTCATCGCCATTGCATTTTGTCGATGCACATCTGTGCAATTTGCATTGTGTTGCCGGTACCATTTGTCACGGCCATTATCCTCTCCCCTCTCCCTCGCAGCCGGTCCTCCATCTTCTCCATCCAGCGGCTTGTGTGTGGGTGCATGTGTCTGCTTCTATAGCTGAAGTGTTGATTTCAATGGCCTAACAGTCCCATAAACATCTGCATACAATCTCCACTAAGGCTCTGGCAGGAAATGAAACCTAACCTCTGGAACCTGTTTTTTACAACCTGGTCTTATTTTTGTATGTATGTATGTATGTATGTATTTTATTTATTTATTTTTGCCGTCGCGCATATCTGTTGTAATATCGTTTTACTCACCAGCATCATTTTGGAGATTTCTGACACAGGCACTATATATAGCTTTACCACGGCGTCTTATCAGGCACATCAATAAGAGCGTCATACATATTTCAGCGAGTCTGGGTGAACCCAATTTTTTAAACCACATATTTGGAAGAGAACATAAAAGTGCAAGTTAAAAATTTAATGAGCGATTGCATTGTTTGTTTTGTTTTTTGGACCCCCCCCCCTTTTCTCCCCAATTGTACCCGTCCAATTACCCCATTTTTCCGAGCCGTCCCGGTCACGGCTCCACCCCCTCTGCCGAGCCGGGGAGGGCTGCAGACTACCACGTGCCTCCTTCGACATGTAGAGTCGCCAGCCACTTCTTTTCACCCGACAGTGAGGAGTTTCATCAGGGGGACGTAGCATGTGGGAGGATCACGCTATTCCCCTAGTTACCCCTCCCCCACTCGACCAGAGAAGGCGCTAGTGCAGCGACCGGGACACATACCCACATCCGGCTTCCCACCCGCAGACACAGCCAGTTGTGTCTGTAGGGACGCCTGACCAAGGCGGAAGTAATATGGGGATTCAAACCAGCGATCCCCGTGTTGGTAGGAAACGGAATAGACCGCTACACTACACGGACACCCTGCGATTGTCTTGTTGGACTACCTCAACTTGTTCAGCTTGCAGGACTGAGCATCTTATACTTCCTGTACCAGCCATTGATAAAGTAAGAGAAAGTTGTGTACACAGTCAGACTGAGGCGCTACGTTTTTTTCTTGTTGTCAGGACGAGTTAAAGGCTCGTGTTCAGTTGCCCCATAAATCCTCTAGTGGTAGTCCCGTGTCTGTAATCTCTGAAATGAAACCGTGAGTAAAATTATACGTAACACTATCGATATCCCGATGGCAAAAACTGCAAAAATAAGACCCAGGTCGTAAAAACAAACAAAAAATTAACCATCACATGAGATAACACCTTCATCCCTCTCTCCCCCCTCCAGGTTTATCTCTCCAGCGTCTCAGCTCGTCATCACCTTCTCCCTGATCTCAGTCCAGCTGCTGGGCGTCTTCGTCTGGTTCGCCGTGGACCCGCCCCACACCGTGGTTGACTACGGCGAGCAGAGGACCCAGGACCCCTCGGCTGCGCGTGGCGTCCTCAAGTGCGACATCTCGGACCTGTCGCTCATCTGCTCCCTGGGCTACTCCATCCTGCTGATGGTGACGTGCACGGTGTACGCCATCAAGACCCGCGGCGTGCCGGAGACCTTCAACGAAGCCAAGCCCATCGGCTTCACCATGTACACCACCTGTATCATCTGGCTGGCTTTCATACCCATCTTCTTCGGGACGTCACAGTCTGCAGAGAGGGTGAGCGGCTGTTTGATGACTAGTTTAGGACTGTTTGTGGTGTTTCTCTATGTGTGTGTTTGTGCATATGTCGGGCCTAACATGTACACAACAAACATAACTTGTTTATAAAATACAGCTGATGTTTGTGCCCGTCACAGTTTGCAAAGATGGCTTCAGAGTGTGTGTGTGTGTGTGTGTGTGCACGCGAACATGTTCTTACCATTGCTTGTTTGTCTGTGAGAATGAATCCTAAATGTATTATCTGACATTTTGTTGGGGATGTCGCCGTCCTCAGAGAGGGTGTGTGTGTGTGTGTGTGTGTGTGTGTGTGTGTGTGTGTGTGTGTGTGTGTGTGTGTGTGTGTGTGTGTGTGTGTGTGTGTGTGTGTGTGTGACTGACTGAGTAATTGCCGGATGTCCCTTGCATACAATTTGTACCAAGAGGCTGACATTTACTTACATTTTCTTTGGGATATCACAGTCTGCAGAGAAGGAGAGCAGTTATTTTGTAGTGTGTGTGTGTGTGTGTGTGTGTGTGTGTGTGTGTGTGTGTTAATGTGTGAACACAGCCAGCAGTATTCGCCTGACATGTATTCCAGTTTTATTGAGGCTGCTGCGGTACATAGTGAGTTTGTGTGTTTTTGTGCTTTTTCTGTGCGTGTTTGCATGTGTGTATGTGTGTGAGACTGTATGAATTCTACTTAAATTCTCCATCGCACAAATGAAAGGGATTAAATGCAATGCACTAGGACATAGAAAGGGGCTCTCCATTTTGACGGCATTGACACCTGTTTCACCACGTTGGCATTGAAACACTTCCTTAAGTCCCAGGCTGCAGAGTTGTGGCCATAGAGAGGCTGACTGAATGTATTTGTGCGTGTGTGTTTGTGTGCGCATGTCAGAGAGAGTGAGAAGGCAAACTCCATGTAGATGTTTGTTCCCAGCATTCCAAGTTTCTTGGGCTCACCTTTCGTGGCATGACATGTGAAGTTTTGAACCGTTGGTGTCTTGGACGATATCTGTCCTTGTGAACTTGTTGGAAATGCAACAGGATACTTCCTGGAGCTTCAGAGGAACACGTTTCTTTTTGCTGTCAGAAGACACTATCTTGTGATTTACGAGATAGCGGCGTTTAACAATGGAAGCTATCCTAATGGCTTTGAGCCCAAAGCCTGCTGGCTGTCCCAGGTGACTACAAGAGGATTTTCTGTCTTTCTGACTGACTGGATCTGCGCCTCTGTCCGGGCTTTTAGAGGCTTGTTCTGCAAAGCGTCCCCCTCCCGTCGCTGGTTAATTATTGATGAACATATGACGTGTGTATCTTTCAATGAGTTTCTTTCGTCTGCCCGCGTACGTGCCTTTTTTGGTGTATTTGTGTCTGTGTGTGTGAGTGTGTGTCAGTGCATCCCAGACTCAATCCAATAACAGTACTTTGTTGCTGAGCCGGTATGCTGAAATAACACCATCTTAAAGGTTTCAGTGCTGTGGATAATCCCCGAGGATGTACACAGCCGGCTGCCCATATTTGTCTGCATTTTCGAGGCAGCTTCGACTCCTTTTGTACTTTGAGTTGCTTCAAAAAAAAAAAGGAAAAAGTTAACCGAAGTACACAACCATAGAAAATACATCTGCGGGGCGTCCGGGTAGCATAGCATAGCAAATCCCCGTGTTTCCGCTTCTGGTGTGGGGAGATGGCGGCGCGAATTCACGTTTGTAGCGGCCTCACCCAGTACATTCCATGCAGTGTCATTGTCCACGTCTGTGTTTAAGTTGTGTCTTCGTTTGATGGCTGGGAGAGCTAGCGCTGGATCAGCTGGGGGAGCTTGGTCTGATGCATCCCTTGGGCCCAGGGGCAACGGCTCTGCCTGTAGCTGTGCCCGAGGAGGTAACACCGAGAGTGGTCTGACAGGAAGCGGAAGCGGGACAGGCTAAGCTAACTGCTAGCCCATGCAGACCAGCAGTCATCCTGGCTGGCGTTCGTTCCCTTGGACAGTGATATTTTTCTTTTTTTTCTGTTTTTTTTCTTCTTCTTTTTTTTAGTTTGGATATATGTGTTAATTTATAAATATATGTGTTAGTTAGTATGTGTTCTTCAAGTCCTTGTAGTTTTTGGCTGTGTTTTTGTGTTTGTGCTGCACCGCTGTGGGCTGGGAGAAATGATATTTCGTTATCAGAAACAATAAAGTGTTCCTGATTCCTGATTACCTCCGGCTTGGTCGGGCGTCCCTACAGACAGAATTGGCCGTGTCTGCAGGTGGGAAGCTGGATGTGGGTTTATGTCCTGGTCACTGCACTGGCGCCTCCTCTGGTTGGTTGGGGCACCTGTTTGGGGGGAGGGGTAACCGGGGGGAATAGCGTGATCCTCCCACGCGCTACACCCCCCTGGTCAAACTCCTCGCTGTCAGGTGAAAAGAAGCGGCTGGCGACTCCACATGTATCAGAGGAGGCAGGTGGTTGTCTGCAGCCCTCCTTCGATCGGCAGAGGGGGTGGAGCAGCAACCGGAACGCTTCGGAAGAGTGGGGTAATTGGCCGGATACAGTTGGGGAGAAAAAGGGGGAAACAAAGAAAAGAAAAAAAGAAGCAAATACATCTGCACATCCATCCATCTATACTTATAAATATATGTATGCAACAGATTCAAATTATAAACTTTCAGTTGATACTACAAACACGCACACACACACATTCTTGTGCTTATATGTGGCGGGACCCCTCATCGACTGCATTCATTCCCTCGCCCTTAACCCCAACCTTACCCGTCATAACTACATGCCTTACCTTAACCCATACCTTACCTTAACCTAATCCTAATTCTAAACTTAACCTTAAACCCAAACCCAAGTCCTAACCCTGAAATAGTAACATGAGGACTGGGGGCGCCCCGGTGGCTCAGCTGGTAGAGTGGTACCACTTACCAAACGTGAGGAAGCCTGGCCTGAGTGGCTAAAATGTAGGAGGCAGACTCAAAACCGTTTCGATATAATAGAAGGATTTATTTGCAGGGTGTCGCTACATATGAAAAGGAAAGTACATGAACAAATTAACAGTTAACTCAGCTGAACAAACTCAACTCCCAGTAACTGAGCTCAGACTAACAAATGCTGAAAAAAAATCAACTCATAATAATTGAACATCTTGTGCACACATCTACACCCTGATGTCCTACTTCCCCCTAACAACTCCGCAGCTACTGCTTAAATACTCCCTGAGGTCAATCAGCAGCACCTGAGTTTAGGCTACCCTACTGTGGCAAGGAAAGCCAACACCTGGTACCAACTTAGATGATGATGGGACAAGTGGTTATGTTCCCACCCACTTTGTCACACACCCCCTTAAGACTGTTATTCCTTAGAGTCACGAGACAGGAAGTCAACAACATCCTGAATCCTTGGACCTCTCTAGTCAGGGAACCTCACCCGACTGAAATGTTCCCCGCTGGACGCCCCCCCCCCCCCCCGCCCCAAATGGTCGGGCATCAGGCCTCTCCCAAACAGCCTGGTTGTCAGAGTCTTGAGCTCAGCTGAGGAGTTAGAGATGGTTGCTGCACCTTCCAACAGTCGCGGACACTCCTGATGGTTCTGCTGCACCCCCTGCTGAAGCTGGGCACACTGCTGCTGGACTCGGTTCCACCTCTGCTCCTGCTGCTTGCCTTCCTGCTCCATCCTGGCACCAGACGGACTGCTTCTGCACCAGGTATCGCCAAAGACTGGACAGTTCAGCACAGCCTGGTTGAACTGGCAGTTGACTGTTGCCCCGTGCTGATCAAGGACACCATGAACCCCAGGCACATCAGCCGCCTGAGGTCTCCTCTGTCCGGTTGACACTTCCTTCACTGCCTCCTACTGGCCTGGATCCCACCGCTGCCACCGAATGCGGGTCCTTACTGCAGTGGCCTGGGTTCGAATCTGGCCCAGGCCCTTTGCTGTATGTCGTCCCCTCTCTCTCTCCTGCCTTTCCTGTCTCTCTCGACTATCACTATCTAATAAAGGCGGAAAATACAAAAAAATAAAAATAAAATCGAGAAAAAAAAGAAAAGTGAGGATTGGCCAAAATGTCCTCACTGTGATGATTAAAAACTCAAATTGGTCCTCACAAAGATAGAAGTACAAGAAAACACACACACACACACACACATTTAATTTGATTTATACATCTTAGGCATAGCATATCATTATGCCAACCAGAGCTGGAGCAGGTTTTGTTTTATTGGTCCCAGTCCTTGACAGTGGGACTACTTTCTGTTTATGACTGAACAACTCCTTTCACACTCATTGAGATGCAAGGCATTCATTGGCTGTGAATGTTGTATGCCCCACTGCTAAAACGCTACGCCTCATAAAATACATTCGGAGGCAAGGCTGTGTATTCACCATGCGGGTTCACACACATAAAGATTATATTTATACAAATGAGCAGGCTACTTCCTATATCGAAAATACATATCCGAAATATAGCTCAAGTATATCATAACACACACACACACACACACATACACTTGGAAATGAACCAGACAGGACGACACAAGCGGCCTGTAAAGTTCCCGGTAACTAGCAAGTATGTGTTTATATGTCTGCTTGTGTGTATCTCTATTCTAATTTGTGCACATTTGTGTTGTGAGAGAATGTACAGGTGTGTGTGCATGCATCTATTCACAACCAAAATATTTACTGTACCCTTCTTTTAATATGCATCCATTGTAGGGTTGTATCAAGTGGTGCTCCCAAGGGGGGGCTGTGCCCACCATGCTAAAATTGAGTCAAGTCAATTGTATTTGTACAGCCCATTATCACAAATCACAAATTTGCCTCAGGGGTCTTTACAGCAACACAACATCCTGTCCTTAGACCCTCACATCGGATAAGGAACAACTCTCTAAAAAACCCTTTAACAGAGAGAAAAAATAGGAAGAAACCTCAGGGAGAGCAACAGAGGAGGGATCCCTCTCCCAAAAAAGACAATGTGCAATGGATGTTGTATGGACAGAATAAAACACAATTTACAGAATACAACATCGAAAGAGGATAACAGAATTATAATGAAGTTATAAGATATAATAATAATAATAATAATAAATTAAACTTACATTGTGCTTTTCTAATACTCAAAGTCGCTTTACAATAAATGGGGTGAAACAAGACAACAGATAAACATAACACATAAGATATAAGATATATGAAGAATATGATGAGGAAGATGCCAAGCAGTTTCCAGATGCCACCAGAACAGCCCAGGACCTGAGCCACTCGACCACCATCACCATGGAGACCTGACAGGAGGAGAGACTACACGTGCACACAGGGGAGACTCACATCACACCATTCACATACACAGGAGAAGAGACAAGAAAAGATATTAGTCACACATGGGAGAGAGAGAAGGATACAACACTGAAACAGGATAACAAAATTATATGGATTTATTTATCATTTCTATGAAGAATGTGATGAGGAGGATGCCAAGCAGCATCCAGGTTGTGACCACCATCACCATGGAATCGACCTCATTGCCCCCTTCCCCCCAACTGACAAGCCCTGGTCATTCTAATTTTATTTTGTTTCTATTTTGAGATGAAACTACAGAAGTGGGATGCCATGTGGGTTATTATTGAATTACACAAATCCTAGAAATGATAAAAGTAGTAAAGAAATTGAGTATGTACTCCGATGTGTGGTGTTTTGTAATTGCATCAGAACTTAATACATGCATAACTCATCATTTTATTAAACCTAGAATGACAGCCACTTGCAGACTTTTTGGCCACCTAGAATCTTGACATTTGAAAAACAATTTCTCTCTGTTGCTATGATTCAAAGAATGGAAGTAAATGATATTTAAATAATGTGAAATACAATGTGCTGGATGGACATAAATGAAACAGTTGTTGTCAGCTAATAATTAATATTAATGTTCAAGCAACCCACACCCTTGATTTATTGGTAATGATGCATTCAAATTGGAATTTGGTATGCCATTGAACTATTCCTTGGCTGATCTCATGTGACTATCAGTGAGATCAGCCAAGGAATTAAACAGTATGCAATTTATATACGCTATGATATAGTGTCCTTACCTTTGTATCAACTTGTGTAGCCGTCCTGGTCGCTGCTCCACCCCCTGTGCCGATCCGGGGAGGGCTGCAGACTACAACATGCCTCCTCCCATACATGTGGAGTCACCAGCTGCTTCTTTTCACCTGACAGTGAAGAGTTTCACCAGGGGGACGTAGCACGTGGGAGGATCACACTATTCCCCCCAGTTCCCCCTCCCCCTCGAACAGGCACCCTGACCGACCAGAGGAGGCGCTAGTGCAGCGACCAGGACACATACCCACATGCGGCTTTCCACCCGCAGACACGCACATTGTGTCTGTAGGGACGCCCGACCAAGCCGGAGGTAACACAGGGATTCGAACCGACGAGCCCCGTGTTGGTAGGCAACGGAATAGACCACCACATTACCTGGACGCCCCTGTATTGCCTTTTAAGTGTGCTACCTTAAGATTTTCACTGGCCCATCTGCCCCCCCCCCAAGCAAATATCTTCTTAAAATGCCACTGGTTGTAACTCAGCCCCCCACCCTCCATTAATAAAACATATTTTCTATTTTGAAATGTCACTCTGGCAATTTCCATTTCTCTCTATTTTTCATTTCATCCAATTTTTGCTTTCACGGCGAGCGCCCGCCGCTGTCACGTGGCCAGAAGCCGACATGAAAGCGGTCTCGTCTAATCACACATCAGAAAATCAGAACTCTTGCTGGGATGTGTTCCATAGTGTCTCACTTTCACGCCCTCTGTTTTCTCAACAACTCAAGATTTTGGACAAAGTTTTGTGTCAAGAAAGCCTCATGTGTTGTGAAGTCACTGTCAGTCATTGTTGCTCTACACATCTTGAAGTACACATAGATACCTGCAGATACACAGTCATGCACACAGAGGAGCTGGCCGGTGTCTCCTCACATTTCTACTGTTGGCCCATGAGCAACTTCACTTGAGCGTTTCGGAGTAGAAGTGTGTTGTCCAGAGGAACCTTGACCATCATCACTGAGAGACTGGGGGGGGGGGGCTGCATTATTAATTCAATCTCTTCAGCAACATTTTCCCAATCCAATCTAGGGATTTGAAAAGCTGACAGTAAAGCTGCTTGTGTTGTGCGTGACGGTGCCCATGAGTGTGCATGTTCCCTCGTCTAGTCATGTGTAGTTTTGCATATGTGTGACTCTGGATGTGAATGTGTATGTGTGTCCTTGTTTGTCGGTTTTGCTGTGTTTTGTGTGGACTTTTGCATGTGAGTGTTCACTTGCATGTGTGCTTATGCACGTAGTTTGTGTTTTGCTCCTTTTTAAATAGTTTATTTGTAGGCAGTTTGTGTGTGTGTGTGTGTGTGTGTCTCTACATGTTCATTTGGAGAATTGCAGTGAAGCGTTCTGTCTTAGTGGATGAGCAGTTTCCATGCCATGTTTGTTTTGTAGGTAATTGGAATATCTACTAGTAAGGGTGTGTGTGTGTGTGTGTGTGTGTGTGTGTGTGTGTGTGTGTGTGGTGTATCTAATTGGAATATCCCCCAGAGTGTGTGGCAGCTGGCTAGCTAACAGAGGTAGCAGAGAAGAGGATAGAGAAGAGATGATACAGAGAGAGAGGGAGGGGGGAAGGAGAGAGAGGGAGGAAGAGAGAGAGAGATGGAAGGAGTGGAATAAACAGGTAATGATGGGACTCACTGATGGGACTTTAACAAGGAGAGCTCTACACCAGAGAAGAGGGAGAGAGAGAGATACAGATACAGCTGGCTGAAAGTGCATCAAAGATTTTTCTGTATTACTCCCATCCTTCTCCTCCTCTCCATTTTCAGTCACCTCCTTTTCCTCCGATGTATTCTCATTCTGTGGTGTCATGTGTTGACACTATTTGCAAAACATCGATATAAGATGCGCAGTGTGCCCCTCAGTGTCTGCATAGAGGTGGTCCATACACTCCCATGTAAAAACTTAATGCCCTGATTTTTGAATATCCATTTTTTAAAATGCTTTAATTTTAATTTTTTTGATTTTGATATACTTTATTAATCCCGGTGGGGAAATTCTTCTCTGCATTTAACCCATCCTAGCTGTGTAGCTATGAGCAGTGGGCAGCCGCCATGCAGCACCCGGGGGCCAACTCCAGTTCTTTTCCCATTGCCTCGGTCAAGGGCAAAGACAGGAGCATTAAGCTAACATGCATCTTTTTGATGGTGGGGGAAACCGGAGCACCCGGAGAAAACCCACCGCAGACACGAGGAGAACAAGCAAACTCCACACAGAGGACGACCTGGGATGACCCCCAAGGTTGGACAACCCCGGGGTTTGAACCCAGGACCTTCTTGCTGTGACACGACGGCGCTAACCACTGGGCCACCGTGCCACCTGACATGCAGGTTAGGTATGTCATTGAGTTCAGGGTTAAGTCTAGGTAATGGTTAAGTGTAGGGTTACAGTGAGGTAGTGCTTAATCTGCAGCATCTCCTACAGATGCTGAAGGGTACCTTGCATGTCACATATGTCAACGGTTTGTCACCATTGTCAGTATATGACACCATGGGATGAGAATGGGCTCACTTCTCCTTTTCAACCCTCCTCCTGCTTCTCCTCTTCTAACCCCGCTCCTGTCTCCTCTTATTTTTCTCTCATCTTTGGCCTCTCCTCTCCGCCATCTCTCTCCTGCCTCTGCTCTGTTCTGTTTCTTCTCTTTCCCATCTCCTACTTTGCTGTGCTTCATTAACGACACAAATAACGTGTCCAGTTGACTAAGTCGAAGACCCCGGGCTCGCTCTGTGAGACGTGCTGACCGGGGGAATCCAAGTGAACGATGTGATTCATAATTACTTTCACCCACTGAATCCACTGCAGTCCAGATGGAATGATGTAAATGACAGGAAGAGACTTTGTGGAGGGATTTCTAAGGTACTCGAGGCGATGGCTAATGCAAAGGGGGTTGAGACTAACAATAAGGGAGGCGTTCGTCATGCAGGGATGCCTGATGGCGCCCCAGAGTTTTGTTCATTGGGTAATATATGTCTGCAACGCCAAAAAAATGATGCCTCGGTCTGCATTTTGACACGGTGGGTGTGGTGCAGAGTTGCCGCCGATTGATTAAACCGCATCTTCCACATGAAAAACAAATGAGTATCACTGCTGCTGGTATTGATCAATTCAGCCCATTAACAATTCTTGAGAAACAGATTCCATGAAAGCTAACTTTACAGGAATAGGCAAAAATGCTTGATTTTGAACATTGATCGTCATGTATTTTTGACATTTTACAATAAATTATCTACTGCTTGACTCAGCCACAGGGTCATATTTTAAATGCAAACAATGTCAGCTGTCAGTCACAATGAAACCATGTTGAAATTGGACATAGAATATTTCACTCTGCTTTCCCCCTTCTAGAACCAGGGTGATATGTAACAAGAAAGCACTTTGCATTCCGCATATGAATTAAATGGAATACAACATTAGGAATCCATTGCAAATGTGAACTCACTGGAGCAACTCTGGATTTTCATTTTGAACTCATTCTCCGTATTTCAGCAAACTGCAGTTTGACCTTGGCACACTCCTTCACTCCCTCAATGACTTCTCTCTCTCGCTCTCTCTCACTCTCACTCTTTCTCTCATTCAGTCTCTGTCGCTCATTCTCTCTCTCCTTCTGTCTTGCCCATTGCTTCCATTTGTTCCATTCCTCCTTCGCTACTCCGCTTCCCCATCCTTCCTCCTCCCGCTTTTTTCTTTTCCCCCCTCTTCCCTGCTCCCCCACATTCGTCTCCTTAATACTCAGTATGGCTCTGAGTCAAAGTCACACTGAGAGAGAGAGATATGAAAGATTCTTACATGGAGACAAAGAACCACAGAAAGATTGAGATGATGATGAGAGAGAGAAACGGAGAGCGATTCCTCACTACCGACTAGATCAGTGTTGTTTTGAAATAGGTCATTTTACCTAGCAGAGTCTGCTGGCTCCAAACAGTTTTTCTTTCCCACCCTGGAGGCCTTGTTTTTTTCAGAATGCACTGCGAATAAAAGGCATCCACCAATCCAGGTGGGTGGAATGTACATCACCTCACAACTTCTAATGACCATGATGGACCTGTTGATTGTTTGTGTTTATCATCACCCTGTATTGTATATGACCAAGGACATGAAAATTATAATGGCAGTGAACTCAAGGACAGTGTGTGGAGGAGCATCTCCGAACAACCAGGCTATCAGGATAGTGAGTAGCTTATGTAGGTTACCTTTGGATGTAGTAGAGTTGGTAGCAAGGCAACCCTTCCTTGCCGACCCAGAGCCGGTCGCGATGCACCACAACTGAGGAAGTGCGCCCAGTGTGGGCTGGACCAGCAACAGGCAGGGGTCCCCCTGTGACCTCGAAGGGAAGAGGAGGAGATCCCTACACACCGCATCGCCATACTTGAACCCGCTGGGTTGAGTCCTTAATGCGAATTTGCAACAGAAAGCTGGGTTTCTGTTGCAAATTTGTGTCGTTGCCGGTGTGAATAGTTTTGATGCGAAATATTGGCAGGCGAGTATTTGCCATTTTCGTGTAGTTTATTCCTCATGTCCCCGGTATGTAAAGGCCTTGACCCTGCAGACAACAGAAAAGTAGCAGTGTGTGTGTGTGTGTGTGTGTGTGTGTGTGTGTGTGTGTGTGTGTGTGTGTGTGTGTGTGTGGCTGGCATATCTTTCTTTTTCATATTGACCTCGTCTGCTTGTTTTAATGCTCTAACCACAGGGTAAATCCTCTCTTCTGCTATCTCTCTCTCTCTCTGCTGTGCCTCTCCAGCCCTAGCCGGACACAGTAAATATTCCCTGTCTTGTGTTCTTAATGACCCCTTTTCGGACTTTCTTACTACACAACCTCTTTTCCTTCCTTCAAAAGTCTCTCTCTCTCTTTCTACCACTCTCTGTCTGTCTCGCTTTTCAGTCTCCCTCTATTTATCTTCTTCCTGCTCTGCATATTGGCTTCTTCTTTGCTTCTGCCTTTTTGTTGTCACCTGTCTATGGTCCCCACTCTTCTGTTCTCCATTCTTCTTCAAGATGGCCACTCGTTTTCTCTCGTTCTCTCTCCCCCCCCCTCTCTCTTTCTATCCTGTTGTGGTTTCCACTGTCGTTGGTCTACCTCTCATCCTGTCTCTCTCTCTTCCCTGTTCTGATTTCCTTATTCTTGAAATCTCTCTCTCTCTCGCTCTCTATCTCTCTCCCTCTCCGGTGCATGCTGAGTTGGATGTGTGTAGTGTAAGAATGTATGGTGAGATTGTTTGTACTTAAGTGTTTGTTGTTGAGCGTTGGAGGGGATGGGGTCTCAGGTGTCGTCCCCCTCTCTGCACCACAGCATCCGGATCCCACCGGAGCCGTCAGTCACAGTGGAGCAGGTTCTCCTGGCTGCGGGGGAGGTGGTCGGGCACCAGAACCCATCTGAATAAAGCTGTCATGGTATTTCTGAGAGAAGAACGCTTTGTATATCAGCTGACTAAGAACGGTGTTTTCTTTTTAAATGATGTGTTTCTACCCGTGTCCCCGCTAACCATGCCCTCCACCCGAGTCACTATATTGGGGGCTCCCCTGATCATCCCCAGGGAAGATAGCCAGTCCTTCAGGACATTATGGTTGGGGTGCAGGGACGAGAAGCTGAGACACATCCAGTCTCTGAGCAGACAGGTGTATATGTATCTAACGTCCCCTGAACAGTCGATGGTGGTGTCGTTTAGGGTTGAACACTGAGAGGGATATTATATGGTGCATGCGAATTCTGGGAGTTCACAATGTTTTGTATGTAGTGACGTTGGTCACAAGTGCTACACTTGTCTGCAATGGTAACAGAGCCAAAACCTTGCCGCAGGTAGAAAATTAAGATACCAGCAGTGATGGAGCGTTCCCGGCACCACGATCAAACACTGAGACAGACTGAAGTCAAACCGTGATCGAAAGTAATCAGCCCATGGATAACAATAAAATCAAAATGACAGATAATGAAGCAGGCCCGAGCGGCGTGAGTGTGGCGAGCAGGGCTGTACTGCTGATCAGCGGGGCGGAGCGGAGACAGAGCACAACACAGAGCAGCAGGCAGGCAGCCAGGAGGCGTGAGTACACCGCTGGTGAGCAACTGCCAAGTCACTGAACATGAAGCAAATATTGATTATGATTCTGAATCACATGACTTGTCAGTGACAGACTCACAATATGTCAGTGCTGATCTGTACAAATTAGAGAAGGTGAATGTTGTACTTTTGGAAAATCTGCTTAAGTCAATGATTATTTACCAGACAACATAAGAGGGGCTACAGTATCTGAATTATGCAGTCAGAAAAAATTAGATGTAGTCTTTCTACAAGAAACACACAGTGACACGGCAAATGAGAGAGAATGGGGTTTGTGGTAGAAGGGAAAGTTTTCACTTAGCCATGGTACCCACTTTAGTGCAGGTACAGCCATTCTTTTTTCTCCTGGGTTAGATGTTAACATCATATCTAACAGAGAGTTAGTGGCAGGCAGGTTACAGATGGTGAGGGCTGAGATTAAGCAAATCATTTTTTGTTTTGTGAATATTTATGTCCCCAGTCAGGGTTCACAGTGATGGGAAATATTTAAGACACTAAAAGAAGATTTACAACAGTGTGACCAAAGGGATTGTTTTTTTATTGGGGGGGGGGGCAGGAATTGCACAATAGGTTTTACCTTGGATAGGACGAGTGAAGAGCCGTACCTGCAGTCATCTTTCTTTTTGTCTAAACTAATAACACATTTAGATGTAATAGATGAATGGAAGGTCAAACATTCACAGACCAGACAGTACATGTGAGTCTGAGTTTTAGCTTGGGGGGGGTCAGTGTGGTCAGGTTAGATAGAATTTACGTATATTTCACAGCATTTTTGTTGCAGGATACTTGGGAGTTTTATTCACCTGTTAGGATTTTCAGACCATCACTTTTCCATCTCTCCCCCAGGACAAAGTCCAATTCATACTGGAATTTTAATTCAATATTACTGCAGGATAATGATTTCTGTAATGGTTTTGGATTATTCTAGCAGGTTTGGATGGGGAGGAAAGGGGATTTTAACTCATTGAGCCAGTGGTGGGAGTTAAGGAAGGCATATATTTGTCTTCTCCATCAGCAATACTGCTCACTCCACTAACAGGGTTAATGAAGCCATTTGTACCCTAGAGCACAAAATAAGGCACATAAGAAGTAAACTGACTATAAACAATGAGTCTGACCATGGTTAACTGAAGGAGAAAAGAAAGGAATTTAGTTTATTTTTAAATGAGAGGGTAAAGGGTGCAATGGTAAGAGCTCAGTTTTTAAGGATAAAGGACATGGATGCACCTAGCTTCCATTTCTTTAATCTGGAGGGGACTGTGTCTGAGAGGAAGCAGATAACCTGCCTCAGACTTCCAGATGGGACTCTAACCACCAATCCAGCTCAGATACAGAGGCATGCGGTTGCATTCTACACTGCCCTCTATGGGGCGGAGGAGTGCAGTGAGGAATGTACTGCAGAAGTTACTTTCCAAGGTCCTGGCCAACAGACTTAAAGACTAGGAGATTTTAATTAACAAGATCACTCATACTGTCCATCCGTCCGTTATCCAAACCACTTATCCTGCTCATACTGTGTATCCGATAAATTAATTTTAAGTAATGTGTTCTTAATTAGAGATTTAATAGCAATTTGTAATGAATACAAACTTGAAGATGGTGTTTTATCGTTGGACCAAGAAAAGGCTTTCGATCGTGTTGTCTTTAAGGCTTTCGGTTTTGGGGAAGGGTTTTTGTCCTGGGTTGGGTTATTATATAATGAGGTCTCATGTATGGTAAAAGGTAGGAGGGGGGTTGAGCTGCCCAATTCCTTACAAAAGAGGAATAAGGAAAGGTAGTCCTATACCAGGACAACTCTACTCCTTGGCAACTGAACCTTTTTTAAATAGATTGAGGAATAAGATGGTGAGGGTCTCCCTACCCAGATTAACACAGAGCCCACATTTAGTCTTATTAGCATATGTTGATGATGTTAATCATCTGATCCAAAAACAAAAAGATATATATGTCTTAACTGGATGCATAAAAACTTATGAAAGGGTCTCCTTAGCAAGGGTTAACTGGGAGAAAATTGAGGCCTTATTCATAGGACGGCTTTCAGTCTACCAGGTGGTCTCAGGTGGGGGAGGGAAGGGATGAAGGTCCTTGGTGTGTTTCAAGGAAGTGATGCATTGAAGAAAAAAAAAGAATAGAGAGAGTGCGGCGGAGAAGGTGTGTGCTCGATTGTCTATATGGAAATGGATGCTATGCCAGTTATTGTATAGGGGGACAGTTCTGGTTGCCAATAACTTGGTTGCCTTGACATTGTGGTACAGACTGATAGTACTACCTCCACCTAATGGCGTAATTGAGGACATGCAGAGGACAATTGTTGACTTTTTCTGGTCTGGGCAACACTGAATCAAAGAATCAGCTTTATACCTTCCAGTGGAAGAATGAGGACAAGGCCTCATAGACATTAAATTCAGGGTGTTGGCTTTCAGGCTGGGGTTAGCCAAATGGCTAGGACTAAGCTGGCAGGATACAGCTCATCTGTTGCTAAGGAAAGCTGGACATCTTGGGCTTGACAAACATTCAGACATTTTTCCCTACTGCAGCTTGAAGAGGTTGTCCTTACAGGTTTAACACCTTTCTATCCATCTGTCCTAAATGCGTGGCAGGTCTTCAGGATAAAACGGGAGCCTGTTATGACACTGGGAATGTGGCTGGACTTGGAGAAGGCTTACGACCGTGTACCCCGGGGCACTGTGTGGGGGGTACTGCAGGAGTATGGGGTCCCGGGGCAGTTGCTACAAGCCATCCGGTCCTTGTTTAACCAAAGAGAGAGCTGTGTCCGTATTCTCGGCACAAAGGCAAACACGTTTTTGTCAGGTGTCGGACTCCGCTAAGGTTGTCCCTTGTCTTCGATTCTATTTGTGATATTCATGGACAAGATCTCAAGGTGCAGCCAAGGTGAGGAGTTTGTCCATTTTGGGAACCTCAGAATTGCATCTCTGCTCTTCGCAGATGATGTGGTTTTGTTGGCTTCATCAGAACCTGACCTCCAGCGCGCACTGTGGAGGTTTGCAGCTGAGTGTGAAATGGCCGGGATGAGAGTCAGCACCTCCACGTCTGAGGCCATGGTTCTCTACCGGAAAATGGCGGCTTGCTCCTCCGGGTTGGGAATGAGTCATGGCCTCAAGAGAAGGAGTTCAAGTATCTCGGGGTCTTGTTCACAAGTGAAGGTATGATGGAGCGAGAGACTGACAGGCGGATTGGTGCAGCATCAGCAGTAATGCAGACTCTTCAACGAAAGGCTGTTGGTGGTCCCTGTATAAGTCACCTGTCAATAAAGGACAGGTGACCTCCAGTGGAGGATTGCACATGGGGTGATAGCTATGAACAGATGTGGCACACCTAGATCCAAGCACAGGGGAGGGATGTCCGCCCTGCCCAATAAGGGAAATGATACAGCATCTTTTTATTCAGTGTTCTACGCTTCAGGGGCTATTCAGGCAATTGGAAGAATGGTTCCAGCAGCTAGGGGAGTTTTTTTTCTTTTAAGGTTTTTATGTATGGACAAAAAAATACTCTGAGCTAAAGAAACATGTACAATGCTTGCTTAATACACTATCAGGAATAGCAAAATTGTCCACCTGGAAAACAAGGAAAAAATATATCCAGAGTCAACAGTCAGTAAATCCCGCCATGATGATGTTGGACTGCTGGCAGCCTGTCTCAGGGTGGAGTTGGAATATTTCAAACTGATGGGCAACATGGAGGACTTCTTGAGAACCTGTGGAATTCGGAGGGGAGGGGTTGTGCTCTGTACAGGAGGGATCACTGGCGCTTCATTTTTGAAGTAGCTTATTTTTGTTTATTTTTTTGTATATTATTTATTCTTTTATCTGCCCATTTGTTTTTGTTTTTTGATGATTGTTAATACCCTTATTTATTTTCTATTGATTGTCTATTGATGAGTTCATTTAATTTCCTGCACTTAAAGATTTGAATAAGGGGGGTGCAACCTCTCTCTCTCTCTCTCTCTCTCTCTTGCTCTCTCTGTCTCTGTCTCTCTCGCCTTGCCCCCTCCACCCCATGTTAAGCTCTCTTTGCATGATGTCATCTCTCTGTGGTGGATCTCTACAGTTCTCAAGCTGTCTTGAAGGTGGTCTGCTCATTATCTCCTGACTTCAACAACCCGCCAAGCAACCACCCTGCCGTGACCCACACATCCCCCCGCCTTCCCCCTCATTGGGTCTGTGTCTGTGTGCTTTGCTCAGCATTGACTTTTGTATGTACACACATGCTCCCGTGTGAACATGTGTGCACATCTGCCTATGCAGATACATGTTTGGATGTATGAGAGAGAGAGAGAGAGAGAGAGAGAGAGAGAGTAGAATGTGTGTGTCTCTCTTTGTTTGTTTGTTTGTTCGTCTATAAAGATATGAGAAAGTTCATATGGCGAACCGAGTTTCAATACCAGATTACTGTGCTCAGTTCTCAGTCTCAGGATGGACTTGGTCAACATGTGTTTGTGGCAATTTCTATGTCTCGACCTGAAAATGTATTAATTCTGGTGGAAATAAAAAGTAAATCTATGAGGAACAAGAACACTTGGACAGCTTAAACCTCCACCGGGTTTTCAGCTAGGTGGATACTGGGGTTTAAAATTGTTTTATGGACAGTATGGTTACATTATCAGACACTCAAAACATCCCGCCGTTCATTTTTATGGGGATTTTTTTTTTTGGCCGATTAAGTTTAATAACGATACTAGTATCCAGAATTTCACCATCAAAATCAAAGACATCCTCTGCCCAAGGTCCACCTGCCCACTAAATTTCATGAGAATCCATTCATCTGCTATTGGGTTATCTCGCTGACAGACAGACAGATGAGGATAAAAACTCAACCTCCTTGGCAGACATTATAAAGTGCCTTGCTATACTTTACAGCCGAATTTTGCCTCAGTATAATGAATGGATAAATCTCCCTCGTTTGGACAGGGTAAATTAACAGGTATACTCATTTTGGATGTTAATTATACACATGCACTATCAATCAAGGCCAACCTGCAATATTAAATGCAAAATTCTCTTTCTGTCCCACACACACAAACACACACACACATACACACACACACACCGACTGACTGGTGTGAGGTGGGCTGTTTTTCACAGTCCCTGGATAGATTAACAGCCAGGTCTGTGGTCCCGGTGGAAAGCTTGTGACCGCCCAGGTCCTTACCGGGAGAAAGTCCCGGTAATCAATCTACAGTAATCTGAAGAGGTTGGGGAGCTGGTGGGGGGGGGAGTGGGGGAGAAGCAAGTAAAATGAAGAGAGATTAATTTAAGGGGACAGCAACAAGGTGGAAGGAAGGATAGATGAGAGGTTTGAAAGAGTCTCAGAGAGAGAGGGTCGGCGGGACTGGTGATGGTGGGAGCGAGGTGATGGAGGCTGAGGAATGAGGAAGAGGATATGAGCACAAGAAATACAAGAGGCAGGGGAGAGCGAACATACAAGTCAAGGAGGCAGCAGAGGAAGAATGAGTCCGTGAGCGAGGGCGGAAAGAGTAGTCAAGGAGACTGATGATGTATGTGGAGGCAGAGCGAGACAAAGAAGCATTACAATCCAATAGCAGAGAGAAGTGACAGAGAGAAAGAGAGAGAGAGCCGTGAAAAGCTAATATTAGAGAGAAAGAGGAGAGAGAGAGGGAGATGGAGTGATAGAGCTATGAAAAGCTCATATTAAAGAGATGCTGAAGTGCAGTCAGAGGGAGTGATATATAGACAAGGGAGAATTATAGAGCAAAGTTAGGAAACGGATGAGTGAAAGAAAAACTAGAACAGCAACCAAGGATAAAGAGGGAGAGAGAGAGAGAGAGAGAGAGAGAAATGGTGATTGCTTTGGTATCATAAGTGTTTATCCATCTTCGTTCAGCAGCCATTCTTAATGATGATGTTCATCCCATTGTAAAATATTTTTCCATCTTTCTCTCCATTTCCTTCCAGGAGTAAGTTGATCTTCCCGGGATGGCGCTAACCGCATTTACAGCCAAGTGTTTTTTATGCAAATTTCGTCATTTCAAATGGAGGAGTAAAAAAATGACGGAAGCATCAAATATCAAATAAAATGCCCAATTTGCATAAAAGTTTGTACGCTGCTTTGAGCTGAATAAACTTTCTATTCAATGAAAAAGAAATCTGATAAATTGAGATGGAAACGCATTAGCTGAATACGCAAATGAAATGCAAATTGAATTTGATCACATGACCAGCTGTTTCTTAAATTAATTGGTCCATCTTTCTTATTAGATCTACATAGGATATGCAGGTCTAAGTTAATGGTTTTATCTAGTAAAACAGATCTGATGGAAACACTCCATATGGTCACATTTTTTATTTTTGTTTTGGTTTTTTTTCCCAAATTTAATTATTTTCCTTAAAAATTATTCGAAAGTTGGATGGAAACATCACATACGTCTGGGACTCTTTTTTTTTTTACATTTCATTTAATGCCTTTTTTGTTTTCAAACTGCTCCACCAAAAGCAAGTGTTGGATACCAAAGCACTGGTGCACCACGGCAGTAGTTGCTGATGTCTGTCCCATTATCAGAGTTTTACTGATGTTGCCTGCCAACTTACATGTGACAGTTAACTTCTTTCTAACTTCCTAACTTTGTAAACCTCTGAAGTGTGTCAACTGGCTGATGGGACTAACTCCAAAGAAAAACGTTGTAAAAAGATTGCATCCTACTACAGTATGAGCAACGCTATATTTTTACGATAATAATTATGCGTTATTTATTTATCTATTGCTAGGCCCTGTGATGGCCTGGCCGAGATAGGCTCCAGCATCCCCGCAACCCTGAGAGCAGGATAAGGGGATTGCATAATGGATGGATGGATGGATTGATTGCTTGATTGATTGATTGCCAGCACAGTGGCACAGTGGTTATCGCAGTCGATTTACAGCAAGAAGGTCCTGGGTTCGAGCCCCGGGGTAGTCCAACCTTGGTGGGCCATCCCGGGTCGTCCTCTCTGTAGAGTTTGCATGTTCTCCCCGTGTCTGTGTGGGTTTCCTCCAGTTGCTCCGGTTTCCTCCTACAGTCCAAAGGCATATAGGTCAGGTGAATCAGCCATACTAAATTGTCCCTAGGTGTGAATGTGTGTGTGTGTTGGCCCCATGATGGCCTGTCCAGGGTGTCTCCTGTCCAATGACTGCTGGGATAGGCTCCAGCATCCCCACAACCCTGAGAAAGGATAAGCGGTTTGGATAATGAATGAATGAAAGAATAATGATTAATTATGCAGTTAGGTTTAGGGCGTCAGTCTATTCCATTGCCTACCAACATGTGGATCGCCGGTTCGAATCCCTGTGTTATCTCCGGCTTAGTCAGGTGTCAGGTGTCCCTATAGACACAATTGGCCGTGTCTGTGGGTGGGAAGCCGGATGTGGGTATATGTCCTGGTCATTTCACTAGCGCCTCCCCTGGTCGGTCAGGGCACCTGTTCAGGGGGGAGGGAGAACTGGGGGGGAGTAGCGTGATCCTCCCATGCACTACATTCCCCCGGTGAAACTCCTCACTGTCAGGTGAAAAGAAATGGCTGTCGACTCCACATGTATAGGAAGAGACATGTGGTAATCTGTAGCCCTCCCTGGATCGGCAGAGGGGGTGGAGCAGCAACCAGGATGGCTGGGAAAATGGGGTAATTGGCCAAGTACAATTGGGGAGAAAAAGAGCGGGGGGGGGGGGACCAAAAAAAAAGTAATCATGCAGTTAATCACAATTTAATTTACTTCAAGAAATTTGACATACAAAGAAAAGTAATCATGCAGTTAATCACAATTTAATTTACTTAAAGAAATTGAACATACAAAGACAAATGTGTACTGTTAATATATGAACACACACACACACACACACACACACACACACACACACACACACACACACACACACACACACACTAACTACATAGCAAGGCAGTGGGGAGCCATGAAACACGTATGGAAAGCATCACTCAGCGATGTATCTTTCCTCTGTTGCATTTAGGCGTCATGTTGTCTTTATTCTGACAGAGTTTACCAGTCCTGGGGGTGATCGTCTTCAACGCACCGCGTGAGGCAAAGAAGAAAAGCTTTCATTCATTTTTCAAGAAGTGGGTTTTGTGCTCTCTTTCCAGAGAGTTCTGGTGGGATTCGGTCGCTTGGCTGAAAACGAGCAGAGACAGACAGCGAGTGTCAGATCCTGACATCAAACGGAGATGTTGAGTGATGGGGGGGATGCCCAAGGGGACCTCACACAGGGACAAATACACACACACACACTGAAATGCTAACCCACTCTGTATATTAAAACACACAAATGCACATTCACAATCACACGAACAACCCTGGTGGGAGATAGAAACAGACAAAAATCTAAAAGATAAACCAAAAAAGTAAAAAGAAAATTCTCTGGAAAATTACCTTTTCAGGCAATCATTTTACATGGTCTCTACATTTGGATAATGTCACCACAAATATAGATCAGGTTATATTTATTCTGCCTGACATTTTAGCCTGTGCAGAAGCTGTCATGCGTTCATGTCCACAACGTATGGGAAATGTCAGAGATGCCCGACATAAGAGACACTGACATATGAGACACTGACATAAGGGACACTTGATGGCGTGACAAGGCAAATAACATAAATACAGGAGGATGGAGATGTTGTAATGTATTTCTCGCAACAGACACTATGGACTGTATTTTAAAATGGTATGTTTCAAATGGACGTGCATCCCAGCTGGCTACTGAAAGTGTACAACTACAGTACTGGCTAATTTATGTACAAGTTAGCATCGTCCACATATTCCTGTTTAGGATTCCTCAGTCGTCTTAGTGTGGCTGGTGTGACAGAGGAAGACGCAGAGGACGGGAAGAGAGGGAAACGGATGATCCACTGTGGCGACCCCTAACAGGAACAACCAAAAGTAGTAGTAGTAGTAGTAGTAGTGGTAGTAGTAGTGGTAGTAGTAGTAGTAGTGGTGGTAGTAGTAGTAGTAGTAGTGGTAGTAGTGGTAGTAGTAGTGGTAGTAGTAGTAGTGGTAGTAGTAGTGGTAGTAGTAGTAGTAGTGGTAGTAGTAGTAGCAGTGTGGAAGCTTGTGTGGAAGCGGTCATATATGTAGACAAAGACGTGTGATTCTCAAAGAAGTCTCACAGTATGCATCGCCATGTCAGTTCTATGACACTGAGTGGATACTTGGGTTGGACGTCACATTGACATCTGTTTATTCTTGGTACCTGACACTAGGATGTGTTTCTCTTTTTCTTTTTTCTCTTATTGTTCACAGTAGTTGAGTTTGTATTGCGCTGCACAACTTGCATTGGATTTGAACTGTACGTCCGGATAATGTGCCGGTCTATTCCGTTGCTTACCAACACGGGGTTCACCGGTTCGAATCCCCATGTTACCTCCGGCTTGATTGGGCGTCCCTACAGACACAATTTGCCGTGTCTGCGGGTGGGAAGCCAGATAGGGGTGTGTGTCCTGGTCGCTGCACTAGCGCCTCCTCTGGTCGGTCTGGGAGGGGGAATTGGGGGGAATAGCGTGATCCTCCCACGTGCTACGTCCCCCTGGTGAAACTCCTCACTGTCAGGTGAAAAGAAGCGGCTGGTGATTCCACATGTATCGGAGAAGGCATGTGGTGGTCTGTAGCCCTCCCCAGATCGGCAGAGGGGGTGGAGCGGAGACCAGGATGGCTCGAAAGAGCAGGATAATTGGACAGATACAATTGGGGAGAAGAATGGGGGGCAGGGGGGGAATAAAAAAAAAAGAAAGTTGAACTATAGAGTATAGTGGGAATTGAGTTTTTAATGTATAGTAGCTGAATTAACTGATGAGTATGAGAGAAGGGGTAGGAAAAAATAAGTGTATACTTCCTCCTACTCCTTTTCCGACATGTAACAAATAATCTGATGCACAAGGAGATTTGTTCGCTGAATTTGATTTTTGGGTTTTTTGATCACTTCAGATTATTGGCAATGGATTATCTGTATGTTATATCCTGCTTATTTCCATGTTCAAAATAATCATCATTCATTCATTCATCATTCCACGAGGAGGTAAAGAGACAAATAGCAACATCAGAAAAGTAGAATAATGGATAGATGCAAGGTAGGAGTCCACTTTCTTACCGCTTGCCTTGAATCCGACAGGCCTTCGAAGAGTGTGGCGCTGCTGCTCTGTGCAGGAGAGAAATTGATTGGACAGTTGAAATTGTTTTGACTTTAAAGTCACATGAAAATGAAAAAACAAAACATTTCCCATCCAGATACTGGGGAAAATGTCAACGAGAGAAGCGTAGATAGAGACATGCCTCTCAGGTTCGCCGGCGTAGAGGTGGTTGAGGATGGGTAAGGGTGTGCAGCGGGTGGTGTACTGTATCAGGTGGGCTGCAGTGCAGAAGCATGTGCGAGACGGGGGCTCTTTAAGATAGCTGCCGCTGTGTCTACTTAGACACTAGCATATTGTGAAAATTCTCACATAGTGACAAATGTACATACATCACAGCCCTGAATGCATGTTTATGCTAGTGTGTACGTGTCAGACTATTTGTACGTATGTGTATGTATGTGTGTGTGTGCGCAAGGATGTAAAACATCTGCTCTGTGGAATGTGCCCATTAGCAGCTGAGATGCTTGCAGATGATGATCTATTGCTCTTTGTGTGTGTGTGTGTGCGTGTGTATGTGTGTGTGTGTGTGTGCACATGCATGTGTAAGTCTGAGAGCTGTATCACTGTCTCTGGTGTGGTTTAACAGATGGCTGTAGTAACCTCTTGCAGAATAAAACTAATGCGCTTGACCAGAGACACAGACAAACTTGTTGTTATAGTAAAGTGCCCAGTAGTGCACAGCCTTTAAGTAGGTGGAGGTAGTATTTTGCGGCTTCATCTTTTTAAACATGTGGTGTGAACCGCCACAGAAGCCACCCAAGCATGTCAGAATGCACATTGATCCGTGTCCCGATCAATGTGTATTGTGTCATGACAAAATTTTACCCTCGCCAGAAATTTTTTTTAAGTCTTTGAATCTTTTTTCATGCTGCAATTTTACTAGAAAGCAAAAATGCATTTATTTTCACATGACCAGGAAATACGCTGACTGATTATGATTACAGTCACCCAGTTCCCTTATATGAAGGTGCAAATGAGGTGCTATGAATGTCTTACCCAAGACTGCCCGTTTCAGTTTCTCTTAAATGTTGCATTATCCACAGAAAGAGGTGGTCTTAACCATTCATCAAGTTCAAGTTCACTTTCTTATCATAGACATATAAATCATACCCTGTACCTTCAAATGCATGTGTCCTGGCTCTCTCAGCCCTTAAGCTATATATAAGGAAACTAGAAGAACCCCGCTACAATGTAGCGGTTTGGTTATCCACCCATCTAAATCTCCCTCCTTTTCATCCTGCCAGCTAACCGCCTTCCCCCTGCCCCTAAATCCCCCCCACTCCAACCCCCCCCCAAATGCTCAGAATCATCTGAAATGCCGAGAAAAGTGGTTTACCCCCCCTCACTTCAACTCCCTCTCCCCAAATGCTCAGAATCATCTGAAATGCTGAGAAAAGTGGTTTTTAGCCACCTGCTGAATAAAAACTGACTCAGAGGCGGATGGTCCGAGCTCAGATACTCTAAGCGTTGTCCTGAGGGAAGCAGGAGAACAGACCATGTGCTGGGTGGATGGTCCTCCATCATACTTAGGACCTTCCTTCTGCAATGGGTGATGTAAATGTCCTGAAGCGGTAGTGCTGCGCCTATGATTTTTTTTCCCTCCCCCTTTTTCTCCCCAGTTGTATCTGGCCAATTAACCCACTCTTCCGAGTCGTCCCGGTTGCTGCTGCACCCCCTCTGCCAAGCCAGGGAGGGCTGCAGACTACCACGTGCCTCCTCCAATACATGTAGTGTCGCCAGCCGCTTCTTTTCACCTGACAGTGAGGAGTTTTGCCAGGGGTAGGTAGCACGCGGGAGGCTCACGCTATTCCCCCCAGTTCCCCCTCCCCCCTGAACAGGTGCCCTGACCGAACAGAGGAGGTGCTAGTGCAGCAACCAGGACACATACCCACATCTGGCTCCCTACCTGCAGACACAGCCAATCGTGTCTGTAGGGACACCTGACCAAGCCGAAAGTAACACTGGGATTCGAACTGGTGATCCCCGTGTTGGTAGGCAATGGAATAGACTGCCACGCCACTCGAATGCTGGCTGCTATGATGTTTGAAGGCCTCATTACTATCCTTCTCAGTTGTTTGTGGTCCTGTTCAGTCAGGTTGCTAAACCACACCAATATGCTCCCAGTAAGGATGCTCTCTATGGTAGTCTGGTAGAAAGTGACCAGGGTTTTTGTGGACATTCTGATTTTTTAAAGACATCTCAGAAAGTGTAGTCTTTGTTGTGCCTTCTTAATGACACAACTGGTGTTTAGAGACTAGGAGAGGGAGTCTGAGATCTGAATGCCTAAAATTCTGAAGTTCTTCACAATTTCAGTCAGGACACTGTTGATGTAAACTGGTGTCTGAACTGTTTTAGACTTCCTAAAATCAACAAATATCTCCTTTGTTTTCTCAACATTTAGGGAGAGGTTGTGATCTGGACAACATATGGATAAGTTCCTCACCTCCTTCCTATACGCATATTCACTGTTGTCACTTATAACAATGACGAGGATGAAAAGTAAAAAGGCAGTTGGTCCTGATGACATACGTGTGGAGGCATGGGGATGTTTAGGAGAGATGGCAGTGGGGTTCTTAACTAGATTGTTTAACACAATCTTGGAAAGTGAGAGGATGCCTGAGGAGTGGAGAAGAAGCATACTGGTACCGATTTTCAAGAACAAGGGTGATGTGCAGAACTGTAGCAACTACAGAGGTATAAAGTTGATCAGCCACAGCATGAAGATATGGGAAAGAGTAATAGAAGCTAGGTTAAGAGGAGAGGTGACTATTAGTGAGCAGCAGTAGGATTTCATGCCAGGAAAGAGCACTACAGATGCAATGTTTGCTTTGAGAATGTTGATTGGGAAGTATAGAGAAGGCCAGAAGGAGTTGCTTTGTGTCTTTGTGGATTTAGAGAAAGCATATGACAGGGTGCCGAGAGAGATGGTGTGGTATTGTATGAGGAAGTCAGGAGTTGCAGAGAAGTATGTAGGAGTGGTGCAGGATATGTATGAGGGCAGTGTGAGAGTGGTGAGGTTAGCGGTTGGAATGACAGATGGGTTCAAGGTGGAGGTTGAATTACATCAAGGATCGGCTCTGAGCCCTTTCTTGTTTGCAATGGTGATGGACATGTTGATTGATGAGATCGGGCAGGAATCTCCGTCGACTATGATGTTTGCGGATGACATTGTGATCTGTAGCCAGAGTAGGGTGCAGGTTGGGGAGAGCCTGGAGAGGTGGAGGTATGCACTGGAGAGAAGAGGAATGAAAGTCAGTAGGAGCAAGACGGAATACATATGCGTGAATGAGAGGGAGGACAGTGGAATGGTGAGGACGCAAGGAGTAGAGGTGACGAAGGCATATGAGTTTAAATACTTGGGGTCAACTGTCAAAAGTAATGGGGAGTGCAGAAGAGAGGTGAAGAAGAGAGTATAGGCAGGGTGGAGTGGGTGGAGAAGAGTGTCAGGAGTGATTTGTGACAGAAGGGTACCAGCAAGAGTTAAAGGGAAGGTTTACAAGATGGTTGTGAGACCAGCTATGTGATATGGTTTGGAGACGGTGGCACTGACGAAAAGACATGAAGCAGAGCTGGAGGTGGCAGAGTTGAAGATGGTAAGATTTTCATTGGGAGTGACAAAGAAGGACAGGATTAGGAACGAGTATATTAGAGGGACAGCTCAAGTTGGACAGTTTGGAGACAAAGCAAGAGAGGCAAGATTGAGATGGCTTGGACGTGTGTGGAGGAGAGAGGCTGGGTATATTGGGAGAAGAATGCTGAATATTGAGCTGCCAGGGAAGAGGAAAAGAGGAAGGCCAGACAGAGGAAGATGCAGACGACAGGAAGAAATGGAAACGGATGATCCGCTGTGGCGACCCCTAATGGGAGCAGCCAAAAGTAGTAGTAGTAGACTGTTGTCACTTATCAGTCCAATTACTGTGGTGCCATCTGGGTACATTACAGGGGAAGAGTTGCCTCCATTTCAAATATGTAATTATGGAGGGTTTTTTTTTTACCCTTTTGACACCTATGTTGATCCTGATAACTGCTTTGGGTTTTGACCACTCTAAATCACAGACATCCATTTGAAATGAAACATGTGCTGTTATGTTGGCACCTCTCTTCCCCTCAAACAAAAAAAAACCAAAATAAACCCCCCCCAAAAAAAAATTGCTGTCAAAACTGTCTGTTAGCAAAGGTTTTGTATGATCTTATCTGCAAAAACCTCTGCAACTGCAACTGCAAATGTGTTGATGGTTCACAGACTTATGGATTATCTGTTGTCTTTGATATGTCAATGATAGACATTTTTAAGACATAATTCACATCGAAGTCTGATTTCTAGAATTTGTCTGGGTCAGTCAGTAATACGCTGACTGTGGATGCATTTTGCATTAATATCTCATAAACAACTAGAGAACTTGTTCTGCCAGTCCTCTTCATGCTGAGCTCCGTCTCGGTAATTGGTAGTAATGTGAATCCTCAACTATTCCAGATTCCAGTGAATAAGAGAGAGAGGGGGGGGGAAATTGACCCACAGCAGCAGGGCCATTCATGCATTAGGCGACAGGCATGAACCTTGAACTAGTGTGGATTAGGTGGGCTGGAATTTTGCCCTTTGTGTTGTTTTTTAAAAGATAATGAGGCAGTTTTGGACAAAGTCCATGGTTTATCACAATTATCTACTACTACTACTATTACTACTATTTTTGGCTGTTCCCGTTAGGGGTTTCCTCAGCATATCATCCATTTCCATCTCTTCCTGTCCTCTGCATCTTCTTCTGTCACACCAACCACCTGCATGTCCTCCCTCACCACATCCATAAACCTTCTCTTTGGCTTTCCTCTTTTTGTCTTGCCTGGCAGTGCCATATTCAGCATCCCTCTCCCAATATACCCAGCATCTCTCCTCTGCACATATCCAAGCCATCTCAATATTGCCTCTCTTGCTTTGTCTCCAAAATATGCAATCTGAGCTGTCCCTCCAGTATACTCATTCCTAATCATGTTCTTCATCACTCCTAATGAAAATCTTAGCATCTTCAACTCTCCCACCTCCTGCTCCACCCCCTGTCTTTTCGTCAGTGCCACCATCTCCAAACCATTCGACATAGCTGATCTCACTACGATCTTTTAAACCTTCCCTTTCTCTCTTGCTGGTACTCTTTTGTCATAAATCACTCATGACACTCTTCTCCACCCACTCCACCCTGCCTGTACTCTCTTCTTCATCTCTCTTCCACACTCCCTTTTACTTTGAACAGTTAACACCAAGTATTTAAACTCATCGACTTTCGCCACCTCTGCTACTTGCATCCTCACCACTCAGCTGTCCTCTCTCTCGTTCATGTATATTCCATCTTGCTGCTACTGACTTTCATTCTTCTTCTCTCCAGTGCATATCTCCACTTCTCCAGGCTCTCATCAACCTTCTCCCTACTCTCGCTACAGATCACAATCTCATCTGCGAACATCATAATCCACGGAGACTCCTGCCTGATCTTGTCCGTCAACTGTCCATCACCATTGCAAACAAGAAAGGGCTCAGAGCCAATCCTTAGTGTAATCCCAAGTCCACCTTGAACCCATCTGTCATTCCTACTGCACACCTCACTACTGTCTCACTGCCCTCATGCATATTCTGCACCACTCTTAATATACTTGTCTGCCACCCCCGACTTCCTCATACAATACCACACCTCCTCTCTCGGCACTCTGTCATTGCTTTCTCTAAATCCACAACAACAAAATGTAACTCCTCACCTTCTCTATACTTCTCCATCAACATTCTTAAAGCAAACATCGTATTTGTAGTGCTCTTTCCTAGCATGAAACTATACTGCTACTCACCTCTCCTCTTAACCTAGTTTCCACAAAACAGTCTTCCTTCTTCAACTTCCACCATTTGATCCTTGGCACTGCTTTCACTCTCTTCCTCTTCTTGATCTCTGAAGTCATCCTACAGACCACCATCCGGTGCTGCCTAGCTACGTTCTCCCCTGTCACCACCTTGCAGTCTCCAATCCCTTTCAGATCACGCCTTCTACATAAGATATAGTCCACCTGTGTGCACCTTCCTCCACTCTTATGTCACACTGTGTTCCTCCCTCTTCTTGAAATACATATTCACCACAGCCATTTCCATCCTCTTTGCAAACTCCACCACCATCTGTCCTTCCACATTTCTCTCCTTGACACCATACCTGCCCATCACCTCCTCATCTCCTCTGTTCCCTTCACCAACATTCCCATTGACGTCCACTCCAATCACCATTCTCTCCTCCTTGGGTACCCTCTCCACCACTTCATCCAACTCACTCCAGAATTCTTCTTTCTCTTCCATCTCACACCCAACTTGCGGCGCATATGCACTGATTACATTCAGCAATACACCTTCGATTTCCAGCTTCATACTCATCACTCTGTCTGGCAGTCTCTTCACCTCCAGCACACTCTTGACATACTCTTCCTTCAGAATTACCCCTACCCCATTTCTCCTGCCATCCACACCATGGTGGAAGAGTTTGAACCCACCTCCAATGCTCCTGGCCTTACCCCCCTTCTACTTGGTCTCTTGCACCCGTAATATGATCCACATATTTGATTTGGCAAAGGTTGTACCCTGGATGCCCTTCCTGGCGCAGTCCTCTCTGTTTAACTGGGTTTGGAATCGGCACTAAGAATGCACTGACTTTTTCATCCTCAGTGCCTGGGTCGGTTTATCACAATTATGCTGTTCTCAAATAGATTCAGAAATGCGAAGTGAAAAGATCCACTGTCATAACAGATCTTTATCAACGTATTGAGTTGGAAAGATGTTTGCTTCAGCTGTGTTGGGTGTGTTGAAGTGGCTGGACATTGTTGATAAGAAGAAAGGGTGATCAGATTATTCTACCTTAAAGTGATTTGTTATCAACTTGCCACAGTAGCTTATGTAACCCAAAAAGCAGATGCCATTCACACTTAACTTTCAGATTGATTTTCTGACTCAAAAGTGATAGTACCTCTAAATAATAGCTGGTTACTAAACCACAATGGTAAATTGTAGTTATAATTGTGAATTTCCATGGATGGTTTATTTTTATTTCTCTCCAAGACCTTGACATATTTTTGAAAACTATATTTCACAGCATCCCAAACATCAACATCCTTTTGAGCGGACCTATTTAGAGCTCAATCAGGTCAAATAAATGTATCTATAATTATGAAAGAAGTTAAAAAGATCATTAAAAATCATGTCAAAGACAGCATCTTAAAATATGTGTGGAGACATTGATACAGACAACCCATGGGAGTACTCTTGAAAACCAGGATGCCATTTTGGCATGCTATTTTCAATGTTTACCTAGGAAGGTGATTTTAAAGGGCATTCATTAAGAACAAAAGAATGCTATAATCATTTTGTAATGTAAACATGTCTCATGATCATCAATGCTCAGTGTTTCAAAAATACAGATATAATTATTACAAAAATTACCATTCTGTTGTACTCTAAAGTCTGCAGATAACAAATTAGTGTCTTTTTTGGTCACGTGGTGTCCATCTCAATTTACATTAAAAATCTTCATGTGACAATATCATTGCCAAATCAGCATAAGTGACAGTTCAGTGGGGCATGTCAAATACACCTTAGACTGCATTAATATCCATATGAAAAAGAGCATAGTAAAGCAAATGGTAACTCAATTTTCAAACATCAATAGAGGGAAGCTACTGTCACAGTTGGAGATTGAGAAGCTCCAACAGAGTGGCCATGTGATTCAACAGTATGGAGAGCAGCTTGGAGATGAAGGGCTGCCCAGGAACACAGGGTGAAAGAAGCATCTGACATAACCCTACCAACTACGACAGCTGAATCCAAAGAGTTGAAGATGAGAATCATGGCCAGACTAAATACAGTCAACCGCACCCGACTGCCATGGCTCGTTGATGCAAAGTCCCATCAGAAGATATGCTAGCAGATGTTAACATAGCTCTGCACACTATCTCAACTACCAACAGACGCCAATGAGCTTGTATATATCACTACAACTGTAAGTCACTACAGCTGTAATCCTGGAGATGCTTGGGTGCAAGATTAAGGGCACAAGCCACAGAGCGTATCCTCCGAGAAGGCTGGAGACCAAGCTCAAGGCAGCTAGGAGAGATGTTAGCCAGCTAACAAAGGTGCAGAAAGGAGTGATGAAAGACTGGCCCTGGGTGAAAAACAAGTAGAGAGTTTTCCATAAGTAAGGTCCTGGAGACTGCAAAACAAAGACTCACAGCTCTGGCTGCTAGGCTGAAGAGATAGACCTGAGAAGCAGAGGCCAAGAGAATAAATGGCCTGTTTTCTAAAGAGCCATCCAGAGTTTATTCCCAGCTTCAGGGGGACAAGACCCACTCAGAGCTGAGATTGAACAATACTGGAAAGATATATGGGAGAAGGAGGCATCACACAACACCAATGCCCAGTGGCTAGTGGACCCAAGAGCAGATCACAGCAACTTCACAGAACAAGACCCAGTCATCATCACAACAGCAGACATCCAACAACAAGTTTCAAGCATGAAGGGCTGGACAGCACCAGGGCCAGACATCCATACCTTCTGGCTGAAGAAGCTAACAGCACCCCATGAATGCCTGGCAGCACATATGAATCAGCAGCCAACATCAGGGTCTCACCCAGACTGGATAACACAGGGCAGAGCAGTACTTTTTATGAAGGATCCACACAAGGGTACAACACCTTCCAACTACTGGCCAACCTGCCTCTCCACAACATTGAAGCTCATCTAAAGGATCATAGCAACTAAGTTGAACAGGCACATGAGTCAGTACATGAGCGAAACTCAGAAGGGCATTGGGAACAACACCAGAGGGTCAAAGCACCAGCAAACGGTTGATAGAGCAGTCACCCAAGACCAGACAGACCAACCAGAGAACTGCCTGGATTGACTATAAGAAGGCCTACAACTCAATGCCCCACTTGTGGATACTGGAGTGCCTGGCACTAAACAAGGCCAACAGGACTCGGATGCTGAAAATTTCTCAGGAACTCAATCAGCTGTGGAAAACAAACCTAGAGGCCAATTCTGAGGCCATCGCCCAAGTGACTATCAAGTGCAGCATATACCAAGGAGATATGCTGTTCCTGCTGCTGTTCTGCATAGGCCTGAATCTCCTCTGTCAGTTTATCGTGAAGAGTGGATATGGATACAAGTTCAGAAGTGGGATAACCATCAGTCACTTCCTGTCCATGGATGATATCAAACTGTATGCCAAGACTGAATGAAACAAAAAGCTCACTGAGGCAAATTTGTAATTTGTGATAGTTGGCTATTCAAAAAAATTGACTTGACATCGATTCACGAATCCACCTCACCAGAACATACAGCGATGACATCGGGATGTCATTCAGACTTGATAAGTTTGACCGTATGGTGACCAAGACAGGGAAGGTGATCAGGACTGAAGGGGTGGAGCTACCAGAAGGCAGGATTGTAGACATACGGGACTGTTACAAGTACCTGGGTATCCCAAAGACCAATAGAAGCCATGACGAGAAAGAAAGGAGGTCAGCAAGAGCCATATACCTCCAGAGAGTAAGACAGATTCCTGAGAAGCCAGCTCAATGGTATGAATACGATCCAAGCCATCAGCATGTCATCAGATACCCAGCTGGGATAATAAGCTGGCCACAGGAGTATATATATATATATATATACTGCTCAAAAAAATAAAGGGAAAGCCTAAAAACACAATATAGACCTCGATGAATGAAATATTTCAGCTGAAAATCTTTATTTATTAGACAGAGGAATGTGTTTAGAGCAAAATAACCTAAGAATGATCACTGGAAATCAAAATCATTAGCCCATTAAGGTCTGGATTCAGAATCATACTCAAAATCAAAGTGGAAAATGAGAACATAGGCTGATCCAACTTCTGTGGAAATTCTTCAAGACGATTCAAAATGAGGCTCAGTAGTGTGTGTGGCCTCCACGTGCCTGTATGCACTCCCTACAACGTCTGGGCATGCTCCTGATGAGACGACAGATGGTCTCCTGAGGGATCTCCTCCCAGACCTGGATGAGGGCATCGGTCAACTCCTGGATAGTCTGTGGTGCGACATCGCGTTGGCGGATGGTACGAGACATGATGTCCCAGAGGTGCTCGATTGGATTCAGGTCTGGGGAACGTGCAGGCCAGTCCATAGCATCAATGCCCTCGACATACAGGAACTGCTGACACACTCTGGCCACATGAGGACGAGCATTGTCATGCATGAGCAGGAACCCAGGGCCCACTGCACCAGCATATGGTCTGACAATGGGTCTGAGGATCTCATCCCGGTACCTAATGGCAGTCATGGTACCTCTGGCTAGCACGTAGAGGTCTGTGCGGCCCTCCAAGGATATGCCTCCCCAGACCATCACTGACCCACCGCCAAACCGGTCATGCTGGAGGATGTTGCAGGCAGCAGAACGTTCTCCACAGCGTCTCCAGACTCTCTCACGTCTGTCACATGTGTTCAGTGTGAACCTGCTCTCATCTGTGAAGAACACAGGGTGCCAATGGCGAATCAGCCAACCAAGATGTTCTCTGGCAAAAGTCAATCGGGCTGCACGGTGTTGGGCTGTGAGCACAGGCCCCAATTGTGGATGTCGGGCCCTCATACCATCCTCATGCATTCTGTTTCTCACTGTTTGAGCAGAAACCTGCACATTAGTGGCCTGTTGAAGGTCGTTTTATAGGGCTCCGGCAGTGCTCCTCCTGTTCCTCCTTGCACAAAGGACCAGATAGCGGTCCTGCTGCGGGGTTGTTGTCCTCCTGCGGCCCCCTCCACGTCTCCTGGTGTACTGGCCTGTCTCCTGGTACCTCCTCCATGCTCTGGACACCTTGCTGGGAGACACATCAAATCTTCTTGCCACAGCACGCATTGATGTGCCATCCTGGATGAGCTGCACTACCTGAGCAACTTCTGTAGGTTGCAGATACCGCCTCATGCCACCTCTAGTGGTGAGGGCACTAGCAAAATGAAAAACTAACCAAAGATCGGCCAGAAAAGATGAGGACAGGCAAATGGTCTGTGGCCACCACCTGTAAATCCATTCCTTTTATAGGGGTTGTCTTGCAAATTGTCTAATTTCCACCAGGTGGAAATTAGACAATTTACCAACAGGTGAAATTGATTCACAAATCAGTGTTGCTTCCTAACTGGACAGGTTGATATCTCAAAAGTGTGATTGACTTGGAGCTACACTGCATTGCTTATGTGTTCCCTTTATTTTTTTGAGCAGTGTATATAGATAGATAGATAGATAGATAGATAGATAGATAGATAGATAGATAGATAGATAGATAGATAGATAGATAGATAGATAGATAGATAGATAGATATTCTATTTGGTCCAAACGGGAGACACCACAAAGGTGGTTGAGAATGGCAGAGCTAAGATCCTGTGGGACTTCAGGTTCCAGACTGACAAGCAGGTACTTGGCTAACCAACCAGACATTGTGGTAGTCAACAATGAACAGAAGGCAGCACTAGTGATCGATTTAACAATCCCGAGCGACAGCAACATCAGGAAGAAAGAGCATTAAAAGCTAGATAAATACCAAGGGCTGAAGGAAGAACTAGATTGGATGTGGAAGGTGAAATCCACAGTACTCCCAGTGGTAAGAGGAGCACTAGGGGCTGTGACCCCCAAACTAGGAGAGTACACCGGCAGATTCCAGGATCAACATCTGAGGTCTCTGTCCAGAAACGTGCAATCCTAGAAACAGCTAAGATAATGTGCAGAACCCTCAAACTCCCAGGCCTATGTTAGAGGACCCGAGCTTGAGGAGGACACACACCACCCGAAAAAGGGAGATTTTTATATATATAATGTATACACTGTTAATACCTGGCTAGAAAGAGGATATCCTCTTACCAGCCCAGCCAGGTATTAACAGTGTATTGTTATCTTTGAAAGTCTTTATTGCTAAGCAGCTTATTGCAGCAGCTCTTCAATATTTATCAATTCTACACTTAGTGCCTCATGTAAGTCGGTCTATAGATCAGAACATCAGTCATATATAAATGTGAAATGGAACTCAGGTTACAGCAAATAAAGAAATAAACGTTAACACATTTTAATAATAAGCACAAGGTTTAATCCTGAGATATGTCTTTCCCTAAAGCAAAAAATATAAAAACATTGCTGACTTGCTCCTGGCCCCCCTGATGGCTCGGTGTTCCTCTGGGGTTGCAGTGCTTTGGGCTCCGGCTGTTCTCTTGGTCTTGGGGTGTCAGTACGACTGCGGGGCCCATGGGTAGCTGCAGGTAGCAGCCTGTCTGCTGCTAGGAGGCACCACGCTAAGTCACGGCTCTCAGACACCAGAATGTATTGGGATTAATCCCCTGCACTCACAGGTGGACACGTCATATGCACATACACACTACTAGCATCTGCCTCACACACTCCCTGGAACACTGTGTGGATTAGAACCTTCTTCTTTGTCCTTTATCCCCCTTTTTTTCTCCTTTATCGCTCTAACTGTTATTATCCTAAACTGATATTGATAAGATCAATTTAATCATGCTTTGTTTAACACATGTCAGCGTCTGTTTCTGTCTTTGTCTTATCAGATACATGTTGTCATTTTTCATTTCTGTTTCCTTGTTTCACGTGTGGCAGTTGTCCGTCCCCCTGTTGGAGAAGCGATGCTGATTGGTTGTTTGGCTGATCAAACGTGTGGAAGAGGGGGACCTGTGGTGGCTTTTAATATAAAACAAAAACACTGCGCTCTTGTCAGCACACAGATCCTTAAAAGGACGTAGTTATTATAAGCTGTTCCCGATAATTAATAAAGATTGGCTTTGCAGGTGGAGAACCTGAACTCCACGTGCAGATTAACTCTGTCTAGGACACATTAGCATGCAAATCCCCTGTGTTGTGTGCCAAGCCTGCTGACAGCACAAGTTAAAAAAAGGAAAATATCATTGACTGAACACTTAATTATTGATTTTTAATTATTTATTTTTTTTATCAACTAAGCCTGTTAAGTCCAGTAACCTCAAAGGTCCAGAATAACATACTAAGAAGAAAACTAGGAGGTTGAACAGCAAAAAAATCCCGCCTGTTCTGAGCCCAAAAGACTTGCTGGTGTGAGACAAAACACGCTGTAGAATTGAAGTGAATAACAAACTTATGTTTCAGTGAAAAAGCGGTAAATTGGAAACGGATGATCCGCTGTGGTGCCCCCTAACGGGAGCAGCCGAAAGCAGCAGTAGTAGTAGAAAGATGTGAAAGTTGTTTGAAAAATCTAGGATTTTTTAAAAATTTGTATTATCTATTATTCCAGTAACTTAACTTCACTCAAACACGAGCTGTTTACACAAGTCCAGACTTTTACATGCCCTCAAATAAGTCAAAACAAATGTGGATTCCTATTCTAAAGTACGCTGCACCGCAAATCCCTCACTGTGGATGGTCATGAACTTATTAGCGCTTTCATGCTCTAAACAGACTTCAAGTAAAGGAGAATAAACACATGGTTAAAAAAAAAAATCCAGGAAGACAGTTATGATATACAGACAGTCCCCGGGTGACGGACGAGCTGTTTTTGAGTCTGTTCTTAAGTCAAATTTGTATGTAAGTCGGGACAGCTATGTACAGTTGACATCTAGCATCAATTAGTCAAATGTTTGTCTTAGTATATAGTATATATTTCACTTAAAACATCATAAATATAATAATGCAGTAATAATAATTCATTGATAATTGAGTTCATTGATGAGACTTTTCCATGTTACTTCGTCTCAAAACAAAGTACAGCTGAACGCTTTCTTCCCTCATACCTGTTGCCCCCATCTGTTTTAACTGTGGCATGTCCTCTGTAGTGAAATAATAAGTCTTTCAACTAAATATGAAAAAATGGACCTACTCACTCTCTCCTCGAGTTTTTTATGCATAGCCCAAAATCACAAGGGCTGTACAATCAGGACAGTATATGACAATATAACACCCTCTATCCTTGGATCATAGAAGCGAATGAGGAAAAACTCCACAGGAAAACCTTATAAGGAAAAAAAAATGGGTGAAACCTCCGGAAGCGACAGAGGAGGCATCCCTCTTCCAGTTCGCACAGGCATGCAATAGGTGTCGAATGCACAAAATACACAAAAGTAACAGTATCCTAATATATATACAATTAATACATAACATTTAGCAATGCAAGTTTCCATGTGGGGTAATAAAAATTGTAAGGGAAGAGTGCAAGACGTATTTAGTGAATCTGTGACCATCCAAGACAACGTCAGGCACCACACACATGCAGCCAAGAGCCTGCAGAGAGAATAGACTTCACATGCACACAAGTGGCAGACTTTCCCTCCTCCTCTTTCCTTTACCTCCCTTGCTCTCTCTTTTCCCACCCCCACTCCTTCATTTTCTCTCTCCACCCCCCTTTTCCTGCTCTCCCGTTTTCTCCATCTCTCTTTATCTCTGTCTCCCTCTGTCTCTCTCTCTCTCTTTCACCCTCCCATGGTTCAGGTGATTAAAATGATAATGGGTCCCATGTCGTGAGTGGACAGGATCAGGAGATGTCCATTAGACACACTTAATCTCTCTCACTCACACACACACACACATATACACACACACACACACACACACACACACATATACACACACACATAGCAGGAGGTTTTGATTCCAAATGGCAGCGTGAATAAGTTTAGGACCCTCGGGTGATATCTAAAGTCACCTTGCTCATAAAATTGCCCCTTTAAAGACAAGCCTCTGTCAAGGACACCTAAACTCATTATCAATATGCAGAGACAGACAAATGCTAAATGGTGCAGAGCTGAGATAGAGAGAGAGAGAGAGAGAGAGAGAGAGAGAGAGAGAGAGAGAGAGAGAGAGAGAGAGAGAGAGATAGAGAGGTGGAAAGCAAGACAAACAAAAGGAGGCAGAGGGAGGGGGAAAGCAATGCAGATGGAGAAATGCAGAAAGAAACAGAAGAGAAGAAATGGGGCTGGGAGAGAAGAAGATGAGGAAGAGATAGACAGGAAGTGAGTGGGTTTAGGATAGTACAGCGGCTTGCAAGCTGGTTATTTAGGCAAGCATGGGAGGAGAGGTGAGGAAAGAAACGGAGAGATGTGCGGAAGGGGAAAACTGTTGGAGAGTAAACAATTTGGGCAGAACACACTCTCCCTCTGCTGCACCCCCCCACCACCCACACACCACTACCCACATTCCGTCTCTCTCTCTCTCTCTCTCTCTCTCTCTCTCTCTCTCTCTCTCTCTCTCTCTCTCTCTCGTTCCCCGTTGTCTTTCTTGGTCTTGCCATCTACGACCGTCTCTTTCCCTGGTTCTTCCCCTCATCTTTGGTAACTTTCACCCTGAGCAGCATGGCAGCATGCTTTGATGTAGTAATGCAATATTGAGTGACAGGGCAAATGCAGTTTTTATTATTAGAGTTGTGGGTGGAGGGATTCTTTTGACTCATGTCATGGTGCATCCATAACTCAGTGGTGTGTGTGTGTGTGTGTGTCTGTGTGTGCATGCAATTTACATGTGCATTCTCCTGAGCGTAGACGGACGCTGGCAGATGAGCGTACGTGTCCATTTGTGACTGTGCGTGCATGCATGAGTGTATAAGAATGTGTGTGCAGGCGTGTGCTCCAGCAGCAACGCTGGATGATGGCATGTGTGTGTGTGCCAGCGTTCCTTGGCACACGTGTGAATGCTTCATCACATCAAAAACCACAACGCCTACGGCCAGGGGTGACGGAGGGATTTGTTCCTCAGTTCAGTCAAGGGTAAAATAAACACCGTCCTAATGGAGTGCATCGTCAGTGCCTCTGTCTCTGTCTCACTTGTTACCCCCTCTTACTCTTTCATTGTGTTTTTACCCATCCATCCATCTCTCTGCATCTCGCTCTCCCTCCTCTGTTTGTGCTCTACCTTCGCCCCTACTTCCTCTGGTTGCTTTTCTTTCACGCACGCTTGGTTTCTTTCCAACTTGGTCTTCATTTCTGTCTTGTCTGTTGTCCTTTCTCTGATCTTTCTGTCTTTTTCTTCTTTCGCCTACACCCTGTGTCCCACGTGGCTCTTTTTGTCTTTCTTCATATATTCTATCCATGTTCAGATCTCTTGACTTAATGTTCCTTGAGTAGCTGGGCGGATGTCTTTGATTTCGACACCCTGCCCGTGCTCTGCAGTATATGGTCTTATGAATGCGGCTGTAATAATCACACAGCAAGTTTTATCCCGGCATGTACCGTGTCTCGATTTATCAGTCAGTCATGAGAGACTGTCAGTTAAGTCAGTCAGAGAGCTGCCACTATGACAAGGAAAGACTATTGAAAAGGAAAGTTGTTTTACTTAATCTATCTCATAATATTATTTAGGTACCACTGTACAATAAGGGATATCTTATAATAATAATAATAATCATCATCATCATTACATTTATATAGCTCTTTTCTAGACACCCAAAGCACTTCACATTGAAGGGGGTAACTTACTTCAACCACCACCAATGTGTAGCACCCACCTGGGTGGGTATAAATGGTTTCTAAGTGGTTACCAATTACTTTATTAATGTTGATAATTCATTTATTAATGGCCTGGTGATGGCCTGGCGGCCTGTCCAGGGTGTTTCCCCGCCTGCCTTCCAATGACTGCTGGGATAGGCTCCAGCATCGCTGCGACCCTGACAGCAGGATAAGCTGGTCCGATAATGGATGGATGGATGGATGGATGGATGTTATAAATCAGTAATAAGATACTGTAACACTCTGAATAAAAAGACTGTTTGGGTTGCCAGGTTGAGACCTCACTTTTTATCAATACGAGAGAGTCTTCATAGAGTTTATCCTGGGAAGTTGGGTGAGGAGTACTGATTCATATTTTCAGCAATTGGTGTACACATAATATGATTTAAAAATACTGTGCAGGAGCAACAATTGCTATTATAACTAATGGCTAAGTTTAGGGTTACAGTTAGATAGTGGTTCAGTTCAGGGTTCAAATTAAGGTTGTGGTTATTGAGGCTGACGTATAACTATTGGCCCAGCCTCTTCTGATCATGTGGTTCCCGAAAATATCGCTATGGAGACTTTCCTCACGCCGGCTTCCAAACTGGCATCCCAGAAAACTTTTTTTTTTTGGAGGGGGGGGATTTTCCTCCTTTTTCTGCCCGATTGTACTTAGCCAATTACCCCACTCTTCCAAGCTGTCCTGGTCGCTGCTCCACCCCCTCTGCCGATCCAGGGAGGGCTGCAGACTACCACATGCCTCCTCCGATACATGTGGAGTCGCCAGCCGCTTCTTTTCACCTGACAGTGAGAAGTTTCTCCAAGGGGACGTAACACGTGGGAGGATCATGCTATTCCCACCAGTCCCCCCCCCCAACAGGCGCCCCGACCGACCAGAGGAGGTGCTAGTGCAACAAGCAGGACACATACCCACGTCTGGCTTCCCGCCCACAAACACAGCCAGTTGTGTCTGTAGGGACGCCCGACCAAGCCAGAGGTAACATGGGGATTCAAACTGTCGACTTGATTCAACTTGATTGTTGAATTGATGCAACTTGATTGATTGATTGATCCCCGTGTTGGTAAGTAACGGAATAGACCGCTGTGCTACCTGGACGCCCAACTGAAAGCATTTTTATTACAATTTTAGATTGTTACAATTTCATTTAGCAGGCACTTTTATCCAGAGCGACGTACATCTGAGAGTTAATACCACACAAGCAAGGATCTAGTCAGGAGACAACAACACAAGTACGGGCCAAAAAACTAGGTTCAAGTCCGATAGGACACGTGTCAACAGGCAGTGCACAAACGCAATGGGTGCATAGAAGCGATTTTTTTTGTGGGTTTTTTTATTAATACCATCAGGTGTAGAGATGTTCATGTTATATCAACATTTATAAATGGGTTTTTAATGTAATTAACAACCATCCCACTTGCATCCTAATTTGGCATTTCCTGTTCTACTAAAACCCCAATACACACGGAGTAAGCCTCTAGATAGACGGACAGACAGATAGATAGATAGATGGACAGAGAGACAGATAGATAGATAGATAGATAGATAGATAGATAGATAGATAGATAGATAGATAGATAGATAGATAGATGCGATGATATGAAAAGAATACAATGACTTGAAAACATTTCAACTGACCTCAATATCGCAGTGAAACAATGCAACTCTTGAATTTTCTGAGATTAAGTAGTTATCTGGCATTGCCTTATTTTACATTTTTCAAGGAGATACTCACTTCGTGTGAAACTGTAAGGGATGCAAGTGAAATGATCCTACCCCAAATGCATTTTCAAAGACATATCGTCTCTTACTACTCCAGCAGAAAAAGTTATCGTGTCCAATGTTCCCCGATTTATTAGTGATGAGTTTTTGCAGAGAGAGCTGTCTGGGCAAGAGAAGGGGGATGAGTTGATGTGACACCACGACTGAAAGGAAAAACACAAATCTTATGGATCACAAACAAAGAAAGGCATCATAAATATGTGTAAATGACAACAGCTTGCCAAAAAAAGAGGACTGGCAGTTCAGTATGGTGGAGGTTTCTGCCCGTGACAGCGACTCTGATTCGTCTTGTATCCAAAACAGTGCAAACGCTCACGGTGCGGAAAAATTAAAAGAGTTTCCACAGAGAACAAAACAAAACATGAAAGGGGGAGAGAGGCAGATTATTCCTCCATAAAGAAATGTTCATTAAAACTGTTCGGCTGTCACATACGGGCAAAGGGAAGGATGTGTTTCCAGATCAGGAAACCTGTAGACTAAAACAACTAAAGCAAGAACTGAACAATAACACTGAAACGATCTGAGGCTGTGTTTCTCTTTCATTTTAACTCGTTGCCACTGCTATAATTAGTTTAATAATTCTTGTCTTTTTACCCATAAGTGGCTTTAAAGTTGGATGTTTAAGTCTAAATGGGGGGGGGGGGTTATCAAAAGAGAGGAGTAATTTGTCTATCTCTTAAAACTCACTGATGTGATGATTGTGCAGGGAACAGTGATTTTTATGACACAAATGTTAAAACAATGAAATGGTGGTAAGGCAGCTGTGTCTGCAGTATACTGTTAGTGTCACATTAAGAACACCAGTCACAGGGCGTCCGGGTAGTGTTGCAGTCTATTCCGTTTCCTACCAACACAGGAATCGCCAGTTCGAATCCCCGTGTTACCTCCAAATTGGTCGAGCGTCTCTACAGACACAATTGGCCATGTCTGCGGGTGGGAAGCCAGATGTGGGTATGTGTCCTGCTTGCTGCACTAGTGCCTCCTCTGGTTGGTTGTGGGCGCCTGTTAGGAGAGGAGGGGGAACTGGGGGGAATAGCGTGATCCTCCCGCGTGCTACGTCCCCTTGGAAAAACTCCTCACTGTCAGGTGAAAAGAAGTGGCTGGCGACTCCACATGTATCGGAGGAGGCATGTGGTAGTCTGCAGCCCTCCCCGGATCAGCAGAGGGGGTGGAGCAGCGACCGGGATGGCTCGGAAGAGTGGGGTTTTGCATTGGACGGGTGCAACTGGAGAGAAAAAGGAGGGAGAAAAATGAAAAAATAAATAAATAAAGAAGGCCAGTCATTGCCAGATCAGTGAATAATCCAGAGATTGAGATTGTGGAACTACGACGTCTGATAGATTCCACAGGAAGTCGAGGACATGTTTGAGTCCTCAAGACCAAATAAAAACCAATTTTGAAGATCAACTGGACATAACGGCTCAAGGGGCACTGATTTTGTCATGTTTTAGGGATGCAAATCAGATGGACACCCCTTCCAAGTTTTTCTCTGGCTGAGAGAGAGGACTAGGCAGATGAGGTCCATCCATGCTCTAAGACTGGACAGAGGACAGGAGCTCAAAGAGCCCACTGATATGCACAGGCAGGCAGGATAGTTTTACTCAGACCTGTACAAAAAGTGAGTGCTAAACTCTTTTTACTGAGGACGAGCCAAGTTTTCCAGAGTTTTGAAAATATTTGGGGAGTTGTGGTTTCAGCCCCGGCCTTATTGTTATGGATAAATGTTGAAAATAAATAGTGTATTAATTCAACTTTTTGGAATTAATAGATGCGTTAGACAGGGCTCTGCTCTCTCTCCGGAAGGCTGTATGCAGTCTCTATAGCGCCTACATTGCGCAGAATGCAAAATAAAATTGGTGGATTGATTTTACTCCCATTTTAACTCGTCATATTTCATCGACGCTGACTTTTAGTAAAATATTCTTTCCAGGAGAGGCTGCCTGAGGGTCCTGAATGTAATCACACTGCCGTTTGGAGTCAAAACCTCCTGCTGTGTGTGTGTGTGTGTGTGTGTGTGTGTGTGTGTGTGTGTGTGTGTGTGTGTGTGTGTGTGTGTGTGTGTGTGTGTGTTTCTCGATGTACGCGCCTGACACTGTGCAAGTGTGTACTTTTGTATCTGTGGATGAGGCTCCTTTTCATTCAGTGTGTATGTGTGTGTGTTTGTGACTGTGTGTGTATGTGTGTTGTAAAGTGTGACTAGCCATCTGGTAACCTCTCTGATATTTTACTGCATGCTACAGTGGCAGTCACCCACCCTTGGCTCACAGAAAGCAATAACCTGTGTAGACCAGGTGGTATATGTGTATGTGTTTGCTGATGTGTGTTTGTGTGTGTGTGCGTTTGTAGCCTGTTATTTTGTCCATCCATCTCTCTACAGAGATACCTGTCTGTCCATAACGGTAAACCAGCAAGAGTAAAACTGAACATCACCAGTAGGAAAACTCGAGTTAAAGCCTTAAAGTATAAGATAGGAAATATACTCGGGTATTCAACATTATTTTTTACACTGAATATACTGAAGTATCAAAAGTGCAAGTAAAAGTAAACGCTGTTAATTCAACATCCAACAGGATTTACTGACCTTAAAACAGAGAGAAGAGGGGTGTCTGGGTAGCGTAGCAGTCTATTCCGTTGCCTACCAACATGGGGATTGCCAGTTCGAATCCCCGTGTTACCTCCGGCTTGCTCGGGCATACCTACACACACAATTGGCCATGTCTGCAGGTGGGACGCCAGATGTGGGTATTTGTCCTGGTCGCTGTACTAGCGCCTCCTCTGGTCCGTCGGGGTGCCTGTTCGGGGGGGGGGGGACTGGGGAAAATAGTGTGATCCTCCCATGCACTACATCCCCCTGGCGAAACTCATCACTGTCAGGTGAAAAGAAGCGGCTGGTGACTCCACATGTGTGGGAGGACGCATGTGATAGTCTGCAGCCCTCCCTGGATCAGCAGAGGGGGTGGAGCAGAGACCGGGACCGCTCGGAAGAGTGGGGTAATTGGCCACATACAACTGGGGAGAAAAGGGGGGGGGCAGAGAGGAGCACTGAAAAATAATCATGTCCCAAGTGTGCATGTCATGTCAAGTGCAGTTGGTGTAAGCATGCCTTGGATTATCAAGTGGTGGTGAATAATTGAATTAGAATACAAATTTGACTAGCATAGCCACATATTAGCATATTAATATAACTGATATATCATTTAGCACATTAAATGTCATATGCAGGTAGAAGAAGGGCACAATAGTAGAAATGTTGATAATGGAGTCCTAATAAGTCAGAGTACAATAGTAATAACTGGCACCAGTAATAGTATGAGATGATTCATGTTGGCTAGGAAGTCCCACCATTATATCATTAAGGTAGGCATGGAAGAGGGAAAATGTTGGATTTAAATATGCCAACCTTAATGCAGGACTAGTCTTTGCCAATGAAATGTCACATGGCTATTTCATTAACACATATTGTCAGCAAATGTGCATTGCAAACATGAAAATCCAAATAGTTGGGATTATTGTAACTGAGCTCTCATTTTGTCACAAATAATGCATATATATAAACTGAAAATTAAAACACAATGATGGGATTTGAATTTCAGATGAGTATTGTCCATTCCAAATTTCCATATGAAACCCCTCTTTGTTGAATCTCAAGCAATTTGGTTGTTATGGGTGAAAATATTTGTATCAGAAAGAGTACAGCTTGGAAATAGCACGCTGCTGCACATACCATCAGTCCCTGGCTTTATCAGTGAAGCTTCATGCTCAGAAGAGGGCAGCTGTTATTGTTGTGGAGTTGTGAATCTTAACAAGTTGGGTAAAGCTGTTGGCACTCCTCACACACACACACACACACACACACACATAGATAATGTACAGACAGCGGCCACGTCTGTGTAAAAATGCAAGTATCTGAGACCATAGTGGCTCCTATAGAAGTTTTGTAGTCAAAAGATAATCATGTTCTCAAAGGAAAGTTCTTTTTTTGTTTCATACCCCAAATTTCCTCTTCCAGTGTGGGACGATAGCGGCGCAAATTCACGTTTGCAGCGGCCTTACCCAGTACCGTCCATGCAGTGTCTTTGTCCGCGTGTGTGTCTAAGTTTGTGTCTTAGTTTGATGGCTTGGAGAGCTGGCACTGGATCGGCTGGGAGAGCTTGGTCTGCTGCGCCCTATGGGCCCAAGGACCACAGCCCTGCCCGGAGCTGTGCCCGAAGAGGAAACACCGGGTACAGTCTGACATGACACGGAAGCGGGGCAGGCTAAGCTAACTGCTAGCCCATACAGACCAGCCGTTCCGATAACACCGAGGGCGATCTGGCGGCGGCCTCACCTGGCGTTGATTGTGTTTTTGGTGTCGTCGTGTGAGTGCGGGGTGGTGTGTCAAGGGTGTCTTGCTGGGAGAGCTGGCGTTGGATCGGCTGAGGGATCCTGGTCTGCTGCATCCGGTGGGCCCAAGGACCACGGCCCTGCCCGGAGCTGTGCCCGAAGAGGAAACCCCGAGGGCAGTCTCACAGGATGCGGAAGAAGGGCAGGCTAAGCTAACTGCTAGCCCATGCAGACCAACAGTTCTGACAGTCATCCTGGTGTTTGTTCCCCTGGACAGTGATTTTTAGTTTGGATATATATGTTAGTTTGGATATGTGTGCTCTTGTAGTTACTGTAGTTTTTGGATATGTGTTTTTGTCTTTGTGTTGCACTGCTGTGGGCTGGGGGAAATGATATTTCATTTCATGTATACGAATACATGAAATGAAATGACAAAGTGTTGCTGACTCTTGGGGTTCCTGATTCCAAATGGGTGGTGGCTATTGCATAACACACCTCTCCTTATATAAAGCTGACTCACTTTTCACCACTTTTCATGTCAATAACGTTTCAGTCTGCTGCATCTTTATTTTTCCTAACCCCCACCTCGCGGGAGGATCAGAACACAGCCCGTCCCCTGCATCCATTACTGTGCGACACTGTTTTTGGTTGATCTAGTTACTGATGACCGAAAGGAAGTCAAACCACCCACCTCAGTATCTGCAGACAGATTGAGACCGACAGGATTCATCAAGCCACCAGGTCCTCTTCACTGCCGAAGCCGTTCCGTTGGCACTTCTGAATATTTCCTTTTGATGTTGGCTTTCAACATTTAAGTAGAGCATCAGCAGCTGGCCTGGAACCCATAAGCTTGTCAACATCTCAGAGAAACACTAACCACCGCACCACAAAACCTTCCTGCTTCCTCCACCAGCCAGTTTTCAATATTTCCTTTGGATGTTGGGTTTTCAGTATTAAGACAGAACATGAGAAGCTGGTCTAAAACCCATAATCTTGCTGACGTCTCCAGTGGAGTCTCGCGTCCTGCACCACCGAGGAGTTCTTTAGCAGTTCTTTGATTTTGGCTTTCAAAACGTAGGGACAGCTTTTCAATATGATCTCTGAGAGCTTAAAAAAGCCTTCCCTCTAAATCTTGCATGCTGTGTTACATCAACCTGAAACATCGTCTTTATCCAGCTTCCACTGCCCTGCAGATTTGCCCCCATGGACCACTAAAGTCAAGCGTCTTGGTTTTCCACCGTTTACGGTACACTAGAAATGTACATTTCAGATAATGCGTGCTGCTAGAATGTAAGAGTACATTATAGAGATCATTTAAGAGTGTAATTTAATCAGTAGGCCTCCGTTCTGCTCAGTCCCCACAGTCTATGAGTCTATTAGGGGCTGTACTTGCTAATGAGCTGGCACGACAGTAAACATTGTAATAATGGGGGTTTAAAGTCTAATAATTACTTAATCACTATCACTATGATCAAAGGCAGTTAACTACATTTAATCAGTTCTTTCTGTCTGAATGAATCCTTTAAGGAACTGCATAAAAACTTATTGTTTTTGTTCTTATTTTTTTGGGAGGGGGACACACCCAGGATCCTAGATGTGAGATGTTTGCAATCACTTTTCACTTTTCCATACTAAATTCACCCTTATCCACAAGTGGCAATTAAGCATAACATGGCACGTGGTGTATTAGTATCATGTACAGTACAAGTACAAAGTGTTGAGCATTGCACACACACACATACACACACATATGAGTATTGATTTTCCTCATACTGAAGGCTGATATTTGCACAAGTACTCTAAATACTCTCATGCACATGTATATTATAAAATTTTAATCAAATTACTGTATTTTGTTTAACTTTTCTTTTCTTCTCTCTTGAATAGATGGAGAGATGTTGCCATACCGTCTATGTCTAAAAACAACATTAACAATTTGTGAGGTGTCGGCCCAAGGTGTGCTGCCACTGCAGGAACAGCAGCCCCAGCCTCTCCGTCTCTCTCAGTAGTATTGTCAGTTTGGTGTTTTGTCAGGTTGTGAGGTTGCACTTATCAGCCCTGCCTCCATCTGTGTGCCTGTGCACTTTTTGACAGTGTTGGTTTGACCAGGTTTTCTTCTCTCTTTCTCTCTCTCTCGCTCTCTCTCTCTCTCTCTCTCTCTCTCTCTCTCTCTCTCTCTCTCTCTCTCTCTCTCTCTCTCTCTCTCTCTCTCTCTCCCCTGCCTTTCCTTTATTGTTAGTGCCATTGATTCATTTTCTCTCCTCTCCTCCCTCTCTCTTTTCATATCTTGGTGTGTCGTTCGGTATGCTGTGTGTAGCGTCCTCTTGATGAGCTCCATGTATTGAGAGCTTGTCAGGGTTGTGGATGAAGCATGTCATTGTAGCTGTCTCCAACCAAACCCACTCACTGCTCAGACACAAGCCCAGTCCACTGTTCTGTGTGTGTGTGTTTGTGTGTGTGTGTGTTTGTGTGTGTGTGTGTGCGAGCTCGAGTGTCTGCATGTCTGCCAGTTTGCCTGTTTGGGTCGTTACAGCTGTCCTTCAGCCTTCCTGGTGGAGTAGATGTGGTCTAATTAAAGAGCGTACATTATCTTTTTGATTGTCCCCTCGTGTGTCATAGCTGTCCCTCAGCACACTTACTCAAACTCATTAATTAAAGAGTACAAACTTGTCCATTTCAGAGAAATCTCTCTCTCTCTCTCGCTCTCTCTCTCGCTCTCTCTCTCGCCCTCTGTCTCTCTCTTTCTTCTGTCTCACTCTCTTTTGCCTCTCTGTACATGTGCCTGTCTGTCATTGCCGTTCTCCGTACCTGTTTTCTTCACTGAACCAACCGAGACGTTGTGTTAAGCAAAGTGCATGGTATCGCAGCCATCAATTCTTCATGCAGTTGTGGATTCACGTATATTTTGGTCCTCTTTTAGTACTTTTGGGATGTTGAATTTTCCCTATTCCTTCGCTTTGTCTTCACAGGTGTGTCCTGAAATCGACATGCCACGCGGACTGTACCTGACACCTTGAAATGTGACACACGACACTCTCATCCTCTTTCAAGTTAGGCTGATACCAAGCACCGCTGACCCCTCTCTCTCTCTCTCTCTCTCTCTCTCTCTCTCTCTCTCTCTCTCTCTCTCTCTCTCTCTCTCTCTCTCTCTCTCTCTTTACTGTAGATGTATATCCAGACCACCACCCTGACCATCTCGCTCAGCCTGTCTGCCTCCGTGTCTCTGGGGATGCTCTACATGCCCAAAGTCTACATCATCCTCTTCCATCCTGAACAGAACGTACCCAAACGCAAACGCAGCTTCAAGGTGAAGTGGGCTGGCGTTTTCACTGGAAATTATTTCCCGTCCCCTTACGTGGGTTGTAGAGGGTCCAAAAATGTTCTCCATCCCAAAATGTCATCCAATTGGCCAGCTTTTATTTCCTTGATTTGATATGATTTGACGCATTTGCTCCGCTTTCAGTTCGACACATCATGCTGAAATGGCATCCAGCTCTATAGCTAAATATGATCTTTGACAGAGAAAATATTACAAACATGAGAAGTTAGTTATAATTTTTCGCCTTTTACTAAAGATTTCCATGCAGTTGCTTTAATTTTCCCCAAATCCAGTGTAAAAGTCAACACTTGTTCATGATTATCTCACAGTTTTAATGTAAAGATTTCAACTGTAATGCATCGTAATACAGGCCATTGTGACAGCAGCCACCATGTCGGGAAAGTTGACCCAGAAGGGAGGAGACCGGCCCAATGGAGAGGTCAAGACTGAGCTCTGTGAGAGCATGGAGACCAACAGTGAGTAAGAGCACACCAAGATTTTATAACTATACATATAATTAACATTTTCATGCAAATACATGACTCTATTATGCTGTTACATGGACATTTTGAGGTTATAGTACATATGAGGAGGTAATGGTAATGGACACCATGAGGGAATATGAGTACACTGTACTCTTTCTTATACATGTATAAGTAAGCATAGTATATAAAGGTGCATATATATGTGTGTGTGTGTATAGTATATATATATATATATATATATATATATATTTATTTGTGTGTGTGTGTATATATATATATATATATGTGTGTGTGTGTGTGTGTGTGTGTGTATGTGTGTGTGTGTGTGTGTATATATACACTACCGTTCAAAAGTTTGGGATCACCCAAACAATTTTGTGTTTTCCATGAAAAGTCACACTTATTCACCACCATATGTTGTGAAATGAATAGAAAATAGAGTCAAGACATTGACAAGGTTAGAAATAATGATTTGTATTTGAAATAAGATTTTTTTTACATCAAACTTTGCTTTCGTCAAAGAATCCTCCATTTGCAGCAATTACAGCATTGCAGACCTTTGGCATTCTAGCTGTTAATTTGTTGAGGTAATCTGGAGAAATTGCACCCCACGCTTCCAGAAGCAGCTCCCACAAGTTGGATTGGTTGGATGGGCACTTCTTTGAGCAGATTGAGTTTCTGGAGCATCACATTTGTGGGGTCAATTAAACGCTCAAAATGGCCAGAAAAAGAGAACTTTCATCTGAAACTCGACAGTCTATTCTTGTTCTTAGAAATGAAGGCTATTCCATGCGAGAAATTGCTAAGAAATTGAAGATTTCCTACACCGGTGTGTACTACTCCCTTCAGAGGACAGCACAAACAGGCTCTAACCAGAGTAGAAAAAGAAGTGGGAGGCCGCGTTGCACAACTGAGCAAGAAGATAAGTACATTAGAGTCTCTAGTTTGAGAAACAGACGCCTCACAGGTCCCCAACTGGCATCTTCATTAAATAGTACCTGTTAGAGCCTGTTTGTGCTGTCCTCTGAAGGGAGTAGTACACACCGGTGTAGGAAATCTTCAATTTCTTAGCAATTTCTCGCATGGAATAGCCTTCATTTCTAAGAACAAGAATAGACTGTCGAGTTTCAGATGAAAGTTCTCTTTTTCTGGCCATTTTGAGCATTTAATTGACCCCACAAATGTGATGCTCCAGAAACTCAATCTGCTCAAAGAAGTGCCCATCCAACCAATCCAACTTGTGGGAGCTGCTTCTGGAAGCGTGGGGTGCAATTTCTCCAGATTACCTCAACAAATTAACAGCTAGAATGCCAAAGGTCTGCAATGCTGTAATTGCTGCAAATGGAGGATTCTTTGACGAAAGCAAAGTTTGATGTAAAAAAAATCTTATTTCAAATAAAAATCATTATTTCTAACCTTGTCAATGTCTTGACTCTATTTTCTATTCATTTCACAACATATGGTGGTGAATAAGTGTGACTTTTCATGGAAAACACAAAATTGTTTGGGTGATCCCAAACTTTTGAACGGTAGTGTATATATATATATATCGTGGCAGGAATGAGGAAAAACACAGGAGACCAAGGCGAGTTTGATGTTTATTCCTCAACTCCAAAAACCAACTGCAGCAGGAACAACCCTGCCCCGACGAGCCCGGGAACGTAAACCACGCCCCCAGCTCACAGTCCTGCTGGGTGAGAGGCATAGCCCCTAGTGTCCGCCACACAGGCCCCCCCCCCCGAACACCCAGAAGGGACTCCTGGAAAGAAAATTAGTGTCTCACTGGAGGCTTAAGCAGCCTGCCATAACGGCTGCGCCGTCCCTCAGCCGAAACAGTAGGTGAAACACAGTCCAAAGCCGGCTGAGAAGCAGAACGCTGAACCCGTGAAGACACTGCCGGGGTCCTGGAAGGAGGACGACCCCGATGGGGAACCTGAGCCGGAAACACAACTTCGCCTGCCACCCTGTGCGCCGGTTTAAGCCTATCAAGCGTGACACGCTCCCTACGCCCACCCATATCTAGCACAAAACCCTTAGCACCCGTCTCAAGAACCCGAAATGGGCCATCGTATGGGGGTTGGAGGGGCGAGCGGTGAGCATCATGCCGTACAAAAACAAAACGAGCCGACATGAGCTCCACAGGCACGAACGACCGCGGAAAACAGTGGTGAACGGGGCCTGGAACCCGAGTGCTGTCGGACAAAAAAGGATAAACGGCCGGACGGGGTCGAGGAGCGGAACTCCCAGGCAAAAATTCCCCAGGGACGCGGAGCGGCTGACCGAGCACCAGCTCAGCGGGTGACGCGTCGAGGTCCTCCTTAGGAGCCGAACGCAACCCGAGCATAACCCAAGGAACGATCCACCCAGTTACCATCCGAGAGCGCAGCGCACAGCGCTGCCTTGAGCAACCGGTGAAAACGTTCACACCACCCGTTAGCCTGAGGGTGATACGCGGTAGTGCGGTGTACCTGCACACCCAAGGATTGCGCAAGTGCCGACCAGAGCTCCGACACGAACTGGGGGCCCCTGTCTGAGGTGATATCTGACGGAGTGCCGAAACAGGCGACCCAGGAGGAAAGAAAAGCGCGTGCAACATCCGAGGATGTTGTGGAGGATAGAGGGACAGCCTCTGGCCACCTGGTGGTCCGATCTACCATTGTGAGCAGGTGCGTAAAACCCTGTGAAGAAGGTAGAGGGCCCACCAGGTCCACATGCACGTGGTCGAAACGTCTGGCCGGGATCGGAAACGGTTCGAGGGGCGATTTAGTGTGCTGGTGGACCTTAGCGCGCTGGCACGCTACACATGCAGCTGCCCACCCCTTGACGTCCTTGCGGAGGCCAGGCCAGACGAACTTGGAACCGACCAACTTCACCGATGCCCAAACTCCACGGTGCGAGAGGGAGTGAATCGAATCGAAAACTCGACGGCGCCAGGCCACTGGAACAACGGGGCGGGGACGGCCGGTGGAGACATCGCAGAGGAGGGCAGGACTGCCTTCCTGCATCACAGCGTCCTCTAGCTTGAGACCGGTACGCGTTGACCTAAGGGCAAGGACGTCCGGGTTACTGGGCTGGTCGGCAGCCATAGCGGAGAAATCCACACCGAGGTGCAGAGGACACACAAGCACACGCGACAGACAATCAGCAACAGGGTTGGACTTCCCGGCCACATGCTGAATGTCCGTTGTGAACTCGGAGATCGCCGCTAGGTGGCGCTGTTGACGAGCAGACCACGGCTCAGTCACCTTGGACATGGCAAAAGTCAGCGGCTTATGATCCACATAAGCCGTGAATGGGCGACCCTCCAGCAGGAAGCGGAAATGCCGGGTTGCAAGGTGCAGTGCCAGCAACTCCCGGTCAAAAACGCTGTACTTGCGCTCGCTATCTCGCAGTTTGCGGCTAAAAAATGCGAGTGGCTGCCACGCATTCGCCACACGCTGTTCAACCACAGCCCCCACGGCTATGTCAGACGCATCGGTTGTTAAAGCTATGGACGCCGTGGGTGTGGGATGGGCGAGGAGGGCAGCGTTAGCCAGGGCGCACTTAGCTCCGTCAAAGGCCTGGACCTGTTCGGGAGTCCAGTCGACAGGGTCGTTAGCCTTCTTAAGCCGCAGGGCTTCGTAAAGTGGCTGAAGGAGGTGGGCAGCGCGAGGGAGGAAACGGTTATAGAAATTCACCATTCCCAAGAATTCCTGCAATGCCTTAAAAGAGACCGGGCGGGGAAATTCCGCCACGGCTTGCACCTTAGAAGGCAACGGGACCGCGCCTTGCGCCGAAATGCGGTGACCCAAGAAGTCAATCACCGGCAGTCCAAACTGACACTTGGCCGGGTTGACTATCAGGCTGTGTTCGTCCAGACGACGGAAAACCTGTTTCAGGTGCGCCAGGTGCTCGTCAGCTGACGGACTGGCCACTAATATGTCGTCGAGATAAACGAACACGAAATCAAGGTCACGCAACACCGAGTCCATCAGCCTCTGAAAGGTTTGCGCTGCCCCCTTCAAGCCAAAAGGCATGCGCATGAATTCGAAAAGCCCAAACGGGGTGATCACTGCGGTCTTGGGCACGTCCTCTGCACGCACGGGAACCTGATGATAGCCGCGCACCAGGTCCACCTTAGAGAAAATAGTGGTACCTGCCAGGCGTATGGAAAAGTCCTGTATGTGTGGGATGGGATAGCGGTCATTGGCGGTGACGTTGTTCAGGCGGCGAAAATCGCCGCAAGGCCGCCACGACCCATCCGCCTTGGGCACCATGTGAAGCGGCGAGGCCCACGGGCTGTTGGAACGCCTCACTATACCCAGACGCTCCATGATGGCGAACTCCTCCTTAGCTATAGCCAATTTTACTGTGTCGAGGCGCCGCGCGCGCGCAAAAACTGGCGGTCCCAGAGTGGGAATGAAATGTTCTACCCCGTGTTTAGTAACCGTGGTGGAAAAGGCAGGCGTAGTCACCGATGGAAAATCCGCCAGCAAGCGCTGAAAAACATCCCCTAATGCTAAAAAGTTAGCGTGTGTTAACGGCCCGGCTCCCCTTGTCTCGCACGGAACAGTGGCGAAAGACACAGCATCAATTAAATGGCGGTTTGCAACATCAACCAGCAGACCATTAGCACACAGAAAATCCGCGCCGATAATAGGAACAGTAATGGCGGCCACTACAAAGTCCCACTCAAAATGGCGCCCGTGGAAGCAAACAGTCACCAACCTTGTGCCAAACGTCGCAATGGACGAACCGTTAGCTGCACTTAACTGTGGGCCGCCGCCTTCGGCCGACCTGTCTGTCTTAGCAGGAGGTAGTAGGCTCTTTTGCGAGCCTGAGTCCACCAGAAACCGTCTTCCTGACATCGTGTCCTTAATGAAGAGCAGCTCACTACACAGCTGCTACTGAGCGCTGGCCCTGGAGTTTCCCGCCGTCTCAAACGTGCACGGGGGGAACGCAGCGCCTCGCCTTGCCGCCGAACCGCTGGTGGAAGAAACAGAGGCCTCTCCCGCGCCGTCTCCGGGCAGTCACTCCAGCCACCACTGCCGGATCCGCGTCCTCCGATGTCGGCTGCAGAGGCTCCGATGCCACACTCTGCACAGAGAACCGTCTGGTAGCCAGCAGGACCCGATCGGCCTCCTCAGCCAAACCTCGGCAGTCACCAGCGGCCAGACACGGGGAGTTAGCCAAAGCCGCGCGCACAGGAGACGGGAGCTGGCGCAAGAAAACGTGCGGGAAAAGGAACCCACCTTCGTCTGAGCCGAGCAGCGACAGCATATTGTCCATGAGATCCACAGCCGTCCCATCGCCCAAACCGGATAGGGAAAGGATTCGATCTGCCCTCTCTGCGGTAGATAGGCTGTACCTCCAGAGCAGAAGATGTTTGAGGGCGACGTATTTATCGTGTTGCAGAGGGGCGCGCAACAGCTGCATGGCCCGGCGTGTGGACTGCTGATCCAGCGCAGCGACGACCAAATAGTATCTGGAGTCGTCCGCGGAGATTCCACGCAGGTGGAACAGCGCCTCGACATGCTGGAACCACGAGGCCGGGTCGCTCTGCCAGAAATCTGGGAGTTTCACAGCCGTGGCGAGAACGGCCGGCTGAGAGAGTTGGGGCGGCGTGGCCGAAGTGGATTCACACACATCTTCTGCTCCAAACATGTTCAATTCGGGGTCACCATTGTGGCAGGAATGAGGAAAAACACATGAGACCAAGGCGAGTTTGATGTTTATTCCTCAACTCCAAAAACCAACTGCAGCAGGAACAACCCTGCCCCGGCGAGCCCGGGAACGTAAACCACGCTCCCAGCTCACAGTCCTGCTGGGTGAGAGGCATAGGCCCTAGTGTCCGCCACAATATATATATATATATATATATATATATATATATATATATATATATATATATATATATATATATATATATATATCAACACGGATACAGGAAAAAAGATTTTAATGCATAGCAGTACAGGCCTGTTTCGTGCGTCTCGTACTCATCATACACACACACACACACACACACACACACACATATATATATATATATATAACTTTGTTTAAAGAAACACTCAACGGTAGGGAAAGTGCTCAACAAATAAGGAGCAAACTAATCCAGTGAGTCAAGTAAATTCTTTGAGACAGGACTAGCCTGTTTCAGACCCATTGCCACAGGTGTATAAAATCCAGCAGCTAGCCATGCAGTCTGCATTTACAAACATTTGTGAAAGAGTGGGTCATTCTGAAGTGCTCAGTCAATTCAAGCGTGGTACTGTCATAGGATGCCACCTTTGCAATAAGTCAGTTCATGAAATGTCTTCCCTGCTAGATATTCTACGGTCAACTGTAAGTGGTATTATTGAGCATTTAGGAGCAACAGCAACTCAGCCATGAAGTGACAGACCACATAAAGTCACACAGAGGGGTCAACAAGTGCTGAGGCGTGTAGTGTGTAAAAGTCTCCAATGCTCTGTTGACTCAACAACTGAGTTCCATCCTTCCTCGGGCATTAACATCAGCACAAAAACTGTGCACCAGGAGCTTCATGGAATGGGTTTCCATGGCCGAGCAGCTGCATGCAAGCCTTACATCACCAAGCACAATGCCAAGCGTGGGATGGAGTGGTGTAAAGCACGCTGCCACTGGACTCTGGAAAGGTGTTCTGTGGAGTGACGAATCACGCTTCTCTGTCTGGCAGTCTGATGGATGAGTCTGGGTTTGGCGGATGCCAGGAGAACGTTACCTGCCTGACTGCATTGTACCAACTGTAAAGTTTTGTGGAGGGGGATAATGGTATGGGGTTGTTCAGGGGTTGAGCTAGGCCCCTCAGTTCCAGTGAAGGGAAATCTTAATGCTTCAGCATACCAAGACATTTTGGAAAATTCTATGCTTCCAACTTTGTGGGAACAGTTTGGGGAAGCCCCTTTTCTATTCCAGCATGACTCTGCCCCAGTGCACAAAGCAAGGTCCATTAAGACATGGTTGGGTGAGTTTGGTGGGGAAGAACTTGACTGGCCCGCACAGAGCCCTGACCTCAACCCCATCGAATACCTTTGGGATGAAATAGAACGGAGATTGTGAGCCAGGTCTTCTCGTCCAACATCAGTGCCTGACCTCCCAAATGCTCTTATGGATGAATGGACAAAAATTCCCACAGACACACTTCAAAATTTTGTGGAAAGCCATCCCAGAAGAGTGGAAGCTGTTATAGCTGCAAATGGGGGGGGACCAACTCCGTTTTAATGCCTATGGATTTAAAATGGGATGTCATAAAAGCTCCTGTAGGTGTATTGGCCAGGTATATATATATATATATATATATATATATATATATATATATATATATATATATATATGTGTGTGTGTGTGTGTGTATATACACACACACACACACACACACACACACACACACACACACACACACACACACACACACACACACACACACACACACACCCCAGAGGCCAGGGAGTTTGAGGGTTCTGCGCAGTATCTTAGCTGTTCCTAGGACTGCACTCTTCTGCACAGAGACCTAATATGTGGTTCCTGGAACCTGCTGGAACTTGCTGGAGCCACTCTCCCAGTTTGGGGGTCACAGCCGCTAGTGCTCTTATTACCATAGGGGACACTTTGGACTTCACTGTCCACATCTTTTCCAGTTCTTCCTTCAGCCCTCGGTATTTCTCTATCTTTCCATGCTCTTTGATGATGTTGTCAGCCTTTGGAGGTGTTTCCCATCAAGACTTGGGGATTTTCAGTCCATATTGGGCACAGGTGTTCCTGTACACTATCCTGATCATTGGTTATGCCTCTCAGTGTATGCTGCCCCAGCCTGCATCTTACACCCTGCTACTATGTGATGGACTGTCTCAGAGGCATCTTTGCACAGCCTGCACCTTGGAGTCCTTCTGCTGTGGTAGACCACTGCCTCTGTGGATCTGGTGTTGAGTGCCTGCTCTTGTTCTGCAGTGATCAAAGCCTCCCTTGCTGTCCTTCAGACCAGCCTTTTCTAGCTGCTTGAAGGATATCTTGACGTCAGCCCCTCCCTCTATCTGCCGATGGGTTTTGTTCTGGGAGGTTGCTGTGGTCTGCTCTCATGTCCACTGGGCATTGATGTTGTGTCACTCCTCCGTCTCCCATATAACCTTCCACTATCGCTCAGTCTCAGCTCCGGGTGGGTGGGTCTGCTCGTGTGCCGTTGTCCCCTTGCAGCTGGGAGTACACTCTGGATGGTTCTTTGGAGCACAGGTCATTTATTCGCTTGGCTTCTGCTTCTCTGCTGTATCTCTTCAGCCTAGCAGCCAAAGCTGTGAGTTTTTGTTTTGCAGTCTCCAGGGCTTTGCTCATGGACAACTTGGCTGTACTTGTTTTTCACCAAGGACTTGTCTTTCATCACTCCCTTCTGCACCTCTGTTAGCTGGCTAACGTCTCTCTGGGCTGCCTTGATCTTGGCCTCTGGCCTTCTCCTCTAGGGGGATTTTGAGAGGGGGATTTTTTTTTATGTACTTGTAGTTCTTGTAGTTAGTCCATAGTTTCATTATATAACACATCTATGGCTGGACAGTGTTTTTCTCTGAGCAGTTTGCTGCCAAAAACAGTCAATAGAATAACTCCTCAGTCATCCCAAGGGGTAGTTAGGGTTCAAGCCTGAAGGGCTCTTTTTTGTGCTGGTTTGTTATTTTTCTTCTTCAGAAATATTTGTGCAAATTCTCGTGATATGGTAAATGGTAGGGACATGAATGGAAGTTGTGTGGAAGCACTGCTCAAGAAATATGACCCCAATCAGCCTGATGGGGGCGCTATAATCAAAGGTCAAATTGAAAAGTCATAACTCCTACGCCATAGGTCTGATTTACATACCCTGATAGCTTCATTCAAATATACCGGTAGGGGGCGCTACAAATGCAAGAAAATGAGCGTGGCATAACACAAATCATACTACAAATCAGAAATTGTTCATCCAATCATTACAAAACTCGCAGGATATGTTTCATAACAATGTGGAACCACGTTTGTAAAACTTATGAAATCGCTAAGGTGGGGGCGCCACCACTTCCAAACGCGTGCATGGGCCTGGGGCAGATTTGACCACAAACTAATCACAGTTTGTCCAAACATCACCAAACTTGGTGGATATTTTTAATTAAGATGTTGAAGCTTTCAGCCTCTAACGGTCTGTGTTGGCGTAAACCCTGGAATCGCTGCTCGCAGCTCTATTTCATATTGTGTTTGTTTTTGTTTTTTTGTGGGGTTTTTTTTTTGTTACAGATTTATATTAGTAAGTAGCAAAGGAAATTTGATTTATATAAGTGACAAAAAACATTGTGTGAAAAATCATTACCTTTTGTAAAACCTTGATATTTTGTTGTGCTCTCCCCACAGTATATCAATAGTAATTTCTTGAATTTTTTTTAAGCAAGTGCTTTTATTTTTCCTTTTTTTTGCCATCCTGCCTCTCTCAGCTGTGTGATGGAAAGACATGGTGAAAGAAGGAAGAATAAAAGACTTTTGTGAAAGCAAGAAAGAAAACCAATAGTCCACTTAATGGCCCTCAGTTGCTTCAAAACTTTGACATTTACCATGGAAGGCTTGGGGGAGACACATCATAATGGGTTTGGGCAAAAAAATGCCCCGACCGTACAGGTGTGCTATGTCACGCTGTTACATCACTGTATGAAAACATGCGCTCTCAAATGCTCCTTTTAGCCTTGTTTCCCTCTTTTTTTCTTTCACAATACTCTCTCTCTCTCTCTCCCCTTCTGTCTCTCTCCTCTCTCTCTCTCTCTCTCTCTCTCTCTCTCTCTCTCTCTCTCTCTCTCTCTCTCTCTCTCTCTCTCTCTCTCTCTCTCTCTCTCTCAACACTCATATCAAGTTAGGTCAAATTTATTTGTGTAGCCCTAAATCCAAATTCAGTCCCAGAGGGCTTTACTAACACATTATATTCTGTGGAATGTACAACAACACCTGTCCTCCCAATTTCTGTTCGGCTGAGGAAAAACTATGCGGAGAAAAAAAAACTTTGTTAGAGAGAAAAAAAATGGAAGTAACATGATGTAGCCCATCAGAGGAGCAAGCTGTCTTCCAGGATTGAGCGATGTGCAAATGGTGGTGAGTGGACACAGTAAAGAAATACAACAGATTTACAATAACCACTCAATGAGGCACTTAAAGGATAATTCTGTTATTTTAACAACCTGGGTCTTATTTTTGTAGTTTTTGCCATTGGGCTTATCGGTTATGATATCCTTTCATACACCAGCTTCATTGTGGAGATTTTGGATACGGGACCACCGCTGGACACGGCTTTACAACGGAGTCTGACTGGAAAACTGAACACGAGCATTAATCATGTTTCAGCAAGTCTAATCTAACCCAGTCATCTCAACCAAACATTTGGAAGTAAACGGGGAAATGTGAGTTAAAACTGGGCGGCACGGTGGTCCAGTGGTTAGCGCTATTGCCTCACAGCAAGAAGGTCCTGGGTTCAAACCCCGGGGTTGTCCAACCTGGGGGGTCATCTCAGGTGGTCCTCTCTGTGGAGTTTGCATGTTCGCCTTGAAGTCTATGGTGGGTTTCCTCCGGGTTCTCCGGTTTCCTCCCACCATCAAAAAAAGACACATGTTAGGGTTAATACTCCTGTCTGTGCCCCTGACCAAGGCAATGGACAGAAGAACTGGAGCTGGTCCCCGGGCGCTGCACGGCGGCTGCCCACTGCTCCTAGCTACACAGCTAGCATGGGTTAAATGCAGAGAAAGAATTTCCCCACAGGGATTAATAAAGTAGTAAAAAAAAAGTTATTACCCTAAATTTCAAATATTATCGATGGTCAGTTGCATTGAGGAGCAACTTCCTGGTTCAGCTTGCAAGAATGGCCAACCTCGACTCACCATATATAGCAGTAACCATCGATTAACTGTACCTGGCCACCATAACTGAGAAATCATACAAAAAGGGAAATCATGTGCAAAGTCAAACTAAGGAACGAGGGTTCTTTTTTTTCTTTTTTTTTTAAATGACAGGTTTAACACTGCATAAATTGAACAATTATTACTAAAGTTATAGCAAAAAAAAAGAGAAACAAAATTATTACTCCTGTTGTAATAATTCTCATCCCCATTTTTTTCATCCCTCCACCTCGCCCAACTCCTTTCATTTTTTTTCTCTCTCCCTTCGACCAGCTTCATCAACTAAGACAACATATGTCAGCTACAGCAATCATGCCATCTGAAGGGACGAGGGGACGGAGAGGAAGGGGACCGGACGGAACGGGGGGACGGGGACATGTCTTGGGGCGGGGGCCATGCCAACGGAACAAACCCGAAGCTCTCACCTTACGGACGGCCGGGGCTCCCAGTGGAATCTACGCATGAGACATTTTGTATTGTTCCGCATCAAACTTATGGTCACAGAAAGAGGCAGGACCACACGAACAAACAGCCAGTCGGTGTGCCTGCTTTCCTGCTGCTCACAGCTCATTGGTCCTACCATGAACTTTAAAGAGAAAAAAAAAAGACAAATTGAAAATAAGATCATAATTAAAAAAACAGGACATTGTCGTCAGCATTAAAAGAAAAACCTTGAAAATGTTAAAAAAAATCACAGTAAAAGCACAAAAAAAAAAAAAATTAAACCATGTAGACATTGTACTAAAATGGGCAAAGGTTGGGGCGGGAAAGATTTAAGAGATACAAATTTTAAAAGATATTTAAAAAAGATAATAAGAGAAAATCTATGAGACTCGAATATGTTTGTTGTTACTCTCTACTTGTAAGTATTTTTGTGGTTGTGATGATTTTTCATTCTTGTCTCATTGTTGTCTGATGGATCGCCCTTGCATACTGAGATGAGTGTGTTTCCTCCTGCTGTCTTGGCTAATTTGGGTTGTAGCCTTGGGTCGTGAACCTGTAAAATGCCATGGTTGAAGCATGCCAATTTTTATACAAAAAGGAGATTTATTTATAATAAATGAATGTTTTGCAAATGTGTAGATTGGTTGGTTGTGCTTTTAAGGGATGTGATGGTGAGTCTTGGATGGGAACGCAAGGGCTCGCATCTCATAGATAATCTACAAGCTACTGTGCAAGATGGTGGAAATGGATAACGGGCTGAATGGGTGATAGACAGATAGGCAAAAAAGCAGTCAGACAGAAACTGCTGATGACTTTTCATCATAACTCCCCCCCCCTTTTTTTTTTCCTCCTCAGTTGTATCCGGCCAATTACCCCACTCTTCCAGGCCGTCCTGGTCACTGCTCCGCAACCTCTGCCGATCCAGGGAGGGTTGCAGACTGCCACATGCCTCCTCCGATACATGTGGAGTCGCCAGCCGCTTCTTTTCACCTGTCAGTGAGGAGTTTCGGCAGGCGGACGTAGCGCGTAGAAGGATCACGCTATTTCCCCCCAGTTCCCCCTCCCCCCTGAACAGGCGCCCAAACAGACCAGAAGAGGCGCTAGTGAAGTGACCAGGACACATACCCACATCCGGCTTCCTACCCACAGACACAGCCAATTGTGTCTGTAGAGACGCCCGACCAAGCTGGAGGTAACACGGGGATTCGAACCGCCGATCCCTGTGTTGGTAGGCAACAGAATAGACCACTACACTACCCGGACACCCATAACTTTATTTTGTTTATTTATTTATTTTAATGCAACATGTCCTGTTGTGCATACAGCCTATGGATGGGCTCATTTGAATTGATTAGCATGCTATCTGTCTTTGTGTCCCATTTGTTTAACTTCAGTATTGCACATACTAATCTACCCAAGTCTGTCTAAAATACTGAGAATCTGGTAGTTTTCCAAATACCTTCCATTTTTTTGGACATGCAAGGTTTCTGATGATGTGGAGATTATGGATATCTCGCCACAATAGAAATCAGTATGCCTACAAGGGTCCCAAGTCATCTTCCATTTTACTCTTAAGTCCATATGAAAGTCTGTTCAGCAAATCTCTTTGCCCTGACAGGCAGAAAACCTCGTTTCACCATTTTGATTTTAAGACATTTTACTCATTGATTTTTTTTTTTTTTGCTTTGGCACACAGCGCCACAAAGCCCCCTCCAGCCTCTTAAACCCTCCTCGGTGGTACGCCACGCCACTCTCAGGTAAAACCTGCCAGAAAAAGAAAAGGAAGAAAAAAGATAGAGAGGCAGAGGGAAAGGGAGAGGACAGATGGAGAGAGATGAAAGTGAGGAAAGGGGAGGGAGTAAGAGAGGGAGAGAGATTAATGGGGAGCGGGAGGGCGAGAAAAGGTGAGAGAAAGAAACTGGAAAGAGGAAGGGAACGACGACGGGGAAAAGAGAGGGAGAGAGAGATTGGGGGAGAGTAAATGAGCAAGACCAAGAAAGGCAGCACGCAGGCTGGTCAGAGGTCAACACAATTCCCCTCTGTTTCCTTATAACAAGCCACAAGCAACCAAATGTCCAGCCGTCAAAAATACACGAGAGCCGAGAGAGAAAGTCAACTCCATCAGCGAAGCCATTCATGCTGAAGTGCAACGATCAATAACGCTGAAGGAAAAGTGAAAGGACAAATGACGCTGTTTACAAGAGGACCTCTATTCCCCTCACCTTAGAGGAAAGGAAATGCATCTGTGTGGGTGTGGGGTGTGTGGGTGTGTGTTTTCCTTTGTGTTTGGATCGGTACTAATTAGTGCATACGTATATGGCCATTTGAGCGATGGTTTTGCAGATTGTTCTGTATGCCTTTTAATGTTTCCAGTGATGAACTGGGTCAGCACGCTGGATAATCAGGAAATGGCTTAGAAACAATAGTCCTGGAGGACCAGCTGGGTGATTAGAAGGGTTCGTAGTGTCCACTTAAACTCACATTTTCAGATCCCACAGCGGTCAAAGTGTGTCCTTTGACAGCCGCGGTCTGATTGTGATTTCCTTTGGACTGCCACCTGTTCGATCACTGGGAGATGTGCAAAAAAAGTGTCAACTTGATATTTAAAAATTTCCATCCTGACAAACGAACCCGCGGAGCTCGGGTTCTATGGTTGGAAGTTAATGGTTTGCATCAACACCGTTGTTATTTTTGCCAACATGGAAATCCTTGGAATTCCTCATGCCAACACCACGACACCTGCTGATAGGCAGTCTTTCTACTTTCACATTGATTGGATGGCTAGGTTGGTAGAGTCAGGTAAAGTGGAATATATACCGATCATCCAAAAAATTAAAACCACCTCTCTAATATTGTGTAGGTCCCCCTCGTGCTGCCAAAACAGCTCTGACCTGTCAAGGCATGAATTCCACAAGACCTCTGAAGGCGTCCTCTGGTATCTGGCACCAAGACATTAGCAGCAGATCCTTTAAGTCCTGTAAGTTGCGAGGCAGGGCCTTCATGGATCAGACTTGTTTTTCCAGCATATCCCACAATTGCACAATTTGATTGGGATCTGGGGAGTTTGGAGGCCAAGGCAACACCTTGAACTCTTTGTCATGTTCCTCAAACCATTCCTGAACAATTTTTGCAGTGTGGCAGGGCACATTATCCTGCTGGAAGAGGCCACTGCCATCAGGAAATATCGTTGCCATGAAGGGTGTACCTGGTCTGCAATGATGTTTAGGTAGGTGGTATGTGTCGCAGTAACATCCACATGAATGCCAGAGGCCAAGTTTTCCCAGCAGAACATTGTCCAGAGCATCATACTGCCTCCACTGGCTTGCCTTCTTCTCATGGTGCATCCTGGTGCCATCTCTTCCCCAGGTAAACTGCACACGCACCCAGCCGTCCACATGATGTAAAAGAAAATTTCATTCATCAGACCAGGCCACCTTCCATTGCGCCGTGGTCCAGTTCTGATGCTCACGTGCCCATTGTGGGCACTTTAGGTGGTGGACAGGGGTCATCATGGGCACTCTGACCTGTCTGCGACTATGCAGCCCCATACGCAGCAAGCTGAGACGCACTGTTCTGACACCTGTCTGTCATAGCAAGCATTAACTTTTTCAATAGAGCTACAAAAGCTCTTCTGTGGGATCAGACCAGACAGGCTAGCCTTCGCTCCCCACATGCATCAGTGAGCGTTGGGTGGCCATGACCCTGTTGCCGGTTCACTGGTTGTCCTTCCTTGGACCACTTTTGGTAGGTACTGACCACTGGGAACACCGCACAAGACAGGTCGTTTTGGAGATGCTCTGACCCAGTCATCGAGCCATCACAATTTGGCCCTCGTCAAAGTTGCTCAGATCCTTACGCTTGCCCATTTTTCCTGCTTCCAACACATCAACTTCAATAACTGACTGTTCACTTGCTGCCTAATATATCCCAACCCTTGACAGCTGCCATTGTTATGAGATAATCAATGTTATTTACTTACCTGTCAGTGGTTTTAAAGTTCTGGCTGATCAGTGTTAATGCACTAATATAGTGCACGTTTCTAATAGCAATGCTCACTACCAGGCTTCTCAGACTCTATTATATCAAGGATACCAAACTTGGGATCCCCAAAACCCCCATCTGCAGTAAGGTTAATCCCTGAGATCTCTCTTTTGTCATCAGATTTTTTTTTTTGTTGGATATGATTTAATCCAGAATGCTATGACTCTCTTTGGGACATGGAGAATTTTCTTTGAGATAACAAAATAAATAAATTATAAAGGTTCTTAGAGGTCTAAAAGACAATCAGATGGTCTGTGGAAATCACTGGGAGCCACATCTCTATGTAATGACGTCAACAACTGTTTTATATACAGACAGGTGACAAATGAAAGGGAAAACCTGAATGGTAGACCCCTACAGTGAGGGGGTCCGGGGTCTCTGTTATGCTGTGGGGGGGGCATTTTCCTGGCATGGTTTGGGTCCACTTGTCCCCTTAGAGGGAAGGGTCACTGCAAATCAATACAAAGTTATTCTGAGTGACCACCTTTATCCTACAGTGAAACAAATCTATCCTGATGGGAGTGGTCTCTTGCCCCCCTCCACAGGGCACGAGGGGTCTCTGAATGGTTTGATGAGGATGACAATGATGTAAATCATATGCTATGGCCTTCACAATCACCAGATCTCAACCCAGTTATACAGCTATGGGAGATTTTGGACCGACGTATTAGACAGCGCTCTCCACCACCATCATCAAAACACCAAATGAGGGAATGGCTTTGGAAGAATGGTGTCCATCCTTCCAGTAGAGTTCAGAGACTTGTAGAATCTCTGACAAGGAGCACTGAAGCTGTTCTGGAGGCTCGTGGTGGACCAACACCTTACTAAGACACTTTATGTTGGTTTTTCCTTTAATTTGTCACCCGTCTGTATATACAATGATGGTGAGCGGTTTAGCAATAAGAGTGAAGATGAGATGGGGGCGTCCGGGTAGCACAGCGGTCTATTCCATTGCCTACCAACACGGGAATCGCCAGTTCGAATCCCCTTGTTACCTCCGGCTTGGTTGGGCATCCCTACAGACACAATTGGCCGTGTCTGCAGGTGGGAAGCCGGATATGGGTCTGTGTCCTGGTCGCTGCACTAGCGCCTCCTCTGGTTGGTCGGGGCGCCTGTTCAGGGGGCGGCGGGGAACTTGGGGGAATAGCATGATCCTCCCACGCTCTACGTCCCCCTGGCGAAACTCCTCACTGTCAGGTGAAAAGAAGCGGCTGGTGACTCCACGTGTATCGGAGGAGGCATGTGGTTGTCTGCAGCCCTCCCGTGACTGGCAGAGAGGTTATATTGGCCAAGTACAATGGGGGAGAAAAAGGGAGAAAAATCCAAAAAAAAGAAAAAGAATGAAGACAAAGCGTGCTTACTGTGGGCATGTATACATACGCCTACACGGGCAGCCAATTTTGGCAGGATGGTATCATGTACAGGAATTCAGCTCTCATCACACATGTGAAATCTGTGTGCAGATACACAGGAAGTGATATAACAGTCTCCTGTGCGGTTCTCTAGAGCAGGCGATCCGCACTGAGGCCCAATTCAGACAGCACGCTGATGCAGCGATTTAGCACGCTATCGTAACTTATCAGTAGTTAATGTGCAGCATTTCAAGCTACAGGTTTAATCCCATTTGATAACGTGTGCTGTTGGCGGGCAGGTAGCGGATGACATGGCGTGGCTGTTAGCTGGCAGGAGTGACCAGGCTGGAGCTGCTGTAGGTCAAATGTAGTGTGTGCAATTACTACACAATCACACGGACATATGTATGGAAACTTAGGTGTGGAGAACTCATGGCAAGCCAGCAGCGATTCGATGGGGGTCATTTGCCAAGAGCTACCATTTGGTACTTGGTTCGGTACTTGGTCTTGAAATAGATTATCCAGTACTGGGCTCATCTCTCGAGCTGTATTGTCGTCAGGCAGAGTTCAGTAAGAGAGATAATTGCTACCTGGAAGTGATCTTGAAACTATCAGGCAGGTAATGTTTACTTATTCTTCCTACATACTATTTAGAGGACAACGTTGAAGCGAACTGTCTGACAGGCGGTAAGCACGAGTCCCAGCTGTCTGCGAAACGCTAATTCAATTACCAGTCTCAGACTGTGATGTGATCACAGACGCCGAGGAAAGCAAGCCGGTACAGAATACGGCTCCGTTTGCAGAGTCACACCCCTGCCCACTTCAAGCCTCTGCATTGTGTGTGTGTGTGGGGGGGGGGAGATGTGGCATTTAAGTTGTGAAAAAGAAAAAAGAACAGATGGTCCACCAGAGTGAGAGAGAGAGTGTGTGTGTGTGTGTGTGTGTGTGTGTGTGTGTGTGTGTGTGTGTGTGTGTGTGTGTGTGTGTGTGTGTGTGTGTGTGTGTGTGTGTGTGTGTGTGTGTGTGAGCGCATGCAGATCTCTATGTGGAGCTGTGGGATGCACATGGTGTGGGCTGCATAACCCACAGTTCCCCCCTCAGTTGCCCCCTCAGGTACTGTTACCATGGTATCCAGACCAGATGTCAGAATCACGGATCCTTGATTCAAACAGCTTTCTAGTTTGATGGATGGGAACACACACACACACACACACACACACACACACACACACACACACACACACTGAGAGGACTATATCACAGCCTGATGCCCGCTGTCGGACGTGTTTATATTGTGGTAGTGTACAGTAAAATCAGTGTATGTGAGTAAGCATCACATTTTGACGGCTTACTAAGAGACGGCCAAAACTCAATGGTTGTCATAGATTATAGAGATCTTCCTTTTTTCTTTTTCTTTTTTACTTTTTTAATCCGTCAACGGGGAATTCTGCATCTTGCCCTCAGCCGGCTCCCATGGCATGCCTGCAGCGGGTCGGCAGTTGGGTTAAATACCCTGCACACAGGTAGCTGAACACGTCCTGTATGACCGCTCAGGGAATCATACTGGGCACCTTTTTTTTTTTAACGAACAGTTAGTGCAATAATAAAACCGCACATTCAGTTCCTGCAAAATCATTCCAAGTTACCCCCCCCCCTTTCTCCCCAATTGTATCTGGCCAATTACCCCACTCTTCCGAACATTCCCGGTTGCTGCTCCGCCCCCTCTGCCGATCCGGGGAGGGCTGCAGACTACCACATGCCTCCTCCGATACATGTGGAGTCGCCAGCTGCTTCTTTTCACCTGACAGTGAGGAGTTTCACCAGGGAGACGTAGCACGCAGGCACCCCAACTGACCAGAGGAGGCGCTAGGGCAGCAACCAGGACACATACCCACATCTGGCTTCCCACCCGCAGACACGGCCAACTGTGTCTGTAGGGATGCCCGACCAAGCCGGAGGCAACACGGGGATTTGAACCGGCGATCCCCGTGTTGGTCAGCAACAGAATAGACTGCCACGCCACCCGGATGCCCATCCCAGGTATTTTTGTCCCCTTTTATGCGAGGGTCTAGCCTGCTACAAACCCCTGAAGGCTGCTTCATCGTCAGCAGAGGACGTCATTTTGAACAGCATGATGTTTTATCAGCAGCAGATTTAATCAAGTAGGAAAAACGTCCGTTCTACACTTCCTCTTTCTGTCCTGTAAGGTTCGTTGTTGCATGCAGTTTCGTGTTAAACACTTGTCTCTAGACGACCAGATTTCCGAAACAAGGAAAACTGCATTGGAATTGTCCTGGAATAATAAAGTCAGCACATTAGCCAGCCAACTCTAGCAGGAGGCTGGTGTCCTCGATAAACACCTGGTGAAATCGGTATTTTTCCACACTGTGACGCTGCCCAGCAGCGAGACGGCCCTCTAGCCATCAGTCCAGGTCTCTATTCTAGATCCTGGCCTTGACACGAGCAGCGTTCAGGCCAGCAGCAACACAGGAGGACTGTTTGTGTATTTCCAGGCCTTCGGCTCACCTTGAGCGGTGCTTAAACGAAGTGAAGATGACTTCACCTCTTTCCCCCGCAGACTTCTTAATAGAGTTTCTGTTTTCCAGTCTGACCGGCCGCCACGTCCTCAGACCCGGGCAGATAACTGTGTAATCTAGGGTTTGCCGGATGATTGTTTTGGTATTGGATTTTTTTTTTTATTTATTCAAACATCATTTCATGATTAGCTTGGTCGTCTAGTTTGGGGGAGGATTTTATTTTTTTATTTTTTTATTTCACTGGAGTAACAAGATTTTGCTGAAGAAGAAGAATTTTTGCAGGTCTCTTAATTTTTAGGTACGGGGTGCAAACGTGCATGTGTGTGTGTGTGTGTGTGTGTGTGTGTGTGTGTGTGTGTGTGTGTGTGTGTGTGTGTGTGTGTGTTGCCCTGAGGACAAAGAGAAAAGGAACAATAAATCTAATTTTGCAGGTGCCCTAACTGCAAATAGGAAAACTCTTCCTCAACCCAACGCTACACATCAGATGGTAAGTTTCTGATCAGATGTAAACAAAATATCACACACACACACACACACACACATCCCCACACAATAAACAGGGTTTTCTACAGTTAGACATGTCAGTTACAACCTTTTTAGGGTCTCACTTTGTTTCACAGTTTTCTTTGGGTGAACTACCCCTTTTTTCTCCCCAATTGTATCCGGCCAGTTACCCCACTCTCCGAGCCCTCCTGGTCTCTGCTCCACCCCGTCTGCTGATCCGGGGAGGGCTGCAGACTACCACATGCCTCCCCTGATAAGTGTGGAGTCGCCAGCTGCTTCTTTTCACCTGACAGTGATGAGTTTCGCCAGAGGGACGTAGCACGTGGGAGGATCACACTATTCCCCCCAGTTCCCCCTCCTCCCTCAGCAGGCGCCCCGACCAACCAGAGGAGGCGCTAGTGCAGCGACCAGGACACACACCCACATCTGGCTTCCCACCCGCAGACACGGCCATTTGTGTCTGTAGGGACGCCCGGCCAAGCCGAAGGTAACACGGGGATTCGAACCGGCGATCCCCGTGTTGGTAGGCAACGGAATAGACCGCCACGCCACCCGGACGGCCAGAATTGGGTAACTTTTTGGGTAGGTAAAATCATGGTATTTCTGTGGTGTTTGTGTATGTGTGTGTGTGTGTGTGTGTGTGTGTGTGTGTATTTGTCTGTCCTTCCTATGTGTTGATCCCTCTGTTGAGGCGACACAGACACCAGGGACAGACACCTACCTCCATGAGTAATGCCAAACCCGTCAATCAAGCAATCCCCATGCAGTCCTGTCAGCACTCATCACAGCAGGGTAGAGAAGGAGGGAGACCATGGTGCTTATATCCTCTCCACGAGGAAGACCCGCGATTGGGAATTTAAGGTGGCCAAGCAACGGAACGATGATTTAATAGGAATAAACAAAAAGGAAAACAGCCGGTTCCCCCGAAAATGTGTGTGTGTGTGTGTGTGTGTGTGTGTGTGTGTGTGTGTGTGTGTGTGTGTGTGTGTGTGTGGTGGGGGCAGCATATTTCTTGCTGTTTAAGGATTCTCAAGCAGAATGCTGAAGCTCCCAGCCGAGACTTTAGAGTAATTAGCTCTGTCAGATGGCCTGTGCCAGGGGAGGCTATTACCTTAAATAGACTCTGCCGCGATACGGATCTTAGTTCTTACAGATGTTGCCGAGCCTGTTGAAGGTACCATACAGCTGGCTCGATCAGTCGTGGGCGCGTTTCCAGTACGTGGGTTCGATTACTGATTCAGAATCTGCACATATGGGTGAGGGGCTCTCGTTCAAAGTGATGTTCTTGGATAGCCACAGAAATACACATGACACCAGCAAATACACACCCTCCCTCATGAATCTGGTAGAGATGACTGGCGAAATGCATGCAGAACACAAATACTGAGAAAATATAGTTGGTATAGGTCAGTTAGGGGTCCTTCAAAGACTACAACAAAACTGTGTTGGAACCCGTCCATTACATCCATGCAGTGATAAACACCCTCGGCTTTGCCAGTTGTTGTAAAAGAGTAAGTAATTACTTGCTTTTACACTGCTCATATTCAGGAAAAGGGTTTTAAGAAGTGTGTAAATGTGTAGGGGCGTGTGGGTGGCATGGCGGTCTATTCCGTTGCCTACCAACATGGGGATCTCTGGTTCGAATCTCCGTGTTACCTCTGGCTTGATTGGGTGTCCCTACAGGTCGTGTCTGCGGGTGGGAAGCCGCATGTGAGTATGTGGTCGCTGCACTAGCGCCTCCTCTGGTCGGTCGGGGGCCTGCTCAGGGAGGAGGGGGAACTGGGGGGAATAGCGCGATCCTCCCACGCGCTACGTCCCCCTGGTGAAACTCCTCTGTCAAGTGAAAAGAAGCGGCTGGCGACTCCACATGTATCGGAGGAGGCATGTGGTCGTCTGCAGCCCTCCCCAGATTGGCAGAGGGGGTGGGATAGCAACCAGGATGGCTCGGAAGAGTGGGGTAATTGGCCGGATACAATTGGGGAGAAAAAGGGGGGTGTAAATGAAGAGGACAGTGGTGATGGTACGGGTTAGACTGAAGTTGCCATTACCGCTCAACTCTACCCAGAGGATTCAGTTGGCCAGCACCATTAAAATGTGCTGGACCCCGTGTGTGTGCTGTCTACATCACATGGGTCTTAGTGTTTTTGATGCCTCCATATTAAGTCGAAAATTTGGAAAAGGCTGATCCTAACCACTCGTTTTCCTCCTCGAAACAGCCGAATGATGTGCCTTAAGTTTGCCGCATTCGTCATGCGGGCAGTCGATTCACTACCCGAGACTCACCCCAAAATGTCTTCAATCCAAAACGTGCTCATTTGATCGACTCTTTCACCAAAACACCAGGCTGAATACAAATGAAACGACACACCGTGTGTCTCTAGATAGATATAATCTTTGTTATCCTGCAGGAAATTTGTTTTCAAAGCCAGTACATGCACAGAAACATGCAGATATCCCCACCTTAACATGCATACAGATATGTCAACACATAACATTCACTCACACACACAGATAAGTCTGGCTGTGTGCTAGGTCAGTGAGGCAGTTTGTTTAGTGTTGTTATGGCAGAAGGGACAAAACTCCTGCCAAAGCGGGCTCTTCTCCATTTCAGAGTCCTGCATCTGCAGCCTGATGGCAGTAGTGCAAGATATGGATGGAGGGGGTGATTGGTGTCACTCGCTATTGTGAGTGCAAGGCAGGTGATGGTTCTGTCGTTCATGTCTGAGAGGCTGGGTGTAGAATAGAATACTCTTTATTAGTCATTTTGTACATACATACAAATGAAATTTACTCTCTGCATTTAACCCATCCTAGCTGTGTAGCTAGGAGCAGTGGGCAGCTGCAGTGTACGAGGATCAACTCCAGTTCTTCTTTCCATTGCCTTGGTCAGGGGCACAGACAGGAGTATTAATCCTAACATGCATGTCTTTTTGATGGAGGGAGGAAACCGGAGCACCCGGAGGAAACCCACATAGACACGAGGAGAACATGCAAACTCCACGTAGAAAGGACCTGGGATGGCCTGGGGTTCAAACCCAGGACCCTCTTGCTGTCAGGCAACATCGCTAACCGCTGTGCCATCATGCCACCCGCAGGATGTAGGATGGTGGATGATGAGTTGATGATGTTGGAGGCAGCATGTGTGATCCTGGTAAGTTTGTCTTTGTTGGAGGTGGTCAGCATGGTATAGAAACAGGGGGAACAGTGCAGCAGGACGGGTTAGGGTATGCTTTTGTAAAGTAACAAAAGGAGGTGGGGGGCAACAGAAAGTGCTCTGAGCTTGTGGATGACGTGGAGTCTCTGCTGGGATCATTTATGGATATCAGTGATGTGTTGATCCAAGCTGCGTTTATTGTCTAAAGTGAGTCCCAAGATATTTGAGGTTGCTAAGTTGTTAACCTGTTCTACCTGTGGATGGAGATGGTGTTCAGTCCAGTGAGGGGTGTATTTGGTGTGTTAATGACAAGTTCTTTTGTCTTGTCCACATTCAGTTGGAGGTAGTTGTCCTTGTGCCATTGTGTAAAAATGTGTGAAATGGAGTGTTGACCGGCTGTGATGAGTTTTTGTCATTAAGTAGTCCCAGTATGGCAGTATCATCAGTGTCTGTAGTAAGTGGTGATGGGTGAAGGGCTGGTGCAGTCGTTTGTGTAGAGTGTAGAAAAAGAGACTCGGGACAAAGCCCTGAGTAGCTCTGTTGTTGGTGATGATGGTTGATGATGTTACTGTGCCTTTTCTTACAGCCTGTGGTCTGTTGCTAAGGAAGTTGTGGACCCAGTGGATAAGGGGTGGAGAGACGTTGAGGTGGTGGAGTTTCTTGATCATCTGGTGGTGTTGAATTGTGTTGAAGGCAGCGCTGAAGTCGATGAAGAGAATCGACGTGAAGTTGCCAGGTGATTCCAGATGTTGGCGGAGGGAGTGGAGGAGATATGCCACAGCATCTTCTGTCCCCCGTTTGGCCCTGTAGTCAAACTGACATGGGTCCAGCTGTGTGGACTGACAGCTAGTAGGATGGTGCGTCGGATCAGTTTTTCCAGGCGTTTCATGGCTATCGGGGTGAGTGCGACCAGTCAGTAGTCACTGGGTTCAGAGGAGCGGGGTTTTTTTGGGTGCCGGTATAATGGTGGATGTTTTCCAGGAGGTGGGAATTGATGCTGACCTATAAGATTCCCAGAAGATGGAGTAGCGCTCCGTGGCGCAGAGCTTGAGCACCCTAGCCGAGCTGCCATCTGGCCCTGGTGCCTTGCCAGATTTGCACCTGCCCGGCTGCTGTCGGACATCCTCCATCGCGAAGGGCGGGTGTGTGGGCTTGTGAAAGGGGAGGCCACGTAGAAGGTGTTCAGAGTGTTGGTTAAAGTGGCGGGGTCTGTCATGATCTTGACTTGATTTATAACCAGGTAGTCTTTTCCCTTTATGGAAGGCTTGTTTTGTGTTCATGTTGCTAAACTCCGGCTCCGGTCTGTCCTTATATTTGAGTTTGGCCTTAAACACTGAGATAACGCTGAGACGGAGATAAATCCGACAAGCTCGGTAATAAATGAGCCCTTTTTTTTTTAGGACAGAAGTCTTGTGATGAGCGTGCTCAGGCCTGTGCGGCTCTTAGCTCCCCGCACCTTGTGAAACAGAGGCAGACACAGACAGAGTTTAATTGGGCACAAGCGTCCAGATGGACTGCTTCTGGCTTTCCTGACCATCGCTAAATCCCCTCCCTGGCTTGCCGTGGCAGACTCTGGTGAATGAGCCTGAATTTTAATGCGACGAAAGAGAAGCTGATTTTTTTTTTAACCCCAGGTAATCTTATGCGAGTCTGAAGGATCATAGAGGAGCTTTTTTTCTTTTTTTGGGAGGGGTGTAATTCTTCACAAAGTTTGATTTTAATTTTTTTTTATTGATTCAAAAGAGGGTCAATCTGGTGAGGTTATGATATAAAGCCAAATGACATGTCTCTGTTCTCGGGATTAGTAAGGGCAGCAGTGAAGGCGGGCTCCTTCGGTAGCGAAGCCGTTCTCATTGAGATAGAAATGGGCCCTTTGACTCGGCTTCAGCTTTTAAAAAGGTATGTGATATTGCATAAATCACTCTTGCAGTTTTCATTTCTCTTTTCCGTTTGTTCCTCTTTTCTTTTTTTTGGCTTTGTTTTCAAAATATTATATTCCCTCATTTTTCATTGCCACTTGCACCATATATATATATATATATATATATATATATATATATATATATATATATATACACACACACTCACCGGCCACTTTATTAGGCACACCTGTCCAACTGCTCGTTAACGCAAATTTCCAATCAGCCAATCACATGGCAGCAACTCAATGCATTTAGGCATGTAGACATGGTCAAGACGATCTGCTGCAGTTCAAACCGAGCATCAGAATGGGGAAGAAAGGTGATTTTAGTGACTTTGAACGTGGCATGGTTGTTGGTGCCAGACGGGCTGGTCTGAGTATTTCAGAAACTGCTGATCTACTGGGATTTTCACGCACAGCCATCTATAGGGTTTACAGGGAATGGTCCGAAAAAGAGAAAATATCCAGTGAGCGGCAGTTCTGTGGGCGAAAATGCCTTGTTGATGCCAGAGGTCAGAGGAGAATGGCCAGACTGGTTCGAGCTGATAGAAAGGCAACAGTAACTCAAACAACCACTCATTACAACCGAGGTATGCAGAAGAGCATCTCTGAACGCACAACACGTCGAACCTTGAGGCAGATGGGCTACAGCAGCAGAAGACCACACCGGGTGCCACTCCTGTCAGCTAAGAACAGGAAACTGAGGCTACAATTCGCACAGGCTCACCAAAATTGGACAATAGAAGATTGGAAAAACGTTGCCTGGTCTGATGAGTCTCGATTTCTGCTGCGACATTCGGATGGTAGGATCAGAATTTGGCGTCCACAACATGAAAGCATGGATCCATCCTGCCTTGTATCAACGGTTCAGGCTGGTGGTGGTGGTGTAATGGTGTGGGGGATATTTTCTTGGCACACTTTGGGCCCCTTAGTACCAGTTGAGCATCGTGTCAACGCCACAGCCTACCTGAGTATTGTTGCTGACCATGTCCATCCCTTTATGACCACAGTGTTCCCATCTTCTGATGGCTACTTCCAGCGGGATAACGTGCCATGTCATAAAGCTCGAATCATCTCAGACTGGTTTCTTGAATATGACAATGAGTTCACTGTACTCAAATGGCCTCCACAGTCACCAGATCTCAATCCAATAGAGCACCTTTGGGATGTGGTGGACCGGGAGATTCGCATCATGGATGTGCAGCCGACAAATCTGCAGCAACTGCGTGATGCTATCATGTCAATATGGACCAAACTCTCTGAGGAATGTTTCCAGTACCTTGTTGAATCTATGCCACGAAGGATTAAGGCAGTTCTGAAGGCAAAAGGGGGTCCAACCCGGTACTAGCAAGGTGTACCTAATAAAGTGGCCAGTGAGTGTATGTATATTATATATATATATATATATATATATATATATATATATATATATAAGTCCACTTACGGCTGCACGTGTGCCTTGGTTCACAGCACAATGACACTAAAATGGAGTGGAGCTGAACTGAATGAGAACAAATTTAATTGAACTCAACTGAATTGGATTGGAAACAAGGACAGAGCAGTGTGATCCGTCTAAGGAAAACAAAACTGCACACAACGGTAAGTGCTTGCACGCAGATAAATGAGATTTGTTTGAGACCCACCTCGCTGTTTGATAGCAGTTTTAACAGCCACCAAAACTATCACACACATACACACACACACACACACACACACACACACACACACACACACACACACACACACACACACACACACACACACACACATATGCATGCACACATGCACGCTGCACACATGCACGCCACACACCCTCACGTGCGCACACACACACGCATGCCTACATGCACACACACATGCATGGACACTTGTATAGACAAAGAATGATTGTGTAAAAAAGAACAAGTGAGAGATAACACGGTGGGAGGTGTGTCTCTTAAACCTGTGTTTCCAAACGCAAGATTCATTCCTGACATGGAAACAAATGTTACTGCAAGAATTGTGCCATGAGAAACATGTCGGTAACTCTGCACGACAAACTACTGATACCGCACACACACTCTGGCTCCTATCACGACTTACACAGGCATGTACAATGCATTGTCAAAGACACAACTGACATCCACACCAGTGGACCAAATAATCCCCACATGCAGTACAATAAATAAAACATTGGCGCAGTGTTTCTAGACTATTTCAGCCGTCGCTCATATACAACACCAATGGCGTGTACTGTATTTGATTAATTGAACCGTTATGACTTTATTGTGTAGCGATACAGTGGCCAGGGTTTGGTGTCCACCATCCCCATCTGTCACAACCCATTTATGTGTGATTCAATCCTGTACAAGTGCACTCACAGGTACCATGGTATGTACATCACTGTTGCAAATTTGCCGTGTGTTCAAATTTGCCTTAAAACCTTTATTATAGACTGGCTTTGCTCTCACCCATCCATTCTGCTGGCATGCACTGTCTAATGCAGCAGTATCGTACTTTTTTTTTGGAGGGGGTATTTTTTCCCCCTTTTTCTCCCCAATTGTACTTGGCCAATTACCCCACTCTTCCGAGCCGTCCCGGTCGCTGCTCCACCCCCTCTGCCGATCCAGGGAGGGGCTGCAGACTACCACATGTCTCCTCCGATACATGTGGAGTCGCCAGCTGCTTCTTTTCACCTGACAGTGAGGAGTTTCGCCAGGGGGGGGCATAGCGCATGGGAGGATCACGCTATTCCCCCCCAGTCCCCCCCCCCGAACAGGCACCCCGACCGACCAGAGGAGGCGCTAGTGCAGGGACCAGGACACATACCCACATCCGGCTTCCCACCCGCAGACACGGCCAATTGTGTCTGTAGGGACGCCCGACCAAGCCAGACGTAACACGGGGATTCGAATCAGCGAACCCTGTGTTAGTAGGCAACGGAATAGACCCAAACACCCATAGTGTCATAGTTTTATAAAAATAACAACTACCTGCCAAGCATAATCCTGTCTGATGCTATGTAGCTTTACTTTCTAAACAATTAGACGATGCTGCGCAAATATTTAAATAAACAAAGTAAATAAATAAACAAATAGTTATTCCAGGATAGTTACCATAGATGACAGAGCCTTTAAGGCTTCGTACGACTGCACGGTCTCTTTGGACTTCAGTGAACCAAAACGCCTGAGTAACACAGGTATCACATGCATGAGCAAACTAGATTTTGGCTCGCGGTGGACGTCGACCCAGTCACACAAGGCCTCGGAGGCGCTGTCATCTAAATATCCCAAAGTCCCTTCCTCTCCGTGTGTGACTAATGCAGCGCGGGGAGATGACACGTTAATCCAATGTCTTCCTCATTTATTATCAGCATGGGACATCTGTCACTGAGGGCAGATTATGTGCCGCGGGCAACAACTTTAAGGTCACACGTTGACAGGATTATGGGTTACAAGGGTAACGAGTTTGTGGCTAACACCTAGAGAGGCATAAGCGGAAACGACTCCCGGTTGTCGATAGCTTCTGTGGTTAGCTACACGGGGTTAGCATCTGACATATGGCTGTTTTATAGTTTCTTGCCAGGAGCAGGGGGCAGAACGAAGGGGAGGTAATAAAGTAGTGTGTGTGTGGGGGTGAAAGATGGACATGAAGGAATAGGAAGAGTGTTGGAAAAGAAGCCATTAGTCATGTTTTCTTCCAGTTATGGAATACATTTCAAGCATGTTGCATGCATAAATCATGCAGATTCGGTGCATTAAGGTGAATCAGACCTGATTAAACCAATAAAACCATGAAAATAGGCCTGCATGTCCTATGTCATACACCCTATGTCATGCTGGGCACATTTTTAATGCCCTTTTGGTTCCGAGGTGTATCATGACTATCATGTGTGTCTTTAACTTTCTTTGGACAAATCCTTAATAGTTGCAAATACACGTTTGTTTCCCATCTAATATTGCTGTTGTTTCTTCTTTACAGATTAGACAAAGGAGAACTTCTGCTTGCTCGTCCAGCCACCTGTATCGCTTACCCGTCGCTGTTGCCCACGTGAAGTTTAGATGAAGAAACCACTGATTGCGTCGTTAAATTACGATCACATTAAATTTTTCATTCTCCAAATTTTTTCATTGCAATTTATCCCATATATTTTTTACTGAGTCGAATTGAAGTTTGTCGACCTCAAGCGAGCATGAAATCTTTTGCGCAAATTTGGGGGATTTTATTTGATATTTGCCATTTCCATCGAGCCCTTTTTCATTCGAAATGAAAACATTTGGATAAAAACACATGGATGGAAATGCAGTTAATGACAGGATTTCAGGATGCAACGTAGTCCATTTGCATCTGTTATGATCTCCCCACTATATAGCTGGTTACATGCGGTCTAATCCACCGTTTGATTAATTTGGAAGCGATTTATTCCAAAAGAAGGATGAGAAGAGGGTGTGAAGGAGCAGCAAGAGGTAGATGGTGTAGGAAAGCAGGGGGGACCTCCGTGTTCAATGTTTCCTACATGGCACCAGGACTCCATCCATCCATCCATCCATCCATCCACTGTCTCCCCAATTGTATCCGGCCAATTACCCCACTCTTCCGAGCCGTCCCGGTCGCTGCTCCACCCCCTCTACCGATCCGGGGAGGGCTGCACACTACCGCTTGCCTCCTCCGCTACACGTGGGATCGCCAGCCGCTTCCTTTCACCCAAGAGTGAGGAGTTTCACCAGGGGGATGTAGGGCGTAGGAGCATCAAGCTACCCCCCGAACAGGCACCCCAACCGACCAGAGGAGGCGCTAGTGAAGCGACCAGGACACATACCCACATCTGGCTTTCCACCCGCAGGCAGGGTCAATTGTGTCTGTAGGGACGCCCGACCAAGCCGGAGGTAACACGGGGATTCGAACCGGCGATCCATGTGTTGCTAGGCAACGGAATAGACCGCTACGCCACCCGGACGCCCTCAGTATGACCATTTTTAACATGTTGGGTTTTTTTGTTCGTTTGTTTTTTCAACTTTTTAGAAGGCTTCACATTTAGAGACTGAGAGGAAGGTCACTTTATCAGTTGTGGCAAAAAGAATCTTCTGTTTAATTTTGCAGAAATAATGTTCGAGTTTTCATTTCGTATTGTGGTTTTCTTTGTACAAAATATTCCCCATTTTCGCTCGGCCTTTTGGCATTCAAGCTTTAATTTCCTCGCTGATGTGCTTTTCCTCCCCGCAGAGCCGCTTGTTTCCCTGGCGACCGCAGCACCTTGACACAGAGAGCAATGCTAGGCTGCAGACTTGGCTAATAAGAAACAAAGTTGGCTGCGGCGGCATCAAGGTATTTCTTCACAAGCCTTATATTGGTGCTCAGCTGAGTATTTCAAAAAACAAACAAATAAATAAAAATATGTAGTTAAAAGCCAACAATATAATAAAATATTTGAATAATCACCTTATAGCATTTTCAATCAATCAATCAGCCAACCAGTCAATTGATCAATCTTTATTAATATAGCACATCTCATACAGTGGCTGCAGCCCAATGTGCTGCACATCTGAGAAGAAATCACGCGGGAGCGGGATTTATTAGGCTGTCAGTGGTTGTAAAAAGGACCCTGTTTTGGTTCTTATTTATGAGTTCAGGGAAGTGAGCCTGTCTGGCATTTCTCAGCGCCTTGTTATATCATACGAGGGGATTACATGGGATATTATAGTGGATCTGGAGTTTCCTTTTCCTCCATCTCCGCTCAGCGTTTCTGAAGTGAGCAGGTTTTGATATGTAATGAGCGCGCATGCGCGAGTGTGGAGACTTGAAGATACTATGCCTAGTAAAAGGTCAACGTTATGTCTTGGTCTCCAGTCCATTCTTTACTAATATAAGTACTATAAAGTTGTTTGTTAACAATCTAATTTTTCCACGTTGGCTTACATTTTAGAGCAGTTTTTTGGGGAGTTTTTGTTGTGCAACAAGGTCTATTGTCCTTAATTTTGTATTAAACTCATTTACTAGGAAATCAACAGATGAAGGGAGAGTTTGTAAGGGCAACATATTCATATGCATAATGGCATTTTCGGCCAATTCAAGATGTAAGATGTCTTTTCTTTAAAGTGAGTTCGGCATTAAGCTGGGAAATGAGCTCTGACACACTAAATTCAACACAATAATGATCAGATAGAGCGACATATGCCATGTCAACATCTGTGTGTTATTCGTCCGTCGCAGCGACAAGGACCATCTAGTTATTCTGTGATGGATGATTGATGACTTGCGCGATGATCAAAGTGAGGAAGAGTTGCGCATCATCAACCCCGCTCTCTCGTCCGAGACCACCTACTACCAGGGGCAAGACCAGCGAGACGACTGGCGATGGAGACGGATGCAGATTTTTCCTCAGGGCTTCTTGCTGAGGCCTTTCCCATGTACGAGTATACCCGCAAGGCAGCGGAGGTTTTAAATCAGAGTTGTCCTTCTCCTGGATGAACTGCCTGACAAGGCTAACGAGCTTCATCTACCTGGGTTTGAAATCAGAGTTGTCCTTCTCCTAGACTGGCTGCCAACCGAGGCTAACGAGTCCAATCGACCCATGCCCCCGCAGCAGACTCTGTAAAAACAGGGGGTACCTCAAGAAGGTGTTGCTGCTGACACGTTGCGTGGAAGCAGCCATATGCTAAAGCGATCACTACACCAGGAGGAGAGAGGCCACTGCACCGCTTCGCATTCCTTTCGGCAAGTAGGACATATGGCCCAATACTCGCCACCTCCCTCACATCTAGCCCCCTACTAACAACCAAGTCACGATGGCCACGACTGTGGGTTGGGCCATAGATAGTCAAAAGAGCTAAAGACATCAAAGGAGACGTTTCTACACTCAGACGCCACCCTCCTCCTTTCCCCATGTCTACAAAAATAGGAAAAGCCATAGTTTGGGGAAGGGGGGGCATTTCGATGAGGACAGCGGGTGCATCAGAGTTCAGCCAAGTTTCAGATAAAAACACACAGTCTTAAGTGTTCTGCAAAACCAGGAAAGTTTTGTTTGACAGGGATCTAATATTCAAAAGTGCCATTTGCAGTTTCCGTGGCTTATGCTGCTGTGCAGTGTTTTCATGGAATAAGCGTGTCATTTGTCATGACTGGTCGAGGCACTGTGGCATTTTTATTTTGATCTTTACTATAGGATATAGATATGTCAGTGATTTTGACTGGGGTGTGGGAGTGGGAGGTTTATGCGTAATAGTAGATATAGAGAAATGAGTGTGATCTGATAGGTGTTTAGATGACAGCAGGGGCCTCGGGGCGCTCTTATGGGAAACAGTATGGTGAGGTAGAGGAAGAGGGAGGATCCGGGGGGGGGGGTGTAAACAGTCACATGGGAGGGAAGCGCCACATGCTGCAAGTTCCCCATATACATAACTCTTTTTTTTTGAGTCAAATGATTTCTGCTGCATTTGCTCATCTTTTATTTGGTGAGCGATTGTACCCTATACTTAATGGGAAATGTATAAACCTTGTAAGATATTGCTGATGTGAAAATGACGAAGAGTTCATTGCTACGGTCACACATGCGCGAATGCAGGCGAATGACCATGCTGAATGTGGACAGTGCAGGATGTGACGCTTATGGAAATTAGTTTGCTGTTTTCACACCGTTAGTAACACATTTTTATGCAAATTTAAAGCATAAATCTCAGCAAAATGTTCATTCCATAACACAGAGGAGGAAACTATTTTACATTCATTCTTTAATTGTCCTTGTTCCTCTAAGCTATGGACAGATATTGCATTACTCATTTTTGATACTTTTAACAAACTACTAAGTATAAAAGGAAGGTATGGTCTTTTCCTTGATTGCGGTACTGGCTCATCTCCTGTAAATAATGCTCTCAAAATTCTGTTTGTTTGGTAATTTTCACATTCACAAATCCAAGGTGATGGGCTCCAAGCCCGATATTCGCTTATTTTACATTGATCCGACATTCTTCTTCAAGTCCCTTACCAAAATAACTTCTAAGAAAAAGGCAAAGAAAACATCTCGCATCTTGGAAAAAATACTAAACACATGAGATACATGAGCTGCTTAATTTTACATTGTTTTTTTTTCTGAAAGACTCCCAACATAGTGGCTCTTATTATCATCATCTGATCATCGACCTCATAAATTTATTTTTGTGTCAGCCTTTCCTTGTTTATTTATTTATATTATTTTATTCCTTTTATTTTCTCTTCTTTTGCATTGTATTATATTTAGACTATAATTGTGTAAACTACTAATAACACACGTTAGTCGCTAGCTAACGGGTCTGATCCTTTAGCCGAGCGGTTAGTGACGTCGCCTTGTGGTGCAGTACATCCTGTATCGAATCCCGCACCGGGCAAGAAAATAACCGGTTACATTGGTGGCAGCGGTGTGATCCGGAAGTGTGCAGGTCCTTAGAAGTCTCTTCGGAGCGCGGGAAAAACAAAGCGCGAGGGCGCGCTTCCGGGGAGGGTGACGACTGTGAACTACTAATAAGAGAGGTTAGTCGCCAGCTAACAGGTCTGATCCTTTAGCCGAGCGGTTAGTGACGTCGCCTTGTGGCGCAGTACACCCGTGCGAATCCCGCACCGGGCAAGAAAATTACCGGTTACAATTGTTATTTTTTTATGTCTTGACTCTCCCCTGTTCTGAAACTCTGACTGTATTGTTGCAACGTAAAAAAAAAACAATTGTACATGATAAAAAAAATAATAAAAAAACATGTTCAAACAAATGGTGACGCTGAAGCGGGTATATTCATCAGAAGTGTCTTTCCTCGTTGATTCTCTTCTGCACTTAATACGCGGTAGTAACTGATTAAGATGAAGATATAAGGCATTGTTTCCGCAACAAAAAGTATACCAGGGCTGTCAGCAGTAACCGCGATGCGGGTAAAGCCAGAGCATGACGCGCTATTATCGCGTTCATTGCGTCTAACCTCATTTTGTCCCTCCTACGGACCCTTAGTAGGCCATTATTCAAGCCGCAGTGCGGCCTGTTAGCCGTGGGACCCCGGTGACGATTTAAAAAAAAAAAAAAAAAAAAACCTACCACTGGATTTTTGATTGGCTCGTTCACTTTAAAAGACTCCGAGACGGCTCCAGTTGACAGAGCAAAAGTAATAAGCCTCTTGTCTTAAGCGGAAGTACTCTGAGTTTGAGCTGCCACCTACAAGCTAACCACACAGGTGCGGCTAACGTCCGCCAGGCTAGCGGGCAACCAACCGCCCCGTGGCAATCGCCGCAGGCCCGTGGATGAAACTACATGTAAGAAGTTAACTACAGCGATTGCCAAATGGGCGACAACTGACTGCAGACCGGCGAACATCCATCCACCCATCCATTATCCGAAACGCTGTTATACCGGCGCCTACGTGTCTTTGGGAGGAAACCCGCACAGACCATGCAACGCCACAGAGAGGACGATCCGGGACGACCCCCAAAGTTGGACTATCCCGGGACTCGAACCCAGGATTTTCTTGCGGTGAGGCGACCGCGCTAACCACTGCGCCACCATGCCACCACCGGTATATATTGTTTCTTTCTATTCTTTGTGTTCATTTGATTCCCAATCAAGACACTCAAGATTTGCTTTACGTTGTTAATATGGACTTAACTGTCCCGAAATGCAAAATAATGGAATTTTAATCACGCAATTCTAAACGCAATTAATCGCGATTAACCACTGTATTCGGATATTAATCGCGATTAAGAAAATTAACTGAAGGCCCAAATGTGTGTGTGTGTGTGTGTGTGTGTGTGTGTGTGTGTGTGTGTGTGCGCGCGCGCACCAGGATTATCAAATCAGTCTCATAAAATCAGTGTCAAATAAGTTTATTAATTATTGATTTTGATGTTTAATATTTTATAATTAAACTGCTTAAATTGATTGAAGAGTCAAATTAGTTTCATTAACCAGTCTCATGAAATCAGTCTTATAAAATTATTAACCGATAATTTTGCTGTTTAATATTCGATAATTAAACTACTAAAATTGATGGAGTAATCAATGTTGCACCAATTGGAGTACTTTAATTGGTAGAGGATGGCATCAGTGAACACTGTCACAAAACAGGCAGGACAAAGGCTTATTTCAATGAAAACAATGTATTAAAACAATTAAAAATCAGTTAATACAAACCAGCACTAATTATCTAACTAATAACAGACAAGATGGCACACAGTGATAGGAGTGTGATAAGAATGAGACAAAAGAGAGTTCGTTAGAGAAAGAGCAGCGCATGCTCAATCTATCTACCAAAATTATTTTGCAAACAAAGAAACAAAAATTAAAGTCGTAAAATAACAACGGATTATTAGACGGTCTGTCTATCAACTCTATGTTGATCAATGTGCACAACTGAATTAGCGAATGAGTTCAACCAATAGTACTTTTCTCAAGTAACGAGAAGATTCAAATGAAAGACAAATTAAAGCTAACAATCGGCCCAGTGTAACACTTCCTTTGTGAATCACAGTGTGTATCTAGATCACGGATGATTTCAACTACCAACACTTTTCTCACGTAAGATAATTAGACCAAGTATTAAACTAGCTCTGCCCCTAAAACACTAAGGCTAAATCTTGTAACTACGCCATTTAGACTAACTATGGCCAAACACCGGCCTTATTTAAGATCGCTCTTCAGTAGGGCTGTGTATTGGCGAGAGTCTGACGATACGATGCGTATCACGATACAGAGGTTACGATTCAGTATATTGCGATATTGCGAAACTGTAAGCGAGATGATGTATTACGATTTCATAGGCCTGTGTTCTTTGTGCTTATGTTGCTTCCTCTCTCAGTTTACGTTGTTACATTGGAGTGGAAGAGTCAAATGGTTGATAGATTACAGATAAAATATATTACAACACTGCTATCTACCGTTCGTGGGGTTACACACACCACAAAATGTTTGTCACAAACCTTGACATGTAAACAATTAAAAATCGATAGTGTGTTTGAGAATCGATACAGTATCACAAAATATAGTATCGCGATACTCGAGTGTATCAATATTTTCTTACACCCCTACTCTTCAGTGGCGATCAGAGGTGCGTCCTTCCTTGTCCGGCATTGAAACGTGGCTCGACAGAAAAGTCTCTTTTCTTTAAGCAAATGAAAATCCTCGATGCTCCGTCCGTCGTCTGACGATCTTGGAGGAGTCTTCGTTGCGATTGCGTCAACATTTAAGAAACAAAAGGGATCCGGTCGCCTTCTCTTTCTGTGAAAACTGCGTGTCTTGCAGGAAAACTTAACGTGTTGTAACAGCTGATTAGCGGATGAACAACACTAGGCTGTCTTCCAATAAAACTGTGGCCAGCGGTACTGTGAAGACAAGTGATCCTTCGTTGTTGTCATTCTTCTGCAGAAAGGCTATCTCTGAGTGCTGTGCATGCATGGCCCACAGCGAGAGAGTGAATTTCAAATCTGTCGTGGTTTAATAGGGGAAATTGCATCACCGGATACAGTATTACGGTAACCAATATTACAGTGTGAGATGAGATCTGTTGTGAGGTTGAGCAGGGAGTTATGGGTATTGTAGTCTATATATACACTACCGTTCAAAAGTTTGGGATCACATTGAAATGTCCATATTTTTGAAGGAAAAGCACTGTACTTTTCAATGAAGATAACTTTAAACTAGTCTTAACTTTAAAGAAATACACTCTATACATTGCTAATGTGGTAAATGACTATTCTAGCTGCAAATGTCTGGTTTTTGGTGCAATATCTACATAGGTGTATAGAGGCCCATTTCAAGCAACTATCACTCCAGTGTTCTAATGGTACAATGTGTTTGCTCATTGGCTCAGAAGGCTAATTGATGATTAGAAAACCCTTGTGCAATCATGTTCACACATCTGAAAACAGTTTAGCTCGTTACAGAAGCTACAAAACTGACCTTCCTTTGAGCAGATTGAGTTTCTGGAGCATCACATTTGTGGGGTCAATTAAACGCTCAAAATGGCCAGAAAAAGAGAACTTTCATCTGAAACTCGACAGTCTATTCTTGTTCTTAGAAATGAAGGCTATTCCATGCGAGAAATTGCTAAGAAATTGAAGATTTCCTACACCGGTGTGTACTACTCCCTTCAGAGGACAGCACAAACAGGCTCTAACCAGAGTAGAAAAAGAAGTGGGAGGCCGCGTTGCACAACTGAGCAAGAAGATAAGTACATTAGAGTCTCTAGTTTGAGAAACAGACGCCTCACAGGTCCCCAACTGGCATCTTCATTAAATAGTACCCGCAAAACACCAGTGTCAACATCTACAGTGAAGAGGCGGCTGCGGGATTCTGGGCTTCAGGGCAGAGTGGCAAAGAAAAAGCCATATCTGAGACTGACCAATAAAAGAAAAAGATTAAGATGGGCAAAAGAACACAGACATTGGACAGAGGAAGACTGGAAAAAAGTGTTGTGGACGGATGAATCCAAGTTTGAGGTGTTTGGATCACAAAGAAGAACGTTTGTGAGACGCAGAACAAATGAAAAGATGCTGGAAGAATGCCTGACGCCATCTGTTAAGCATGGTGGAGGTAATGTGATGGTCTGGGGTTGCTTTGGTGCTGGTAAGGTGGGAGATTTGTACAGGGTAAAAGGGATTCTGAATAAGGAAGGCTATCACTCCATTTTGCAACGCCATGCCATACCCAGTGGACAGCGCTTGATTGGAGCCAATTTCATCCTACAACAGGACAATGACCCTAAACACACCTCCAAATTGTGCAAGAACTATTTAGAGCAGAAGCAGGCAGCTGGTATTCTATCGGTAATGGAGTGGCCAGCGCAGTCACCAGATCTGAACCCCATTGAGCTGTTGTGGGAGCAGCTTGACCGTATGGTACGCAAGAAGTGCCCATCCAACCAATCCAACTTGTGGGAGCTGCTTCTGGAAGCGTGGGGTGCAATTTCTCCAGATTACCTCAACAAATTAACAGCTAGAATGCCAAAGGTCTGCAATGCTGTAATTGCTGCAAATGGAGGATTCTTTGACGAAAGCAAAGTTTGATGTAAAAAAAATCTTATTTCAAATACAAATCATTATTTCTAACCTTGTCAATGTCTTGACTCTATTTTCTATTCATTTCACAACATATGGTGGTGAATAAGTGTGACTTTTCATGGAAAACACAAAATTGTTTGGGTGATCCCAAACTTTTGAACGGTAGTGTATATATATATATAGCAACTGAATTATCCTGTTACTCTTCCCCCGGTACTTTATTACATTATTGGTTGTCATTATAACCTCATTGTCCTTATTTTATAATAAATTACTATGTAGCAAGTGACATCTGGTGTCACACCTAAACTTTATCACTTGAAATGTGGAGTGATCATCTGGTGATCTACGCAATAGGCTTTGGGAAAACATAAATGCTGTAGAGGACTGGAAATGAAGAGGAAATGGTAATGATGATGGAGAAAGGATTTAAGTGAAGAGTAAAAAGCAGGTAGGAAGGAGTAACAGATGGTGGAATAGATAAGTGGGGGGGAAAAAAACCTTCAAGGCCCCCAAATCCATCCCAGTTCAAATTGAAGAAATGGGTAAATTCAAAAACAATTCAAGAAAAAAAGGTTGAGCATTTGCTTAACACAAACACTATCATTTGGAGCAATAACTGACTTATTTTAGAGGATCTTATCCAATACTTGTAATTTGCTGGAGCTTGCTCACGCATCACACCTGACAAATCAAATTTTAAATGTGTTGCCCTCACTTTTAAATGGATCACCTTGTTGCTTTATTAACAGGTGGTGGGGTTATATTTTGACCCCAGTGCATCACTTGCATATATAAAGGAATGAAATGGTCCCTGCTCAACAGATTTTTTTTCTCCCCAATTGTATCCCGCCAATTACCTCACTCTTCCAAGCCATCCCGGTCGCTGCTCCACCCCCTCTACCGATCCGGGGAGGGCTGCGGACTACCACATGCCTCCTCCAATACATGTGGACCCGCCAGCCGCTTCTTTATACCTGACAGTGAGGAGTTTTGCCAGGGGGACATAACGCATGGGAGGATCACGCTATTCCCCCCTGGTGCCCCGACCGACCAGAGGAGGCGCTAGTGCAGCGACCGGGACACATACCCACATCCGGCTTCCCACCCACTGACACGGCCAACTGTGTCTGTAGGAACGGAGGCAACACGGGGATTCGAACCGGGGATCCCTGTTCTTTTCAACAGATTTACAAAAAAGAGACCAGAAGTAATAAGCAAATTATGAGTGGTTTCTCAACAAAGACAGTCTTGTGGACTCTATTTATCTCAATGAGTTGAGCAGTCAGGAAAAAAGAAAAGGGAAGAAAAAAAATCCTTCCTCTCCATTTGGTTGAATTAATATCAAGTTGCATGTCTCCTCTATGTTCGTAATTGCTTTTTGCAGAGCTTTGCCAGAGTGGCTCGCCAGTGAAAATGAAGCTGACACGCGATCTTGTCCTTTATTGTGCTCGGGAGCAGCGTACACACAAGGTTGTAAGAGTGATTTGTCAAAATCCTTTGTCTCAAAACAATGGCTGACCCTGCTGTTGTATGCTGGTACCAACCCAGAAGGCTTTTTTGAAAGATTGAACAACTGTGTATGGGTAGTTGTGTGGCATACAGTGTGTGTGTATGAGAGAGAGAGAGCGAGGGGGGGGGGGGAGAGAAAGAGAGACACAAGGCAGTTGAGAAGAAGTAGGAAAAGTTGCTGTGAACTTTTTCTGCCTTTGCAAGCTATTAGTAGACATGTCAAGATGCTTTTTTTTTAATTTAGGGCCATATTATGGAAAAAAAATTATTAGAAGATTAAACCCCTTGAGATAAACCATCCCATTTTCAAGGGGGTCCTTAACACAAATATACAGAAAATACCGTACATAACGCAAGCAACACAAATACCCTCGCACATAAACAGACAGACGCTCTCCCAGGCCTAGCCACTCCTCCACCCACTTGTCCCCCTAAAATGCCAAAATGTATACAGTAAATGTACACATACCCATGTGAAGCTATATACATACATTAATATGCACCTACTTAAAACGGTAAAAGGAATAGATAGAACTGGCAGAAACATAGAACAGCACTTGAACAGCACCTGGCATTAATTGACAGTGTTTTGGTCTCTCACTGACCCTTAGGCTATGGCATTCTGACAGGTGTGCACTTCGGCCCTCTCCTCGAATAAGTTGCCATTGTTCTTTCTCATCCAGGAGTGGAAAATTTGAAATCTGGTTTTCAAATTTCTCCAGGTATTTCTTTCTTATGTTCTGGGATTTCTCACAATTTAGGAGGAGCAAGTGCATCTCTTGTCTCGACCTCGCCTGCCGTACAGTGACCACATATTCTTTGCTCTTTTGGTAGCCAAGAGTTTTTCGTGTCTGCCCTTTTCAATACTCATTACAGATAAATGATTTCCATATCTCAAGTGGAATTGGAAGCAAAGGCAAGTTGTTTGAAGGGAGGCAAAGATGCCTTAAAGTATATATATATATATAAGGAAATATAACAAAAACAATAAATAAGAAATTAGAAATCCCACAAAATATTAAATCATTGAAGTTATGTTTGGCGCCTACTGTTCGTTATTCTGACCGCCTGGGGGTAAAAACTGTCTTTAAGGCAGCTGGTCAGAGCTCTGATGCTCTGTAAGCGTTGTCCTGAGGGAAGCAGGAGGGAGAACAGACTATGTGCTGGGTGGATGGTGTCCTTCATCATATATCGGGCTTTCCTTCTGCAGCGGGTGGTGTACATGTCCTGAAGCTGTGGTAGTACTGCTCCTATGATGTCCCCCCCCCCCTTTTCTCCTAAATTGTACCCGGTCAATTAACCCACCCCTCCAAGCTGTCCCGGTCGCTGCTTCACCCCCTCTGCCGATCTGGGGAGGGCTGCAGACTACCACGTGCCTCCTCTGATACATGTGGAGTTGCCAGCTGCTTCTTTTCACCTGACAGTAAGGAGTTTCGCCAGGGGGATGTAGCACATGGGAGGATCACGCTATTCGCCCCAGTTCCCCCTCCCCCCTGAGCAGGCACCCCGACCGACTAGAGGAGGCGCTAGTGCAGCGACCAGGACACATACCTACATCTGGCTTCCCACCCGCAGACACGGCCAATTGTGTCTGTAGGGACGCCCGACCAAGCCGGAGGTAACACGGGGATTCGAACTGGCGATCCCCGTGTTGGTAGGCAATGGAATTGACCGCCTTGCCACCCGGATGCCAGCTCCTATGATGATCTTATTACTACCCTTCTCAGTTGTTTGTGGTCCTGTTCAGTCAGGTTGCCAAACCACACCAGTATGCTACCAGTAAGGATGCTCTCTGTGGTAGTCTGGTAGAAACTGATCAGGGTTTTTGTGGACATTTGAAATTTTTTAAGACATCTCAAATGGTATAGTTTCTATTGTGCCTTAATGTCACAACTGGTCTTTAGAGACCAGGAGAGGGAGTCTGAGATCTGAATGCCTAAAAATCTAAAGTTCTTCACAATTTCAACAGGGACACCATTGTTGTAAACTGGTGTCTGAACTGTTCTGGACTTCCTAAAATCAACAGATATCTCCTTTGTTTTCTCAACATTTAGGGAGAGGTTGTGATCTGGACACCATATGGATAGGTCCCTCACCTCCTTCCTATAGGCGTCTCCACTGTTGTCGCTTACCAGTCCAATCACTGTGCTGTCATCTGTGAATGCCACCATGCTGTTATAATGTTTGGCAACACAGTCATGTGTGAACAGACTGTAGAGTAAGGGGCTAAGGCAACAAGCCTGCAGTGCTCCTGTGTGGAGAACTATGGTAGATGAGTAGCTGGTACCTGCTCTCACTGAGATCTGCCTGTCAGACTAAAATATAAAGGGTTTGTGCAAAGTGTTGAAATACCGCTGAATGTGCGCCATTGCACTTTGGCACTAATTGGGCCTTTCTCATCAGTGTTACATATGTTAAGTTGGCACATTGAAAACAACTAAGATTAAAGCTTAAAAGGTGTGGATATTTGAAGATTTCATGTAGACAGAAAGCTTTATTTCCAATTTGGGGAAGGTGAAAATAAGAAAACCAAAACAAAGAACAAAACCTTGAAGTCTAACTTTCAGTATTAAATAAATTAAAGAGAAGCCAGTCTATGAAAGTGTTGTACCTTTAGTCAATGTTGTACCTACTTAGTTAAGTTAGTTATTTTGCCTTAAAAACATTAGCATTAATTTAAATTTTGTGTCATTAACCCTGCTGTGAACTGGAACCTATTCTGAATGGGTTTTTTTTTTTTCATCTCATTTTAGAAAATAAATTGGGGGAAAATAGCACTTGGTTTTTGAAAATAACACTTCATATCCTGACGTCTAGCCAAGCCAATTTGCAAACTAACTGGCTGACAAAATGATGCTCAGCTCTTGATGTATTCAAATGTGTCACCTTCTCTCAACACCACATATCTTCCCCAGGTTGCTGCTGACGATAAGAAGGTTTTCTGTGTGGCCCATTCCTTATTCTGAACGTGAGGCCCCAGTACCATCTGTTTCATTAGCAAGTACCAAATGAACTGATTCAGTTATTCTTCTTCTTTTGATTTGCTCAGTAAATAAGACTACAAACATTCCACAGATCAGTTGTTTTCAAATTATTTCTTAGGAGCCCTGCTTTTTGTAAGATAATTTTCTTCATTTTGAGGCCTCTTTTGGAAAAATATCACCCTGTGACTCCCCGAGGCGATTCATTCGGTTCATCCATTCAGTTTAATTTTATTTGCAGGGACTTGAGAAGGGATTTGGAAATGAACAAAATGAATGACATTTGATATAAATGTCTGCATAATATGTTGAGTATCCATTTTAATCTTAAAACTGTTTCACCCTATATTTGGGAGGCTACTTTGACGGTTAAAGGTTACCATCCATCCTTTCGAGGTCAAATATAGTGTGTGCTAAAAGGGTAGGCGTTATAAGCTGCGGTTTCAACCTAAGCCTTTTTTTTTCGGGCTGCAGAGATGTTTAGGTGGGGTTATTATCAGTGGCATCGTCAACATCGGGCTGCCGGGGTTTTAGCTGGGAATGTTTTTTTGACTACCCCTGAGGTGTGTGGTTCAACAAAAATAGACAGTGAAAGTGATCTGTTGATAGTCATATTGACATCTATATATCTGTATCTTGCAGCAAAAGATATTTTCAGATGCTTTTACAAATAATTCACATGTACATCTATGCAGATGGTGCAAGTAAATGTGAAACTAAACCTAAATGTCAGTTTGTGTGAAAGCTGGAAGCTAATTTCATGAGGTGTTACACATGGAGCAAGGATGTGTGTGTGCCACAGCGGCCATTTGGACCAAGCTGGTTTGCACTCTGTCTAATGCACCTCACAAGCTCCAAGACCCAGAGGACTTTGCTTTGCTATGTGCTTTGTCCTAATGCACCGTTCTGCCCCATGGCGCCATGCAGATAGCGGTTGATGCTTTGCTCGTTGTACCCACAGGGTTTTCTGAGTCATGCCGTTTCAGCCCGAGTGATGCTCATGTGCACGTGCACCTGTGAGTTTGTGCGTGCATAGTTTACGTGTATGTCGAGTGTGTGTAAGTGTGTACTTGTATGTGTGAATGTGTCTTTGTGTGCATGACTTCACCTGTGTCACCACCCTCCTGCCCACACCCTTAAGGTATAGGAATGAAAACGAAAAAGCAAACCCAGGAACATTGTTGCCGTCAGATGTGCTGTACCTTTAAAAGCCCAAATCCATTATCGTAATGACGTTTGATTCCCCAAAATGGAAGCCAGTGGGGAATTGCCCACTGCAGGCCTACAATTTCATACATACGAAACCTTTCTTCTCCCCGTTGCACATCAAGCCATTTCATCTTATGGCTGAAATGGTGCTCCTCCACTCCTTTTCAATGGGACCAGTTTGAAAGTGCCAAAAGGCATCTCACTCTGATGCCGGTGATCGTTCATCTCATGCTATGCCTGTTGGCACATCAAGTGAATTGTTGGGTCAGCTATTGATGTGTGTGTGTGTGTGTGTGTGTGTGTGTGTGTGTGTGTGTGTGTGTGTGTGTGTGTGTGTGTGTGTGCTTGCACAGATAGTGTACACTTTACGTATGTTCAAGTGCGCATGTCTGAGAGAGCAGGTCAGTATGTAGATCTGAATCTGTGCTGCTGAGGAGTGAGAGAAAAATCAGAGGGGGGGGGTGATTTGGGTTGAAGTTTTAATGAAGGTGGTGCTCAGGGGAGTTTTGGATGCGAGAGGCTGTAAAAAGCTATTTGCCTTGAAGGTACACAATGTCAAGGCAGGGATGCGTCTCGACTCACACTGGCCAAAAGAGAATCTGACTTGAATGATGTTTTTTGGTAATTGGACTACCTGGCTTTAGATTGTGACTGGACTTGTAGCGTCGTTTCATTATACCCTGATGCCTACTCTGACTCGGATTGATGACAGGACCTTCCCTGGGTTATGTGTCCAATTTAAAAAAAAAAGTGCTTTCACAGAATTGGCTTCTTTTCCTCGTTGCATTTAATGAAGGAGAGCTCTTGTCTCATATTCATGGCACTTGTAAGAGTCTAGCGTATTTTTAGTGGTCAGAAAGCAAGTGTTTTTGGTTGAAAATAGTCTTAATGTTTAGCAGAGGGAAAGAGTTTTTTTTTTTTTTAGGAAGAGTGCCACCCATCTATGTACAGTCCATCCGGAAAGTATTCACACCCTTTCACTTTCCCCACATTTTGTTATGTTACAGCCTTATTCCAAAATGGATTAAATTCCTTTTTTTTCATCAATCTACATAAAATACCCCATAATGACAAAGCGAAAAAGGTTTTGTAGAAATTTTTGCAAATTTATTAAAAATAAAAAACGGAAATATTGCATGTACATAAGTATTCACACCCTTTACTCAGTACTTGGTTGAGGCACCCTGGGCAATGATTACAGCCTCAAGTCTTCTTGGGTATGAAGCTACAAGCTAGGCACACATATATTTGGGGTATTTCTCCCATTCTTCTCTGCAGATCCTCTTGAGCTCTGTAAGGTTAGATGGGGAGCGTCGCTGCACAGCTATTTTCAGGTCTTTCCAGAGATGTTCAATGGGGTTCAAGTCTGGGCTCTGGCTGGGCCACTCAAGGACATTCACAGACTTGTCCCGAAGCCACTCCTTCGTTGTCTTGGCTGTGTGCTTAGGGTCGTTGACGTATTGAAAGGTAAACCTTCGCCCCAGTCTGAGGTCCTGAGCGCTCTGGAGCAGGTTTACATCAAGGATCTCTCTGTACTTTGCTCCATTCATCTTTCCCTCGATCCTGACTAGTCTCCCAGTTCCTGCCGCTGAAAAACATCCCCACAGCATGATGCTGCCACCACCATGCTTCACTGTAGGGATGGTATTAGCAAGGTGATGAGAGGTGCCTGGTTTCCTCCAGATGTGACGTTTGGCATTCAGGCCAAAGAGTTCAATCTTGGTTTCATCACACCAGAGAATCTTGTTTCTCATGGTCTGAGAGTCCTTTAGGTGCTCTCTGGCAAACTCCGACTCTACCATAAAGGCCTGATTGGTGGAGTGCTGCAGAGATGGTTGTCCTTCTGGAAAGTTCTCCCATCTCCACAGAGGAATGCTGGAGCTCTGTCAGAGTGACCATCGGGTTCTTGGTCACCTCCCTGACCAAGGCCCTTCTCCTCCGATTGCTCAGTTTGGCTGGGCGGCCAGCTCTAGGAAGAGTCCTGGTGGATCCAAACTTCTTCCATTTACGAATGATGGAGACCACTGTGCTCTTCGGGACCTTCAAAGTTGTAGACATTTTTTTGTACCCTTCCCCAGATCTGTGCCTCAATACAATCTTGTCTCGGAGGTCCACAGACAATTCCGTTGACTTCATGGCTTGGTTTCTGCTCTGACATACACTGTCAACAGTGGGACCTTATATAGACAGGTGTCTGCCTTTCCAAATCATGTCCAATCAATTGAATTTACTACGGGTGGACTCCAATCAAGATGTAGAAACATCTCAAGGATGATTAGTGGAAACAGGGTGAACCTGAGCTCAATTTTGAGTGTCATGGCAAAGGGTGTGAATACTTACATACATGCAATATTTCAGTTTTTTATTTTTAATAAATTTGCAAAAATTTCTACAAAACCTTTTTCACTTTGTCATTATGGGGTATTGTGTGTAGATTGATGAGAAAAAAGGAATTTAATCCATTTTGGAATAAGGCTGTAACATAACAAAATGTGGGGAAAGTGAAGGGGTGTGAATACCTTCCTGATGCACTGTATGTGCCTCCCATGAACATCTATATTTCACTAGCAAGGACCACGCCACGACAACGTGAGTTTATGGATTTAATGACCAGAGGAAGTATTGGATGATGGGGAGTAATAACGGAGTTGAGGGTAAGGATGGATTTCGAGGTCATCCGATTAGGCTGGTCTTGGACGTCTTGACATTTGGTGGCTGGGGAGAAGGAGACTTACATTGGTGCTCCGTCTCAAGTGGTGGTTTGCCCGAGCCGACTATGGACCCCAGATGATGCCTGAAAAGAGGAGACAAGAAACAGAGGGAAGAGAGGATGAATGGTTCTGAAGAGGGATGGGATGAGGTAGGAGGGTGAATGCAAGAGAGGGAGAGAATGGGAGGGGGATGGTCGAAGAACGGAGACAGACAGTGCTGGATGTATCAACCAGGTATAAGTAGGTTTGCTGGTGATTAGAGGAGTGGTTGAGGTGTGGCCCTAAACCTTCGTTAACAAGTTAACTTCGTCTCACTAGCAAGGACCACGCCACAACAATGTGAGTTTACGGGTTTAATGAGGAGAGGAAGTATTGGATAATGGGGATGAATAATGGAGGTGAGGATGAATGTGAAGGTCATCTGATCAGGCTGGTCTGGGATGTCTTTACGTTTGGTGGGTGGGGAGAAGAAGACTCAGAGTGGGGGTGCCGTGACATCAGAGGTGATGCTCTTGGAAGTGGGTGGCTCAGGTGAGGATGCCGGAAGCGCGGGCAGAGTTTGTTATGGCTGGAGTGTTGGTGGATGCTAAGTAAAGTTAAAAGAAAGTGTCAGTATGGTGCTGGCGGCCTTGCTGATTTCCGCTGCCTGCTCTGGGGATAGCTCTGTCATCGGGGTGGCCAGCTTTTTCAATGAAAAAGCCAGCAGAGAAATGTTGTTTGCCGCCAGGGGTGGAGGATTCATGGGTGATCTGCATGGCGATCCATGAACAGAGGGTGAGGAGATGTCCAACTCCGACCCGTCCAGTGGATCCAGGAAGTCCAGGGCCTTGTTGACTGAATATATGTCCTGCACTGGCCACGCATCCTCAGCCGGAACAGCGAAAGAGTCCGCTGTCTGTCGGCCTGAGGGAGGTGTGCACAGTTAAGAGCATGATGCTTGCAGAGTGAGAGCAAGACCGGCGTGCTCCGGTCCCAGGCAACTCTCCCGTCGGCCGTGCAGGTCAAAACCAATAATGTATCTGATCTGACACACCGGACACATGCGGACACCGCTCTGGTTAGATGATCTTCTTCAATCTTCTTGTGGTTGTAGTTCTCTAAGTGCATACAGCGGATGGCTGAAGAGAAATGGGAGCCGATTGTACGGCCTCAATTCAATATATATACATGGGTTGCGGCCGTAAGTGGGGCCCACACCTTAGGTGGGCGTGGACAGAAGTTTTTTTCAGTGTTGGATGGGAGCGTGAGGGATAAACCCACTAGAAAAAGCCTTAGAGGGCGAAGCCTATACGAAGCAGAACATACAGTGCATCCGGAAAGTATTCACACCCCTTGGCTTTCCCCACATTTTGTTATATTACAGCCTTATTCCAAATTGGATTAAATTCCTTTTTTTTCTCATCAATCTACATACAATACCCCGTAATGACAAAGTGAAAAAGGTTTTGTAGAAATTTTTGCAAATTTATTAAAAATAAAAAACTGAAATATTGCATGTACATAAGTATTCACACCCTTTACTCAGTACTTGGTTGAAGCACCCTGGGCAACGATTACAGCCTCAAGTCTTCTTGGGTATGAAGCTACAAGCTAGGCACACATATATTTGGGGTATTTCTCCCATTCTTCTCTGCAGATCCTCTCAAGCTCTGTAAGGTTAGATGGGGAGCGTCGCTGCACAGCTATTTTCAGGTCTTTCCAGAGATGTTCAATGGGGTTCAAGTCTGGGCTCTGGCTGGGCCACTGAAGGACATTCACAGACTTGTCCCGAAGCCACTCCTTCGTTGTCTTGGCTGTGTGCTTAGGGTCGTTGACGTATTGAAAGGTAAACCTTCGCCCCAGTCTGAGGTCCTGAGCGCTCTGGAGCAGGTTTACATCAAGGATCTCTCTGTACTTTGCTCCATTCATCTTTCCCTCGATCCTGACTAGTCTACCAGTTCCTGCTGCTGGAAAACATTCCCACAGCATGATGCTGCCACCACCATGCTTCACTGTAGGGATGGTATTAGCAAGGTGATGAGAGGTGCCTGGTTTCCTCCAGATGTGACGTTTGGCATTCAGGCCAAAGAGTTCAATCTTGGTTTCATCAGACCAGAGAATCTTGTTTCTCATGGTCTGAGAGTCCTTTAGGTGCTCTCTGGCAAACTCCAAGCGGGCTGTCGTGTGCGTTTTACTGAGCAGAGGCTTCCGTTTGGCCACTCTACCATAAAGGCCTGATTGGTGGAGTGCTGCAGAGATGGTTGTCCTTCTGGAAGGTTCTCCCATCTCCACAGAGGAATGCTGGAGCTCTGTCAGGTGACCATCGGGTTCTTGGTCACCTCCTTGAACAAGGCCCTTCTCCCCCGATTGCTCATTTTGGCTGGGCGGCCAGCTCTAGGAAGAGTCCTGGTGGATCCAAACTTCTTCCATTTACGAATGATGGAGACCACTGTGCTCTTCGGGACCTTCAAAGTTGTAGAAATTTTTTTGTACCCTTCCCCAGATCTGTGCCTCGATACAATCCTGTCTCGGAGGTCCACAGACAATTCATTTGACTTCACGGCTTGGTTTCTGCTCTGACATACACTGTCAACAGTTGGACCTTATATAGACAGGTGTGTGGCTTTCCAAATCATGTCCAATCAATTGAATTTACTATGGGTGGACTCCAATCAAGATGTAGAAACATCTCAAGGATGATCAGTGGAAACAGGGTGAACCTGAGCTCAATTTTGAGCGTCATAGCAAAGGGTGTGAATACTTACGTACATGCAATATTTCAGTTTTTTATTTTTAATAAATTTGCAAAAATTTCTACAAAACCTTTTTCACTTTGTCATTATGGGATATTGTGTGTAGATTGATGAGAAAAAAGGAATTTAATCCATTTTGGAATAAGGCTGTAACATAACAAAATGTGGGGAAAGTGAAAGGGTGTGAATACTTTCCGGATGCACTGTAATCTCAGCTGTAATGGGGGTCTGGTTTGCGATAACTTATCAGTTAAGTTTGTCTTTGCCAATCCACATCAGGCAAAGATACATAGGTTAAATATATTAAAGCTACACTATCTTCTTGTTTAGAAGAAATGGAAATGGATGATCCGCTGTGGTGACCCCTAAAGGGAGCAGCCGAAAGTAATAGTAGTAGACTATCTTCTTGTTTATGTTGTTCTATAGCTTCTAGATTATGTTTAACCAGTGGCTCAGAGTATTTGTATAAAACCAGATATAGATGATTTTGATTCTTGAGAATTATAATGAGTCTAGTAGCCAAGAATAGAAAAGCAGAGGGGATTCAGGCATGCGATGCTGATGCAGAGTCACACTGACAACTCAGTTATTTGGTGCTTACTACAACATACAATGCAACATAGACATGGACCAAGACTAGCTCAATTCCAGGCATTCAGCTGTGTGTGTGTGTGTGTGTGTGTGGTGTGCGTGCATATGCGCGCGCATGTGCATATGCACACGCGTGCGCGCGTATCAAATCAAGTCAATTTTATTTGTACAGCCCATTATCACAAATTACAAATTTGCCTCAGGGGGCTTTACAGCAATACAACATTCTGTCCTTAGACCCTCGCATCAGGTAAGGAACAACTCCTAAACACTTTAATAGAGCGAAAAATAGGAAGAAACCTCAGGGAGAGCAGCAGAGGAGGGATTGCTCTCCCAAGACAGACAGATGTGTAATGGATGTTGTGTGCACAGAATAAAACAATTTACAGAATACAACATTGAAAGAGGGTAATAGAATTTTTTTTTAAATCCCCCTCCCCTTTTTTTTTTCTCCCCAATTGTACCTGGCCAATTACCCCACTCTTCCGAGCCATCCTAGTCACTGCTCCACCCCCCTCTGCCGAACTACCACGTAGTTCCTCCGATACATGTGGAGCCGCCCAGCCTCTTCTTTTCCCCTGACAGTGAGGAGTTTCGCCAGGGGGACGTAGCGCATGGGAGGATCACGCTATTCCCCCAAGTTCCCCCTCCCCCCTGAACAGGCGCCCCCGGCCGACTAGAGGAGGCGCTAGTGCAGCGACCAGGAGACATATCCACATCCGGCTTCCCACCCGCAGACACGAACAATTGTGTCTGTAGGGACGCCCGACCAAGTCGGAGGTAACACGGGGATTTGAATCGGCGATCCCCATGTTGGTTGGCAACGGAATAGACTGCCACGCTACCCAGACGCCCCTAGGATAACAGAATTATAATGAAGTTATAAGATATATGAAGAATATGATGAGGAAGATGCCAAGCAGTGTCCAGATGCCACCAGAACAGCCCAGGATCTGAGCCATGTGACCACCATCACAATGTAGACCTGATGGGAGGACAGACTACACGTGCACACAGGGGAGATTCACATCACACCATTCACATACACGGGAGAAGGGAAAGGGAAAAACATCAGTCACACATCGGAGTGAGAGAAGGATATGACTTTGAAACAGGATAACGAAATTATATGGATTCATAAGATATATAAAGAATGTGATGAGGAGGACATCAAGCAGTGTCCAGGTGGCGACCTCCATCACCATGGAGACCTGGGAGGAGGACAGACTACACATGCACACAGGGGAGACTCACATCCCACCATTCACACACACACACACACACACACACACACACACACACACACACACACACACACACACACACACAGGAGAAGAGAAGGAGAAGACATCACTGACAGAGAGAGAAAAGACATGTGGGAGAAGAGAACAGTTGCAATAGTCAATAATCTATACTCTATAATCTCATCAGCAGAACAGTGGTTAGTGAATTCATTGAGACTGAAACCGACCCGTCATGCAGTACAGGTTGTGAAGCACTCAACTTAAAGACAACTAATTGTACGTTAAGGCAAAAAGACGAGTTTTAAGTTTGGATTTAAAGGACTCAACAGACTGTCTATGGCAGCAGGCAGGTTATTCCACAAGAATGGGACCTGATAAGAAAAGGCCCTGGCACCAGCTGACTTCTTTTTAACTTTGGGTACACAAAGGAGCCCTGCACTTTGAGAGTGAAGAGCTCGAGATGGAATGTACGGTTTAAGGTGATCAGACAGGTAAGATGCGGCAAGCCCATTTAGGATTTTAGTCTGTGTGTGTGTGTGCGTGCGTGTGTGCGTGTGAGAGACAGATGTTTCCGTGTGTGCAGTGTGGCTCATGGGGTATAGGTTGTCAAAGTTAATTTCCTAAATCGATACTTACAAATTTATGCGTGATCAATAATCCAGGTAAAAAAATCACAATAAATGTGTCCAGATGAACCGATTCAACTTTTTGCGAATAGTTAGAAACTACATTCTGCAGCCTTCTTTATCAAAACATTCTTCTTTTTTCCTTGCTGCATTATTCAATGACGTCCTCAGGCTTTTTTTTTCTTTTTTTAACACTGCTTAGTTTACTGACACTTGAGGTTATTGGAAAAGGGAGCATTTTTTTTTTTAGAAAATTATGTAAGATTTGATGTAGCTGTAAGACAAAGGAATTATCAGATCCAGTATAACTGTGCAAGAGCCCACTTAAAATACCCCACACTCCCATATCTACCTCTGGCCAATGGTTTCTCTAGCCAGTTTCAGTAGCCCATATCTACCTCTAGCTAGTGGTTTCTCTAGTGGTTTCTCTTGCCAGCTTCAAAGTCCCAGCAAGTGTGTGCCGGTGTAATCTGTATGCTCTCTTTCAGCTATGGGTGATCCATGGATCCACCCAGAGGCAAAACTACCATATACTATGCAGGTAATGCAGCTGGATTGGGGCCCACAGCAGTTTAGGGCCCACACACATGGACCCCTTTATCTCGTCGCCACTATCATATCAAAACTCTTGAGCACTGAGTCTAAGGTATACGGTATGTTCCGAAATGTGCAAAGTGTGCCCGCACGTAATTATGGACATATATACTGCATGGCAAAATCCATAGAGAGGAGTTAACTATCTGGCGAAGTGTCGAGACTTCGCACAGTGAATAGCCCAGAGTGTGCACCTTTGATGTAATTAGAACTTGTTTTTTATTCGACTAATAATCAAGCTACACACTTGTGTTTGCTCAGACATGAATAATGTTAACATGCGGGTGAGCCGTCATGATTATGTTTTCATCTCTCTCTTTCTTTTTTTACTCCCCCCCTTTTTTTTCTCCGCAATTGTACTTGGTCAATTACCCCACTCCTCCGAGCCTACCTGGTTGCTGCTCCACCCTCTCTGCTGATCTGGGGAGGGCTGCAGTCTGCCACATGCCTCCTCCGATACATGTGGAGTCGCCAGCCACTTCTTTTCACCTAACAGTGAGGAGTTTCACCACGGGGACGTAGCGCGTGGGAGGATCACGCTACTCCCCCCAGTTCCCCCTCCCCCCTGAACAGGCGCCTCTACCGACCAGAGGAGGTGCTAGTGCAGTGACCAGAACATATACCCACATCTGGCTTCCCACCCGCAGACACGGCCAATTGTGTCTGTAGGGATGCCCGACCAAGCCAGAGGTAACGCGGGGATTCGAACCGGCGATCCCCGTGTTGGTAGGCAACGGAATAGACTGCTACGCTACCCGGATGCCCATGTTTTCATCTCTTGTGGTGCTCCGCCACCAGATTTTGTTAAGTAGGCCACTCTTATCACTATCTTGGCCTTGCTATTAAAACGCCTCTTCTGTAGCATGGAAGTCTCCTAGTAATCATAGGCGTCAACTGTGCAGAAGAGGTTTCACAGAATAGTCGACTAGTCGATTATCCAAACCACTAGTCGACACTGTGCATAGCTGTAGACTAATCGTTCATCTGTGGTTTTAGCGCTGTGCGGTAATAAACTAGTGGCAATGTATCTACAGCAGAAATGCAGCTGGGGGCGCTGTGGCTCCAACATAGATTTGTTTGATTTGAACAATCTTTTGCCATGCTAAATAAACAGAATTTCCAGGTATTTAGAGAAGGAAAGACTCCCGCTATCCCTGTATTTCGGTTTAATGAGTGACCATGTTACCTGGTGACTTTAGTGACAGCAGCTGTAGAAAACACGGACAGAACACATAGTGTCATTCTAAAAGCCTTTAATTTTTCAATAGCTGCCACCACCACGACAACCACAGATGAACTTGGCTGAAAATCACCACTTAAAGCAACATTATACAACCTTTTTACCTTAAAATAACAGCTTCAAAATCGTTTTGATGGTACGTAGCCATCCTAGGAAAAAAAATATTGCTTGTAGGAGATCGTGCCTGCTCAACCTCAGTTTTATAGTGCAAGAACATGTGTTTTGGGCATGGAATGGAATGAAAGAAGCACCATTCTCCCTATTACAAGTAAGTATACCATCAATCTAATTTTGAGATAAAAACTTGCATAACGTCACTTTAACACAGTCGCGAGTTAAACCGAAACACCTGCAAGAAAGCAGTCGCATTGTTACTACAGTCAAACTCTCCAGCTTAGACATGCTTGCTTGTGGTTTAGTCGAATCAGATTGCAGCTCATTTGTAAACAGCTTCTCAGAGCCAATCGAGGACTCTGCTATTTCATCTACCCTATCTAGGTTGGTCCTACCTACATTCATTAACCCTTCACTGGTTGTATTTGCGTATGTCCAGGGACATATGCAATACTCATACAAGTGACTTCATCAGTCTCAACTGACTGCTGGTATCCCCAACCTCATAAACAGCACAGTTGCATAACAACCAAAAGCAACAATTGGTTTTATATGCAAATAGGTGTGACCGTTAACTAGTTTCAGTGGCCATGTATACTATTCACAGAGGATTAGGGAATAGTTGCAGTTACAGCACTGTGAGATGGTGACAGATGTACTCTTTGCCCTCCCCCCGGTTCAGGGATGGTCGTTCCCTCTTAACATTGATGGCCTCTTTGACTCCCCGTTGAGACCAGTGTTCTAACCCTATCAAGGATGTGCACATCCTCATCCTTGAAAGCCACTGGCCTGTAGATGGGTGTAGACTGTGGAGTCCTGGCCTGACGTGTTAGCTCTCCTGTGTTGTGCCATCCTCTTGGCCAGCGTCTGATGTACAAGTCATGGCAATCCTCCTGGGACTTAACAGCGTACACTATATTGTTCTGTTTGTGCCGGGGCACTCGATCCTTGGGGTGGACCAATTTCTGGCGCAGCGTATTTTGGGATTTTAAAGCAACTGAGACGCAGTGTTTGGAAAGTACTTGTCTCAACTCACAGAAAATTGAATCAGCCTTTGAGTCTCAACTGTTCTGATACTCCCACCACAAACGGAATCGTCACTGGTTTACACTAAGGTAGTTGTTGTCCTTCTCCTGTCTTCGATCAGTTGGTGCACTGTTTGGGCGTCTTCCTGGCTTTGACTAATGCCCAGTTAGGATACCCACACTTAAACAGGGCCTGTTTAATGTGGGATTCCTCCACTTCCCCCGGCAGCTATGTTGGTGGGGACATTCTGTGATTGCAACTATTCCCCAATCCTCTGTGAATCATACACATGGCCATTGAAACTCTAGTTAATGCTCACACCTGTTAGGATATGAATCCAGTCATTGGTTTTGGGTCGTTATGCCACTGTGTTGTTTATAAGGGTGGGGACAGCTGCAGTCAGTTGAGACAAAGTTACTTGGATGAGTGATGAAACATTTCTCCCACTAAAGGTTGTGTCCAGATGAACTGATTCACCTTTCTGTGGTTTCCTTACCTAGATTATTGGGGATGCATAAAGATATCTGAAGGGAGATTTAAGTGTCCATTATTTTTCACTTTATTAGTCATTTCATTTCATGTATGGAAGCACATGAAATGAAACGAAATATCGTTTCACTAAGCCCACAGCAGTGCAACACAAAGACAAAAACACATATCCAAAAACTACTACAACTTCAAGATCACACATACTAACTATCCAAAAACTACTAGAACTTCAAGAACACACATACCAACTAACACATATAGTTTGTGCATCACGCACTCATCAGCTGCCAATGTGATTCGCATTGAATCACATTGGCAGCTGATGAGTGCGCAATGCATGAAACAAGCTTGTACTGAAATACATTAAAGTTTTTTTTCCTTAAATCTGTCTTAATATTCTGCTCCTCATTTGTTGAGCACTTTTATCTACACCATTGATTGTTTCCAGAAAAAAGGCTATATATATATATATATACACACACACACACACACACTATATATATATATATATATATATATATATATATATATATATATATATATATATAACTTTGTTAAAAAAAACACTCAGCGATAGGAAAACCGCTCAACAAATCAGGAGCAAAATAATCCAGTGATTCAAGTAAATTCTTTATGTGAAAGTACAAGCCTGTTTCATGCCATAAGCAATGACAGCTGGTGATTGCTTATGGCATGAAGCAGGCTTGTACTGTCTCATAAAGAATATATAATTCACAGACAAAGGTTGAGAACCTGGAACTGATGGAATGCTACTATAACAGCAGACCCCAGGAGAGGGGCTATATGAAGCGTATGTGGGAACTGTGGACCAGTAAAAGACCTACTTTCACACTGGCTCAGAAGCAACTAGTGGCTCAGTCCTCGAACATCAATAGAAAGAAGCTGCTGTCACAACTTGAGATGGAGAGGCTCCAACAGGATGACTCTACAATTCAGCACCCTGAATGGCTACCCAGTAGGCAGGAGATACATGAGAATGGACTCCACCAACCAGTTGAAACAATCCTACCAGCCATGACAGCTACTGAGTTTCAAATGAGAATCATGGCCAGACTAAAGACAGTCAACCCCTGGGCTCAGCTTCCATGACTCAGTAACAAAGTACCATCACAAAGCCTGCTTACGGATGTGAACACAGCCTTACAGAATATCTCGGCTGCCACCATAACAGAAACCAGCGAGCTTATATATGCCACTGCAACCGTAATCCTAGAGATGCTTGGGTACATGAAAAAAAACACAGGTCACCAACAGTACCCTCCATGGAAGAGAAGGCTGGAAGCCAAGATCAAAGCATCTTGGAGAGATGTTAGCCAGTTAACAGAGGTGCAGAAAGGTGTGCTAAAAGACAGGCCCTGGTTGAAGAAGTACAGAAAAATGTCCACAAGTGAGGCCCTGGAAACTGCCAAACAAAGGCTCACAACTGTGGCTGCCAGGCTGAAGAGATACACTAAAGAATCAGAAGCCAAAGCGTGAAATGGCCTGTTTCTCAAAGAACAATCCAAAGTGTACCCCCAACTGCAGAGTAACAAGGGAACATCAGACTCAACCAGAGCAGAGACCAAGCGATACTGGAAGGATATATGGGAAAAGGAGGCATCACACAAAACCAATGCCCAGTGGCTGGTGGACCTAAGAGCAGACCACAGTAATATCTCAAAACAAGAGCCAGTTATCATCACAACAGCAGACATCCAACAGCAAGTCTCAAGCATAAAGAGTGATGGTTGAGAATGACAGAGCTAAGATCCTGTGGAACTTTAAGTTACAGACTGACAAGCAGGTGCTGGCTGACCAACCAGACATTGTGGTGGTCAACAAGGAACTGAAGACCGCAGTAGTAATTGATGTGGCAATCCTGAGCAATGGCCACATCAGGAAGAAAGCGCATGAGAAGCTAGAGAAATACCAAGGGCTGAGGGAAGAACTAGATCGGATGAGGAAGGTGAAATCCACAGTAGTCCCAGTGGTAATAGGAGCACTAGGGGCTGTAACCTCCAAACTGGGAGAGTGGCTCCAACAGATTACAGGAACAACATCTGAGGTCTCTGTCCAGAAGAGTACAGTCCTAGGAACAGCTAAGATACTGTGCAGAACCCCCAAACGCCCGGGCCTCTGGTAGAGGACCTGATCTTGATGAAGACACACACCACCCGAAATCTCTATGATGGTCACAATCGTTCTTTTTCACATGTCCAAATATGATATATTCATCTGTGGAAACAGAAGAGAGAAGGAGAGCCATGGTGAGTCAACATGTCTCAGTCCATGGTTTATAGAAAAGGTGACGCTGATGGGCTGAAACATTCATTTATCTATACTGAACGAACTGGCTGATTGTCCTTGAATGCAGAGGGCTGACAGTTTGTGTATTTATGTGCTTGTGTGTGTATGCTTGTGTGTGTGCGCGTGTGTGCACGCGGGCAGCAACATTGTTGACCACTCAGGTCAATACGCAGTTGATGAATTGTGTTTTGGTTCAGCCCTTATGTCATCGCTGTATCTCTTCTATCACTCCTGAGTAACACTATCTCCCAGTTTAGTGCCTGCTTCTCTCCCTCACTCTCACACTTTCATTCTCTCTCTCTCTCTCTCTCTCTCTCTCTCTCTCTCTCTCTCTCTCTCTCTCTCTCTCTCTCTCTCTCTCTCTCTCTCTCTCTCTCTCTCTCTCACCCCCCTCTATTCTTTTCTTGCTCTTTCTCTTTATTTTGATGCCTCTGACAAGTCTACCTGCATCAAAATACTCCTCTCCAAGCAGTTTTTGTTTACTAGTTACCTTTTTAAAAATGGGATAAGTAATGTAACTATTTTAATTACTTCATCAAAGTGATGTAACTCATTACATTTGATCACTTGTGATTGCTTTTCTAACAAATGTTTTAAACTGGGCAATAAAGCTGAAAAGTCCCTAAAACACATTTAAACCAGACAATGTAAACCACACAACAGGCCCTGGTTGAAGAAGACTCAATACTGATTATTGTCAAACCTTTTTTTATTTTACCGAAAAGAATGTAATTGGATATAACCCCCTTCTAATCACTAACATTTTGATTACTAACTGTAATTTAATTACATATTCTTTCTCAGAAACTGTAACAGATTACAATTACGTTTATTTCCTAATTTAATTATGTAATGCCGTTACATATACGTAGTTACTCCCCAACACTGGACTTATGTGTGACGCATGTGCTTGCCTTTGCCTTGGAAATTAGTTCACATCAGTGCATTATTTGTCTGTTATCCAACATAAAGACAAACATTTGCCTATGGCTGTTTTTTGGTAGTGTTCCATGATTTTGTTGATTTATTTTTTGGTGCATTTTATGGCTGTTGAATCTGATTCTGTACATAGCACTTCCCTTAATTAATGACTTTTGGAATCCCTTATGACACCTAAAGAACCTAAATTGTAAAGAACCTATAGTTGAATCAGTTAATGGCACGCCATGTGTGTGTGTGTGTGTGTGTGTGTGTTTGTGTTTTTCTCTGTGTGAATGTTTGTGTGTACCCATCTTTGTGTTAGTGTTTGTAATGAGAGTGTGAGTGGGTAGAGGGTTGCTCAGAAAACATACCTCTCCCTTTGCATATGTCTCATAAACAAGATATCACTCCTTTTTTATATACATCTACAGAAACAGATCAACAAACCATTAAAACCTATAAAAATAATCGCTACAACAATAATGTAAAGGAAAGAGATTCTCAGTTTCAGATCGTACCTGACACACAGACCACGCATGTAGTGATCAGAGGATTTATTCATCCTCTTGAATATCAGAGAAGTATGCGGTCTTTGACATTTCTGTCTCATCTGCCACTTAATTACATCAGCTTTTGGAAAAGTGAAAGGGCAGCCGAGGAGAATATGGGGAAGAGATACGAGGACGGAGGAGGTCAGGGAGAGACGGAATATGGAGATGTGAAAATGAGAGTTAGGTGAAGAGAGAATCTTGCAGTGGAGATGAGCTTGGAGGGAGAAAGTGCAAAATGGGGAGGTAGTGAGAGATTCAATTAGATTCACACGTACATTTTTTTTGAAGAGATAACTGCACACTTAAATGAGTTTTTCAAAGTGAGAAACTGAAGTACATTACTTCATTTCAATGACAAACATTAGTCTTTGATGAAATCCCAATGGTTGTCTGATATCAGCTGTGATAATATCCACTTTTCCTGTAATAAATCTGCCAACACTGCACCTCTGCAGGATAAATTCTGCAATGGGCAATTCAGTCCTGAATGCTTGTGTGTCCAATACTTCTGTCCACAGACACATCACCCATGTAAAAAAAGAAAGAAATAAACATATGGGGGAGATGCATGCATCATAAAGTTGGGTATTTGTAGAATAACCAAGATCACTGCATACTTTCAGTTTGTTAATAGTTGATCCCAGAGCTCTCCCAGCAGAGTCAACAGGGACCCAATTCCAACCTTACAAGTCATAAATTTATCAGGAAAGAAACCCACATATTTACGTGCACTAACATATTCTAAAATGACTGAGCCAAAATGAATTCTTTGTGTACTTCTGTCAGTACCTTTCCTTCTGAAATGCATTATTTGTGTTTTACTCCTATTTATTGCTAATCTCCACTGATAACACCACAAACCAGCCATGATTAAGATATTCTGTAGGTCAGACTCAGACAGTGAAATTATATCATCCGCATATAATAAAACACCCAATTTAATATCATCCAAGCATATGCCTAAATTAATCTGTAGAGCTAAGTCATTCACAAATAGTGCAAAAGGAGTCACCTTGTTCTACACCAAAAGTTGTCAAGTCAGTCAGTAAACAAATCGTTGATGTTAAGACAGGCAACTGGGCAAATATACAAGGTCTGGATTGTTTTATAGACTCTTCCATCCACCCCCTGCTTCAATAAATTTAAAGGCAAGCTAATTTCTTTTAATCCAGTCAAACACCTTTTGAAAGTCAACAAAACATACAAAAGTGGATTTGCCTTTGGTAATTCTAGTTAGTTGATGCTGAATGAACGATACAGGCTTGTTTCTTTCTGAATCCATTCTGCTCATCAACAAGATACTGTCCCATTTCTAAATACCGTGTGAGCCTGTAGTTCAGTGTGTTAGAATACAGTTTGTAAACTGTACTGAGGAGGCTGATGCTCCTATAATTAAGGGGTATTCTGGGGTCATTCTTCGATGACTTTGGAACAGGTTTAATAATGGACTTGTACAATACTGAAGGGATAATACCATGTCCAAAGCATGTCTTGAAAAGATAAAAGAGGACCTCTAAGAGATGTGGAGACTATAAAGCTTCATTTGGGATAACTTCTATTCCAGATGCTTTCTTCAGTTTTGCTTTGTCTACAGCCCTTTTAACTTTTTTTATGGTAATGTCATGGTTTACAAATGTATTTGGGCTATAACCTGGTATATACATAGCCATCTCCAACTTACATTTTGTAGCACAGACATCGTTTGAGAACGCATCCTCAAAACCAGGTGAGAAGTATTCTGATTCTGATATGGTTTCCTTAAAATAAATCTGCACAGTCTTTCTTCCATTTTCCAAGCACTACCTCTTTTTTGTTTTCAGTTTCACCGTTATCTCATATCATTTCTTTTGGGATTTAAAAAAAAATTCTTAGGGCCCAATTTATTTATCCATCCATCCATTATCCTAACCACTTATTCTGCTGTCAGGGTCGTGGGGATGCTGGAGCCTATCCCAGCAGTCATTGGGCGGCAGGCGGGGAGAGACACCTTGGACAGGCTGCCAGGCCATCACACAGGGCCCACACACACACACACACACACACACACACACACACACACACACACCTAGGGACAATTTTTAATGCAGCCAATTCATCTGACCTGCATGTCTTTGGACTTTGTTGGACTTATTTTGGACAATTTATTTATATATTTCCAAAATCGTTGTGAGTTCTTACTTTGTAATCGAGGCAAATGTCATGCGTGTCCTCTTTTGAACTGCCTTTTGTAGAGCTGTGTACTTATCAAAAATAATTGAGTTTGGCTGTATTGTTCCCTAAATTGCCTTCTGATCAATGGGTGCTTACGTGGGTGCTGTCTTTTATCATTCCAAAGTCCTTTTGAGTTCTGCATTCCAATATGTCTTAGTCCTACCCATTTTCTGGTATGTCCCTTTCTGACATGAAAGATCAGATTTTGTGCGTAGGTACATATTCATTTTCCTACACATTATATCACAAAATAATCCATACCTACTACTACTACTTTCAGCTGCTGTTGTTAGGGGTCGCCACAGCGGATCATCCATTTCCATTTATTCCTGCCCTCTGCATCTTTCTCTGTCACACCAGCCACCTGCATGTCCTCTCACCACATCCATAAACCTCCTCTTTGGCTTTCTTCTTTGCCTCTTCCCTGGCAGTTCCATATTCAGCATCATTCTCCCAATATACCCAGCATCTCTCCCCCACACATGTCCAAGCCATCTCAATCTTGTCTCTCTTGCTTTATCTCCAAACCGTCCAACCTGAGCTGTCCCTCTAATATAATCGTTCCTAATCCTGTCCTTCTTTGTCACTCCCAGTGAAAATCTTAGCATCTTCAACTCTGCCACCTCCAGCTCTGCCTCCTGTCTTTTCGTCAGTGCCACTGTCTCCAAACCATATAACATAGCTGGTCTCACAGCCATCTTGTAAATCTTCCCTTTAATGCTTGCTGGTATCCACCCTGCCTGCACTCTCTTCTTCACCTCGCTTCTGCACTCCCTGTTACTTTGGACAGTTGACCCCAAGTATTTAAACTCATATGCCTTCATCACCTCCACTCCTTCCATCCTCACCATTCCACTGTCCTCCCTCTCATTCACGCATAGGTATTCTGTCTTGCTCCTACTGACTTTCATTCCTCTTCTCTCCAGTGCATACCTCCACCTCTTCAGGCTCTCCTCCACCTGCTCCCTACTCTCACTACAGATCACAATGTCATCTGCAAACATCATAGTCCACGGAGATTCCTGCCTGATCTCATCCGTCAATCTGTTCATCACCATTGCAAACAAAAAAATGGCTCAGAGCCAATCCTTGATGTAATCCCACCTCCACCTTGAACCCATCTTTCTTTCCAACTGCACACCTCACCACTCTCACACTTCTCTCATACATACCCTGCACCATTCCTACATAGTACTTCTCTGCAGCTCCTGACTTCCTCATACATTACAACACCTCCTCTCTCGGCATCCTGTCATATGCTTTCTCTAAATCTACACGTAACTCCTTCTGGCCTTCTCTATACTTCTCAATCAACATTCTCAAAGCAAACATCGCATCTGTAGTGCTCTTTCGTGGCATGAAACCATACTGCTGCTCATTAATCATCACCTCTCCTCTTAACCTAGCTTCTATTACTCTTTCCCAAATCTTCATGCTGTGGCTGATCAACTTTATACCTCTGTAGTTGTTACAGTTCTGCACATCGCCCTTGTTCTTGAAAATCGGTACCAGTATGCTTCTTCTCCACTCCTCAGGCATCCTCTCACTTTCCAGGATTGTGTTAAACAATCTAGTTAAAAACTCCACTGCCATCTCTCCTAAACATCTCCATGCCTCCACAGGTATGTCATCAGGACCAACTGCCTTCTCACTCTTCATCCTCTTCATCGCTGCCTTCACTTCCTCTTTGCTAATCCACCTCACTTCCTGATTTACTATCCCCACATCATCCAACCTTCTCTCTCTCTCGCTCTCTCTCTCTCTCTTACTTTCTCTCTCTCTCATATTTTCTTCATTCATCAGCTCCTCAAAGTACTACTTCCACCTTCTCAACACACTCTCCTCACTTGTTGTCAACAGTTCCATCTCTATCCTTGATCGCCCTTATCTGCTGCACATCCTTCCCAGCTCCGTCCCTCTGTCTAGCCAATTGGTACAAGTCCTTTTCTCCTTCCTTAGTGTCTAACCTGTCATACAACTCACCATACGCCTTTTCCTTTGCCACTTCTCTCTTTGTACTCCTGTCTACTTTCTTCATCTCTCTGACTATCCCACTTCTTCTTTGCCAGCCTCTCCCTCTGTATAATTTGCTGTACTTCCTCATTCCACCGCCAAGTCCCCTTGTCTTCCTTCTTCTGTCCTGATGACACACACTAAGTACCTTCCTAGCTGTCTCCCTCACTATTTCTGCAGTGCTTGCCCAGCCATCCGGCAACTCTTCACTACCCCACCCAGCGCCTGTCTTAACTCCTCCCTGAACTCCACACAACAATCTTCCTTCTTCAACGTCCACCATTTGATCATTGGCTCTGCCTTCACTCTCTCCTCTTCTTGGTTTCCAAAGTAAGCAAACAAGCAAGCAACATTTTATTCATGTAGTGCTTTTAAAAACATACAGTTACAAAGTGTTTTACACTCCATACACAAAAAATTAATAAATACATAAAATAAATTGAATGATTATAAAAACATGGCATTGGGAGTAACAGACCAAGCTAAAAAATGAAACAAAACAGAAGTCGGGTGGGAATCATCCTACAGACCACCATCTGATGCTGCCTAGCTACGTTCTTCCCTGTCACCACCTTGCAGTCTCCAATCCCTTTCAGATCACGCCTTCTACATAAGATATAGTCCACTTGTGTGCACTTTCCTCCACTCTTATATGTCACCCTGTGTTCCTTCCTGTTCTTGAAATATGTATTCACCACAGCCATTTCCATCCTTTTCGAAAAAATTCCACCACCATTTGTCCTTCCACCTTTCTCTCCTTGACACCATAGATACCCATCACCTCCTCATCACCTCTGTTCCCTTCACTAACATGCTCATTGAAGTCCACTCCAATCACCATCCTCTCCCCCTTGGGCACGCTCTCCACCACTTCATCCAGCTCACTCCAGAATTCTTCATCTCTTCCATCTCACTCCCAACTTGCGGGGCATATGCGCTGATAATATTCATCAATACACCTTTAATTTCCAGCGTCATACTCATCACTCTATCCGACGCTCTCTTCACCTCCAACATAGTCTTGACATACACTTCCTTCAGAATTACCCCTACCCCATTTCTCCTGCCATCCGCACCATGGTAGAAGAGTTTGAACCCACCTCCGATGCTCCTGGCCTTACTTTCTTCCACCTGGTCTCTTGCACACACAGTATATCCACCTTCTTTCTCTCCATCATATCAGCCAGCTCTCTCTCTTTACCAGTCATTGTGCCAACATTCAAAGTTCTGACTCTCACCTCCACACTGCTACCCTTTCTCCTCTCCTGCTGCCTCTGGACATGCCTTCCCCCTCCCCTTCTGTTTTGCCCAACAGTAGCATCGTTTTCACTGGCACCCTGCTGGCGAACAGTACTGGTGGCGGTCGTTGGTAACCCGGGCCTCGACCAATCCTGTATGGAAATCTGTTTTATGATCCGCCTATTTGATTTGGCAAAGATTTTATGCCGGATGCCCTTCCTGACGTAACCCTCTCCATTTATCCGGGCTTGGACTGGCACTAAGAATGCACTGGCTTGTGCATCCTCAGTAACTGGGTTACAAAATAATCCATTCCAATTATCAATATTAATTTGTGTTTTCTTGCGTCCTTCTAATTTACTAGTAAGTTCCAGCAAAGCAAGACAACACATATTAGAAGAAAGGAAATTGTCTGGAAATATTATAGGTCGTTTTTTATTTGGAATGAACCCAGTGTCAACTTCAGAAGAATAAAGTCTTTTCCTCTAGGATCTCAGGTGGTAAATTGCAGGAGAAAACCCCCCAACTAGATTATACTTTAACTCCCAGTATTCCAAACGTATTCCTATTATACCATCCATGATTTTATTTATCAAGTTTATTCTAAAATGTTCCAACAGTGTTTTTTTTTTTAGATTATTTTCCACCTTTATTTCATAGCGATAGTAGGGAGAGACAGGAAAGGCAGGGGAGAGAGAGAGAGGATGACATGTAGCAAAGGGCCCAGGCTGGAACTCAGGCCACTAGTGTAAGGACTCAGCCTTATGTGGTACACGCTCTACCAGGTGAGCCACTGGGGTGCCCCCAACAGGTAGTTTTCAACCAAGATACCAACTCCTCCTGAGGCTTTTCTGACTCTTACATGTATCTTTCTATTTTTACCAAACCAGGAGTAGCCTGGAAAATCAATCTGACCATCGCGTTATTTTAATGAAATGATATCAGGGTTTAGATTCTGCAGTAGTAAGATTCTGAGTTTACAGTTCAAGCTAGTCCAGCCATTAATGTTCCACTGTGCCGGGGACAAACAAAAAGGATCGACCGTGCTTACATTTTGGGCAGATCCTCCTCAGCCTCTTTTTCCTGCAGGAGCTGAGACTGCTTGGGCAGTGGCAGCTGCAGATGCTTTGGAGTTGGTCCACTTCATCAGACAGCCACTCCTCGAGATATAAACGTCCTTTCTGAATGATATCTCATGAAGAAGCGTTTTAATGTTGAACTCAAGGATCTGATCAGTGTGGGATTTGGCTAATCTCAAATAAACATTTTTAAACCGGTTGTAGCACATCAGCTTTTTTGTACACCTAAGCACAACTACCTTGTCGCACTCCATAAAAAAGGTGGCTTTCACCACTCCTGAGCTGGGTCCTCTTGTTCACATTCTCAGCACTCCAATTCTGGTACAGGGTTACCTTCCAGACCAATCTCCAGAAGCTTTCATTTTTTTATTCAAGTCCTCCCCATCATCATAAGGCAGGCCCATCACGATGATTGACACATCAGGAACAAGTTTATTAAAGAGTTTGGGGCTGGTTGACCGTATTTCTTCTCATAGCAAATCCAGCCACAATTTTAAGATACCAATTTCCAGGTCAATGCTTTCCCTTATTTTTTGAACGGACTTCTTGAGCTTAACTTTCACAGTCCCCCCCCCCCCCCCAGGGATCCATGCATGCTCTCCACTTTGCTGTTACACTAGCTCTTAATGTTATCCATTTTTGTTTGTAGTAGCTTCATCTCTTTCAGCAACACGTTGTTTCTTTGTCTTCACCCTTGTCCTATGCCCAGTGGCGCGTTAATTGATTTTTCCGCCATGGTAGCTAATTATCAATTAGCTTTGTCATTTGTCCAGCAAATGTAGTGACCTTGTTTCATAAATGTTTATCCACCAGAATTCTGTTTGTAACTTGCATTCTTTGTCGTGGTTGTATTAGTTTTGACTACATTTAGTCACAGACACCAGCGTACACCTGGTGCCTGGCAGCCAGCTTGAATTGGCCGCTATGGCAGAGGGGACAAAACTTCTGCCAATGAATGATTATCACTGTAAAGCATTGGCTCATGATGATCTGCCACTTGTTTCTTGCATGATATCTCTTTTTTCTTGTTTCACTGTGGGGTCCTTGCTTTCATATGGCTGGTAGGCAAGGGATTTTCCTATGGGGGCGGTTTTGGTTGGCTCCTTTCCCTGGTCAGCGTTGTCTGTGGCTGCATTCTACTGCAAATGATCATGAATTTATACCCGAAAGTTATGGAGACATGGCATGGAGGAACACATCAGAGAGTCAAAAGGGAAAGACAGGAGTGAGAAAAAGGGAGAGGTGGATGGGAGGACATGATGGAAAGCATTAAGAAAAAGTGTGCCAGTGAGATTATGGGAGTGTGAGATGGAAGAATAGGGTGGAAAGACAGGAGGACTAGTGCAATTATGAAACTATGAACTCATAGTGAATAGATATTAAGTAAGATTATGGGTACAGGGCACTTAGGGTAGAAAAATAGATATGGAAATAGACCAGATATCTTGTAGGACTCTGCATGGATAAAGGGGAAGGAAAAGACACAGGAGTGGGTGGAAAGCCCACCAATGAGCTAGAGTAGGGTTAAAGGGGGGGGGTGAGTGAAAGGTGGATATTGAATTAAAAAGGGCAGAGGAGGAGGAGAGGGGGAAGTGAATATATGGGATTGTGAGGTGAAAGAGTAGGGAGGAGTGAAAATTGAGTTGTGAAGTTGTGATGCCAGCGAGGTGTCATCACTGCCAGAGCCAATCCAGAGCATTAGAAACGAGGGCCATTTTGATGCTGTTCCATGTCCTACTAGGAATTCACATACTGTATACACACACACACACACACACACACACACACACACACGCACAATCAATCCCAACACATTGAATCTCTTCAAAGCTCTAGGAGCATCATTCTGAGGCTTGCCCTTCAGAGATCAACATAACAAATGGTCCTTCTCTCATTCCTCGTTATAGATGATATTGGTTTTGCATCTGACATTCTATTGACTGAACCATAGTGTTAGCAGGGCGCTCCCTTTTCCTGTTGTTCAGCCTTTGGGTATAGATGTAGCTGCCCAGTACTTTTCACATTTCAGCCACTAATCACATGCGCGTAATGTACTCATAATGCCCTGATGTGTGCGCCACACAGTGACAAATTAAGCATTGACGCAAAATACAAGAAAGCCGGAAATTAATTCACCTGGCGAGCTCCCTGAGGCCAGCAGAAACAACTTGAGGACAATCAACTGTGTAGGTTTGAAGGTGTGTGTGTGTGTGTGTGTGTGTGTGTGTGTGTGTGTGTGTGTGTGTGTGTGTGTGTGTGTGTGTGTGTATGACTGTATCATGTTGTGGGAGCTAATTGCCCTTTTCTCCAAAAGCTAAAGATTTTACAGACACAATTATGATTTTGCAGTTGGAGGCATTTAAAGGTGATGAATGTAGCTTTTGAAATGCTGACAATAATATGTGACAAAAAAAGCACTAATTGACTATTAAATGTTTGCTGCAACCTGCATGTGTTGTGCTGGAGTAGTAGTGGAGGCATATTGTGCTTTTAGTATCACAAGTTTGATTGGCAAATTAAAGTAATTGGTTTTCATGTCAAGGGAGCCCCCCATAATTGTTTTTTGTGTCAGCAGCAGGTGTCCATTGCATCTGAAATGTAATTTTTTTAATAATGTAAATGAAAGTTTTCCCTCTATTTGGCTATTACTGATTCAAAACACAATATGAAACACGGATGTAGACGGTGGAGTTAAAACCAACTGCTACACCAATAAAGAGCTGGTGAAGATGACAGACAGCTAGCCTGTCTCATAAAGTCGTCTAATTTCCTGCTAATATCTGATACAATCCTCTCCATCATGATGCATCTCGGATAGCAACTGATATACCCTTAGCTACTTCATATTGACGGTAGCCTATTTATTTTCCATTACTGTTTGAACTAACCCTGCAGGGAAAGCAATATTGGCTTGCAATCTTATGTAGTTTGACCATCCATCCATTATCCAAAACGCCCATCCAACTTAGGATCAAAGGATGTTGGAGCCTATCCCAGCAGTCATTAGGCATCAGGCGAGGAGACACCCTGGACAGGCCGCCAGTCCATCACAGAGCCGACACACACACATTCACACATAGGGACAATTTAGTACGGTCAATTCACCTGACCAACATGTCTTTGGACTGTGGGAGGAAGCTGGAGCACCTGGAGGAAACCCACACAGACACGGGGAGACATGTAAACTCCACACAGCGGACGACATGTCACTATTTACGACGTGTGTTGGTGGCATTATTTCCTTCGCCAAGTTCATTGCTCTGTTCTAGAAGCACACCAGCATTCTCCAGTGTAGCATAATAGTCTAAACTTGACTTTTGATTATTGCCAACATGTCTGGTCACAGACGCTGTTTCAGACGCACCACCATGACTACCGTTGCTGTATTTACAGGCGTTGGACAGCGGCCATTTTAAATTGTTTGAAAAATAGTGTTAAAAGTTGTTAAAATGTTAATTTTGGTGTCAGTTAGTGTCTTAACAGACAAACTAACATATGCAATGCATTAATATCTCAACTGGGTATTGATCTTGACAGAATATAGAGTTTAAAAACCGTGGTTGTTCTAGTAGTTTTTAAGTTCCAGTCGTTGTTTGAGCCTGTTTCAATATCCATTTTCAGTTCTTCTTTTGCATTTCACGTTTTATAAGGCTTATTACATTTGTTAGATTAATCAATCAAGTTGCATTATATAGCAATATGTTGTTTTCCGTTTTGTTTTTCAGGTAATATTTTCACTTTTTCTATTTTGCTATTCAAGTTCGACCATATCTCTCTGAAGTTTAGTTAAAAATAGTATTATAGTTGTTAAAATGTTAGTTTTGGTGTCAGTCTTTTCCTAACAGACATGCTAACATTTGCAATGCGTTAATATCTGAATTGGATATGTATCTTGACAACATATAGAGTTTAAAAACCGGCCGTCATTTTGACAGCCCATGGTCGTTTTAGGTAGGAGTGAAATCCCAGTCTTTCTAGCGTTTTAAAGAGTGACTGCATCGGCTCTAGAAATTGTGAGTCAAAGAATCTTGCCTGCCAACACAGGACATACAACATCCATTTAAGCATACAGCATAACTGTGGTTAGAGCATGCTCTGTGTGCAGGAGGTTCAGGCTCATTACAGTGAGTCATTCTTAAATTTGTTGAGTAATTAATAAATGTATTGCTTCAGCAATACACATACCAAAATTGGAACGATACAGTAGTTCGACCAGTGATTTTAAAAAAAAAGGACAAAGACAATAGACAACAAGTCTGTGATAAAGAGACCGAAAACAAAACAAACAAAAAAAAACCCTTTTTTTTCTTTCACCCTTTTTCTCCCCAATTGTATCAGGCCCACTCTTCCAAGCCATCCCGGTTGCTGCTCACCCCCTCTGCCGATTCGGGGAGGCTGCAGACTACCACGTCTCCTCCGATACTTGTGGTGTCACCAGCTGCTTCTTTTCACCTGACAGTGAGGAGTTTCGCCAGGGGATGTAGCGCGTGGGAGGGTCATGCTATTCTCCCAAGTTCCCCCTCCTCCCCGAACAGGCGCCCCCACCGACCAGAGGAGGCGCTAGTGCAGCAACTAGCACACATACCCACATCCGGAGCTCCCTGTGTTGGTAGGCAATGGAATAGACTGCTTCGCTCCCCAGACGCCCCCCCCCAAAAAAAAAATCTTGAGTGCCATTGTTGTACACATTATATTCACTTTTCCCCATAGCAATGTGTTTTAGTCGATGGGATCTTGTGAAATCAGAAGAGATTGCGTCTGTTTTCAGCACTGAGCTGGTAAGCCAATGATCAGAAGTACTGATGAAAGGATACGGACAGCATTCAAATAAATTCCAGTGAGATTCTCTTGTGTATGTTGTTGGTCCTCCCTATTATCATATATATACAACCGCAGGTTATTGGGAAGCCATGTACAGTAAGAGAGCAGGAAGGGTTTCACCAGGCTCGAGATACGTGCAGGTTTAGAGGCGAGACAGTTAAATGATAACAGCTGGCAAGATAACAGAGTTAATTTCCGTCCCATCATGATGGATTTTACTCAACTGCATTTGTTTGGGGCCACCGAAGATAGTGGCTGATATAAAAATACAACTTGGTGATATGCAGTGTGATATGGAGCGACTGGTAGCCCGCCACCAAATGAAACTAACCTGGCTGTGATGACCGATGCAGACTGACGTCAAAGTCTGTTGCTGTCAACACTGAATGTTGTTTACTGTGACCTTGAAGGGGGGAAATTTATCAGTATATCTTCAAACATTTCCAAATACATCTCAATAAGTACGTGCAAATGACAACACAAACGTAAACACACTAAAAACGCTAAAAACGGAAAAAAATAAATGTTAAAACCTTGAATCCCTTCTCTTTTCAACTCATTCACACTGTGTGCGTGTGTGTGTGTGTGTGTGTGTGTGTGTGTGTGTGTGTGTGTGTGTGTGTGTGTGTGTGTGTGTGTGTGTTCCTTTAAGGGCTATATTAAGAGTGTAGTATGTGCAGAAATCGGCTCATCTAGTATTTGATAAGCCCTATTCAACTGTATTCAATCTCTTTTGACTGTTCAGTACACACACACACACACACACACACACACACACACACAGAGGGTTGTAAAAGGGAATGGTACGTTGGCGGTGTCAGGAGGGAGGTGGTTATCAGGGGATGGGTGTTTATGGCCCAGTGAAACAGAATTGCCTCTAGAAGTGGTTTTGCTGTCTGAATCTGTACAGCATTTGGGGGGAGAGGAAGAGAGAGGACGCTGCAGAGACACAGACAGACAGACAAAAATTAGAAGGAGGGGGGGTAGTGAGATGGAAACATGAAGTGTGAACTTCTCACTTGTTCTACATTACCCTCAAGCAAAGACAAGACACACTAATAAATGTATAAAAAAAACCCACATACACACAAATAAAAAGATGTATTTCTCGGTTGGGCTTTTTTATTAGCTTTATTCCAGTGGAAGGCTGTTAAGACAGGGACCGGACAGCTTACTTAGGACAACTTGTCATACAAACAGGCACACACATGCAATTGCGATTTTTTTTAAGTCATTGGTGGTACACCATATTTGCACACATGTATTTGTGCTCCTGTACCCTCGCTCTGTCTCTCTCACACATGGACGCATGAACAACACGTCATGCTCCCACTGTGATCCGAGAGCCCTGATTGCCACATTTCCATCCAAAGTTCCCAGAACTTTTGGTCCCAGTAACTACCTTTCGAGGAACTAAGAGCTTCCTTCAGCCCATCATTATTTATGTTTCCTGCGCGGTCTGAAGACCCACAAAGATTACGCAAATTAGTCCTCTGGCGTATGAAAAAGCTACAGCTGTTTTACAGCAGCATGTCAGTTTTCTGTCTAGTAATGTTTTTTCTTCCCTTAATCAAAAATATTTGAATGATCGTGAGAACAAAAAAGAAAGACTGATATTGGTCGGCATTACCACAGAGCTCTAAAAGCTGTTTAGCAAATATATCATTTCAATGGAGCACAAATGCATCCATCCATCCATCCATTATCTGTGCCGTTTATCCTGCTCTCAGGGTCACGGGGATGCTGGAGCCTATTCCAGCAGTCATTGGACGGCAGGTGAGGAGACACCCTGGACACGCCGCCAGGCCATCACAGGGCCCATTTCTATTTGTTGAAATGGTTAACCTCTTAACTTTCCCTATCAGTTTACACAGCTAATCTCACATAATTCACAGCATTGGGCTATATGCATCACCTGTCACCCCCAGCTTTTAAGAGAGCTTTCTAGACTCAACCACACTGGTCATAAAAAGGTAGAGGTCACAAAAAGGAAACTTTAAAGTGTAGGGAGATAATGTTTGGCCTCCAAATTAAACAGCCAATCCACTATGAAACCAAATACTAAAAGGATTAATATAGTTTTGCCTCTAACTTAAACAGCCAAACCACTATGAAACAAATTTATAAAAGTGGAGATAAAGTGAATGGTATATGGTATTGAGAGGGGTGGACTGTGAGTCTGTCAAAAATAAGCAATTGGAGGGTCCCAGACTTTGTAGAACTTTTTAGTTGATCCTTTAAGAAAGTATTTGATTTTTTTTTCAATTCTTAAAAATATCTTAAAAATGTTATTATATCCTGAAGCCATGAAGATGCTTTAGGCGGTCTTGGTGATTTCCATTCTACAAGTATTCTCCTTCGAGCTATTTGGGTTGTGAATGCAATAGCACTTTCCTTGTTGTTAGTCATTTTAAAATCATTTCCATCGACCCCAAATTTAGCAATTGTAGCGCCGGGTTGTATATCTATATCAAAAACTTCATTCAAGATCTTAAATATTGAGGCCCAAAATTCCCCAAATCTTGAACATGAACAAAACATGTGTGTCAAGTCTGCTTTGCCTATTTTGCAGCAATCACATGTTTCATCTGTGTTTGGGTATATTTTAGCTAATTTTGGTTTTAATGTAGTGAGTATGGTGGAAGACTTTAAATGGAACCAGATTAACACATGCACAGGAAGAGGTACCATCAACCTTGCTCAGAGTTTTGTCCCATGTATTGTCTGATATTTCAGTTCCTAGTTTCTCTTCCCATTCTGCTTTGCTGTTTTCCAGTGACACATTTTTGAATGACATATTTGCATTATATATGATAGAAATCAGGCCCTTTATATATAAAGTAGTCTTAAGTAGAACATCTTATCTTGATGTCTCAGGTAGTTGAGGGAAAGAGGAACTCTAAGTTTGATTGGAGTGACGAATCTCAAGATAGCGGAAAAAGCTTGATCTTGGAATGTTGAATTTGTTGACTAAATCATTGAAACTTGCAAAGATATTATCAATGTAAAAGTCACTGCACTTTGCAAGGCCCAGGCTCTCCCATTGTATAAGGGTGCAATGAGATTAGACCGAGTCCTTGGCATCTTTGATGGAGGTGCAGTTTTGGGATTTGGGCAGTCCATGGTTGTGTCTATTACACAATCCACATCTCCACCGAATATTAGATAATGACTGCTCACCTCAGACAACAAGGAAGCCATCTTCCTGAAAATCTCAGTATCATCCCATTTGGGAGTGCAAACACTAAGACCATGGGAGTATGAAAGAGAAGGCCTGACACTATAACATATCATCCTTGGGGCTCTGAAATTATTTTTGATGCATTGAAGAGTACTTTCTTATAGATCATTAATGCTGCTCCTCTTGCCCTGTTGTTGTAGCTTGAATGATATACCTGCTCTACGCAGGCTTTTCTAAGATGTGCCCGATCTTGAACGCCCAGGTGTGTTTCCTGTAAAAATGCAATTTCAGTATGTAGTCTTTTCAAATGTGTAAATATCCTAGCCCTCTTAACTGGTCCATTCATACCTCTAGTATTCAAGCTAATAAAGTGTACTGCAGCCCCCTCTGACTCAGTAATGTTACTTGACTTACTAATCATTCCTTGACATCTCAAACAATCTGGGAATTAAAAGCATGTGCAGCATTGAGTATAGCAACATATTTGATAATAATAATAATAATAATAAATCAAACTTATATAGCACTTTTCTAACACACAAAGTCGCTTTACAATAAACGGGGTGAAAGAAGACAACAGGTAAACATAACACAGACATTCAGGGGTGGATGGGAAGGGGGGCTACAAGAGGGAGAAGCGGCAGCCACACACAACACCAGCAGTACTCTCCCACTTAAACAGATACAAAAGGGCAAGAAAAACAAAACAAATAACAACAAAAAAAACAACAGCACTGTAGACATTGATTTTCTGTAGGGGTTCAATCCCGTAGCCTATTCCTCTCCCGAGGTATTTACTACACAAAACTGTAACCAGAATGTAAAGGGAGAAGAGAAGAAAAAACCGCTAGCGGTTATCCATACAGAACAAATATGAACTTGAACACAATCTAGATTTGTCTTTCGAACTATGACAAATCACAGCCCCCTATCTTCAGAACACTCCAAATGATCCATCTTCTTTCCTTTTTCCCCTGTACTGTGCTCCACTGGCCACGGCACAGGGTAAGTCCCCAACATTAGTCCATCAGAAAGGCTATCCCTCTGCAGCAACCCAACTGTCTTAAAGCTGCTGGGGCTCCTCGGGTATGAAGAAGGTGAATATTTTATTTTTAAACATGACTCTCAGTCGCGCAGGGTAGAGCAGTTTGAAACATATGCCTTTCTTGTACAGTAGTTGCTTAACGCTTTTATATAAGTCTGAGTAGATCCTCAGTTTGCATCCCTTGTATTTCATCATCATCATCATCAGCAGTCACTTGGGGCCGAGTATGACCGTCGTCCTTCTCGGTCCTTGCTGGAGGACGCCTGCACGTGACAGCTTATTACATGGAGAGGCTGATGCGCCTGCAGCCACCACATGGTCCTTGGCAGGGGGTGGCCAGAGTCCAATGGCATGGAGAACTAAGACAATTGGGAACCACCCTCTGTTGCAGCCTTCATCCGTCTTCACTAGCATTGTCTTCTGCCAGTTCCGCCATCGAGGTCTTTGTTGGATTGTGCTTCATCTGGACCCTCCCCCTTGACCTTGCTGCCTTGAGTGACCCTACCAGGAGCAAGCTCCGGATAGCATAGCTCTAGGGATCATTCGTACATGCAAGCTTCTCCACCACAACAAGGTGGTGATCCAGGAGATTGTATTTCACCTCGTATGTCAGGGCCAATCGTAGTGTCTTTCCTTTTTCCTAGAACCGATGAAAGCACAACACCAACGGGCGATGGGGTTGCACAGATCAATGTGCCTATTTCAATTAAAAAAACTATTTTGCTGATTAAAAAAAACAAAACAAAAAACCACAGACTTTATGGAGATGAAATTTTGAGTGATTGTAAAAAGTGTCGAGGGATTACATTTATGTGTGTGTGTGTGTGTGTGTGTGTGTGTGTGTGTGTGTGTGTGTGTGTGTGTGTGTGTGTGTGTGTATATAAATATAAAATCCAGTCAGTCAAGTGAAATCTTTGAGACAGTACAAGCCTGTTTCAGGCCATAAGCAGTCATCAGCTGTCAATCTATACATAGGTATCGGCCCTATATTGGTCAGCCCTGTGATGGCCTGGCGGCCTGTCCAGGGTGTCTCCCCACCTGCCGCCCAATGACTGCTGGGATAGGCTCCAGCATCCCCACGACCCTGAGAGCAGGATAAGCGGTTTAGATAATGGATGGGTGGATGGATGGATTATTATTAAAAACTTCTGTGCCATTAACTTCCATTAGCAGTTCGGACACAAACTAGGTTGTAGCTTGGCCTTTCTCACTGTCTTCTGGAACATTCAGGATCCTAAGGTTTGCCCTCCGAGAGCAGTTTTCCAAGTCCTCAATGCAGTCGATCAGGGTGGCGTTTTGCTGTTGCAGGTGCTTGATAGTTTTTTTCTGCTATGACCAATGCAATGAGGTTTTATTTTGTTTTTTTACTTCTTTGTTAATCCCCATGGGGAAATTCTTTCTCTGCATTTAACCCATCCTAGCTGTGTAGCTAGGAGCAGTGGGCAGCCGCTGTGCAGCGCCCGGGGACCAACTCCACTTCGTCTTGCAATGCTTCGGTCAGGGGCACAGACAGTAGTATTAACCCTAACATGCATGTCTTTTTTTTAATAATTTCTGATTTTTCCCTTTTTTCTCCCAATTTAGTGGCCAATCGATCCCTATTTTAGTTCAAACACCCACTCTCGTACTGCATGCATTCGCCAACTGCATCTCTCCAGCTGGCAGTCTCGAGGGAGACGCCTCCCCACTTTTCGTGACAAGGCGAATCCAGGCCGAACCACTGCTTTTTCCGACACACACAGAGACGCATTCATGTGATGAACACAAGCCGACCCCGCCCCCTCCCGAAGACAACGTTGCTAATTATTGCTGCTTCATCGAGTCTGGCCATAGTTGGATCTGACGAGACCGGGGCGCGAACCCCGGTCCCCAATGGGCAACTGTATCGACACAAAGTTGATGCTTAGACCGCTACACCACCGCGGACCCCAACATGCGTGTCTTTTTAATGGTGGGGGGAACCGGAGCACCCGGAGAAAACCCACAGCAGACATGGGGAGAAAATACAAACTCCACACAGAGGACAACCTGGGATGACCCCCAAGGTTGGACAGCCACGGGGTTCGAACCCAGGACCTTCTTGTTGTAAGGTGACAGCGCTAACCACTGGGCCATCGTGCTGCCCAGAAGTTGTCACCGGCTGAGGTTTCAGTTGCACTCAAATCATGCCTGGAAACCAGTAACAGTCTCCGTTAGTGCATTCACAGACACCTGAAGTGGGGCAATCAGTTCCAAGATGTAAAGACATGTCAATGTCTTTGAGAGAAGTTTGATGTTTGATCAGCTCAGCTACAAGTTGGCTCATGGAAACCCCGTAGTTGCTTGAAGTAGCTTAAATGCTAGCTTTGTTAAGCATATTAACAACTGGCTATGCTAGTGCGAGTCATTCACTGAGCACTTGTTGATGGCTTATTTTCGTTCATAACCCAGTTGTAGGTCTAGTTTGCTATTTCGTTGTATCATCTTCAACTTACATCATATGACAGTTAAATGCCTCAAATGGCGCCATTAAAGAGTAATGATAAAGTAAGCCGGGAGCTGTACTCTCTTGTATCTTATCTCCCCATAGTGTAATGCAACATGTTGTCACTTGTCCAGTATACCAGACAACAGGTGGGACGAAGACAGCAACATTTGAGTACAAGAGTCTATGAGTACCTTGATATAGAAACAATGTTCTTACCTTTATCGTTCTTAAATCTGTTGAGGGGGAAAACATTCATGTCATCTGGAGTAGGCTGCCCATTCAGGGTAGTGGTGGCACCACACTTTGGCCATCTTGAGATTATTTTTTCCTTCTTCTATCCACAACTTTGGCACAGCACTTTGAGAAAAATAAACAACAACAACAACAACAACAGTCCATGCAGCTTGGATAAAGTCCATGATTTAGCCTAACAGAAAATAAAAAAAAGCATATAAAGACAAAGTTTGAGTACAGCCAACATATGGCATATGTGTCAAGTAAGCTGTTAATCAACACTAGCAACCCATGCTTGCACAACCATAGACAAAGACATGCGAAAAAAGCAGTGACAGTGCTCCACAACATCATCAGTGTCAGTATCCCAACAATTAGTACTAAAAAGTCACCAAACAAATTCACCTACAGAGGTTTTCCTTAAATTATATATACTAACATTGGGAAAGCCCAGGAGTTACATAGTGGTACAGAAGGGGTTATTGAACTATCAAAGAAACAGGAAAAACATGTTTAAATTACAGAATAGGGAATAATTCATAAACACACAGAAAAGATGATAGTGTTGGGAAAGCATCTGTCAGATGATTTATTAACGATGGTGTGCCATTTAACATGCCACTGCATCCATACTGTATTACTCCACTGCATGCAAAAAACCCAGCCACTGAGGATGCACAAGCCAGTGCATCCTTAGTGCCAGTCCCAAGCCCGGACAAATGGGGAGGGTTGCGTCAGGAAGGGCATCCGGCGTAAAATCTTTGCCAAATCAAATATGCGGATCATAATTAAGACTTACATACCGGATCGGTCGAGGCCCAGGCTACCAACGACCGCCACCGGTACTGTTAACCAGCAGGGTGTCGGTGGAAACTATGCTACTGTTGGGCGAAGGAGAAGGAGAGGGGGAAAGCATGTCCAGAGGCAGCTAGAGAGGAGGAAGGGTAGGCATGTGGAGGTGAGAGTTGGAACTTTGAATGTTGGCACTATGACTGGTAAAGGGAGAGAGCTGGCTGACATGATGGAAAGAAGAAAGGTAAGCATACTGTGTCTGCAAGAGACCAGGTGGAAGGGGAGTAAGGCCAGGAGTATCGGAGGTGGTTCAAACTCTTCTACCATGGTGTGAATGGGAGGAGTAATGGGGTAGGGGTAATTCTGAAGGAAGAGTATGTCAAGAGCGTGCTGGAGGTGAAGAGAGTGTCAGACAGAGTGATGAGTATGAAGCTGGAAATTGAAGGTTTATTGCTGAATGTTGTCAGCGCATATGCCCCGCAAGTTGGGTGTGAGATGGATGAAAAAGAAGAATTCTGGAGTGAGTTGGACGACATGGTGGAGAGGGTACCCAAGGAGGAGAGAGTGGTGATTGGAGCGGACTTCAATGGACATGTTGGTGAAGGGAACAGAGGTGAGGAGGAGGTGATGGGAAGGTATGGAGTCAAGAAGAGAAATGTGGAAGGACAGATGGTGGTCGATTTTGCGAAAAGGATGGAAATGGCTGCGGTGAATACATATTTCAAGAAGAGGGAGGAACACAGGGTGACGTACAAGAGTGGAGGAAAGTGCACACAGGTGGACTATATCTTATGTAGAAGGCGCCATCTAAAAGGGATTGGAGACTGCAAGGTGGTGACAGGGGAGAACGTAGCTAGGCAGCATCGGATGGTGGTCTGTAGGATGACTTTGGAGACCAAGAAGAGGAAGCGAGTGAAGACACAGCCAAAGATCAAATGGTGGAAGTTGAAGAAGGTAGAGTGTTGTGTGGAGTTCAGGCAGGAGGTAAGACAGGCACTGGGTGGTAGTGAAGAGTTGCCAGATGGCTGGGCAAGCACTGCAGAAATAGTGACGGAGACAGCTAGGAAGGTACTTGGTGTGTCATCAGGACAGAGGAAGGAAGACAAGGAGACTTGGTGGTGGAATGAGGAAGTACAGCAAATTATACAGAGGAAAAGGTTGGCAAAGAAGTAGTGGGATAGTAAGAGAGATGAAGAAAGTATACAGGAGTACAAGGAGATGCAGCGTAAAGCAAGAGAGAGGTGGCAAAGGCAAAGGAAAAGGTGTATGGTGAGTTGTATGACAGGTTAGACACTAAGGAAGGAGAAAAGGACTTGTACCAATTGGCTAGACAGAGGGACCAAGCTGCAAAGGATGTGCAGCAAGTTAGGGCGATCAAGGATAGAGATGGAAATGTGCTGACAAGCGAGGAGAGTGTGCTAAGAAGGTGGAAGGAATACTTCGGGGGCTGATGAATGAAGAAAATGAGAGAGATAGAAGGTTGGATGATGTAGGGATAGTGAATCAGGAAGTGAGGTGGATTAACAAGGAGGAAGTGAGGGCAGCTGTGAAGAGGATGAAGAGTGGAAAGGCAGTTGGTCCTGATGACATACCTGTGGAGGCATGGAGATGTTTAGGAGAGATGTCAGTGGAGTTTTTAACTAGATTGTTTAACACAATCCTGGAAAGTGAGAGGATGCCTGAGGAGTGGAGAAGAAGCATACTGGTACCGATTTTCAAGAACAAGGGCGATGTGCAGAACTGTAACAACTACAGAGGTATAAAGTTGATCAGCCACAGCATGAAGATTTGGGAAAGAGTAATAGAAGCTAGGTTAAGAGGAGAGGTGATGATCAGCGAGCAGCAGTATGGTTTCATGCCACGAAAGAGCACCACAGATGCGATGTTTGCTTTGAGAATGTTGATTGAGAAGTATAGAGAAGGCCAGAAAGAGTTGCATTGTGTCTTTGTAGATTTAGAGAAAGCTTATGACAGAGTGCCGAGAGAGGAGGTGTGGTATTGTATGAGGAAGTCAGGAGTTGCAGAGAAGTATGTAGGAGTGGTGCAGGATACATATGAGGGAAGTGTGACAATGGTGAGGTGTGCGGTTGGAATGACAGATGGGTTCAAGGTGGAGGTTGGATTACATCAAGGATTGGCTCTGAGCCCTTTCTTGTTTGCAATGGTGATGGACAGGTTGACGGACAAGATCAGGCAGGAGTCTCCATGGACGATGATGTTCGCGGATGACATTGTGATCTGTAGCAAGAGTAGGGTGCAGGTTGAGGAGAGCCTGGAGAGGTGGAGGTATGCACTGGAGAGAAGAGGAATGAAAGTCAGTAGGAGCAAGATGGAATACCTATGTGTGAATGAGAGAGAGGACAGTGGAATGGTCAGGATGCAAAGAGTAGAGGTGACAAAGGCATTTGAGTTTAAATACTTGGGGTCAACTGTCCAAAGTAACGGGGAGTGCAGTAGAGAGGTGAAAAAGAGAGTGCAGGCAGGGTGGAGTGGGTGGAGAATTGTGTCAGGAGTGATTTGTGACAGAAGGGTACCAGCAAGAGTTAAAGGGAAAATTTACAAGATGGTTGTGAGACCAGCTATGTTATATGGTTTGGAGACAGTGGCACTGACGAAAAGACAGGAGGCGGAGCTGGAGGTGGCAGAGTTGAAGATGCTAAGATTTTCACTGGGAGTAATGAAGAAGGACAGGATTAGGAATGATTATATTAGAGGGACCGCTCCGGTTGGACGGTTTGGAGACAAAGCAAGAGAGGCAAGATTGAGATGGTTTGGACATGTGTGGAGGAGAGATGTTGAGTATATTGGGAGAAGGATGCTGAATATGGAGCTGTCAGGGAAGAGGAGAAGAGGAAGGCCAAAGAGGAGGTTTATGGATGTGGTGAGGGAAGACATGCAGGTGGCTGGTGTGACAGAGGGAGACGCAGAAGACAGGAAGAAATGGAAACGGATGATCCGCTGTGGCGACCCCTAACGGGAGCAGCCGAAAGTAGTAGATAGATGCAGAAGAGGGAAGATGGCAAACCCATCCTGATAGAGAAGCTTTCTTATCCAGATCTTCAACCATCAAGAGTTTACAATTAGCTCTTTCAAAGCTCACCACATAAACAGTGTTAAACAGTTTAGAACCACAGGGGTCCTGGAAGAGACCGGTAGTGTCATCTGCGCTGAGAACGTCAACAACTAGTGTTCCATCCACTCTTTTCTCATTGACAAAGGCAAAGTCTTGGTCCTGAAGCAGAAATCATCTGTCTTGTGGTTTTGCAGAAATGACATGGGTATGTCTTCACCATTTATGCAATGTATGGGTCTCTGTCTTCTCTGCAACCCTTTTTATGACCTGAACTACAGGGTTGTGGCTGCTGCGAGCCACTTTCTTAATGATTTGAAGCTGTTTCTCAAAAGGGAAAGATGACATATCATTTAAGGAGCTCTTGGAAGAATATTATGTCCTCATGCAAGTGTTTCAAAGAATGAACATTGTAAGTGGGGAATAACCATCCACTTAAATCAGTACTTGCATCGACAAAGTGAATCAAGAGGAAGAGACCAGCATTGCTGAGCAAATTCCCCTGGCATTATCTGAAAGGTTCTGCAGCCTTTCAGATAATTCCTCCATCTGCATCCATAGTAGTTTGCAGTTTGTGGGTCCATGAATAAGGAAGACCAGGATGCATTTCACAACACCAAGGCACACCAGATGCATATAATCCAGAGCAAACTGAATTATGCACATAATCCTCAAATTAAGAAGAGGAGATGACATTTTCTGATGGATCACATACTTAAACTGGCTGAACATTTCATCTGTTCTGCGGGGACTCACCTCTGTGGAGATTTACGCCATGCTACTCTCTATGTATGTTGCTGTAGCTTCACAGCCTTGGTTTGCGTTGTGGCCTTTAGTGCACTTGAGAAAAGCTCTAGTGGGTGCATCACAGATAAATGCCCCAGTTTCCACTTTGTGAACTATGTCCTGATTGTTCAATTCCTATTTCCAGCAAACCACCTAAATCCTCCATCAAGTCATGATTATAGTCAGTTAATGGTTCAAGTTGACTCTTTCTGAAATACAGTGCCACAATAAATGGATCTCCATCATTACATGTGGCTAAAATGGGCCTAAAATGTCTTTTACTTGCTTTAAAAATAGGAACCTCATCAATGTTGAACATCAATTCTATCTCACCTGTGAATGCTGAATTTTTTTGTAAGCTAGTCAAGAATGCCTGAGTCAAGACCTTAATCTGCATGCTGCCCATTGCACTTCAACTGGCATTCAACATCTTTGGCAGTTTGGAAAAGTGTCTGGCGTTTTTGGGAAGGCGTTAGTCATGTTTTCTCAGGATCAACAAACCATTAACAGCAGTTAGTTTGATTGTTGGATGTTGCACATTGAGCCAAATCTCCAGCTAGAGTTCCAGTCTCATTATCTGAATTGTCTATCTCAAAATTATCTACATCAGACTGACTTGAATCAATAGCATCATGCTCAAAATCTAATGTTTGCTCTTCATCAGAGTCGGCATTACTGCATGTAGCCATCAATTGATCATCAGTTGAAGTACCAGGCAGATCTGAGGCATCATCTGACAACCCTTGCTGTACCCAGGATGGTTCTTCCTGCTGTGAAGTGGTTGTTTCCTGTGGCTCCTGAGATTTGTGCAAGGAGGTACATTCCTGTGCAGCATCATCTTCTGCGTCATTGTCTTGTGCTTCAGCATTTGCTCTTGACCTCAGTCTTCTCCAGTCACGCAAGTAGTTTGAAGCCATTGGGCTGTGTTTTAAAATAACAAAGCTGAAATGTAGCCAAATAAAATAATCTGGGTATGCTGGTGTCAGGAGAGCCCATGTAAATTAATACAACAAACCAAGGCTTTCAGTTTGGTTTTCTAGACAAAGGACATTTTGTCTTTGTTTTGTGGCTCAGTATATTTGATAAGTTAGAAAACCAAACTTAATATCTCTCTTCTGATCCTTGGTTATTAATGATAAGGAACAACTTACAATATTGCATTTATGTACAAGTTATTACATGTGCAAGCAGTATAAGATTACATTGAATATGGCTTTTTAATACATATTAGCAAAATCTATCAACCATTACATAAATTATAACAGTCTTGGGCCAGTTGATGGGCTTAACAAAAAGAAATCCTGTAAATGTCAACTTCAACAATGGAGAAAATATCAGGCATGTGTCATGGTTGTGTTTCGTTTCAGGTTTTATTTTGAAAGGCTCGCCAGTTTTTGCCATTTTCTGTTCCTGCCCCTGCTTTTCTCACCCGTTCCCCATTACCCTGATTGGCGTGCCTTTTTGGCTCCTACTTTGCTCACCCGAACCCGATTCCCTGATTGGCTTGCCATTTCAGTTCCTTTCCCTGTGTTGTTCTCCTGTTCTGCATCCCCTTAGTTGGCTTGCCATTTCTGTTCCTGCCCTGCCTTGCTCATCTGTTCCCCATTTCCCTGATTGGCTCCCCAGCAGTATATATTCCCCCTGGTTGTCCCGGCTCATTGTCGGATTATAGCAAAACATTGCCTTTGTTAGTTCATGTTGGCTTGGTGCCTCATGCCTTCTGTATTTTTTTTACAGTCACGGGGAGAGCAGGAACGGGACCCAAATGCAGACAGTGGAGACAGGCTGGGATAAAGCAAGGGTTTAAACAAAAGGTACTTACAGACTGAAGCAACAGGTACAATAAATAAATAAATACGGAGGGCATGAGGCACCAGGCCAACATGAACTAACAAGGGCAATGTTTTGCTATAATCCGACAATATGCCAGGGCAACCAGGGGGAATATATTATACAGCTGGGGAGCCAATCAGGGAAATTGGGGACAGGCGAGCAGGGCAGGATCAGAAATGGCGAGCCAATCAGGGAATGGGGAACAGGAGAGCGCCGCAGGAACTGAAATGGCAAGCCAAACAGGGAATGGGGGATAGGTGCGCAAGGCAGGGGCAGGAACAGAAATGGCACACCAATCAGAGAAATGGGGAACAGGTGAGCAAACCTGGGGCAGGAAAAGAAAATGGCAAAAACCTGTGAGCCTTTCAAAATAAAACCTGAAACAAAACACAACCATGATAGCATAGACACTTCACTGTTGTTAGAGTTGGGCTTTAAGGCACTTAGCAATACTATTTACAAATACTGTTTATTCTAGGGATGAAATGAACTCCATCACACAAAAATAGTCCAGCAGTGGTGGCAGGTGATGCAGTGTGGAGGGCAGCGGTGACATACAGGTGATGTAGTCGGGGCTGGATGCTGGTGACCTCCCCAGGTTATTCAACTGCAGTGGAGGGGGAGGATATCTGGTGCTGCTCTGGTCAGAGAAGGGTCTTCACCTCAGAACAACCCAGATGTCATCCACACTATGGTTAGTCATGGTCTCCACAGCTCACTAACCCCCACGCTGGACTGATGATTCAGACTTTGGTTGTGAATGGAAAATACATTTGCAATAGTGACTGATGTATCCTGATGTAGGGTAATGACAAAAATTGAAAGTGATAAACCCTGACTAGCTAGCTACCATATGTTAATGTGACTACAGTATTTTCCTGTTTTAGCAATACTGAATAGAGTTATATCATCCAAAACAGTCTGCTATAGTGCCTTTATAATAATCAGAGAAAAAAATGGTATACTCTTGCATGGTATTGTGTGGATCCAGCATGGTCCCAGCTGTCAGAAAAATATTTTTCTCTGGAGGGGATAGAATCAATATTTAATCATTCAATTAAAACTGTTGATTGTGACGCAAGCAAGCAACACTGAAATGGCCAGAATCTGCTAATAAATAGCTTAGAGTTACTAAACCATTAACAGTATGGCAGTAATATTACATATCAATCAATACCACTATAATATGATTTAAACCTTTCAGATTTAGACAAAAGGCTCACGTTAATTTCCATCTGCTGTTCCTGGAATGAACATGTTAAGATAGCATACTAACACAATAGTAATAGCTTTTTATTATGGTAAATGAAACCCAATTTTGTATTTCAATGTCACAGTTAATGCTTATTATATGAAGTTAATATTAAGTTAGCTAAAATGAATAATGTGAATTCACAAAACCAAATTTCGATAACAATATCCTGTGAGTCATGGCAAAGGTAGCTAGCTACATTACTGTTATTACATCTAATATTAGATGTGGACATGTATCTAATTACTACGCTTATTTGGAATATTGGAGTTGACTTTACCTTAAAGTATGACAGCTGCCTTCATTAGCATGCTCGCTAGCAGCAGGTCCATGTTGCAGTTAGCCAGTGGGAACCTCAGATGGAAAAAAGGGGGGGGGGGCTTGCTCAATTTGGGCGAGTCACACATTTGACTCCACCTACATTGAGCATGGCCCCTACATTCGGCCAAGTACTGGTAATAGCCTATGTCTGTTTATTTACATTTTCTGCCACAAATTGTGGCCACTCACTCATGGACGCCCACATTGAGTATCGTCCCGATCTGCAGACTGCAGTCAGGGGTACTTGCCTTCATGTGATTTCTTGTCAAAGGTGGAGGGGCCATCTAGCGCCCCAACCCTAAAGGGCTGCATCAAGTCCATTTAGCTAGCAACATCAGAAGCTATCACCCTCTCGCCATGAATAAAGACTGGAAAAATGGAGAAGAATGAGTCCTAAAAATAACCAAAACCTCACAGGACTAATGCACAGGAAAACTGCTTTGCTACCCAACTACGGACATGTTTTACTTTCAAGAACACATGGCTAGCTAGCTGTGTGGTCTTGAAGCTTGCCCCATGCCCCAAGTTCGTATGTGCAAATATGAAAACCAGATATCTATGAGAATATGCTATGTAGCATCAAACTCAACAGTTTATCATGCAAATGATAAAAACATAGCTAATGTTTCTACAAATACATTTACATTTTGAATCGAATGTCTTTTCAAAACTTAACTGCAACTCGCATGCCCTGCCGAACTCGATTAAGAATGTATTGCACATGGGTTGGAGGCCAAGGGAATTTCTTAAGTGTCGGTGCGCAAGGAAAAATAGTTCCTAAATGGAACACAAGGAAATCTACTACTACTGCTACTACTACTACTACTTTCAGCTGCTCCCGTTAGGGGTCGCCACAGTGGATCAAATGCTGGAATAAAATATAGATTTAGCCCCTATGTTGGCCATATACATGATAGCTTATTGTGTTTAGAATAACACTTTTCAACAACACAATTCATGTTTAAACACTACCATTCACACTCGTTACAAAGTTATATTGTTGTTGTTTGGAACAGTGTTTATTCAGTTACACTATCGTCGAAAAAGTTTTCCTCGAAATCAACACATCCCGAAGATTATATGTTTTCATGTTGGCAAATTGTTGAAATAACATCACATTTTGACTCGATGCAGGTCGAGGAAACTTTTGCTGGGAAGCTATAGGCATGTCTATATGGGAATGTGCTTGCTAGGTATATGTGGTGGGGAATGCTTCATTGGTAGGTTGAGTGGTTGTGAATGCAGCTCCAGGCCTGACTCCTCCCTCAGCCGATCTCCTCACCAGGGCCAGGTTATCTAAACCACCTGTGACCACCTGTCCAATCCTTTTTTTGCCTTCTCTCGTCCTCGGCCTCGCATGTGTCTGGTAGTTGGTGCTGCAGTTCCTGAACTTCTAGCGTGGAACCTCAAGTGTTTGCTGCTACTGTTGTGCTGGTTACCAGGAGTATTTCCTGGTGTCAAGGTTCCCTGCTGGAGGTGGTTCACCTGCTGCCGTTTTGCCTTAGTTTCTTTTGATTACTAACTGGGTTGACCCTTCTTTAGTTTGGTTTTTTTTGTTGACCTATTTGACTTATTTTGTTAGTTATTCCCCTCAGCGGTCTGAGTGTCATCTTGTGGGAGGCTAGGCACTTGTCGAGGTCCCTGCACGTGTGTGTGTGTGTGTGTGTGTGTGTGTGCGCGTGTGAGTAGGAGCACCGGGACACGTGTGGAGAGTTCACCAGTTTGCTGTGGGTTTGCTGTGCTGCACTGAAGGTGAGTATTGGTAGCACCCCTGGGCACTCCTCAGTTAGTCTGCCTTCCACAGTTGGCCTCAGCCTAGTTTTCTAGTTTGGTTACCATTATTTGTGTAGGCTGGGCATTTTTTGGTATTTTAAAGTGTTTTTTTTATTTTCTTAATTGTATTAAAAGATCCTTTTTACAAACTATTTGTAATAAAGATTAAATTGCTTCATTTTGGTTTTAATCGGGGGTTTTTTCTCGATTTCCTTAGCAGCTTCAGTTCCGGTCCTTTCTTGTTTTGATTAATTAAACAAAGTATTTATATTTTTGAACCACGTCTCTGTCCTTTTTCAGTAGCGAATCTGTTCGCCTGGCTAAGCTTCAAATCCTTAACTCTAGCTTTAAAGAGAAATAGTATTTCCTGGGGTGCAATTCCCCAGGTGGCGTTGTTGGCCCTTTTCTTCGTCTTAGCCCTCCGTCACATATAGTTAATTTAGCAAACTACCCTTGAGTTTTTTTTTAACTTTAATCCTGATTCATATGCTACGGAGCCCCTAAGGGGACATGGGCTTTTTTTTTTTTTGTTAACTATCTCGTGCTCACCAGTTAGTATCTCGTGAGCACGAGATAGTTAACAAAAAAAAAATTCGCCCATGTCCCCTTAGGTGCTCCGTAGTACTATCATATCTCGTGCTCACCAGATACTTATCTTATGCTCACGAGATAGTAACTCATGCGCAAGAGATAGTAACTCGTGCGCACCAGTTAGTATCTCGTGAGCACGAGATAGTTAACAAAACAAAACAACAATTCGTCCATGTTCCCTTAGGGGCTCCGTAAATAACCTATGTCTGTATATTACATTTTCTTTATTCCACAGTGCCGCACAAATCCCCCCGTGGGCTATGTGTCGCAAATTGTGATCACTCACTCATGGACACCCTGAAAGGGAGGCTTGGTAAGGACATTTAGTAGGACAAGCAGCACAGGTGCACTCTGGGGCTAGGTGATTTTTGTGCTTGTTTCATTAGAAACGCCTGTGCTGACAGAGTAATGGTACAGTCTGAGTTTGAGTGAGGGAATAGCTGTGATTTACATGTGTGGATTCCGTTGTTCAGGGGGCTGGTGAAGTGCATACAGGTACGTCTGCCCCATGCTCTGTATCAGCTGAGTGAGAGCACGTTACAGCCTGTTGTAAATGGTACCATTTTGAGCCTGCTTATCTAGTGCTTTGTTTCCTTTTTGTACATATTTGTTTACATATATTATTCAGTAAACCCATCCTTTTTGACACCGTCAACCCTGTCCTCTGTGTGAGTGCTTTCTTAAACACCCGCTTAAGATGCCTGAGCCCATCTACTACTACTACTTTCGGCTGCTCCTGTTAGGGGTCGCCACAGCGGATCATCCGTTTCCATTTCTTCCTGTCTTCTGCGTCTTCCTCTGTCCCACCAGCCACCTGCATGTCTTCCCTCACCACATCCATAAACCTCCTCTTTGGCCTTCCTCTTTCCTGGCAGCTCCATATTTAGTATCCTTCTCCCAATATACCCAGCATCTCTCCTCCACACATGTCCAAGCCATCTCAATCTTGCCTCTCTTGCTTTGTCTCCAAACCATCCAACTTGAGCGGTCCCTCTAATATACTCGTTCCTAATCCTGTCCTCCTTTGTTACTCCCAGTGAAAATCTTAGCATCTTCAACTCTGCCACCTCCAACTCCGCCTCCTGTCTTTTCGTCAGTGCCACTGTCTCCAAACCATATAACTAAGTTGGTCTCACAACCGTCTTGTAAATCTTCCCTTTAATTCTTGCTGGTACCCTTCTGTCGCAAATCATTCCTGACACTCTTCTCCACCCTCCCTGCACTCTCTTCTTCACCCCTCTACTGCACTCCCGTTACTTTGGACAGTTGACCCCAAGTATTTAAACTCGTATGCCTTCGTCACCTCTACTCCTTGCATCCTGACCATTCAACTGTCCTCCCTCTCATTCACACATAGATATTCCATCTTGCTCCTACTGACTTTCATTCCTCTTCTCTCCAGTGCATACCTCCACCTGTTCAGGCTCTCCTCAACCTGCACCCTATTCTTGCTACAGATCACAATGTCATCCGCGAACATCATCGTCATGGAGACGCCTACCTGATCTTGTCCGTCAACCTGTCCATCACCATTACAAAAAAAAAGGGCTCAGAGCCAATCCTTGATGTAATCCCACCTCCACCTAGAACCCATCTGTCATTCCAACCACACACCTCACCATTATCACACTTCCCTCATACATATCCTGCACCACTCCTACATACATATCTCCAACTCCTGACTTCCTCATACAATACCACACTTCCTCTCTCGGCACCCTGTCGTATGCTTTCTCTAAATCTACAAAGACACAATGCAACTCTTTCTGGCCTTCTCTATACTTTTTAGTTAACATTCTCAAAGCAAACATCACATCTGTGGTGCTCTTTCATGGCATGAAACCATACTGCTGCTCGCTGATCATCACCTCTCCTCTTAACCTAGCTTCTATTACTCTTTCCCAAATCTTCATGCTGTGGCTGATCAACTTTATACCTCTAGTTGCTACAGTTCTGCACATCGCCCTTGTTCTTGAAAATCGGTACCAGTATGCTGCTTCTCCACTCCTCAGGCATCCTTTCACTTTCCAAGATTGGGTTAAACAATCTAGTTAAAAACCCCACTGCCATCTCTCCTAAATATCTCCATGCCTCCACAGGTATGTCATCAGGACCAACTGCCTTTCCACTCCTCCCCTGTCACCACCTTGCAGTCTCCAATCCCTTTTAGATCGCGCCTTCTACAGAAGATATAGTCCACCTGTGTGCACTTTCCTCCACTCTTGTACGTCACCCTGTGTTCCTCCCTCTTCTTGAAATATGTATTCACCACAGCCATTTCCATCCTTTTCACAAAATCGACCAACATCTGTCCTTCCACATTTCTCTCCTTGACTCCATACCTTCTCATCACCTCTGTTGTCCATTGAAGTCTGCTCCAATCACCACTCTCTTTTCCTTGGGTACCCTCTCCAACACGTCGTCCAACTCACTTCAGAATTCTTCTTTCTCGTCCATCCCCCACCCAACTTGCGGGGCATATGCGCTGATAACATTCAGCAATACACCTTCGATTTCCAGCGTCATACTCATCACTCTGTCTGACTCTCTCTTCACCTCCAGCACGCTCTTGACATACTCTTCCTTCAGAATTACCCCTACCCCATTTCTCCTCCCGTTCACACCATGGTAGAAGAGTTTGAATCCACCTCCGATACTCCTGGCCTTACTCCTCTTGCACACACAGTATGCCTACCTTTCTTCTTTCCATCATATCAGCCAGCTCTCTCCCTTTACCTGTCATACTGCCAACATTGAAAGTTCTGACTCTCCCCTCCAAACGCCTACCTTTCCTCCTTGCTAGCTGCCTCTGGACATGCCTTCCCCCTCTCCTTCGCCCAACAGTAGCATAGTTTCCACTGGCACCCTGCTGGTTAACAGACCCGGTGGCGGTCGTTAGTAACCCGGGCCTCGACCGATCCGTTATGGAAATCTTATTTATGATCCGCATTTTTGATATGGCAAAGATTTTACAACGGATGCCCTTCCTGACGCAACCCTCCCCATTTGTTCAGGCTTGGGACTGGCACTAAGAATGCACTGGCTTGTGCATCCTCAGTGGCTGGGTTATGCCTGAGCCCATCTATCTTTGATTAGTTTTGATGTACTCTCATCTACCTTTGAACATATGATGGCACTTTACAGCAAGCAGAAGTCATTATCAGGCAGGTGTTGCTTATAGAATATTTTTTTTTCCCCAAGACATGTTTGCAAGATTTTATTCTGTGATGTTTTTTCCAAGTTATTAATCTACTACTTTTGGCTGCTCCCGTTAGGGGTCGCCACAGCGGATCATCCATTTCCATCTCTTCCTGTCCTCTGCATCTTCCTCTGTCACACCAGCCACCTGCATGTCCTTCCTCACCACATCCATAAACATCCTCCTTGGCCTTCCTCTTTTCCTTTTCCCTGGCAGCTCCATATTCAGCATCCTTCTCCCCAGAGGTGGCAAAACCAGGTCCAGAAAGTAAAAGTCCTAACCATGTATTTGCTCCACCCATGTACAAAACCAATTGATTCTAATGAACCCCACTCTTCAGCTTGATAGGGTAATGAAATCAGTTGATTTAGTACACGGGGAGAGGAAATACATGGTTTGGATTTGTACTTTCTGGACCTGGTTTTGCCATCTCTGCTTCTCCCAATATACCCCGCATCTCTCCTCCTCACATGTCCAATCCATCTCAATCTTGTCTCTCTTGCTTTGTCTCCAAACCGTCCAACCTGAGCTGTCCCTCTAATATAATCGTTCCTAATCCTGTCCTCCTTCGTCACTCAGTGAAAATCTTAGCATCTTCAACTCTGCCACCTCCAGCTCCACCTCCTGGTTATTAATAAAGTTGTTCAAAATGTCCTTGCAAGGATAGAAAAATGTTTGAAGCACACCAACATTAATGCCTCCAAATTTGTAGTTATTGTACACTATTATTGATCTCTAGATCTCTAGTGTAGTTTGTTTACAAAACTAATCCTGTTATAACCTCTGGTTTAGCTCCCCTCCTACACATTCCACCCCATTCACATGTCCATACCAACTTCCAAGCCAAACCTACGCCCTTGCTGAAACACCATTACTCATGCAGGTATTGAAGAATCAGCCATTAGCTGCAGAAGCCTCATGAAAGGTTAAGTCTGGACTGGAATGATAATCATGACTACTCCAGTGGGCAGTAGTAACCGAAAAGCAATTTTAATAAACACCTTGAAACAATTAGAGAGTGTGTGTGTGTGGAAGAGAGTTTTCTTTACGAGTTAACATCACACTTTACACTGTCCGCCTCAAAAGGGAAGAGTTATCACTTCAGGGTTTTTATGTATACTTAATTAAAAGATGTTAAAGATCATATTTGCAGATTTCAGTTTGCTGTTGTAAGAACTGATTCAAGCTCGCTATGTAAGTCAGCCCATTGGTTTTGCATTTTTTCATTTTTGTCACATATTTCTCTTTCTTTTTTTTGTTCATTGGATTCCCCCCCCTCTCTTTTTTTTCTCCCCAATTTTCTACGGCCAATTACCCCACTCTTCTGAGCCGTCCCGGTTGCTGCTGCACCCCCTCTGCCGATCCGGGGAGGGCTGCAGACTACCACATGCCTCCTCCGATACATATGGAGTCGTCACCCGCTTCTTTTCACCTGACAGGAGTTTTGCCAAGGGGGACGTAGTGCGTGGGAGGATCACACTATTCCCACCAGCCCCCCCCCAACAGACACCCTAACCAACCAGAAGAGGCGCTAGTGCAGCAATCAGGACACATACCCATATCTGGCTTCCCACCCGCAGACATGGCCAATTGTGTCTGTAGGGCCGCCCAACAAAGGCGGAAGTAACATGGGGATTCGAACCAGCAATCCCCGTGTTGGTAGGCAACGGAATAGACCGCCACACTACCCGGACACCCGACCTACACCATTTTCATTGCACTTGTACCCGGCAATCTCACTACACATTGGTTACTGACAGCACACCCCATAACTTGACTTTCGTTATCAGTAAATATTCGTTGACCTGATCTGGATCCCTCTTTTGTTGGCTCCACTGACAATACAGACAAGTTTACAAGCTGTGTGTTTTGTCATGTCACCAGCAGGCACATGTGTGACAGATTTCAGGTTTTTGTTGCCAGGGGCCCACTGCCTTGCACTATAACATGAAATATTGAAAGGACCCACTGCTCATCTCACTTTCTTTCCCTCCAATGCCCTCTTCCCTTCTCCCTTCTCATCCCTCCCTGCCTCTTCAACTAGCTGTGCCTGAATGGGGAGTTCCTCATCTTTGTTCTATTCCTCCACTTCTTCAGTCTGACACACATTTGAAACAGTCATATTGTGGGTTATGGTTCAAAAGAATCTCTCTCTCTCTCTCTTTCTCTCTCTCTCATGCAAACAGACACGTTGTGCCTTTGATAAATCCACTGAGTGTGGGGGAAAAAAGGCACAACTGTTTTTAGAGATAGACAATGAAATTGTCTTGCATGATGTGTGATTTTTTTATTTTTATTTTTTCCACTGGCAGTTTGGTAGGTGTGTGTGGGTGCATCATTGTGTGTGTGTGTGTGTGTGTGTGTGTGTGTGTGTGTGTGTGTGTGTGTGTGTGTGTGTGTGTGTGTGTATGTGCCTATTTGTGTCTTTGGACCTGTTGCATGTGTGTGGATGTGTTTCTATTTGCATGTGAGCCCCAGTCTGGTTATGTGACAGTTAGCAGGTTTTACTTTACAACTTTACAGGTAGTTCTACATGAGTGTAGTGTGTGTGCGTGTGGGTCTGTGTGTGTGTGTGTGTGTGTGTGTGTGTGTGTGGGTCTGTGTGTGTGTGTGTACGTCCTTTTGCATGACTCCAAATAGTTTTGATGAGTATCTCTTACTTCCCAGGAGGCCTGCTCTCTCCTTTTCACGACTACCTGTGACTACCTGACACTGAAGGTGTGTGTTTCTGTCTGTACGCTCATATGTCAGTGTGCATGTGTCAGTGTGTCCGTGAGAGCTTGTGCATGCACGCATGCATGCGTCTGCCGCACCACTATCAACAAATGGTCGTGGAAAATGGCACACTTGGATTTTAATCTGAAATATCCCCTGTGTGTCTTTTAGGAGCAATCCCACATCTGTCTGCCTCTTCATTTTATCCCTTTTCTCTTTCACCTCACTTTTATTCTTTCCTTTGGCTTTCCTTCCTTGTTGTTTATTTTCTCTATTTTTTTCTTGTCAGCCTCTTTTCTGTGTTCGCCTCTCATTTACATTATCTTTTTCTTTGTGTCTCTATCTAGCTAGTGGGGCAGTCAGGCTCTTCAAGGCCGAACATTTTGTTTTTGTATTTATTATATTTTCACAGTGGTTACTGGAGAGAGCGAAAAAACAGGTGGTGTAGATTGGCTTTTTAAAAAAAATGAAAAGCTCCTCGGTGGCAAGGCGCTGAGTGTGGATGAGATTCGCCCTGAGATGCTGAAGGCTCTGGACATTGTTGGGCTGTCTTGGTTGACTCGCCTCTTCAGTGTCGTGTGGAGGTTGCGGACAGTACCTGTGGAGTGGCAGACTGGGGTGGCGGTTCCCATATTCAAAAAGGGGGACCGGAGAGTGTGCTCCAATTATTGGGGCATCACATTGCTCAGCCTCCCTGGGAAAGTCTACTCTAGGGTGCTCGAAAGGAGGCTCCGACTGGTTGTCGAACCTCAGATCCAGGAGAAACAATGCAGATTCCGTCCTGGCCATGGAACAATGGACCAACTTTTTACCCTTGCGGAAGTGCTGAGGGGGGCATGGGAGTTTGACCAGCCAGTCTACATGTTTTTTGTGGACTCAGAGAAGGCTTACAACCGTGTACCCTGGGGCACTCTGTGGGGGATACTGCGGGAGTATGTGGTACCGGGGCAGTTGCTACAAGCCATGCGGTCCTTGTATAACCAATGTGAGAGCTGTGTCCGTGTTCTTGGCACAAAGTCAAACACGTTTTCGGTGGGTGTTGGACTCTGCCAACGTTGTCCCTTGTCTCCGATTCTGTTTGTGATATTCATGGACAGGATCTCAAGGCGCAGCCAAGGTGAGGAGTTTGTCCGTTTTGGTAACCTCAGAATTACATCTCTGCTCTTCGCAGATGATGTGGTTTCGTTGGCTTCATCAGAACGCGACCTCCGGCACACACTGGGGGGGGGGGGGGTTTGCAGCTGAGTGTGAAATGGCTGGGATGAGAATCAGTGCCTCCAAGTCTGAGGCCATGGTTCTCTACCAGAAAATGGCAGATTGCTCCCTCCAGGTTGGGGATGAGTTGTTGTCTCAAGTGAAGGAGTTCAAGTATCTCGGAGTCTTGTTCACGTGTGAGGGTAGGATGGAGCGGGAGATTGACAGGCAGGTTGGTGCAGCATCAGCAGTAATGCGGACGTTGTACCGGACTGTTGTGGCGAAGGAACTGAGCTGGGAGGCAAAGCTTTCAATTTACCAGTCAATCTTCATTCCAACCCTCACCTATGGTCATGAGCTTTGGGTAGTGACCAAAAGGGTGAGATCGCGGATATAAGCGGCTGAAATGAGTTTCCTTCGTAGGGTGTCTGGGCTCATCGTTAGAGATAGGGTGAGGAGCTCGGACATCCGGAGGGAGCTTGGAGTAGAGCTGCTGCTCCTTTGCATCAAAAGGAGCCAGTTGAGATGGTTTGGGCATCTGATTAGGATGCCTCCTGGGTGCCTTCCTTTGGAGGTTTACCGGGCATGTCCAACTGGGAGGAGACCCCGGGTAGACCCAGAATGCGCTGGAAGGACAACATGTCCAATCTGGCCTGGGAACGCCTTGGGATCCCCCAGGGGGAGCTGGAGGGCATTGCTGGGGAGAGGGACATCTGGAGTGCCCTACTTAGCTTGCTGCCACTGCGACCCAACCCCGGAAAAGCGGCTGAAGATGAGATTAGATGAGATGGTGTAGATTGGCTAGGCTCTCTGCAAATTCAAAGCCAAAAAAATACACACCGTAGAGTGACAGCATGATTAACCAATCAAAATTCAACTTTAAAAGGGTGTGACCATTTCTAAGTTCCACCTCTCCTATGCAGAGTCTTATGCCATATTGACTAAAAGACCTTTGTCCCAAGTGACTGATTAATATAACGAAGTACTTACCTCCATGTTCAGATTGTTTAGATTTGACCCCAGGAAGAATAGTCACTGTTGAGGCAGTGATTAATGGGGATCTGAAGTAAATAAATAAATAAACAGTTTAAAAGATACAACTTTTTAAACTATTTATTTTTTTTATTTTTTTTTTATTTCAGGTCGACATGCTGTGCAAATTATTTAAAGTGTAGAATTTTAAGAGAATTGCCTTCACCAAACTTCCGCTGCAGAAAACACGTCTACTCAAAGTGCGATGTCCACCGGAAATCTCCACCTGTTATGGGCATAGGTTTTTGACAGGCTGTCACTTAAGACATAATGCCCGACCTTCATCTAGAAGGCGTGCACGACTGCGAATGCCAAGTACGTTACGGAGCCATATTGTTTTTAGCTAGTGAGTCGAGGATATTCTAGCGAAAAGGAAATTTAGTTGGAATTAAAAGCTAATAACAAATTTTAGGACCTTGTAATTACCCACTCAATCAAAAAAAAAAAAAAAGGACTGGAGGTTGGACTTTGTTTTCAAATGGCCGTCAAATGGTGAGTCACTTTCATTAACTGCTGTTTTTTGTTGTTGTTGATTTTTTGTTTTTTTTATGCTGTCACTGTTATGCTAGGCCTCTGATTTCTTTTGAGTTTCTTGCATCGACTGTTTTTGGATAATTTATGTGGTTCATCACCATTCACATGTCCGTCGGTCCACCCCCACCCCTCCTGAACCTTCTCTCCGTTTGTTATATGAACCGAATGCGCTCTGTTGTGTGGCTGGTCCCTCCCCAGTCAGAAATGTGTAAAGCAACGTCGTCGCTGCTGTGTTGGCAGTTGTAACAGTATAATAATGTCCGGTGATACGTTTTGCAAACATTAGGATCATTATTTTGTTTGCTGGTTTGTTAGATGCACAGTGTCACTCCGATAGCGTGCAGACGGCAGTGTGCACTCGGTGCGAGCCCAGTTTGGCCTGTCAGTGAAGTCTCAGCTGTTCAGATTGGTTTCCAAAGAGGTGTCAAGTCAGTTTTATTTGTATAGTCCAATTGGAGTTGTTCTAAGGATTACATGACGAAATCATTGTGCATACAAGGCAGGGGGGTATATTTGGCTTTTGGGTTGGCATTGCTCTCGCTTCTGATCTTTGCCAATTACTTTCTTGATCAGTCTTACGTGCTGTATGAATTACTCTCATGGGGATCCATGTAGCGCTCTTCATGTGCAACCTTTGACTCCCTTCGCTGTAAAAGGCCTGCTTTTTGCTGAGAAATGACAGTACAGTAACTGTTACAGTCACTGTTGCTTGTTTTAAAGCTGATTTATGATTATTGTAATGAAATTTATCTTGCCAGTTGCCACTCAAGGATGCTTTTTTTGTTATTGATAATTACACACCCTTTGCATATCAACACCACATCTAAATACATTTTATATAAACAAAAGTAAATGGTAAATGGACTGCATTTATCCACCTTATTCCTAGCCCCCATGATACCTTACGTGAATTACGGGCATGACTTCCGGCGCATCCTGTCACTGAACCGGAATCGGCGTTTTCCATGTTATGCTAACCGTCTTTCTTGGAGCGATTTGTACGGTATCTCAGTCATCCATGTAGATCTAGCCAGCCACATTAGATAATGATGTAGGAACACAACCTCACGGAGCTCAAAAAGGGTGAAATAAGAATACCTTTTCCATCTGTAATATAAAAATGATTGGGAAGATGAAGTGAAGAAGTGGCCTTGTATCCAAGTTCAGATTTGTGATTGATATGGATTTTCAAATTAATCCACGAGATTTTTAAAGTTTATTCAGATGAAGAAGTAGGAGAATTTTCTCAACCCGTAAAGGAACACTTCATCCTTCAGTTTATCACAAACACTCAAATTCAACACATCTGGTTTTCACTGGACAGTAATGGTATGAACAATTATCTGAAAAGTAACTAGTAATTAAAACTGTCAGACGAATGAAGTGAAGTAAAACGTACAATATTTTCCTCTGAGTAGAAGTTCCTCTGAGTAGAAGTACAAAGTTGCACAACATAGAAATACTCAAGTAAATCACAAGTGCCTCGGATTTGTACTTCAGTACAGTACTTAGTTACATTACAGCACTGGTGGTTAGTCATGTTGACTGTGTTAAATCATTGTGTATATTTCTCGAAATACGCTCTCCTCTCAAATTTACAAGAGCTGCACAGATTTTTAGTATCCTGTCCATTTTAGGGACCAAATGAATAGGCACAGTTTGTGAGAGGATCTTGTACACTTTAAGACGCCTTATTGCTCGTTCAACATGAATGCGAACATTTGCAATGCATCGTGTGCAAGTGACCTGCTCATTTGTCAGCTGGCAGTTCTTGCGTGTAAACACAGGCATGATTAAGCATACATCCCGTTCCTCTAGCAAGTCCCTAATCGTGAAGTGACAGTTCCCCATCACCTCATCTCCAGCACGCAAATGGTCAAGAAACCCTGAGTTCTGTGTAATGAACCTATCACTACATTTGCTACCGTAAGCCTCTGAAATGAACATAAGAATTCCAGATGGAGCAGTTGGTACAACATAGTTGACAGTACCCTCTTTGTCTAGCTGTGAATATCCCCTCTCAGCTGCTGTCAGGGTACATGAAGCAAAGCCAATAGGCTTTTCTGAATGGTCCTCCATCACACGTGAGAGAACTGCCCTGACTCCACAGGGTGAGGCGTCACATGAAAGGGAGATCTCCTTGCCGGGGTCATAGTGAATGAGCAACTTTGCTGAGTGAAGAAGTTCTTTCACTTTGAAAGCTTCCTCCTGCTCCTTCCACTGCCACTTAGTGTCACTATGAAGCAGCTTGTACAGTGGGGCCAAGACCTTTGCGAGGTCAGGAAGAAACTTTCCATAATAATTCACCATACCCAAAAATGATCTGAGTTCAGTGACGCTCTTGGGGCTTGGAGCCTCCTTGATAGCTCGCACTTTGTCTTCCACTCGCCAGAGCCCTTCAGCTGAGATTTATGTCCCTAGTAGGTTACACTCGGTGCCAGGAAGACACATTTACTGTGTTTCAATCGCAGCCCTGCATCCGAGAGCTTCTTCAGCACCTGTTCCAAGTTAGCCAGATGCTCTGCCTCCGTGGCCCCTGTGACCAGAATATCGTCTAGGTACACTGCTACATGCAGAATCCCCTGCAGCAACGACTCCATTGTCCTTTGGAAAATGGTTGGGCTGGAGGCCACTCCAAAAACCAGTCGATTTTATTTGAACAATCCTTTGTGAGTGTTGATTGTGATGTATTCTTTTGAATCCTCGTCGTCGTCGAGCAGCAGCTGTTGATAAGTGTGGTTCATGTCCAGTTTTGTGAATAGCTTACCCCCTGCCAGGGTTGCAAACAGGTCCTCCACCTGTGACAATTGATACTCTTCCAGTTTAGAGACCTGATTCACCGTGAGCTTATAGTCCCCACAAATCCTTGCCGTTTTGTCCTCCTTCAAAACTGGAACAATGGGAGCTGCCGACCATGAAAACTGGACGGGCTCAATGATGCCCAGTTTATGTAAATGCTCCAGCTCCTCCTCGGCTTTGCTTTTCATGGCATAGGGCACCCACCTAGGCTTGAAAAACTGTGGTGTGGCCTCAGGGTCAACACGGAGTTTCACTGTCACGCCCCTCAGTGTGCCCAGCTCGTTCCTGAAACCATCACTGTACTGCTGCAAAATGTCCTCTGTCGTGTCGGCATACTTAATTTCATGCCAGTTGAGTCTGATTTTGTGAAGCCAGTCATGGCACAGAAGACTGGGCCCCCTGTCCTTAGCTATCACCAGCCTGGCTCCTGCTTTCTGGCCCTAAGCTGCAATGTCCACATGTAACACCCCTAAATGAGGTATGGGCTGCCCCATGTAAGTCCTGAGTTTGAGCTTTGATGGCCTGATGGGAGGCAGATTAGACCCCCATGTCCTCCTGTAGGTCTCTTCACTGATGACTGATGCCGTTGCCCCTGAATTGACCTCAAACTTAATGTCCCAGCCCCTCACATTGACTGTGGCATAATAGGGCTTGGGTGGTTCCTCATCTGTTTCTACCCCAAACATGTTGTAGGAACACTGTGCCTCCTCATCTGCTTCTTCTAGGTGATGTGTGGCTGCCTGAGCATGTTTATCTTTCCCCTGTCCAGGCTTCCCCTTTCCTTTTGCATTACTGCACTTGTTAGATAATTGTCCCTTTTTGCTACAAGCATGACAGACGGTGTTGTTGAATTTGCAATCATTTGCATAGTGTGCCCCTCCACACCGAAAACATCCCACCTGCTTTGCACGCTTACCATTCTGTCTCCTAACTTGGTGTACTGCTGCTGTCTGCGACCCTCCATTTCCTTTCTGGATATCCTTAGCATTATCAGCAGCCCCCTCCATCCCTTGGGAAATCTCCAGGGCTCTCTTGAAAGTCAGTGGTGGGGTTTCCCCCAGCAGGCAGCGTTGTATGGCATCGTTATTAATGCTGCGCACTAATCTGTCCCAGAGCATATCATCCAAAACTGCCCCAAACTCACAATACTCTGACAGCTGCTGTAGCTCTGCTACAAAGTTGGCTACAAACTCACCCGGCTTCCTGAAATGGCTGTGAAACTTGAAACGTTGGGCCATCACAGAAGGTTTTGGATTGTGGTGGTTCCCCGTGAGCCTGACCAGTTCATCATATGGGATAGCCCCCGGTTTCCACGGTGTGGCCAAGTTTCTTATCAGCTTATAAATATTTGCCCCTCACGCATTCAGGAGTATAGAGCACTTTTTAGCCTCCTCGGTAATCCCATTTGCAGAGAAAAATTGTCCCAACCTCTCCTCATACTCGATCCAGTCCTCATTTCCCTCCACAAACTCACTGATAGTCCCAAATGTAGCCATCTGCACACAAGGCTCCTCATCCCCGCGCTGCTCTTCCTTGGCGCTGCCGCTCATTCATAGCTGCCTAGCTAACTAGCACACTGTAGCCTATCTCAGCTAACAAAAACAGGATGACACGTCCATGAAAAACCAGTTCACTTCATCATCAAAAATATGTGGTAACTCCAGCTTAGAGAAAAGGACCCTACGACAACTTCTTGTCTTTTGAATTAACTTTATCTAGGAATGGCAAAGCTTGACAGTAACATGCAGCAGTGTGCACTGTGAACATCCGACAAGTTGGACAGCGTAACACACACACACACATACACACACACACACACACACACACACACACACACACATATACCTGAAACACAGCCAGTCTTTTCAAAATAAAGCTCCAAAATAAAAGCTCTTGTTACAACAGTAGCATATTAACAAAGTATTTAGTTACTCTGTGAAGTCTGAATGACTTTAAAAGAGATATTTAAATGGTAATAGCTCACTTCTCTAATGTCCTGCTGCTCTTTCCAGTTCTCCTCATCTTTCCTCCTGCCTCAGTTAGGAGGTTTACACACCTGTCTGAATATTCTAGGGGCCACATTTTGGAAGCAGTGTCATGGCTTAGCTGTTGGTACACAAAGGGGCACAGCTATGTCATGGGTGGTGGTGTTTGTTCAGTGCTTTTGACTGAGGAAATTCTCGAGTTGGCTTTCTGTACTTGTCAGCCACGATCTTTAGTGGTCAGTGATTTATGGAAGCAGTGGCAAAGTGTGTTTACTGAGAAACAGCTTCCCTGGGATGAGCTATGACCACACACACACACACACACACACACACACACACACACACACACACACACTCATAATGATGAGTGAAACTTGGATCTGTTTCCGTTTACAAGCAAAAACCAAGTGGCTTACAAACATAGAAAAACACATGCGCACACAGAAGGAAAGCTGTGATGAGTTATGGGGATGAGCCTGTGGTCGGCATGGTTGTGATGGATGGAGCATGCAGTCAGTTTGTTCACGCTGTGAATAATGTACCTGTGTGGCCTCCATCTCTGTGCTCTCCGTCCTTCTCCCTTCCCTTCTATCTTTTTCCCTCCCACCTCCTTTGTGTTCTGAACCTGACTCTCCTCCTCTGTTTGTGTCTCTCCCCTTTCCCCCTCTTTTTATTTGCCCCATCTTGCTCTCAACCCTACACCACCATCTTTTACTTCTTTCTTTCCCATCTCCTCCTCTCTGTTACTTGTGGATTCTCATCACTTCTTCCTCCCACCTCAGCTCTTTTGGTCCGAGCAGTTGGTAATATGAACTCTGTGAGCCAGATTTAGTGTCCGGAGTGCCCTCAGTCGACAGATGATGTGCCTACGGCCACATGTTCGGCCACGATGTCTCCTGACATTTTTTTTATTGCCTTTTCTGACTGCTAATATCGCCATACTCATGGGAAATTTGACACGATAGATCAGTGGTACTCAACCTTGCCCTACTCGGGCGCCACATTGACAAAAAAATATTTTTGCAAGAGCCACAATCCAAAAATGTCCTTTTTCTCCCTGAAACCATTATGCATTTGAGAATAAGGATAATATGTTATTAAGGAATGAAAGCAGGATGTATAGTGCAGTAACTGTAATTTATTATTATTATCATTGCAACCACAAATGTCATTACTGGCAGTGTTTCAACAGTATCAATAAACAATCATTACTAAATGATTTCCAAGTGCTAATCACAAAGTCCATAACGGCAGGTAACACACAGCACATTGCTAATCATCACAGTCTATAACGGCATAACACAGCTCACGGCTGATCATCACAGTCCATAACAACATAACACACAGCACATTGCTGATCATCACAGTCCATAACAGCATAACACACAGCACATTGCTGATCATCATAGTCCATAACAACATAACACACAGCACATCGCTGATCATCATAGTCCATAACAACATAACACACAGCATGTTGCTGATCATCATAGTCCATAAGAGCAGGTAACACACACTCCATAAAAGCATAACACAAAACACATTGCTGATCATCACAGTCCATAACTGCAGGTAACACAGCACATTGCTTATAATGAAAGTCCATAACAGCAGGTAGTCTGCCTCTTTTCTCTGTGATGGTCCCCTTTCTCTCTCCTGTCTCCCCCCTGAAGGGAAAAAAGGTAACAGACTTTCAGCTCTACTATAGCTTACATTAGTATTTCAGACTAGAAGGGGTTGTCAGAAGAGCAACGTTGAACTTACTTCACTCAGCGTGATTTCTGACACTCCTTCTGCCGCACAACGGATTTGTAGTCAGGCTCTGTGCTGGAAACGGCGATCCGAAGGGCCTCTGTTGTGTACTGCAGACTCGATCTGTTTCAGTTGTGACATTTTATTTTTGAGAGCAGAGAGAATGCTGCTTCATGTAGATGGAAACATTGAGATGATGTGTCCTGCACGTCTGGATATGTTTGGGAGATGCCCCACCAATTTCCAAAAGTCCACGACATCTTTAATGTGAAACAGACGCTGAAATTCATCCGAGCCCTTTAACTCCACAAACTCCATTTGAAGCTGCACAAGTCCAAGCTGATCGCTTATTTGCTTCATTTCATTGACCTCAATCAGGAAGGGGTTTTTCACAAGTAGAAAAACATTGCCTTGACCTTGAAGTCACAAAATCTTGATTTGTAGTTTTGCTTGAGCTCAGTTCGCACATCACAGAATTGTGACTGACAGGACAGGGGCAGCATCCGCATGCAGCATCACTTTCTGCACGGTGGGGATGAAGCGGTAATCAGTACCGTGGACACTTTGTTCAAGTACATCCAATTTGTCAGAAAATCCTCTGACAGCCGTGTAGAGCTCACACACGGTCTTGTTTCTTACCTGCATCTTGACATTAAGTTCGTTCAAGTGTTGTGTAATGTCACACAGGAAAGCAGCAGAAAGCACCCACTCCTTGTCATCCAAAAAGTTAAATCGGGAAGTCTCCCCTTAGCTGACAATAAAAGCTTTCAGTGGTTCAACCAGGTCCATAAAATGTGCAAGCATACGTCCTTTAGATAGCCATCTAATCACAGTGTGTAACACCAAATCCTCGTAGTGAGTGTTAAACTCTTCACGTAGCAATTTAAAGTTCAAGTGGTTTCTTGCACGGGCCCTGATGTAATTAACCACTTCGATTACATTTGCCATCACATCATTCAGACACTTGAACTTCGCAAAAAAGACTTGGTGCACAATACAGTGGTATAAAAAATGTCCTCAGCAACTCCTTCGTTTTTCAGTGCCTCTTTCAGCAAAGCCGCGGCCCCGTTTCTCCTACCAAGCATCACCAGCTTGCTATCTGTTGTGAATGCTGTGATTTTTTTTTTCTTGTCCAATGTTAAACCCTGCTAATGCTTCCAGTACAGCGGTTTTTATCTCCATGCCCATTGTTCCATTTACCAGTGGAGCTATGTCAAGCAGTTCTTCTGTAATGTCAAACTGATTGTTGACCCCTTGGACAAAGATGAGTAATTGTGGCGTGTCGTTGATATCCAGGCTTTCGTCCATTGCAATGCTGACAAACTCGGCGGATGACAGTTTCTCCTTAAGAATATTTTCAGTGTTCTCTGAAATGTCTGATGACCTCCTAGCCACAGTAGAAGTTTTTTTTTACCTCTCGTTCCAGGTCTTTTTTCTCGGGAAACAACGTCAAACAGGCAAGCAGTATATGTGATCCTTCACCATTTCTCCATCAGCATAAGGCTTCATCTTTTTCATCAGTTCTTGTGTGATTTTTGTAGGATGCCTCTGTCGCTCTTTGACTAGTAATAGTGTGGAAGAAGTTTTTCTGAGCAGCTAAGGGCTCTCCACCTTTCGGAAAGTCGGTACTAAACCTTGGGTGTTTTGTTTCATGATGGCGCTGCACATTGGACCTTTTCAATTGTGAAATCACATCACAAAGCAGACAGATGCATTTTCCTGAACCGCTGGACACGGAGAAAAACTCGAGTTGCCAGTCCTCTGTAAATGTTCACTATTCCTCTTCATATTTGTGCGTCATATGTTCTTTCGCCATTTTAGCTTTGTGCTATGTCAGTTTTCCCAGTGTGATTGAGTTTGCCCTTGTCTCTCGTGCCTGCAATCAGAGTGCGAGACTTGAGAGATATTGTGATTGGTTGTTCAGACGGTTGAGGGGTGGGAGCGCAATAGATTGATGTGACTTGCGAATGAATGAGAATGAAATGTTGATGAATTCTGCTGACAATGTTTTTTGTTTTTTTTTAAAAGCTTTTTATATATATATATATATATATATATATTTTTTTTTTTAGAGCCACAACTAGTCATAAAGGAGCCGCGGGTTGAGTATCACTGTGATAGATATTTTTATGATAGCTGCTTACATGTGTAAGAATCTGTGTCTCACTATCCAATATTTGACTTTATCACTCTCTTGGTTTTCCCTCTTTTAATGTCCAAGGTATCAACATGGATGGTTTCCAAACCAGTGGCAGCTCTTGACAAATTTCTCAGGGGGGGCAATTGTTGCAATGATGGCTAAGGTGACCCGTTCAATGGGTAAATTAATAGGTAGCTAGACAATTGTCACAATGTTTTTTTTTTTTCTGGTCAACTCACATAGCAATACCACCGGTAACCACTAGATAGAAACACACAACACAAAGAGTTTCCCTCTAGCTAGATAAGCTACATACTATATGCTAGGCCTATCTGTGTAAAGTTAAATCCAGGAGTCATCATAAATAAAAAATATTGGCTCTACAATGAATATGATCAATCCACTATAGTCAACAGATACATTGTCATCAGTCAGTTTACCTTCAAATACCTTTGAACATGGAGAAAGATATCTGCTTTACCATTAATAAACAAGGGGACTATATACAAGTCAAAAACAGAAGTATTAATTTACAGTTCTTTAAAGTATTGGGGGTTTTTTCCATTGCAAATGGCTTACAAAAGCACTGGCACAATAACTAATTATCAGATAGAAAATATTTAGTATCTAGTGCCAGTAAATTGCATGGCATGAACGTTCATATAACTGTCACCTATGAAAAGTGAGAATGGTATGGTATGATTGTAAACATGATAACAAACATAAACTGCAAGTACACAATAGTTTATAGAAATGCAAGTAATAAAAGGGTAGTATATTCAAATTCCTCAGCATTGCACAAACAATCTATTTACAGAAACAAACAGTAAATACAAAGTCTGGCTATTTGAACAGATTGCCTGAACATTTTAAAGATTTTGTGCAGCTTAATTATCTTTAAGTGCAAATGAAAGTGTACCCATTCAACCCTGAACTATAAATAGTAATAGAATGGCAATAGCAATAGGATAGAATAGAAAATAGAATAGGGAAGTGGAATAGAAAATAGAAAAGTGAAGTGGCTCTTCACATCTTGTAATTTCTGTTTTTTTAATTTTTATCAAGGATACCACCAGAGGGCTATTTACTGTAACAAAAGAAGAATAAAGAAATCCCAAAAGTGTTACGGGACACTCAGGAAGGACTCAGGCGCGGACACAAAACTTGCTTCCAACTGACATCAGAGTTTATTACAGGGGGCCAGCTAAGGCGACAACACACAGTGGAGGGAATTGGGCTGAGCTTCCTTAGGCTGGGGAAACAGGACCGGGGGCAGAGGCTGTGGGTGGTGGAGAGAGTCAGGCAGAGCAGAGATCTGGAGCAGGTGAAAATCTGGAGAACAGGGACCGGAGGCAGAGCAGGATGACTGCAGTGAAAAGGAGAATATCAGTCAATCAGCAGGTTCAAAAAAATACAGACAAAAAACAGATTTGCGAGCAAGGGCTGGATGCAGTACACTGACGGCTCAGAGGCTACGATCTGGCAGGGTGGAAGTGGCAGTGCTGGTCTTTTATAGCAGGTTGGCTTGATTATGGAAAGTGTTGCAGCTGGTGAGGCTCTGCTCACCTATCTCCACTCACACACACAGAGAGAGAGAGAGAGAGAGAGAGAGAGAGAGAGAGAGAGAGAGAGAGAGAGAGAGAGAGAGACTCGAGGAGTGGCTCAGGTTAAGCAGCTTTTGAGGTGGAGGGTGTGGCAGGAGGGACAGATGTAACAAAAAGTGAGGCTTGTCCTAGTGTTGTCAGTGCATCTTGGCTTTACACATTTCACAAAGACCAAACCAGAATGATGAGGTGCTACTAGGTCAAACCAGGTATAAGCAATTCTGATAGTTACACATTCACAGCTTTTTTCAAAAGACCTCATGGTTTAAATGGAAAAGACATGTGCTACAGCCTAATTCACACCAACAGCTTTTGATGAAGACTGATGAAAGTGAAGCATATCATTTGTAAAAAGGGAAATACAGCAATTTGGAAAAGATTTGTAAAAATGAACACCCATCTTCTGGTCACTTGTATAGATTTGTAAAAATGAACACCCAACTTCTGGCCACTTGTATAGATCTGTAAAAATGGACACCCATCTTCTGGCCACTTGTATAGATTTGTAAAAATGAACAACCATCCTCTGGCCCCTTGTATAGATTTGTAAAAATGAACACCCAGCTTCTGGCCACTTGTATAGATTTGTAAAAAGTAACATGAACAAACATGAACAGAAATGAACATATTGCCTGAAAAACAACAATTGAATGAAAAAATAACTATTAAAAATCAACATCAACACTTAGCTGATTTTGTGTGTGTGTATGTGAGAGAGGGACAGAGACAAGAGACAGAGATTGAGAATGTGTCACTATTTAAACTACATATATTGAAATGTTGCTTGTCTCTCTTTCAAAGCAACAAAGTGATCAATAACCCTCTCATTGAAATCAGGCATGTTGCTGACTAGTTCCCTCCATGGAAAGCATGGCCAGTGCATTCAGACGTTCCTGGCCCATTGCCTTTCGCAGGAATGTCTTAATTCTCTTTAATGGTGAGAAACACCTCTCAGCTTCAGCAGTCGTCATGGGAGTGGTTATGAGGATGTTCAACAGAGCCACAGTCTCAGAAAATGTCTCCTGGAGGTTGTATCTCAGTAGATCCTGGTACAGTGCCAGTGCACCACAGCAGCCCTTGAATTCTGGATTCTCGTAGATAAGATATAGTTCTGTCTTGAGCTTTGCCTTGTTCGACATGGGATATAAGTCCCTGAGGGCAAGCAGACTAACCGTGTTTGTTATTACATGAAAATGTGAGGGCCTGATATAATTTAGAAATGAGAAGAAAATGCTAATTTCCAACACTAATATAGCTTTACTTCATGTATACATTTCGTTATGGCAAGGTTCTGTATTAAAAAGGATTGAACAATATTATTTAATCTTACCTTATGGCCTGCACACTGCTTGTGAAGCTCTAGAGGGCAAGTTTGATGAAGACTGTATCAATGTCCTTCTTCTGCAGCTGCTGGTACAGCATGTCAACGTGAGGCACTATTTCATGAAATAACTGCAGAAAAAACTGGAAGTCATCATCCTGCAACATCCTCACAAAGCTGGATGCCTCCCTCAACATGGTGTTGTCAAATGAACCTGATGTCCTGATGGATTCAAAACACTGTATGAGGTCATCTAGGTTCTCGTACATGGTGTTGATGATTCTGCTGTTAAAGTTCCATCTTGTGGATGAAGCTCTTGACAGCCATCGTGCGACAATCTGGTCAAGAATGCTGGTGCGTTTGGGTGACCAGGTAAAAAAACTGGCAATACCGCCCAGATCGGAGAAGAAAACTCTCACTGCTTGGATGTGAGAAGTGGCTTGCTGCATAATAAAATTCAGTTGGTGCGCATAGAAAAATACACATAATGGGCATTTTTGAAATGCTCACAAACCTTTTGTTGCACACCAGACTGCTCTTCCCTCATCACACTGGCTCCGTCATATGCTTGCGCAATGAGTTTCTCCTTATCACCGTCGGAAAAAAGACTGTTCAGTCTGTCCAAAAGCACACTGGCAAGCGAAGTAGACATCGCATCAATAATAGGGAGAAATTCAAAAAAGCGTTCCTGCACTGCATGGGTCGTGTCGATGTATCTCACCACAAGCACCAGTTGAGACTGTGTTGAAACATTGGTGGTCTCATCTGCTTGAATGGCTACAAATTTACAGTGGCTTGCAAAAGTATTCATACCCCTTGAACTTTTCCACATTTTGTCACGTTACGACCACAAACATAAATATATTTTATTGGAATTTTATGTGAAAGACCAACACAAAGTAGCACACAATTGTGAAGTACAAAGAAAATTGTACATGATTTTAAATTTTTTTTACAAATAAAAAACTGAAAAGTGCGGTGTGCAAAAGTATTCAGCCCCCTTTTCTCTGAGTGCAACCAATTGCCTTCAGAAGTTGCTGAATGATCGAATGTTGACCTAATGACTAAATAGAGTCAATCTGGGTGTAATCTAATCTCAGTACAAATACAGCTGTTCTGTGACGGCCTCAGAGGTTTGTTAAGAGAATATTGGGGAGCAAACAGCATCATGAAGTCCAAGGAACACACCAGACAGGTCAGGGATAAAGTTGTGGAGAGGTTTCAAGCAGGGTTAGGCTATAAAAAGATTTCCCAAGCTTTGAACATCTCACGGAGCACTGTTCAATCCATCATCTGGAAATGGAAAGAGTATGGCACAACTGCAAACCTACCAAGACACGGCCATCCACCTAAACTTACAGGCCGAACAAGGAGAGCACTGATCAGAGATGCAGCCAAGAGGCCCATGGTGACTCTGCACGAACTTCAGAGATCCACAGCTGAGGTGGGGGAATCTGTCCACAGGACAACTATTGGTTGTGCACTGCACAAATCTGGCCTTTATGGAAGAGTGGCAAGAAGAAAGCCATTGTTAAAAGAAAACCATAAGAAGTCCCGTTTGCAGTTTGCCAGAAGCCATGTGGGGGACACAGCAAACATGTGGAAGAAGGTGCTCTGGTCAGATGAGACCAAAATTGAACTTTTTGGCCTAAATGCAAAACGCTATGTGTGGCGGAAAACTAACACTGCACGTCACTCTGAACACACCATCATCCCCGCTGTCAAACATGGTGGTGGCAGCATCATGCTCTGGGGGTGCTTCTCTTCAGCAGGGACAGGGAAGATGGTCAGAGTTGATGGGAAGATGGATGGAGCCAAATACAGGGCAATCTTGGAAGAAAACCTGTTGGAGTCTGCAAAAGACTTGAGACTGGGGTGGAGGTTCACCTTCCAGCAGGACAACAACCCTAAACATAAAGGCAGGGCTACAATGGAATGGTTTAAAACAAAACAGATCCATGTGTTAGAATGGCCCAGTCAAAGTCCAGACCTAAATCCAATTGAGAATCTGTGGCAACATCTGGAAACTGCCGTTCACAAACGCTCTCCATCTAATCTGATTGAGCTTGAGCTGTTTTGCAAAGAAGAATGTGCAAAAATTTCAGTCTCTAGATGTGCAAAGCTGGTAGAGACATACCCCAAAAGACTTGCAGCTGTAATTGCAGCAAAAGGCGGTTCCACAAAGTATTGACTCGGGGGGGCTGAATACTTTTGCACACTGCACTTTTCAGTTTTTCATTTGTAATTTTTTTTTTAAATCATGTATAATTTTCTTTGTACTTCACAATTGTGTGCCACTTTGTGTTGGTCTTTCACATAAAATTCCAATAAAATATATTTATGTTTGTGGTCGAAACGTGACAAAATGTGGAAAAGTTCAAGGGGTATGAATACTTTTGCAAGCCACTGTAAAAGACTTGACCTCCTCCATTATATGTCCCCTCATGACCGCTAGCATGCATTCCAAAGGCTCGTTCTGCACAGTCTTCGAAGTGCCCTTGAAAACTAGCAGTTTTGAGGTGCTCCTCAAATGCCTCATCTAAAGATACCACCAAGTCGACAAGGCCACGAAAAATGCCAGGGTTGTTGGACCCCCTCTCACCCCCCACCCCTCGGTTCAGGGATGGTCGTTCCCTCTTGTGTATCACATTACAAAAGTTCACAAATAGTTTGAATATGAAGTTGACAAATAATGGAATATAGGCTCCCTTGTAATTATCTTGTCTTGAACATTTTCAGTGAAGTCTAAATAGTAAACAAGTGGTTAACAAATCGTAGCAGTAGTAGAAGAATCAGTCGTTAACAAATGTTGATGGTAAACAAGAGTGTTTCAATAAGCTTACATAATTCATTTCATAAATACCTGAATTTTTCACGTCTGGTTTCATAAAGTGGCTGTCGCTCCTCCTCATAATTGAACTGTGTGAATATAACAGGATTAAGCACTCCAGTAAGGAAGGATAACTGGGTTTAGCTGCAGGGTGATGTCCATGTACTTCAACAGTTCTTGCTTTTGCACATTTCCTTTCCTCAGCTTTACAAATTTAGAATTTGCCGCCGACCAAACATTTGCTTTACCAAATTGCCGTTAAACCCCAAAATAGTTTGGTGCTTTTATTTATTTATGGCCCCGTACTTAGTCTTTCACCATCATTTACACAGTGGTAAAGTACTTTAATTTGACTTACTAACATATAGAGTGCATTATTGAATTATTACTACTATAATAAATGATAATTAGGAGATCAGCGAATGCTGCCTCATGTCTGACTTTTCTTAAAATATTTAATTGAGCTGGCATAAATCAGATAGGGTTGAAAATATTACAGTCGGCAAAAAAGAGAAAATTTTGTTATGATTTTTTTTCAAAGGACACATTTGTATAACTGCCAGCAAAACATCATGATTAGTACATATTACTAGAATAAAATAACTTATCAATTGGGCTATGATATAGTAAAAAAATGAGGTGATTAAAATGTTGAGAAATCAGAAGCAACATTATACTGTAGATTATACTTGTACTGACTGATTTAAAAACGTAGACAACCTCAAACTTCTTTCTCACAAAGAAACGGCAGCTGGAGGCGACAGTCCTTATCGCTCCATTTGAAGTTGTCCTCCTTGCTGATGGCTCCACAGTGGTGGGACTGAGGCAGCTCAGGCTTCCTGTCATCCTTCCAGTTGGTGTACCTCCCAACAACCTTGTCGTTGGCCCAGATCCAGAAGCCAAGGAGACGACTCTGCGTCAGGCCGAGCCACAGTGGACCAGAAACATTCAACTGCTCTAGCCACTGCTCTGTTATATTCTGGTCACGGTCATCCTTGATCCACAGGAGGCTTTTGTGGTTTTCCTTGCAGTAGTCAAAAGCCTGCTCCCAGGTCAGCTTCTGATTGATCACTTTAATTTTCATTGAGCCTGATGAAGTGAAAATATATTTAGACTTAAAGGCGGTGACATTGATTCGTCATGTTTCTTCCTTTGGTTATTTAGGTTCAGGCAGAAGCACTATTCCAAATAAAACACACAAGGTACTTAACAATCAAGCCAAATGAAAGATGTTAGGTCTTAAAACCTTTTTTTTTCTCCTTTTTTTTCTTCTATTTTTTGGTTCAGGGTTTTGTCTCAAGCACGTGTATACAAGATTTAATCTCGAATAACAAAATTTAACAATATTTTACTGTCGTGATCTCTTGAGGTGATCCTGACTACAAAAATGCACAGTATTGTAAAAAATTGGGATCAAGATGTCGTTCAGTGGCGCAGTTCTTTTTGCATACCTTTGCTGCATAGTGAATATGCTTCGTTCGTACAACTCCACTGCTTCCATTTGGAACCACGAACAGCCACACAGTTATTGTCAGCCTCAGCCGGATAGCCTGGTTGAAAGTTTCTGGATGTAGAGCATCCTCCATCGTCCCACTCCCACTCATCATGCAACAGTCCAATCCAGAAGGTTTTGTTCTTTCCTTTGCTAATCACTTCCTGATTCTGTGTTTGGTTGCTGATGCTGACTAGGTCAGTGTGGTGTGTCCGGCAGTACCTCCGGGCCTCACACCAGTCCATCCTCTTTTCAACCAGGATGTAACTATTTTCTGGAAAACACATTGACGTTAACACAGCAATGTGGAAGCCACAGCAGAATTAAATTAATATTGTACACATATTTTTTTTAAAACATCTAGCCATTTTAATGCACAGATTTAGCAACCAATGCAATATTGTACACCTATGTTGATACTTACTTTTATTGTAGCACATGAAAGATTTTTTGTCGGAGCAGTCAAAACCAATCCACGTTTCGTTGGCAATAGCTTCACATTTTTGCTCTCTCACTCCCAAAGATACGATGGAGGCATTGAATGTGAACGAGACATTATTTGACCAAGTAGCGACAGTACCTTGGGTGCGGCGACGAAGACCGAGCCAACAACTTCTGTCAAAGCAAATATGCGAAATTAACTTTTCATCATCGTCGTCATAAACTGTTACCGATGTCGACTGTGTCATGGCACACTTCTGTTTACTGCTAGTGAAAGAGAAATAATCCGTCCTGCTGCGATTGAATCCTCTCAGGTGACTTGATGTTAGTGTTGAGTGAAAGAAGCCTGCGGGAGAAGAGAGAAAAGAGAGAGAGAAAAAAAGGGAAGGTGAGAAAAATATATTTACAATTTGTTCTTTGGTGATGAAATTAATTAATAAGGGCTAATTAATAATGGTGTGGGGATTTAGGTGAACAGGTTACAATATCTCACATGGTGTAAATAAGTTGTTCAACTGATGTTGTAACCCCTCAGAGAAACACACACACACACACACACACACACAACTGTTGTGTTCAAAATAGCGAAGAGATCAAAATGTTATCGCAGCAGCGCCAATAGAAATGATAGAACTGGATATAATACACTAATATATTTTATATAATTATTATGCTAGTTAATGTTCCCATATCAAGAGCTTTTGATCACATCACCAATATTAATAAACATGAGTCATAAAAAAAGCTAAAAAAAAGTGGTGGGGGTAATATTCTTTGGGGTTAAGGAGCTAAAAAGACTGTAAAAGGGAGATGGTGAAATAGAACAGACCCTTACCTGAAGATAGCAGTAATAACAGAGGGGTCATCTCCATGGTAACTGCAAGGTCAAATGCTGGTTGAGTGAAATGACAAAATGAGAGCCAGAGAGATCAGAATCAAAGTGTTCTGGTCCTGGACTGCCAGTGAAATATAAAGAGGAAATATGCTACCACTGTGCTTCAGATATGAAAAGATTGTTTCATTTCTTATTTGACATGATATAGTTTTGAAATATGATTTGGTGACAATTCCAATTTCCTTAGCAACCGTGCTGCCTCACTGTCAGCACTCGCTGTGCCGGACCAGCACAGAGTCCACCGGTTTCAAGCGATGCCAAGGATGGCGATTCTGTCTTTGTGGTGCTCGTTGTTGTCAGATGGTGTCCCTCTAACTAAAGGACTCTCAGGCAAACTCCGTCTTCCACACACTGAATTGATGCTTTTTCAAGTGTTAATCGTGAGAATCAGAGAGAAATTCATGACTCACCTATTTGTAAACATGGGATTTATTCCTGAATTTTTTTTTTGTTATCTATTAAGAAATCTGACCATTTAGGTTTCTCTATTCATTGGTGTAGATATACAGGGTTTTTTTACTTCTTTATATCATTAATTGTGACCTGAACCAATGACATTTAAATTTTTAGCCTATATTGACCCTCACCAATTAATGCTGTGAAGGGTTGTTCTGCTAAAAAGCATGCATACACAGCGTGAAATGGCATTATACAGCTTCTCTCAAAAACTTGTCTTTAATGCCAGCAGGTCCTGAATTATTAATAATTAATAATAACAAGAGCGATGATGTTGATGATAAAGATGAGAATTTTTTTTTTTGCATCTGTTGAGTATAAAATCACAAGCTCAGTTTTCAAAATCTTCCACTCTCATTTTCAACTTGTGTTATTGCCATGGACGCATGAGTGAATTTTAAATTAGACATTGATCTGCCATTTGAGCTGATATATTAAGTAATCCAGAAACAGGCTGATAAACAACGCTAGACTGCAGAGATGAGAGCAGAAGTTACAGCATATTCTAATGTAATTTTTAAAACGAAGCGCTGTAACAAAATAGCCTGTGCTGGGAGTTAAGCGGTCGCTCACAGCTGCAGTGATATTACAGTACTTTTACATTCCTCATGAACTGCAAGACATTTAAGCCTTTTTTGGGTGAAAATGAATGGAGTATTTTCTTAATAGAGACAATGGGCTAATGAACATGAAGGACATTTGTTTCATTGTTATATAATCAAATTCTATTTTGTTACGGTTTGAATTGAGTTGAATTTCCTTCAGTTTAATAAATACGGTATATCACTTTTACTTTGGAGCCCGGTGTTATGAGGATAAGTAGCCAAAAGAGATATTTAATTCATATTTTTCTTAGTTCGAGGACAATAATATCAGCTTTGTTTGATTGCATATGAGATAAATATGAGTAAATGCCTGTGTGCATATAGCTGGAGGGTTTTGTGTCACTTTACATATTCTTCATGTGTGATGCATCTCTTTGTGAGAGAAATGTATCAACAAACAATTTGAAGTATTGTCCAAAACAAGTTTCTCACAAAACCAAGTGTATCCTTACCTGATCCGCCGAGGTTGGTGTTGTCCTGCAGAATGGTAAGGAAGCCTCATGCTCTCTGATTATAAATGCTGCGTCAGACCAAATCTAAAAACTGTGAGCAGCTCCCTATGAAAATGACATCCAACCAGACCAGTTATGCAAATTTATTTGACAGGTTTCAAGGAACCAGACTAATTTGACAGGCTTCCAGAGAAAGTGATTAAGGCCAAACAAGAATTTATTCTGAATTTATTGTGACTGTTTAAACTGTTTAAACACCCCAGACTACAATAATTCAATTTAAATTCAGTTCAATTTAATTCAATTCAATGTATTGTCATTAAAAACAATGTGCAGGCACATGTTAAAAATGAAATGAGGGCTGTGGCTTCACCAAACAGTGCAAGACAGACACAGACAAACACAGCAAACACAGTATAAGATATACACACATCAAGACCAAAAGCTAAGATAATTTTAAAAAGAGCAAGAGTACAAAATATTTAAAAATACCTACAGACATTCAGTGGGTGGCCAGGTTCAGGTGGGCAACAGCTTGTGGAAAGAAGCTGTTTTTGAGCCTGGTAGTTTGGGCTCTGAGGCTCCTGTAGCGCCTCCCAGAGCGCAGGGGGGAGAACAGTCCATGGTTGGGGTGGGTGGGATCTCTGCTGATGCTCAGACCCCTTCGAAGGCAGTGTTTGTGATAAATGTCTTTTATGGCTGGGAGCTGGGTACCGGTGATATGCTGGGCTGCCTTGACGATCCGCTGCAGAGCTTTCTGGTCTACTGAGGTGCAGTTGCCGTACCACACTGAGATGCAGCTGGTCAGGATGCTCTCTGTGGTGCAGTGGTAGAAGTTGGTGAGAATTTTGGGGGATAGACGGGCGCTCCTCAGCCTCCTCAGGAAATGCAGGCATTGTTGGGCCTTTTTCACAAGGGCCTGGGTGTTTAATGTCCAGGAATAATTGGAATAAGGATTAAGTTTAAAACAACAAAAACCAGCTAATTTGTATGAAGCAAGTGCGACATGCAATGAAGCTGTGTGAATCTTTACTTAAAGTGACTTTTCTGAATTAACTTGGCAAAAATAATTATACTGTATTAAGTGATGCACAGTTACGTTTTCTTCTTGAGTAAGCAATGAATAAATGATATGGGACATCAAAACAGAAAACAGCAGGACACCAACATTCATATATGACGGCAAACTATTCATTAAAAAAGGAAGCATTCATTCCCAAAGTGTCACCTCAGTATTTCTATGAAGAGAATACACAAAAAAGCCAATCATCTGATAGCGCAGCGCAAAGTAAAAGATCTAAAGATTTGATGTGCTACACATTTTACTGTGTTTTAATTGATTTTGCAAGAATCCCAAGGCAAACCAAGTAATATGAAAAATATTAAAGCTGGAATCTGGGATTTTTCCCTGTTGATGAACAATCATTTTATCCATCTGGACCATAAGGAGTCATACGGAGTATTACATGGCATCTTTGCCATGGTTGGAGATGCTCTTCATATACCGCTGTAGACACTTTTGACTGTATAGGATGAACACAGGTGCAGTGGCAAACACCTTCCTCCTCAAAACGGAAATTAAATTAAGTTTCCTTTATTAATCCCCTTGGGGAAATTCATTTATTGCAATTTAACCCATCCTAGCTGTGATCTGTGTAGCTAGGAGCAGTGGGCTGTCGCCTTCATGCTGTGCCGGGGGACCAACTCCAGTTCTTTTCCCGTTGCCTTGGTCAGGGGCACAGACAGGAGTATAAACCCTAACATGCATGTTTCTTTTTGATAGTGGGGGAAACCAGAGCACCCGAAGAAAACCCACCGCAGACACGGAGAGAACATGTAAACTCCACACAAAGGACGACTTGGGATGACCCCCCAGATTGGACAACCCCGAGGTTCAAACCCAGGACCTACTTGCTGTGAGGTGACAGTGCTAACCACTGGGCCACCATGCCGCCCAAAAGGATTGAAATGTGATGACGATGTGGTCATGCTTCTGTTGGACAGCTAATCTAATAATTCTACAATCAGTAATTACGGTAGAAAAATGTTCCCTTTAGTTTGATGTATTTATTAATACTTTAAATTGCCTGTGTTCACTGTTGTCCCAAGATGCTTTTTTTTACAAGGGTGAGATCTGTTTTGATGGTGCACAAATGACAATGGCTGCTTCACCCTGTTTGTAGTTCTCACTGCCAGTGTGAGGGACTATGAGAAAAGTGGGAAATCTTGGAATACAACTTTATACTGTAGATCAGGGATGGATGGGCAACTTCGATGATAGAGAGGGCCACAAAAATCTTATCCTCACTACCTGAGGGCCAGATTGTGACCGTGCACTTCCACCCGTGAGATACTGTAACCTCATCACTCAATTAACCAATTATAGCAACTAATTTAATGAAAAGAATAAAATATATACCAGTAATCAAAAATGTATTGTACCAACATTTCTATTTAATGAGCTTAACACCAAAACAAAACATCCACATTCCTGAGTGACATACCATTATTTCAGTGCAATGGGGTCTCAAAAATCATTACTCAATAATGGTACAAAAGTTAATATTCACACTAAGTGCAACAACTAATATTCATGTTTTGTAGTGCATTTCTACTCTGCTCTCCCATTCCATGACATGTTTCAAATAAACGTGCATTTAGCTCAAAATGGTAAATGGACTGCATTTTATATAGTGCTTTTCTAGTCTACCGACCACTCAAAGCGTCTTTTTTTTTTTTTTACAATGTAATGCCTTACATTCACCCATTCACACAAACATTCTTACACTGATGAAGGAAAGCCATTGAAACTCACCCACAGGTGGATCAGTATAAAATTCTGTCTTAATGAGATACTTGTGGCCTCTCCTGCTGCCGTACAATAGACTGAATGTCACTGTCAATGTTTGTGCATCCAATCTGCATGAGCTGGAACAGAGTTTCATCTGTCAGCCTGTTTCTGTCTTTTCACTTGATGTGCTTCATTGTTGAGAAGCTGCTCTCGCAGTTGTAAGTGCTCCCAAACATGCTGGCCATTGAGAGTCCAAAATCCCTGAGGAGTGGAAAGTGGGACTCGGGTAGTAGTCTCCAAAATGAAATTCCCTCTCATTGCACTTTTCTTGAAAGAAGTGGTCTGAAGTTCAAGTTGCAACTCTGGAGGTTGCTCACTGACAGCAGTAGAGAGGGGGGGGTCAGTGAAAAATGCATTTCATGGCTGTATGGCGTGGACATCTTGAAAGCGGTCCTTGCACTGCTGCTGCAGTGTTTCTCTGTCTACTCTGTACTTGAGAAATGTTTTCTCACATTCGGGGACGTCTTTGCGCATCTCTTCACAGGCGGGAAAGTGATTCAAATTTGGATGGTCAGATGAAAAGCCCTCTTTGAACAGGGCTAATTTACGCTTAAATGAGATCCGACACAGTTTGGCCTCTCCCCTGCAACTGCATATTAAGGTGATTAAGATGCGAGGTCATATCCTTAAGGAAGGCCATGTCACAGAGAAAATCTGTATCCCTGAGTTTACTGCAGTAAGCACTTGTATCACACTGAATGCTGTCCTCCAAGAACACTGGGATTTCAGTGCGCAGTGCAAAAAAACCCTCTCCAAGCACTTCCCGCAGCTCATCCATCTGATCTTAGTGTGCATCTGTGAATCCCCATAAGCAGCACTCACTTCATCCAAAAAAAGCTACAAACCTCCTATGATTGAGAGACCTGTTCCTGCCTCGAATGAGATTGGTAGCCTTGGTAACTCAATCCATGACATGGCTGAAGTTCATTGTCTTGGCACAGAGGGCCTCCTGTAAGATGAAAATTAAATAGGATTTAGCCTATTATAAAAATTCTCACAAAGAAAACCCACATTCATAACCATACATTAATAGTAAGTTAGCAATAATGTTACCCACCTGATGTATGACGTAGGGCAATATTGGACAGTCAATGCCACTCTGTTGGAGGAGCCTGGCGAATCCAGTACGTCTTCCTCGGATTGATGGCGCACCATTGGTACCAACAGCTGAAAGCTTGTTAAAGCCCCCATGCTTACTAACAACACTTTTAGCGACGTTGAAAACGTCCTTGCCTTTGTTGGTGTCATGCAAAGACACCAATTTCAGTACACCCTTGTGCACTTCAAATGAACTGTCATTGACACTTGTGTAAATGAGGACCTGGCTAACATCCATCACATCTGTACTCTCATCCAACGCTAAGGAGAAGTACTTGCAGTCATGTATGACTTGTTTTAGCTTTCCCTCGACATAATTTTGAATGTCAAAAATGTTTCGCTTCACTGTGTGACGGGACAGAGAAACCGTTCCAAGTTCTTAGCCATGTTATCATCTCCAAAAGCTTTAGCTATCACTGCTGTACATAACTTCACTGTTTCGCCATCTAACAAGGGCTTCTTTGCTTTAGCAAGCTCAAGGGAAACAGCATGAGACACCTTTTGAGAGGACTCCCGTGTAGACGTGGCTTTGGTAAAAAGGCTCTGCTGTCGGTGTATTTTTCCTTTGAGGTTAGCGATGATAGCGGCTCTGGCACCTCCGGTGTACATGCCATGTTTGTCTTTGTGTGTGGCATTGTAGTGGTGGCTCAAGTTGAAATCCTTCAAGGCTGATTTTCTTTCCAGGCACATGAAACACATATGTTTGCCTTTGAATTCTGTAAAACGATATTCAGTTTCCCATCTTGCCTAGAAGACACGGTTCTCAAGGTCAAGTTTTTTTTGCTGCTCATGTTTCTCCTCATGGCGTGTCGTGGAAGAGGCCCGCTGAGACCAAGACGAGACCATGTGCAAGCAGTTGCTTGGCTACAGGCCTCTTGTGTTTTGAGAGAGCGCCCTCTACCAGTGGACAGTATAATTACAATTGGGATCCAGTTCAAATGTGGTCAAATGGCCCACTTGCTTCCAATGCCCGTGAAACCAACAATTTATTGATATTTGGAAATTGACCCATGGGCTGTACTGAGTGGGGACGGGAGCTGAATGCAGCCCGTGGGCTGCCAGTTGCTCATGTCTGCTAGATTATACTTATACTAACTGATTTAAAAACGTAGACAACCTCAAACTTCTTTCTCACAAAGAAACGGCAGCTGGAGGCAACAGTCCTTATCGCTCCATGTGATGTTTTCCTCCTTGCTGATGGTTCCACAATGGTGGGACTGAGGCAGCTCAGGCTTCCTGCCATCCTTCCAGTTGGTGTAATCCCCAATAAACTTTTCGATGGCGCAGATCCAGAAGCTAAAGAGACGGCTCTGCCTCGCGCCAAGCCACAGTGCCCTGTAAACTTGTAGTGGTTTGGCCACTGCTCCACTATGCTCTGGTCATCAGGACCCTCAATCTAGGGAGGCTTTTGTGGTTTTCCTTGCAGTAGTCAAAAGCCTGCTCCCAGGTCAGCTTCTGATTGATCACTTTAATTTTCGTAGAGCCTGATGAAGTGAAAATATATTTAGACTTAAAGGCGGTGACATTGATTCTTTACATATCTTCCTTTGGTTATTTAGGTTTATGCAAAAAGCATTTCCGAATAGGGCAGGTTTAAAAATTACAGGACAGGAAGGGATATGCTCCCAAGCCAGTACCAACAAATAAACACATGTATATTAGCACACAGCTTACAACCAAGGGAAACTCCGTTTAACTTTATTATTTTTATGTTGTCTACATTTAATTCGGGTTTTCCACCAAAGCCAATTTACAATAGACTACATTTTTCACATTTACTGGATAGAAAATATGTTTACTGTATACCAATGTGTAAATCCCATGCTGTTAATTTGAAAGTTTGGGATAATCTTCACCGTTTTTTTTTTTTTTTTGAGACAGTTTCATTTTTTGCTCTTCTGGGTTTTGTCCTGAACACCTAGGGTCAACAAGATTTAACCATATCCATATGTTATCTCACAAGAGATAATGTTTTTTTCTTTTCTTTTTTTTTGTGTGATTCCCCCCACAGTGGCTAGCACGGTCATCTCACAGTAAGAAGGTCTTGGGTTCAAACCCCGGGGTAGTCCAACTTTGGGGTTTGTCCCGGGTCGTCCTGTGTGGAGTTTGCATGTTCTCCCTGTGTCTGCGTGGGTTTCCTCCAGGGGCTCCGGTTTCCTCCCACAGTCCAAAGACATGTAGGTCAGGTGAATCGTCCATACTAAAATTGTCCCTAGGTGTGAACATGTGGGTGTGTGTATGTGGGCCCTGTGACAGTCTGGCAGGGTGTCTCCCCACCTGCCGCCCAATGACTGCTGGGATAGGCTCCAGCATCCCCGCGACCCCGAGAGCAGGATAAGCAGTTCGGAAAATGGATGATCCCCCCCTCTTTCTCCTCAATTGTATCCGACCAATTACCCCACTCCTCTGAACCATCCTGGTCACTGCTTCACCCCCTCTGCCGATCCGGGGGGGGGGGGATGCAGACTACAGGGGGACGAAACTTGACATGGTCAATTGTGCCTGTCCTGACCAAGCTGGAGGTAACACGGGAATTCGAACCAGTGATCCCCGTGCTGGTAGGCAACAGAATAGACTGCTATGCCAACCAGACACCCATAGTTCAGTATATCTTAACCGTAAATGAATACACATAGCACGTGCACACACACACACACACACAATGGTTTGGTCTCTTTACCAATAATGTCTCTTACCTGCTGCCAGCTTCTCAGGCGTTGATGGATACTCCGTTTGGTGAATTTCGTCAGTAACATTCAAATAAAGGTATCAGTCTAGTTGAGATTTGAAGAAAAAAAAAAGCGTTTCAGACTTATTGGTTAGTTGGTCTGGGACACCGAGCCATCGTACCTGTACATGTTTATAGAGTATAAACCGCTGAAGGGAAAAGGATGAATGATTAACCAAGACACCATGGAGGGAACAGATGAGGGGCACACAACACATCACTATTGTTCTACTGAATACCTGCTTTCTGTAAAAAGTTTTATTTTTTAGGAAGCAAGAAACTGGTTCTTCTGTTATTTTTTCCACCTTCATGGTGTTTTTTAAGTTGTCACTGGCCAGGAAGGACACAGACAATAATATATTCGAAACTTGCACTACTATGCAATGTGACAAGAGGCGGAAAGGAAGGTTGATTTTTCTCTTTAAGGGCCAAATGTGTTTGACATCTTATGATAATTGCCAGTTGTTGGGATGCAAGGGTTAGAGGCCGTTTTTCGATGTGGGCCTAAATTCATTTGCTGATAAGTTTTACATTGGAAAGTCACTAAAAAGGTTATGTATGGAAGAATTTATGTTTTTTTAAACAAAACTTTTTATTACACTGAGTTATTAGTGTACTTGTTTTTGATCTAAACAATCAAAGGTGAGCTTTAAATTTTAAATTTCTTAAATAGGAACAGTTTTCATTATTGGCTAAGGTCTCGCTTGCATCGTTCCATAAAATGTTGGCAACAGGCTTAATGGTCAAGATCACCATTACATTACCATTATCATCACTAGTACACAGTGGGGAACGCATATTGGCACTTATTGTTAGGTACCAATCAATTTAATGCTTTAAATATGTCTCTCGGGACTGAGAACAATCCAGTCAGTGTTTTTGTCAACAACACCATCCCACAATGAAAAATCAGATTGACCAAAGCTGTTGCTGATGATATTATATCATGTATTCCTAGCTTTTTGTTGAAAGGGGTGAATGTTTATGTTCCCGGTATGAAGAAGACTGAATTTCAGTATTGTTCATAATTTTGCGCACCCCTTGAGTACTAGTTCATCGAAAAGAAAACACACATACACATACACGCACACACAATATACATACACACACACACGTCTCCCCTTTTTCGGATGGTGTGCGTGTGTTTTTCTCTAGTTCAGGTCCTCTACCAGAGGCCTGGGAGTATTAGGGTTGTGCAGTATCTTAGCTGTTCCTAAGATTGCACTCTTCTGGACAGAGACCTCGAATGTTCCTGGAATCTGCTGAAGCCACTCTTCCAGTTTGGGGGTCACAGTTCCTCGTGCTCTTATTACCATTGGGACAACTTTGGATTTCACCTTCCACATCTGATCTAGTTCTTCCATCAGCCCTTGGTTTTTCTTTAGCTTTTAATCCTCTTCCTTCCTGATGTTGCCATCACTCGGGATTACTACATTGATCACTATTGCAGTCTTCTGTTCCTTGTTGATTACCACAATGTCTGGTTGGTTAGCTAGCACCTGCTTGTCAGTCTCGAAGTTGAAATCCCACAGGATCTTAGCTCTGCCATTCTCAGCCACCTTTGGCAGTGTCTCCTATTTTGACTTGGAGACTTCCAGTCTGTTGTCAGTACAGATGTTCCTGTATACTATCCCAGCCACTTGGTTATATGCCTTTCAGTGTATGCTTTCCCAGCTGGCATTTTACACCCTGCTACTAAGTGCTGGACTGTCTCAGGGGCATCTTTGCATAGTCTGCACCTTGGGTCTTGTCCAGTGTGGTAGACCCCTGCCTCAACTGATCTGGTGCCCGAGTCCCTGTCCTTGTGCTGCTATGATCAGAGCCTCTGTGCTGTCCCTATATCCAGCCTTTTCTGGCCACTGGTAAGATTTCTTGATATCAGCCACGTCTTATCTGTTGATGGTACATCCCACGGAGGCGCTTAGTCTTCCATGATACCTCTTCTTCTTCCTCCCCACTGTCTTCTGCTGCCCAAGGTATTCAATCAGCAGGTTTTTCTGGGGGGCTCTCTTTCTGATGTACTCATGGATGTTCCTTGTGTCATCCTGGATAGTGGCTCTCACACTCACTAACCTTCACCCCCATCTTTTCACTTATCGTACAGTCTCAGGCTGCTGAACTTCGGGTGGAACCCTCCGTGCATTGTGAGGAGTTTCTGTGTCTTAATATCTGTGGCCTTTATCGCCTCCTTTGGCCAACTTTTTATTCTTCTCATTGAAATGGCTTCTCAGGACCTGCCTTAATCCCTGGAGGTATTTGGCTGTAGCTGACCTCCTTGCTGCCCATTTTTTGGTTTTTGTGGGGAAACCTGGCCTGAGTAGCTAAAATGTAAGAGGCAGACTCAAGACTGCTTTTACATAATAAAATTATTTATTTCCACGGTGTTGCTATATATGAAGTGAACAAACTCAACTCCCAATAATTGAGCTTGAACTAACAAATAAATGAACATAACTCAACTCACAAAAATTGAGCTTTAAATTAACAAGTAAATGAACAAAACTCAACTCATAACAATTGGAACACCTCGTGCACACATCTACACCCTGACATCCTACAGCCCACTAACAACTCCAAAGGTGCTGCTTAAATACGCCTTGAGTTGATCAGCAGCACCCGATTTTAGGCTGCACCACTATGGCAAGAAAAGCCAGCACCTGGTAACAATTGAGATGATGATGGGACAAATGGTTGTGTTCTCACCCACTTTGTCACCCCCCCCCCTCCCTTAAGACCATTACTCCTCAGAGTCACGGGACAGGAAGTCAACAACATCCTGAATCCTTGGACCTCTCCAGTCAGGGAACCTCACCCGACTGAAATGTCCCCCGCTGGATGCCCCCAGTGGTTGGGCATCAGGCCTCTCCCAAATAGCCTGGTTGTCAGACTTCTGCCTTGAGCTCAGCGGAGGAGTTAGAGATGGTTGCTGCAACTTCCAACAGGCAGGCACTCCTGATGGTCCTGCTGCACTCCCTGCTGAAGCTGGGCACACTGCTGCTGGACTCGATTCCACCTCTGCTTCTGCCGCTTGCCTTCCTGCTCCATCCTGGCACCCCTGTCGGACCGCTTCCACACCAGGTGTCGCCAAAGACTGGACATTTCAGCACAATCCAGTCAATCTGGCAGTTGACTGTTACCCCATGCTGGTCAAAGACACCATGAACCCCAGGCACATAAGCCGCCTGAAGTCTCCTCTCTCCGGTTGGCACTTCCTTCACTTTCTCCTATTGACCTGGATCCCACCACTGCTACCAAATGTGGGGAAGCCTGGCCAAAAGGAAGAGGCAGACTCAAGACTGTTTCTATATAAGAAAAATGATTTATTTACAGGGTGTAGCTACATATGAACTGAACAAAATCAACTCCCAATAATTGAGCTTGAAATAACAAATAAATAAACAAAACTCAGCTTGCAACAGTTGCGCTTTAAATTAAAAAATAAATGAACACAACTCATAACAATTGGAACATCTCATGCACACATCTACACCCTGGTGTCCTACAGCCCACTAACATCTCCAAAGCTACTGCTTAAATACTCCTTTAATTGATCAGCAGCACCTGAGTTTAGGCTACACCACTATTGCAAGGAAAGCCAACACCTGGTACCAACTGAGATGGTGATGGGACAAATGGTGGTGTTCTCACCCACTTTGTCACAGTTTTCATTTGCTTGTGAGCTACCCAGGTACTTGTAACTGCCCTGTATGTCTGTTATCCTGCCATCTCGTAATTCAACTCCTTCAGCCTTCATCACCTTTCCTCTTTTAGCCACCCTTCGACAGCACTTGTCCAGTCTGAATGACATCCCAGTGACATTGCTGTAGGTCCTGGTAAGGTGGATCGGCGAGTCAATGTCTCTTCTCATTCCTGGCATACAGCTTGATGTCATCCATGTATAGGTGGTGGGTGATGGTATCTCCATTTCTGAACCTGTATCCATAGCCACTTTTTGTGACAATCTGACTGAGAAAACAGCAGCAGGGACAGTGCATCACCTTGATATATATGCCACATTTGTTTGATTGTCTTTGAGTCGGCCTCTAGTGTTGTTTTCCACTGTCGTATTGAGTTCTTGATGAAGGCTATTAGTGTCCTGTTGGCTTTGTATAGTGCCAAGAACTCCAGTACCCATGTGTGGGGCATTGAATCATAGGCTTTCTTGTAGTCAATCCAGGCTGTGCTCAGGTTGATCTGTCTGTCTATCAACCAGTAGCTGATGCTTTGACACTCTAGTATCGCTCCCAACTCCTTTCTGAATTTTGCTCATGTATTGACTCCTGTGCCCATTCAGCTTAGCTGCCATGATGCCTGGCAGGATCTTCCATGTTGTGGAGAGGTAGGTTATCGGCCAGTAGTTTAAGCTGTTGTAGCCTTGAGTGGCTCCTTCATGATCAATATTGTTTCCCCTTGTTAGCCAGTCAGGGTGAGACCCTGATGTGATATGAGGCCTGGAAACTGCCAAACAAAGACTCACAGCTCTGGCCACTAGGCTGAAGAAATACATTAGAAAAGCAGAAGCCAAAAGAGTAAATGGCCTGTTCCTCAAAGAACCATCTGAACTGTACTCCCAGCTGGAGAGTAACAAGGGAACAACATAAGACCCACCCAGAGCAGAGACCGGGTGATATTGGAAGGATATATGGGAAAAGGAGGCTAAGCACAACACCAATGTCCAGTGTCTGGTGGACCTAAGAGCAGACCACAGCAGTCTCCCAGAACAAGAACCAGTTGTCATCACAGTGGCCGATATCCAATGACAAGTCTCGCACATAAAGAGCTGGACTGCATCAGGCCTTGACATGATTCATGGCTACTGGCGGAAGAAGCTAACCGCACTCTATGGATGCCTGGCAACACATACACACACACACACACACACACACACACACACACACACACACACACACACACACGCGCGCACACACATGCACACATATATATATTTCAAATTCAAATGGCTTTATTGGCACTACACACTACATATTGCCAAAGCAAGCGTTTAAACATTAAAAGCTAAACATTAATTAGAAAACAGCAAATAAATATATGACAGCAAATGAAACATAGTACAGCAAAGAACCATAGTACAAAACAAAACAAAGTGTCATCAAGTATAACTGCAACTACGTGTGTCAGGTGACTGTCAGTCACTGTCCCTTACCTTTTGGCAGGCAGCAACATAAACTGCTGCTAACTTACAGCTCTTTAGGTCTTCCCCTAGTAAGACTAGTAATTTTTCTAAATCTAATAGGTTAAGAAAACCTTTTATTAATTGGATTTTTTTTAAATGTGCTTCTGTAAGATGTTAAAACTTTCTACGTGGCGAGCAAGTGTAGCTCTGTTTCAGGCTCACTGAGGGTGCAGTGACAGCACAGCCTTTGCTCTGCAGGGAGCCAAGTTTTTTTGTCTCCCCTTTTCAATAGCAAGGCTCTCCTTACTCAGTCTATACTTTGAAAAGGTTCTTTTTTAGTTATTGATCAGTCACCATGTTCAAATAATCTGCTATGGTGTACTGTCGGTTTAGAGCCAGATAGCACTGCATTTTGCTCTGTGTTTTTGTTTGTGTAGCTGATGTAGTTTTGTTTTAACTGTTTCGTAATTGGATTGGGTCTGATTCGTGATGTGTTCTGTTCCTGAGGTGTGTTAATGGAGCAGGTTTGTGGTCTCAGCCTCAGGACCAGTTGGGTAAGGGGGTTCCTATTACTATTCAGCTCTTGACATTGCAGGGCTTGGTAATGATATGAGAGGGGGTCACTTAGTTTTAGATGTGTCCAAAAGTTAATTGCTGTTTTTTTGTATTTCTATTATTAGTGGGTATTGGCCTAATTCTGCCCTGCATGCATTGTTTGTAGCTTTCCTCTGAACATGTAGGAGAATCTTGCATAACTCTGCATGCAAGGTCTCAATGGGGGTTTTATCCCATTGAGTAAAGTCTTGTTTTGTAAGTGGACCCCACACTGCCATAGAGTGCAATTGGTTCAATAGCACATGCAGTTATTTTCAACCAAATTTGAATTGGTATTTCTGTTTGTTTGTTTTTTTTTTTGTTTGTTTTTTGTGGCATAGAAAGCCCCAGTGTACTTTCCCTCTCATCTCATGGACTGCTTCATTTAAATGCCCAGTTGAATTTAGTTTTAATCCTAGATAGGTGTAGTGTGTGCAGTACTCTACATGTCTTGTACCAATTGAGAACTTTGGTAGAACCTTCTGAGATCTGGATCTTCTTTGGAATATCATTATTTTGGTCTTTTTGGGGTTTACTCTCAGGGCCCGGGTCTGACAGTAATGTTCTAGCAGATCCAGGCTCTGCTGTAGGCCATCTGCTCTGGGGGACAGCAGAACCAGGTCATCTGCAAAGAGTAGGCATTTCACCTCCTGATGGTGGAGAATTACACCAGGGACAGAGGACTTTTCTAGTACAGTAGCCACTTCATTAATGTAAATATTGAAGAGTGCAGGGCTGGCTGAGGTTACAGCCCTGACAAACGCCTCACCCTTGGGTAAAGAATTCTTTTCTTTTTTGCCAATTTTTATACTGCACATTTCTCTCTCTATCTCTCTCTCTCTCTCGCCACTGTGGCATCTGTTCTACCAGTGAAAACATTGTATTCATATGAGGAATAAGATTTATGACCTCAGCTCCAAGTCAAGCTCATTGTCTCATAAAGGCAGTGTAATGTGTAAATATGAAAAAGCCTAAATGAAAAATTCCCTGTTGGGAGATGAAAAGTTTTTTTTTCTCTTGATGTCAGATAATAAACAACACAAGGGCTTAACTTTATTCGTGGACACACACAGCATGCCCCTGTTTACCATTCTCCTCTTCCCCACTAAGAGTAATTCACGCTACACTTCCTTGAAAGGACATTCACATACCATAAAATTTTCACATTGCACAAAAACCGTTAGACAGGGTATTCAGTCTTTAGGACTTAGCCTGCACAATCCAAGGCATATGATTTCATGTTCACTTTCATTAAATATTATCTTTTGTTGTCCCTGTTTGTGTCAGTATGTACAACATGTACGTCAGATTGTTGATGAGGTGGTCTAGGGTTGTTAAATGTAAAGTAAAGCACCCCAAAAAGCAATCTGGTGTATGCTGTACAATGCAATGAGGATTGCACTGACCTATACATAGGAGAAACCAAACAACCACTACACAAACGGATGGCCCAACACAGAAGGCCAAACTCCTCAGGACAAGACTCAGCAGTTTATCTACACCTAAAGGAGAAGACACACTCCTTCAAGGACAGCAACGTACACATTTTGGACAGAGAAGATAGATGGTTTGAAAGAGGGGTGAAGGAAGCCATCTATGTGAAACTGGAAAAACTATCCCTCAACAGAGGAGGAGGTCTGCGACACCACCTATCTCCCACTTACAATGCCGTCCTTTCATCTCTACCCAGGGGATTCAAGAAGCCTAGCCTCCAAGAACAACAGTCGGTCACTAACAGCTCCAACGACTCATGACGACTGAATGGAGCACTAACGAAGTCGAAACTAACATCCACAACGACCGTTGCCGCTTAACATCGGATCACAAAAGAGCCATGCACCTCAATACCTCTGATAACGACGGGCGTTGCTACACATCGGAACACAAAGAGCCATGGACATCAATAGCTCTGATGACGACTCCAAAGAGGATAAATATCTGAGTTTCATCACCAGCCAGTCAGACTAGCTTAGTCTGGTCAGAAAGGCACGAACTGAGGAAGCCTCTTGGATGAGAGGCGAAACGTCTTCACGGATATATACCAAGTCCAGTTGCACTCGATTCAATTCCTTTGGATAACCATGACCTGGATGAATGAGAACATTCACAGACACGTAAAGTAAAGCAAAAGTCTTGCATGAGTCCTCAACATGTATGCTGCAGATCGGAATTTTCTCAAAGCTAAAATGCTTTATTTGACTGCTGTGTGTGTGTTTCGGAGATATGCTTACATTGTAACTTGTATTTGATAGTGCAGCGTTGTGGTAATCAATCACAACTACTCATTGTTTGAGCTATCAATGAAAATGATTAGGGCTATTGTTTTCTTTTTTATATGTATTTTGAGCCCATCACAGCAGCATCACCACCGCAAGCACACATGCAAACACTCATACAAACTTTGTCATTAGCACCCAACCCCCCCCTTCTTGTACCCTTTCTTTCACAATCTCTCATAAACGGTTTGACTGATGCTATCTGACTCCTAATGTTTTCAATGACTCCCAAATGGGATTGGTGACCTCATTACCAGTCACATCTCTCTATCGTCATGCCCCATTGGTCAGCGCTAATGCTTTGATACCACTCTGACTGGGTAAGTAGTCTCTTGGTGGTTTGCTCAGTGGACATCACAGTCCCCTGAGATGTAATGGGCCTTGTGTTTGGGGTGTGTGCAATAGAGAGAAAGTGTGTGTGTGTGTGTGTGTGTGTGTGTGTGTGTGTGTGTGTGTGTGTGTTTATGGGTGGATGCTTGTGATTTAATTAATGAAGCCCCTTGTACCCCTCATCACATATCTTTGTTACAGTGCTGAGCAAGCCAATGGGTTGTAAAGGCAAGCCTGCAGGTTAACAGCCAAGAGGAAGGCAAAATAAAACGAGTGAAGGTAGAGGACAAGAATTGATTTGAGAAAGGATAAAATAAAAAATTCAAATGCCCGTGGCATGGTCCCAGTTTTAATTCTTTGATGAACACATAGGTTGGTTTAGCCTGTGATGGACTGGCGCCCTGTCCAGGGTGTCTCCCCACCTGCCACCCAGTGACTGCTGGCATAGGCTCCAGCATCCCTGCGACCCCAGTTGGGATAAGCGGCCTGGATAATGGATGGATAAGTTGGTTTATCAAGATGGCTCCCCATTGTGTTGCTACAACTCCGTTGTGTATACTTATATCGTGTGTGTGGGTGTGTTTCTGTGTGTTTCTGTGCCTCTATTATGGTCACATCTTGTATAACCTGAACCAAATGTCTCAATGGGGGCAAGCAAGTCTTGAACTTGAACTTGCCCGGCTTCGGTGGCTATATTGGACATGATGCTGCAAAATAAGCTGTCTTTGAGACGGCCAGAGCTTATGGCCCATAAATTCTCATGTTTTACTATCAGTAAAGCTCACCTAAATGCCCTTAATACTGACTGGAGACATTACTTCCAGGCAGCAATCTTGGATTACTGTACACATGAATTTCCGTGTCATCTCAAATGCACTTATATGCTATACCTACAAGTCATATTTGCTTGGTAGAACCTTTTACATGTTTTCTACATGGTTCCCTTCGCAGGTCTATAGTGGAAATAGGGTGCTATACTCTTGAAAGAGTGCTACTGCTCCAACAAACCTTATTTTCTTGTTTTTTTTTAGAAATGGCCTACCAAAAAGCAGAAAGTGATTTAAATATTCCTAAATGGAGAATAAGATAAAATACACTGTAAAGTATTCAAATCAGTCGTACTGCAGGAAACATGCAAATTGGTGTCTATGAACAGTCTTGTGTGTCAAGAACTAGGTGATATGCAAATTGTGCAAATGGAAAACATAGCCTCTTGGAAACAGTGTAAAAACAATTGAGTATGGAGATTACACCATACACTGGTAGACTATTCATACTGTATTATTCCTCAAATACACATTAAGCCAATATGCTTTCACTGTTTGGGGGTTCAGGGAGATTTGATGCAGATGTGTATAAGCTGATGCTGCATGTCCAGCAGTATTCTGGACCGGTGTGATATCGGTTGTTGTAACACTTGGTCTACTTGTTAAATTTTGACTTCCGTGCAAAGCTACAACCCAAAGACTGCTAACTGAAACAAGTCTTGAAATCTTAGCTTCAGCAATGGTATAACGTGTCTCTTAGCTGAATAGAGACATCTTTTATAGATCCAGCACATCATCAAGCCTTGAAAGGGGACGGCGAGACAGACTGATAGACAGAGACAGATTAGGATGAGAGTAGTGTCTGTTTGTCCGCAGGCGGACCAAGCATTTGACTTTCAAATAGGTTCACTGCTTACTTGATGAAGATGGCAAATGCCAGTGGTGTGGATGCGGATGCCGGGGCAACAGAAATACAGCGAGCGGTTGTGGTAGATTGAGAAATATGGAAAACATCGAAGGACACACACTCCAGTCCAAGCGATTAACTTATATTCAGTACAAAAACATTTTGGAAAAAGGTGCATAGCATTGACTTTCCTTTTGTTAGCTAGATTGATAGGGAATTGGTACAGTACTAAAGTTCTTCCAAGTCATGAATATAAAAAAATTGTATCAATGTATTTTATCGGTCTATCCATCGAGGGATTGAGAATAGATGAAAATACTAGAAGATGGAGAAAAAGAGGTATAGTGCGTTTGTCAACAGGGTGCTATTAAACATTGTAGTGGTACGGCTGCATCCTTTATAGTGGAAAGTTTTGCTCAAATGCACAGAAAATGAGGCTCAAACAAAAACACAACATAAAAACCAAAAATAGTGTACTTTCACTTTGAAGTTCAATAGATTTTACACACAAGATACTTGAGGTGTTATATTTTAGAGGGTGCTTTGTGGGTTTGCAAACATATTTGTGAAAGCGTGCTAAATTGTACCTCTAACTGCAAATCGCCAGCTGCTCGTTTCACCTCCTGAAACTACAGCTCATAGGGGCATAAAATCAGATTGGACAGCAGTGGCGAGCAGAAGCTGCAGCAGCAGCCACGTTCCAGTCACTACGCAGCTGCAATACAGCCTCCTGTTTGCACCGAGGGTTGAACTAGTGGTCTGTTTCTCATTATTCAGCCTGTGTAGATATCTAGGCCAGCCTGTGGCCTGCTAAATGTTTTAGGTCAAGGTGTGTTACAGGCAGTCCCCGGGTTACGAACGAGTTCTGTTTTTGAGTCTGTTCTTAAGTCGAGTTTGTATGGAAGTCAGAACAGTTACGTACAGTTCACATCTAGCGTCAAGTAGTCATATGTTTGTCTTAGTTTCTAGTATATATTTCACCTAAAACATCATAAATATAATAATGCAGCAATAATAATAAATCTAACTGCTGCACAGTATTGATAATGGAGAGAGAATGTGTGTATAGATTTAAAAAAAACTTTAAAGAAACATGACTTACATTTCAGGCTCCTCACCTGCCACTGTCCCTGGAGTGGGTCGTGACCGGCGGAGGCCGACTGTTTGATGCCAGAAATGAGAGCCCGCTTGGGGCTCACCTCACCGGGTAAGTGAAAAAACAATGAGTGTTTCACCTCTCTCTGAACACTTTATTTCCACTTTCGTTTCAATCATGATCATTTTCCTCATCTTCGGTGCATCACCATCACTTGCGTCAGATTTATGCTCTGAAGCCACGCTTACGAAGGGAAACACACGAAAAATTTAAGTCAAAACACAACGCACACAACGTTTACGCGATCCGACTTAAAATGGTGATGACGGTGTGGTCTTTTTCTCCCTCGGGCAGATGAACTGCCTAAAACATGCAGTGTTCTGAGTGTCGCTCAAAGTACTCCATTCATTCGTTAGTGCGAACCATTGTGTGTCCATCCATTATCCGAACCGCTTATCCTGCTGTCAGGATCCGGGGATGCTGGAGCCTACCCCAGTAGTCATCGGGTGGCAGGCGGGGAGACACCCTGGACAGGCCACCAGGCCATTACACAGGGCCGACATAGACCCCCACCCCACCACACCACACACACACACACACACACACACACACACACACACACACACACACACACACACACACACACCCCTGTTCATACCTAGAGACAATTTAGTAGGGCCGATTCACCTGACCTACATGCCTTTGGACTGTGGGAGGAAACTGGAGCACCCGGAGGAAACCCATGCAGACACGGGGGAGAACATGCAAATCCTACACAGAGGACGACTCGGGACGACCCCCAAAGATGGACTACCCCGGGGCTCAAACCCAGAACCTTCTTGCTGTGAGGCGACCATGCTAACCATGCGCCACCATGCCGCCCTTGTGTGTAACTTGATTTTTTAAAATCATAAGCTTTACGGAGGTCGGTTCGTAAGTATGGGCTTCGTAACCTGAGGACTACGTGTGTATGCCATCCAAAATGTGTTGTTGTGTGAAAAGAAAGAATCAGCATTATTCCTATGATAATATGCTGTAAGGATGACACTTCATTAGCAGCCATAATGCAAAGCGGAAAATAGGAATGACGACATCATGTACAGCTGTATAATGAAGCACTGTTATTCGCATTTCCTTCTACAGCTGTATGTAACAGTGTTATTCACATTTTCTTACACAACAGAACCCGTCGGCAAACCAAGAAGTAAGGGTTGTAGGTTGTAGTCTTTTGAACATTTCTGCACAATTTCGCTGGCATTTCACACACACACACACACACACACACAAAAAGCTCAGTTTTATGGCTGCTGGTCGAGTGTTTGCCCCCTATAGGGCTAATAATATTGAAAATTGCGATTGTTTCCCTCTAATACAAATCACTTGTGACTTCAAAAATGTTTATAAGGTTTGTAAAGATGGAACATTTTCAGTGAATAGGAGAAAGTAGTGAGAGAGAGAGCGACTATGTGAATTACTGTTAAGAGATTGGGAGTGAAAGAGAAGAAGAAATGTTGTTGGCTCCCTTCTTTTGGAAAGAAATGCCAGACATTGCTTTACAGCCCTTAAAGAGCACCTAAACCCTTCCCCCGACTCCCTTTTTCTCCCCAATTGTACCTGGCCAATTACCCCACTCTTCCAAGCCGTCTCGGTCGCTGCTCCACCCCCTCTGCCGATCCGGGGAGGGCTGCAGACTACCACATGCCTCATCCGATACATGTGGAGTCGTCAGCCGCTTCTTTTCACCTGACAGTGAGGAGTTTCGCCAGGGGGACGTAGCACGTGGGAGGATCACACTATTGCCCCCAGTTCCCCCTCCCCCCCAAACAGATGCCCTGACCGACCAGAGGAGGCGTTAGTGCAGCGACCAGGACACACACCCACATCAGGCTTCCCACCCACAGACATGGCGAATTGTGTCTGTAAGGATGCCTGATCAAGCCAGAGGTAACACGGGGATTCGAACCAGCGATCCCTGTGTTGGTAGGCAACGGAATAGACCGCCACACCGCCCGGACGCCCACCCTTGACCTTTTTAGTGAGTTTACTGATCTCTAAAGGTTCAAAACCATGTACATGCCAGGCTGGGCTTAGTACTCTGTGATGTGAGCATAGCAGGATATCAGTCACAGACCCGCTTTGACTGTGTTGACCTCTGATGGGGCGGTGTCACTGGAGAGACAAAAATGGGGAAGTTATTGTTTTTTGTTTTGGGCCATGTCACACCATTCAATTTCATAGGATTGTACTCTTAAATTGCGATACAAAAAAATAAGTGCCATGGTTTGCAGTAAGTCACTAAGCAGGAGTAAATAACATATATCTACGTTTCATTGATTTCTGTTTATTGTTTTTTTTTTTTACACCAATGGGCAGTACGGTGGTGCAGAGGTTAGCACGGTTGCCTCACAATAAGAAGGTCCTGGGTTCGAGCCCCGGAGTAGTCCAACCTCGGGGGTCATCCTGTGTGGAGTTTGCATGTTCTCCCTGTGTCTGCAAGGGTTTCCTCTGGGGTCTCCGGTTTCCTCCCACAGTCCAAACACATGTAAATCAAGTGAGCAAATTGTCCCTAGGTATGTGTGTGTGTGTGTGTGTGTGTGTGTGTGTGTGTGTGTGTGTGTGTGTGTGTGTGTGTGTGTGTGGGCCCTGTGTTATAGTCTGGCAGCCTGTCTAGGGTGTCTCCCTGCCTCCTGGCCAATGACTGCTGGGATAGGCTCCAGCGACCCTGAGGGCAGGATAAACGGTTCGGGAAAATGGAATGGATGTTTTTTGTTTTTTTTTGCCAAATTTCTGGCACCCTGGGGACGCGCAAACAAATTTCACTCTGGCAATTTCTGGTATGACCAGGGCCTTTGGGCGGGAAAAGGCCTGTGAAAGCTCTGTCAGGAATGACCTGACATGTGATGTGTTAACATGAGGACCACCTTCACATAAAACAAGTCATTAAGACGACAGGTCTGACCCGTCAAGTAAGAGGCACTGTAACTCGTCCCATACGTTGCATAGATATTACTCCAGTGGAGAAGCCCCCAGATACACAGCCAAAAGCACAAGCAGGGAGGCAGTGGACAACTGATTGACTTGCATGTGAGCTTCATTTGCAAAAACCTCTGTAACTGTATTACTATGGGCTGCAGGATTAAGTCAGTTGAGGCTTATTAGCACATTCCAAGCATTTCATTGCTTTAGTTCAATGAGTTGTCTGTAGTCCAACTGTATTTTTCTCTTTTTTTTTTCTTGATCGGTGAATACAGACTGACATTATTGGAGAACTTTGAACCTCTGGATCGGCCTCATGCCACTGAAAGTCACTTTTCTCCAACCCTCTTTCAAAGATGTGGCCCTTTTTGTGTTGAGTGACAGACCTGCTGACTTCAAATAAATGCAGAAGCGGACAGGCTTGCACTGTGATGGGAGACCATACAGTCTGGGTCCAGTCCCCGAACGATGACCAGCACTTGCATTGGTGAAATGAGGAAGAAAGTGAAGAAAAATTCAAACAAGCACAAACACGTGAGAAACATAACGGCTATTTTAATGCCACATACGGGCAAGAGCGCCGCATGGTTCATAAAATCCTGTCTTCGACATCATCTTTAAGTTACAACATCGGAACACAAAGAGCCATGGACATCTATAGCTCTGACAACGACTCCAAGAGGATAAATGCTGAGTCTCATCACCAGCCAGTCAGACTAGCTTGGTCTAGTCAGAAAGGCACAAAGTGAGGAAGCCTTTTGGATGAGAGGCGAAACGTCTTCACGGATATATACCAAGTCCAGTTGCACTTGATTCAACTCCTTTGGATAACCATGACCTGGATGAATGAGAACATTCACAGACATCTTTAAGTTACAAGTATAACTTTCATCAAAGATACAGAAAGAAGGAGACAGCAAGACAAGATGGAGGAGACCGAAGCAAACAGTCAGGAAAAGAAGGCCAAGCACAAATCCCCAGACCTAAGGACACACAGAGGGCAAACATGGTAGACCGTCAGTAACCAATTAAAGAGGAAGATCTCCCTCAGTAAGATCGATAGGACGCATATTGCCTCCCCAGCTTCCTGGGTATTGGAAGTGTGGTGAGATATTGGACAGAAGTGGTCAGGAGGAAGTCTTAAGTGTTGAATATCACAAGCCCCAGTGGGTGTTAGAGCACTGTGTGTGTGTGTGTGTGTGTGTGTGTGTGTGTGTGTGTGTGTGTGTGTGTGTGTGTGTGTGTGTGTGTGCGTGTGTGCGTGCGCACGTTTGCATGTGTGTCAGTCATAATTTTTTTTTCCTGAGTGTGTTTGTATATATACAGCTGTGTACAGCTCTGTTTCTGTAGGTTGGCGCACACACACACACACACACACACACACACACACACACACACACTTATGATCAAAAACAATGAAACTGTCAGTATGTCAAGTCAATTTTATTTGTGTAGCCCAGTATCAAAAATTACAAATTTGCCTCAGGGGGCTTTACAGCAACACAACATCCTGCCCTTAGACTTTTCGCATCGAATAAGGAACAACTCCCTAAAAAAACCTTTAACAGGGAGAAAAAATGGGTCTGAACCTCAGGGAGAGCAACAAAGGAGGGGTCTCTCTCCCAAGATAGACAATGTGTAATGGATGTTGTGTTTACACAATTTGCAGAATACAACATTGAAAGAGGATAACAGAATTATAATGGAGCTATAAGATGTATGAAGAACATGATGAGGAGGATGCTGAGCAGTGTCCAGATGCCACCAGAACAGCCCAGGACCCGAGCCACGTGACCACCATCACCATGGACACCAAAAAAAAAAAAATCATAATTATGAACTATAATGCTACTTTATAAGAATTGCCAGAGATAACTGGAGGGGGGGGGGGTTATTCCAGTCAGCTAATTGAGTTTATCCGTAGTATCTTTTACAATGGCTGACATACAGTTAACTTGGCTGGATAGGCCAAACACAAGTGGTGCATGCTTTATGGCATCGCCATACCTGCCAACATGTACGCATTTCTCGTACTCGGCACGCATTTTGACCCTTAAGTACGCTTGCACGATTCACTGCTCTCCAGGTACGCATTTTGTTGCATCTCGCATTTCGCCGGTTTCAGTTTCTATGCATTCTGAAGTTGTTTCTGCCACTGAGCCACAGCAATCTATGTAAGTGGAGTGAAAAGCTTTCGGCCAATCAGAGCGCAGTATTTGAACCCACTCGCCCACCTGCCCCTCCTAGCAAATGCTTCGCGCGTTCAATTCAATTCAGTGCCTCTGCCTCAAGCGAGATCCGTCTTCGGCCGCTTGCTCGTCACTGCTATTCGCCTGCATCCCTGTTTCTCACCATTCTAGGTCAGTGGTTCTCACCAATGCAAACAGCATTGAAAAGATAATAAGTTACCGTTCATCTATACGATGTCGTGTGCGTGTGTTGCAAATAGTAGGCTAACCATCACGTCTCCCCGAATCCATTAGCCCACAGACAAAAACAGTAGGCTTGCGTGCCATGGAGGAGGAGGAGTTTCGGCTCTTCCAGTCCACCACCTTGAACGATGGTATTCTGACCAAAAGGGCTGATGATGCTTGGACAGAACTGGGTTTGATGGAGTCAGGAGGGAGGAAACTTTTTGAAACCCTCTCCACTGTAATTCTTGGTGTGTGTTCGGTTTTTCACAGTAACGCAGACTGTGGAGGGATCTTCAGCTTGGTCACTAAAAATAAAACACAATGTCGTGCTAGCCTGAGCACAGAGATGCTCAGTTCTCTGGTGACACGAAAAGTCGTGATTGCCTCCAAAGGCAGCACGCGTTACAAAGAGACTTTCAGTGACGCAGTACTTAAAAAAGCCAGATCTGCAACCTTCAACAAGTTGCACTAGTTTCACTATGCATGGAAATTTGAATCTTTTTCGTTGTTTGTTTTTAGCAAACTGATTTTGATATTGATTACTGCTGGTTTTGCACGTTTATTTAATGTTTTGATTTATTTATTTACAAAGAATGTCCTCAGTTTACTTTTAGAAGTTTCCATGGGCTATGCCTCCTGTACAACACTTGTACAGCTGCTCTGACAACAAATCTCGATTGGTGAAAGTATATTATGTGTATATTATGTATTATGGTGTTAGGTATCTCAGTGGTGGTGGGCGAGCAACGGTGGAGCGTACATTGGTGGTGGGCTGTCAGGTGCACGCGCGCGAGGGGGTGGTTGGTGTTGGGGGGTGGTACTCGTAAAATTTCTTCAAGGTTGGCAGGTCTACATCGCTCTCCATTGCATGACTGTTTGATAACCAGCTATTTGGTGATTACGAAAGACTGATAATGATGTACGTTAATCACCACAAGCAAAAGAAAACCAATGGGAGAAAAATATGTTATATTTCTGGCCAGTTGTCAAACAGGAGACCTTGAAGTGAAAGGAGTGATGATGATTATGATGATGAAAGATTACCTTTGAGACTTCCATTTGAAAATGGCAGAAACTAATGAATGAAGTTGCACAATTGCCCCGCGGGGGGGGGGGGTCTGGAGGAGCTTTATAAAACAAAGTGAAAGCAGATCTTGAATGGTGTGATGGATTAGCTAACATAAATACGGAGAACATGACTTTACTGAATTTGGGTTTACGCTGGAAAGCCTTCTGACTACGGCGACTTTACTGCATTCATCAGAGCAAACGCATTGTCACAGCAAATAAAGTAAAATGTGTGGTTTGTCCCTGTCAGCCAATAATTCACAATGTGTGTATGTGTATGTGTGTGTGTCCGCATAAGATGTTTGTCAAGATGTGCTTTGGCGTGTACATTCACTGTATGTGTGTGCATGGGTATTTTGTTTGGTGCTTGTTTGTGCATTTGGTATGTGCGCCCACGTGGCTCCAAAAGGTCAGCCTCCCTGTCAGCGGGGAGACATATAGTCCCACCACAAGATCGCTACGAGAAAACAGATTCCGTCCCGAAGAGATTTGACCCCATGAATAACTAAAAAAGAGAGAGAGAATGAACTATAGATTGAGTAGGAGTGGGAAAGCCGTGGAGTTGAAAACGTGTCTTGGGGAGAATAAAAAAGGAGTGATAGAAGAGAAGGAGATGTAATGTGAGAGTGGGGAAAATAGAGGGAGACCTAGAAAGAACACAATAGAGATAGATGGCTTAAGAAAAGACAGATAATTCTAAAAAGGAGCCAGATATGGAAGCAAACACTACCTTCTGTGCCCCAAAATAACATCCTGGGACTTTTTCCCTTATGTGGTCCAAACTCCACAATCAACAGAACATGTCAACTATCAATTTTTGGAGTTTTGTTCCAAATCAAGTATTTGCCATTTATTAAAAGAAAAAAAAAGTGATGACTAGGGACAAAAAAAAAATATTGTTGACATGAAATATAAACAAAGTATGGACAGTGCCTGATTTAAGTCCTTGTTAAATTAAACAACTGTTTTATAAATGTTGAATAATAAACTAGGCATAATTAATACAACTTCGGTTTGGAGACAAAGCAAGAGAAGCAAGATTGGGCTGACTTGGACATGTGTGGAGGAGAGATGCTGGGTATATTGGGAGAAGGAAGCTGAATATGGAGCTGCCAGGGAAGAGGAAAAGAGGAAAGCCAAAGAGGAGGGTTATGGATGTGGTGAGGGAGGACATGCAGGTGGCTGGTGTGACAGAGGAGGATGCAGAGGACAGGAAGAGATGGAAACGGATGATCCACTGTGGCCTAACGGGAGCAGCTGAAAATAATAGTAGTAGTAGTAACAGTGGCGGCTGGTGCTAAAAATTGGGGGGGGGGGCACAATTTACCTTGGCGCAGCACACCTGACAGCTGCTTTAATGTCCACACAGTCACAGAGTTATTAAGGACAATGTAGCCTATAGATTTTATCAGGGTTTGTAGACGGTGGATGATTGACAGCCGAGACAAGGCGTGGTGGTGGATGTGAACATGATTGACAGCCACTAGAGTTGTCCAATCACATTAGATCAAAAAACACTAAAACAATACCAATTCTCTGCCAATAAAAGTGGGATTGTCTGCGCCCCATGGAAAATCTGAAGAAACCAATCAGACAGCAGCCTCAGGTCACCTGCTCGCCAAAAGTTTGAGGGCTTACATAAGGTATCGTTTGGCCGGCGCCCCTCACCCCAGGAAGTATACGTATATGTATTCAGACAGACATCAACCAAATACCATTTGGGACCAATATTTAATGGCTGCTGACAGACTGAAAAACACTTTTATTTCATAATTATTTGCATTATACAACTAAATTATATTTAACTTGTTTAAGTAGATTTTAACCTCTTGATATTTGAAGGGGGCGGCGTCCCAGCGCCCTGTGCTGGCCAGCCACCATTGGTAGTAGATCCTTACTCATTAATTCCAATTTACAGGCTGTAATTTTGAATGGTGTAATTGTCAAGCTTTTTTCACTCACATTATCTGTGTGTTTGTTTGGCTGCCTAATAACTCACTTTAGTTAAGAGGGTAACTGCAAAATGTTTCACCCATAAGAATTGGGCTTTACAAAAGAGACAGTTTCAATTGTCAGTTCTACTTGGCCGAAAGTTCAAATTCATTGTAAATGGCTGGATAATGTGCATCTATTGCCACACTGTCGACTGAATTAGCAGTGCTCTTACTGAACATCAGCGGTCAAACATGTGACGAAGCAGCCACACTGTTTAGCTACTAAAGGAGTGTGAGGGGAAGGAGGTAGAGAACAAGAAAATGGTGCTGGAACAGAGAGAATGGCGATGAGTAGGAGGATAATGATAAAGGGCCCTATCTTACACAAGGCACAAAGTGTAACGCAAGTGTCATTGCTGGTTTCCGACCGGTGCAGTTGTCTTTTTCCCAGGCAGTGCCTACGTACTGCCACCCATCTGAGCACTCATAGGTGTGTTGGTCTTAAAATGAGGTGTGGTCAGGCACCTGGTTGGTGCATTGCTATCTTGAGGTAGCGGAAAGTGATTGCACGATTGACCAACAAAAACCTGGCCTAAAGTTGGCGCCATGGCGCAGTATTTTCCTACTATTTAAAGGGCAAATTATTCAGATGGTAAGCTGTGCCTACATAGGCGAGTGCACAACACGCGTACACTCCGCTTCTTACCCACACAGAGGTGCGCAGCAGTGCAACAACACTTATTAAAGCCCTTTTCACATCTTTTAGTCTGAACCAAGGTTCATGTTTTTATTACATTGCACTAAAGCACTTTACATGACATACCTACACCCTGTTGTCATCATCTACGTGCAGTGCATCTCCCTATACTTGAAATTGATTGATTTGTAGACAGGTGTGCGTCTGATGTCGGCATGTTGTCAATTCGGCAGGTAGCCCTCTATTGCCATTTGAATTAATGGAGAAAAATTAATGCACAGATTCATTTCATTGCCACTATAATAATGTTATTATGGCATTACTGCCAGCAAGAAAACCCGAAAAGTGTCGGCATTTTTAAGAGTCTTTTCCAAACGGCAACCTCCAGGTCTGAAAAATTAAGCCAACGCGAAAAGTGCCAAAAAATGCAGTTCCACAAATCACCACTTGAGGCTGGCTCCAAAAGCGAGTCAATCCCCATAGACCTACTACTAATCTGATTTATGATCCGCATATTTGATTTGCAGGGAACCTTAAAGAGAAAAAAAGGGAACCTTTGCATAAACTGCTTTAGCCTGTGATGGACTGGGGCCTGTCCAGGGTGTCTCCCCACCTGCTGCCCAATGACTGCTGGGATAGGCTCCAGCATCCCCGCAACCCCAATTGGGATAAGCGGCTTGGCTAATTGATTGATGGATATTTGATTTGGCAAAGGTTTTATGCCGGATGCCCTTCCTGACGCAACCCTCCCAATTATCTGGGCTTGGGGCCGGCATTTGCTTTTGCATCCTCAGTGGCTTGGTTCAATACCCATAGACCCCCGTGTTAAAATGTCCAACTTTACAGCAGAAATAAACATGTTAACACCCTGGTTACAGAAAGTGGTTTTGGTCTCTATAGCTAATTTCCCCGTTAACGACAACTGTACAGGGGCTCAATCTGTGTATATGAATTATGTTAAGGCTGGCTTAAAGTTATGCATAATTAAGGGCATGGCTGCTTTAAGTGACAGGTGGATCAGGATCTGGTCGCAAAGCGTATCCAGGCACTGTGTACATTTAAATATCTGTGAACTTGCGTTTGGGGTGTTGTCCAGTTGATAATCTATCCATGTATAAAAAACAAAAACATTTTTTTCAGCAAATCTTAGTTACACTAAAATTGTAACTGTGAAGCAGCCATTTTGAACTGGTCTTGTTGTGTTAGCATGCAATAAATTTGAAACGAGCTGCAGTCAACCAGGAAATGCCAAAGAGAGACTCGTTAAACTTGTTTTGAAGTAGATTGGGTGGCACAGTGGCACAGTGGTTAGCGCTGTCGCCTCATAGCAAGAAGGTCCTGGGTTTGAACCCCAGGGTTGTCCAACCTTGGGGAGCATCCTAGGTCGTCCTCTATGTGGAGTTTGCATGTTCTCCCCGTGTCTGTGGTGGGTTTTCTCCGGGTGCTCCGGTTTTCCCCGCCATCAAAAAGACATCCATGTTAGGGTTAATACTCCTGTCTGTGCCCCTGACCGAGTCATGGCAAGACGAACTGGAGTTGCTCCCCGGGTGCTGCACGGCGGCTGCCCACTGCTCCTAGCTACACAGCTAGGATGGGCTAAATGCAGAGTGTAATTTCCTCACGGGGATCAATAAAGTATCTCAAAAAAAATCTATCCATGTAAAAAAATATTGTAGCAATTGGAGAAGACGGTCACTGGACTGATGATGGCTATGCACTGGGGAAGCGCAAGGGATTCTGGGACTGTTGACGTTCGTGTTCAAATTATTGTTTTAGTGATGTTGTGTTAAAGTTTTGATAATTGTTGTATTGTTTGTTTGGCTACCACATGCTTCCTCCAGTACATGTGGAGTCGCCAGCCACTTCTTTTCACCTGACAGTGAGGAGTTTTGCCAGGGGGACGTAGCATGTGGGAGGACCACGCTATTCCCCCCAGTGCCCCCCCCCAAACAGGCGCCCCAACCAACCAGAGGAGGCACTAGTGCAGCGACCAGGACACAGACCCACATCCGGCTTCCCACCTGCAGACACGGCCAATTGTGTCTGTGGGGGCACCCGACCAGGCCGGAGGTAACACAGGGATTCGATCTGGCGAGCCCCGTGTTGGTAGGCAACAGAATAGACCGTTACACTATCCGGATGCCCATGGCCAAATGTTTTTGACATCTTATGATAATTGTCAGTTGTTGGGATCCAAGGGTCAGAGGCCATTTTTCAATGTGGGCCTAAATTCATTTGTAGATAAGTTTTGCATCGGAAAGTCACTAAAAATGTTATGTATGGAAGAATTGATGTTTTTTAAACAAAACGTGCTTTATTACACTGAGTTATTGGTGTACTTGTTTATGTGATCAAAACATAATCAATGGTGAGCTTTAAATTTTAAATTCCTTGAATAGGGCGGCACGGTGGCGCAGTTATTGGCGTGGTCGCCTCACAGCAAGAAGGTCCTGGGTTTGAGCCCCAGTGTAGTCAAACCTTGGGGGTTGTCCTCCGTGTGAAGTTTGCTGTTCTCCCCGTGTCTGTGTTGGTTTCCTCCTGGTGCTCTGGTTTCCTCCCACAGTTCAAAGGCATGTTGGTCAGGTGAATCGGCCGTACTAAGGGGGAACTGGGGTGAATAGCGTGGTCCTCCCATGCGCCACGTCCCCTTGGTGAAACTCCTCACTGTCAGGTGAAAAGAAGCGGCTGGCGACTCCACATGTATCAGAGGAGGCATGTGGTAATCTTCAGCCCTCCCCTGATTGTCAAAGGGGGTGGCGCAGTGACCGCGATGGCAGGGAAGAGTGGGGTAGTTGGCAATGTACAATTGGGGGGAAAAAGGAAAAAAAAAGAAAGTGTTTTCACACTAGAAACAAACCGAACCACAGTTCAGTTTGATCCGGACCGAGACCACCACTTTTTGTCAGACCAAGATTCGGCTGTTTGGTCCGGGGCAGGTTTCACACCTGTAATTTTGGTTCAGATCAAACTGAAAAGTCTGAAAGTTTGGACCAAACGAGGCAGGTGTGAAAGCCCCACTGGGGTATGTTTTCTGTTCTCCAGTACAACAAGCCTATCACATGAAGCAGGGTTCTTCCAACATATTTTGTTTACCTTTACCATTAATTCTGAAGGCAGGTTTTATAGAAGGCAGCTATAGTCATTCTTCAGTATTTCTAAACTGCATAACACATTTAGCCTTGCCTGCACCAGTAGCTCTAGAGGGCACTGTAAATGGAGGTTTTAATATTGATTTCACAGTACTTTTAAGTAGCCAGCTACAAGTCTACCAGCACATTTTTTAGACTGGTGTATTTCGTTCCTTGCAACTACCCATCACACTGCTATCAAATCAAGGAAGAAAGCCTTCGTTCATTGCTTTGCTACAGACACAGGCAGAAAATGCCATACTGTATCTAAATGGATGTGGAAATACAGCACAGTTAAGTAATTTAATTTTTTACCCGGCTGTTTAGGGGCAATCCCTCAAATGAATAATGAACTGTTGATAATGTGGTGAAACATATTTGTAACCCCAGAACACTACCATATTTTGTGTAATTTGATATAATGTTCCCTCTGAATTTGATAAAATGATTCTACTAAAGCTAACCATAATAGCAACTGCACTTTTTTTAACAATGAGTAGGCTGCCTGCCTCTTTCAAAAGTATGTGAGAGTCACACAATAGAGGACCACCAAAAAAAGGGGATTTGGGAGGGATACAGTCTTGGACCAACAAGATTAGATTATATAAAGTAAAGCTTATCTGTAAACCCTGTCAGAGCAAATGCTCCACAATTTAAGGCAGTTGTCAATTATACCCTTTTCCCACTGGCCAAAAAAAATCCCTCTAACACCCGCCTTTTTACATTGACCAAAGGCGGACATTAGTGTTTTTTGTTGTTTTTTTTGGGCAAGTGGGAAAAGGGCACTAGGTAGATGCAACTGACTGGGTAGGTGAACCTGTCTAAACCTAGCAACAATATGGGACATTGTCTATGTTCCCTCAGCCCTATGTTCCCTCATCCCTATTTCATTGAATTTACCTAAACATAGCCTAACCTACCTTAATCTGACTTAACCTCAGCCTGTACCTAACCCTAACCTTAACCGAAAGCTAACCCATTCGATAGCTAACCCACAGAGCTGAGAGGAACATAGGGCTGCGGGAACATGGGATTGAGGGAACATAGGGCTGAGGGAACACAGGGCTGAGGGAGCATGGGATTGAGGGAACATAAGGGCTGACGGAACACAGGGCTGAGGGAACATAGGGCTGACGGAACACAGGGTTGAGGGAACATAGGGCTGAGGGAACACAGGGCTGAGGGAACACAGGGCTGAGGGAGCATGGGATTGAGGGAACATAGGGCTGAGGGAACATAGGGCTGAGGGAACACAGGGCTGAGGGAACACAGGGCTGAGGGAACATGGGATTGAGGGAACATAGGGCTGAGGGAACACAGGGCTGAGGGAGCATGGGATTGAGGGAACATAGGGCTGACGGAACACAGGGCTGAGGGAACATAGGGCTGAGGGAACACATGGCTGAGGGAACATGGGATTGAGGGAACATAGGGCTGACAGAACTCAGGGCTGAGGGAACATGAGGCTGAGGGAATAAGGGTTGAGGGAACATGAGGCTGAGGGAACATGGAACTGAGGGAACATAGGGCTGAGGGAATAAGGGTTGAGGGAACATGGGGCTGAGGGAACATAGGGCTGAGGGAATAAGGGTTGAGGGAACATGAGGCTGAGGGAACATGGGGCCGAGGGAAAATGAGGCTGAGGGAACATGGAACTGAGGGAACATAGGGCTGAGAGAACATGAGGCTGAGGGAACATGGGGTTGAGGGAACATGGGGCTGAGGGAACATGGGGCTGAGGGAACATGGGGCTGAGGGAACATAGGGCTGAGGGAACATGAGGCTGAGGGAACATGGGGCTGAGGGAACATAGGGCTGACCCCCTACAATACGGCCAACAGATATAGCCATCCTAAAAATCATGGACTTGACACAGTATTTGCAATGTCTGCCTTAAAACCTTATGTGATGTTTGGTTTGTTAGATTGATGGAAGGCTTTTGTCGAATTAATCAGGTCTGGTTCTGTTCAGGAAAATGTATTAGCCTCCTGTAGGTGTTTGCAGCCAAGTCAACACATTTGGTGTTGTTGTCTTGGCTGAAATAAACATCTAGTACAAAGGCTTTAATTTTCTTAAAGGTATCAATTGTCAGCGAAAGATCTTATATTGCTGGGTACACACACCAGGATATACGGGCCTACTATATTTCCCTTAATTTTAATTCTCCCGTAATAGTACTGAACTGAGAAAGCCACACTGAAAAAAAAAATCTCATTCATAGTTGTGTCCTTGCCAGAACAGGCAACAACAACAGTGAATATAGTAAAATACAATCTCAGAAATCTTAATTGGCCAATCTCGACAACTGGGGAAAAATCCTGTGGCTTGCCAGCGGCCTGTTTGGGACCGGCAGTTGGCAAAGATTATATTATTGTGTGAAGCATTCGCAAATCTAATCTTAACCACCCTGACTGACTTGCCAACTGATATGGGCCCTCCAAATATTGAACAACACATATAAGAGCTGGTGGTATGCTTAGCTGATGAGAACAGAGTTTATAGTGAGGTGTGAGCAGGAGAATTTGAAAAAGACACACATAAAGAAACGACATGCATATCGAACAGCAAGTATTTCTTCACACTTGTTTGTTTAATGATATTTTTTTCCATTCGTGTATCTATTTTAGCACAGCAGGTTGATGTAGCCGTATGCCTCCATTCTTGTTGTGACTTCAGCCACACTGGATCAAACAAGTTCCTGTGGGACCAGGGCTCGCTGACGTCAGCGATGTGTCAGGAATCAGCGGGATATTCTGAGATATATTGTGAAATGTGCTGCACCCCATCGTCGCAGCGTCGTTCATTGTCAACACATTTAAGGCAAAGTGACAACACATCTGCGAAGTCAGTCATTATGCGTATAATCCTCCACATTTTCAAAGTCCTTTAGTATGCATCCCAGCTTAATGAAACCAAACTTCCATCAAGGGATGATGGTTAATAGGAAGAGGTCTGTTGGTGAGTGAATATACGTGTGTGTGTGTGTGTGTGTGTGTGTGTGTGTGTGTGTGTGTGTGTGTGTGTGTGTGTGTGTGTGTGTGTATGTTGTCTAGTTATTGCAGTAAGTAGTCCCCTAGGTGTCATCCATCAGTTTCATCAGCAGTATGCCAACTATCCAAACCTTAAACCCCACCAACATCCCCATCCCCCCCCCCCATTGTCTTCGTCTCGCTGAGTCTTTGACTTCTCCTCTTTACCTCATTTGCTTTTTTTTGGGGGGGGGGTTCTCTGACTCTTTCTTAAGCTCTCAGTCTGTCTTTCTCATTATTTCTAGAACTTTCTCTTTTGCTAAATTTTCAACAAAAAAAATATGTCTACTCTCTTTCAGCTCTCTCCAGCCATCCTCTTCCAACAACATCTCTTTATAATATGTTTTGCCTTGCTTTCTACCACACCATCTCTTTTTCTAGCATTCGTTCTGCCTTCGATTCTCGGCCCTCTCCCCTTTGTTCGCTTTCTTTCCATATCCTCTCTACATCTTTTATCACTCTGTCAATCTTACGGGATGTTTGTCTCCCTCCGTGTCTTTTTCGCTCTCCTCTATGTATTTTCTATACCTCCTTTTCAGTTGATCTGATTTTAGTTGTCATCTCATCCTCTCACCTTTCTTCTGACCTTGGGGGGGGGGATTGGAGTTTATCCCAAACTTTTTGAGTGGAAGGTAGATTCTCCTCATTTCTGCAAATGAGAGATGTTCTTACATCAACATTTGACATGATGTCAACGATGTGTCATATCATTTAACCAAGCATATTCATGTTAGGACTACAGTCAGGGTTAGCTCAAGGTCAACACATCCAACATCACTTGCAGAGATTACGTCAGCACTTCATTGCATGGCCCACACATAATACACACATTCACTCATGGGTCCTATTCATTCAATTTCCCGACCCTAGTCTAATGTTCTGCTTCTTTTTGTCACTTAACACAATACACTACGGCCCGCATACTGACTGACCCATTCATTCACTAGCGTTTAATTTTTGCTTTCTCTTACTTTCTTATTGCAACACTCATCTATTTGTTTTACATCTTTTGTTCACATCCCCTATCCTGTTTGCCCCTCTATTATTTTGCTCACCTGCATTTTCCTTCCTTCCTCCCTTCCGTCCTTCCTTCCGTCCTTCCTTCTTTCTGTGTCTTTTTGGCATTTAACTTTTTTTGACACAAACTCCTGCCGAGGGTGAAGCGCCAAGGGGGGAAAAAAATTAAATGAGATTTGATTTTTTAACTTCAATTGATTTACCCAGGCTGAGGTTGTCACAGTGAACTGGCATGCTGAATATCTTGCGTATTGAACACAAATTCTCTGTGGCTGTGAAATCAATTGCAGAGGCCTTATTGGAGTAATGGTTTATATCAGCACTAAATGGATTATGTCCTTAAAGCTGTCACAAACAGAGGGCCCACTCGGTCTCTGTCTGTCAGGCCGGCTGGCGGGCATTCAGACATTCTGACTTGGTCTTCCCATTTTTCCACTTACACATTTATCAGTTGTTCTTCAGAGAACTAGGGACAATGGGTAGGCATGCAAAGAGACAGATGTGCAGTCATACACGTCTTCCCGACTACGTGCTTGCTTCTGTCTCACCGTCTTTCTGATGTCCTGGCTGCTGGCCCACTGGTCTTGCTTTTTGTCCTAATCACGTTTTTTTTTTTTTTTATAAAGATTGAGTTCAGAAGGTTAAGACAGGATGAAGATGTTTTAAAGTTTTGGTCTGTAAAAGTATACATAATGGTGTGGTTTTCTTGTGGTGTTATTTTAAAAATGGTTTATGAGTACAAGCACCCTGAACCCAGTGAAAATTGAAGTTTTGGCTGAGTTTTACAGACCCACTGCAGTAAATTTAAATTTGTTATTTTAAGCTGTTGGTAAAATGCTGAATGTATGATAAATCAGAAGGACATACAGTGCTGCTTGAAAGTATTTGAACCCCTTGAGCAGTTTAGATGTTTCTGTTGTTTTACCATGATTTTCTTATTTTATCATCACTAGTTTTTATATATGAAATGTCAGATATATGTTTATCAATTGCATCTACTTGTTTAGTGGGACTTGTTTAAGTAGCCCAAAAACTACATGAAACATGGAATTAGTGTATGTGCAAAAGTAAGTGAACCCCCAGCTGCACTGGTTAAGTCAAGCAGGTAACAGACTTAGGTGAAACACATTTGGGTGCTTAATTAATCATTTAAGCAGACCAATGAAATGAGACATCCTTGGGAAAGAGTTTGGCCTGCACTAATTAAAAGAGAGAGGAAACAAACCAAACCACTGTGATCCCATACAAATCAACAATGCCGAGAGCAAAGGTGATATCCGAGGACATGAAGAAGAGGGTAGTGACAGCCCATCAGTCTGGGGAGGGCTATAAGACCATATCCAAAAGATTCCAGCTCCATCCATCCACTGTAAGACATATAATTTACAAATGAACGGCCTTCAACATGACAGCAAATCTGCCTAGAAGTGGACGCCCATCAAAAATATCACCCAGAAGCACCAGAAAAATAATACATCAGATAAAGGCCAACCCACACATCACCTCTAGAGAGTTGCAGACCTCTCTGGTAGCATCTGGGACAAATGTGCATGCGTCTACAATCAGACGAAAATTGAATAGCCATGACATTCATGGGAGGGTTGCTAGAAGGAAGCCTCTGCTCTCAAAAAAGAACAAAGCTGCCCGTTTCAACTTTGCCAGAGAGCACTTGGACAAACCAGAGGCCTTCTGGAAGTCCATTCTCTGGACAGACGAGTCCAAAATAGAATTATTTGGTCACAATCAAAACCAACATATTTGGAGAAAAGCCAACACTGCATATGAAGAAAAGAACCTCCTCCCAACAGTGAAGCATGGTGGTGCAAATGTGAAGGTCTGGGGCTGCTTTTCTGCTTCTGGGCCTGGACGACTCCATATTATCCAAGGAACCATGAATTACATTTCACGTACTCCAAAATGGCTGAGAGGGTTATTGCATTGTGACATCATCCACAATAGCTCGCTGGAAAAAAGAAAAACGATGGAGGTGCATTCCCCGTGCCAATCCCGGACAATATGACCCCCTGTGGTCATATGTCCTCCCACCGGCCCCGTATTGGCACGCCCACCGGAAGCGCTATTCCTCTTTCCATCTCCAACTAAATGAGATCGGTCGATGGCTGTTTCTCTCTCGCTGGGACTAAGAGGAAAACTGCAAATACGCAAGTAATCTAGTGATATACTGGTATATTAGATACTAACTTATAGTTAGCTTACCTTTTATCGCCAAGATGTTCGTTAATCCGGTCGATGTGGCCGGATTCTACGCTTGGTGCGGGTGTGTTAAACCGGCGACGCTCCGATGGGACCCCCATCCGGACTGTGTCTCCCATATCCCGCATGCTCACTACACGGGCTACTTGAGGGATGTAGACCGTAATGAGATCGACTGCAATTTCTGTAAAACCATCAGAGGATCGGGGCGCCAAAGGTGGGCTGCCCTGTACCGTCAAAGATGGGGACTTGCAGATCCCTTCGCACCTGCTAACGAGGCGGCTAGCATGGTGCTACCTAGCTATAGCCATGGGGCGGAGGCTAGCAACATCCCTCCGATGCTTCCTAGCTACAGTCACGGGACGGCGGCTAGCATTAGCATCCCCCCGGAGCCAGAGGCTATCCCACCATCCGGGATAGTTAGAGAGGACTGGATCAATGAGATCCTATCTCTCCCTGGTGAATCCGTGGCATGTTATTCGGCGGGTGCGGAACCCGAGGATTCACTGCCTGAGGAAGTAGACGATCAGGGCGTGGAAGACGACCAGCCAAGTTCGTCTCAACCAAACAAAGATGGCGACGCCATGCAACGTGGGTCCGAAACATTCCTCGCCAGTTTCCGCGATCTGTTCGCGCGAGCGGTCAAGTCTGCCGACATCGTTACCGAGCCGGGCAATTCTCAAGATCCGGTGGTAGCCGATTTTCCACGAATGGCAGAGAGGGTCAGGGACTCCACTCTACCACCTTATCCTCACATCGAACGAGCGTTTAAGCGGGCGGAGGCGGATCCGCTACTTAAATCGTCCTCAAAGTTCAGTCAGAAGGGGGTTGACGTCTTAGCAGTCGAGGTTAGGAACCTCAACTACAAAGACTGGAAAATTCCGCAACCAGAGAGGGACGTTTTATCGTTCAACCCTAACACCAAGGTGGGGTCTCGCGATACTCCCAAACACCCTTCGCAGTGGGGCCAACAGGTGGATCGTTACGCGTGTGATGCATGGCACGCCAGTACACGCGCAGCTGGACTCGTCTCAACGGCTGGGATGATAACGGCGTACATGCGCAAGCTCTGCAGCCTATCAAACGTCGAGCAAAGCAAAGCCGCCATCGCTACAGCAGGTATCGACGGGGCCGAGTTCGGCGACGTAGTGGCCAGCGAAGCAGGTTGTGAGTACATCTTGGAAATGGAACGCATAGCTGACTCCCTGGGATCGCTGCTGTATTCCATCGCTCTAGAGTGCGGTTCTAGCGCAGCTGCCTCCACCCTTTCGCGCAGACATCTCTGGCTAGAGACAGCCGGGGTAAAAGAGGAATTCTGCAAGGAGTGGATGGCCCACTCCTGCGCAGGGAACCAGGGCCTGTTTGGAACGACCCCGGACATTATCAGCAAATACAAGGCCGCCCAGGCCGAGCGCGAAACCTTGCACAAGGAGCTTCTCCCAATGATGAAGAACCCGCCTACCCCTAAGCCCGCGGTGGGCACAGGGCAGGGGGACAAGCCTGCGCGCAAGCAGAAATGGAGAGAGACTTATCCAAAAAGAGGTGGTAAAGTGGGGCGCGGGCGTGGACAGGGCTCACGTCCAAACTCCCAGTCTTCCACAGATCCAGCGGCCAAGGCGGCCAAGCCGGACAGCACAGACACTTCCAAGAAGGGAGCTGCCAAGTGACGTGTTTCGGCAGGATGTTACGACCCACACCAACAGACTGATTCCAGAGCCGTCTCCGGCGATATAGACGCTTGTTCAGGGGACACAGCGTGCGCAGGGCTAAACACTGCGCCTTTTATTTTGATTTCTGATGCACAGTCTACTTGTTCTATTCCAAAGGTTGTGAATGTGAATAAAAGTTTTTATGTTGGTGATTATGGTGATTGCGTTTTAAAAGGTTTGAAACGCAAGTCTGATTGTCTGTCTGAATCTTTAGGTAAAGATGATGATAACAATGTAATAACATCCCTGCTGGAAATATTGGATAATAATGAAATGAGCGCAAATGAGCCCCTGGGAGGGGACTATGATGCGACAATGTTTAGTCTCTCTGATGGGTCAAATGGTAATTTGGAAAGGTTCAAAACGCCAATTCCCCCATCTGGGTCTCCTTTACAAGGACGAAGCCCCCCCCATGGATGCAGGGCATGGCGGGCGGGGCTTCCCTAGACCCTTTACGCGCAACTTACGCGCGCTACCTGAACAGCAAGGTACAGGAGGCAACGAGACCTCTGTCACGCATGTTACACAGGTGGAAGGAATTGGTCCCGTCGGCTTCTGTTTTGGATCAGATAGCTCACGGACACCAAATCCTTTTCGAGAACGGTATTGTACCCCCGTACTTGGGAATAGTGCATACAGAACCGGGGTCGGTGGCCGAAGCACAAATCCTAGACAACGAACTCACAGAGTTACTCTCGAAAGGGGCAATCCCGGTGGTTCCTCCCCTAGAAAGAGAAGACGGGTTTTACAGCCGTTACTTTCTGGTCCCGAAGAAGGATGGGGGCATGCGCCCAATCCTGGATTTGAAACCCTTCAACAAGTATGTAGAGAAGGTCAGTTTCAAAATGCTACGCACACCGGTTCTGCTGTCAGTGGTGACACAGTCCGATTGGCTAACTTCGGTCGACCTAAAAGATGCTTTCTATCATTGTCCGATTGCGGAAAGACACAGAAAGTATCTTCGGTTCTGTTACCGGGGTCAGTGTTACCAGTACACATGCCTCCCGTTCGGATATCGCCTCTCTCCTCTGACATTCACAAGGTGTGTGAAAGCAGCGCTCGGAGTGTTGATGCGCAAAGGTATGCGCTTGGCATGGTTCCTAGACGACCTGTTGGTGTTGGCCCGGTCGCCGGAACAAGCAATACTCCATACTCAGGAGTTGATGGAATTCATGGAGTACATGGGTTTCACTATCAACATAAAGAAGAGCGCGCCATGGCCTTCGTGCCAGGCAACGTATCTGGGTCTGAGTTTGGATACGGTATCCATGCGCGCAACCCTTACGCAAGAGAGATGGCATTCCACCAGGACCACGTTAGCACATTTCGTCCCGGGGACATATGTCACTTATCGGATGATCAGGAGGCTGCTGGGCCTTCTGGCATCGGCTCACCAAGTTGTTCCTTTAGGTCTGTTGTTCATGAGGAGACTGCAATTGTGGTTCGCAGTTCACTTCTTGAAATACGGCAACGAACGCCGGTACAACAACCATCTTATCCTGGTCCCGCGCGTGGTAGCGCAGGACCTAGACCACTGGAACAGAGCCTGCGTGGACATGTCTGGGGTCCCTATGGGCCCCAGGGGACCCGAGGTAACGATTTATACGGATGCGTCCCTCTCGGATTGGGGGGCCATCCTTGGCTACAAAACAGCGCGAGGAGTGTGGCCGTCTGGGGAGAAGGTCCACATCAACGCGCGCGAGACAGAGACGATTTGGCTGGCTATCCAGCATTTCGCTCAGGATCTCGTAGGCCATCACATACTGATAATGACAGACAGCATGACGGCCAAGGCCTACATCAACCGCCAAGGCGGTATGAAGTCCAAGCGTTGCAGAGAGTTGGCCATGCAAATTTGGATTTGGGTCAACAGCAACGCGCTATCAATCAGGGCGCTTCATGTTCCTGGGAAGGACAACGAAGCAGCGGACATCCTCTCGAGAGGCGGCCCGCATGCGGACAATTGGAGCCTCAACCCAGCCATAGTGGCTATGATCTGGGAGAGGTTCGGGGTAGCTCAAGTGGATCCGTTCGCATCGAAACTCAATTACAAGTGCCCTTGTTGGTACTCGATGCTCCCGTCCGACCTACCGCCGTTGGGGGTCAACGCGCTTGGACTAGATCCATGGCCCGGGGAGATGCTTTACGCATTCCCCCCACGCAGGTGCCTCCTAGACCTGGTGGTCAAGTTCGAGCGCACAGGGGGTCGGTTAGTTCTCGTGGCCCCGCACGAACCGAGCACCCCGTGGTTTCCGCGAATAGTGCCCTGGATAGTAGGCGAGCGGTTCGACGTCCCGGAGTGGGCGGACGCGCTCACGCAAGCAGGAGGGCTGCTACGGGAGGGCCCCTGGATGGGAGGCTCCCGATTAGCGGCGTGGATGCTTACAAAGCCAGGCTCTTAGCTATGGGACTTAGTGCGCAAGTGATTCGTGTCATCTTAGCGGGGCGTAAAGACTCCACGTATTCCAGGTACCAGGGGTACTGGAATCGATTTGACCAATTTTGCGCTGAACGCGACATGGACCCTTTGTCAGTAGGGATTGGCCCTATACTGACTTTTGTGGAGGTCTGTAGGAGTGATAGACTATGGTCTTTCTCCTCGGTCAAAGTCTGTGTATCGGCTCTCACGTTCTTCCGGGGGGAAGATCGAGGGTAGCACGGTTTTCACGCACCCGCTCATGACGCAGTACCTGTTGGGTGCTAAGAAGCTCTCAGCTAAGGAGCTTACGAGAGCTGAAACTTGGGATGCTTCCCTTGTTCTGCGCGCACTAGAGAAAGATCCCTTTGAACCCATGTCTACGGCAGACATGCGTTATGTCTCGGCTAAGCTGGCTGTGCTCTTGGCACTTACCACCGCAGCGAGGGGTTGTGAGCTCACTGCACTCACCATCAAGGGGATGGTGTTTTCTGGTGATCTGATGGTCACGCTCCAGCTTCGTGCCCAAAACTGTGTCTGTCCTGACGAGTAGGGCCCCGGTGGTGATACACGCGTTTCATCCGTCACCAGTGACTAGGGATGAGAAACGCTTGCACCTCTCATGTCCTGTACGGGCTTTACGCATTTACATGCGGCGCACAGCAGATATTCGTAGGTCTGACAGGCTGCTGTTGACCTACAGAGTGAGCAAACCAGGTTATGCCCTTTCCACCCAGAGGCTAGCACACTGGCTGGTGGATGGTATTACGGAGGCGTATACCAAAGCGGGTAAAACAGCTCCTAAGCTGAAGGCGCATTCTACCCGAGGGACTGCTACGTTGATAGCTGTGTTGTCAGGTATCGACTGGGAGGTCATCCGCCAGGCGGCGGTTTGGAGTGGTGAGACCACTTTCTTACGGCATTATTACCGGCACGTTAGGGTGCGGTCGGTTGCCGACGCTGTTCTGGAGCAGGCCTCTTAGGATGCTCTCATCAGAACGCGTACCCCTTCCCACCAGGGGTTTGAAGGGTTCATTGGACGGCTAGGGAACGGAGGCACGAATCCTGTCGTTGTTCAATGCAATAACCCTCTCAGCCATTTTCGAGAACGTGAAATGCAACTTTGGGTTATAATGCCGTAAGAAAGTGGTCTCACCACTCCAAACCGCCGCCTGGCGGATGACCTCCCAGTCGATACTCCATGAATTCCATCAACTCCTGAGTATGGAGTATTGCTTGTTCCGGCGACCGGGCCAACACCAACAGGTCGTCTAGGAACCATGCCAAGCGCATACCTTTGCGCATCAACACTCCGAGCGCTGCTTTCACACACCTTGTGAATGTCAGAGGAGAGAGGCGATATCCGAACGGGAGGCATGTGTACTGGTAACACTGACCCCGGTAACAGAACCGAAGATACTTTCTGTGTCTTTCCGCAATCGGACAATGATAGAAAGCATCTTTTAGGTCGACCGAAGTTAGCCAATCGGACTGTGTCACCACTGACAGCAGAACCGGTGTGCGTAGCATTTTGAAACTGACCTTCTCTACATACTTGTTGAAGGGTTTCAAATCCAGGATTGGGCGCATGCCCCCATCCTTCTTCGGGACCAGAAAGTAACGGCTGTAAAACCCGTCTTCTCTTTCTAGGGGAGGAACCACCGGGATTGCCCCTTTCGAGAGTAACTCTGTGAGTTCGTTGTCTAGGATTTGTGCTTCGGCCACCGACCCCGGTTCTGTATGCACTATTCCCAAGTACGGGGGTACAATACCGTTCTCGAAAAGGATTTGGTGTCCGTGAGCTATCTGATCCAAAACAGAAGCCGACGGGACCAATTCCTTCCACCTGTGTAACATGCGTGACAGAGGTCTCGTTGCCTCCTGTACCTTGCTGTTCAGGTAGCGCGCGTAAGTTGCGCGTAAAGGGTCTAGGGAAGCCCCGCCCGCCATGCCCTGCATCCATGGGGGGGGCTTCGTCCTTGTAAAGGAGACCCAGATGGGGGAATTGGCGTTTTGAACCTTTCCAAATTACCATTTGACCCATCAGAGAGACTAAACAAGTCGCATCATAGTCCCCTCCCAGGGGCTCATTTGCGCTCATTTCATTATTATCCAATATTTCCAGCAGGGATGTTATTACATTGTTATCATCATCTTTACCTAAAGATTCAGACAGACAATCAGACTTGCGTTTCAAACCTTTTAAAACGCAATCACCATAATCACCAACATAAAAACTTTTATTCACATTCACAACCTTTGGAATAGAACAAGTAGACTGTGCATCAGAAATCAAAATAAAAGGCGCAGTGTTTAGCCCTGCGCACGCTGTGTCCCCTGAACAAGCGTCTATATCGCCGGAGACGGCTCTGGAATCAGTCTGTTGGTGTGGGTCGTAACATCCTGCCGAAACACGTCACTTGGCAGCTCCCTTCTTGGAAGTGTCTGTGCTGTCCGGCTTGGCCGCCTTGGCCGCTGGATCTGTGGAAGACTGGGAGTTTGGACGTGAGCCCTGTCCACGCCCGCGCCCCACTTTACCACCTCTTTTTGGATAAGTCTCTCTCCATTTCTGCTTGCGCGCAGGCTTGTCCCCCTGCCCTGTGCCCACCGCGGGCTTAGGGGTAGGCGGGTTCTTCATCATTGGGAGAAGCTCCTTGTGCAAGGTTTCGCGCTCGGCCTGGGCGGCCTTGTATTTGCTGATAATGTCCGGGGTCGTTCCAAACAGGCCCTGGTTCCCTGCGCAGGAGTGGGCCATCCACTCCTTGCAGAATTCCTCTTTTACCCCGGCTGTCTCTAGCCAGAGATGTCTGCGCGAAAGGGTGGAGGCAGCTGCGCTAGAACCGCACTCTAGAGCGATGGAATACAGCAGCGATCCCAGGGAGTCAGCTATGCGTTCCATTTCCAAGATGTACTCACAACCTGCTTCGCTGGCCACTACGTCGCCGAACTCGGCCCCGTCGATACCTGCTGTAGCGATGGCGGCTTTGCTTTGCTCGACGTTTGATAGGCTGCAGAGCTTGCGCATGTACGCCGTTATCATCCCAGCCGTTGAGACGAGTCCAGCTGCGCGTGTACTGGCGTGCCATGCATCACACGCGTAACGATCCACCTGTTGGCCCCACTGCGAAGGGTGTTTGGGAGTATCGCGAGACCCCACCTTGGTGTTAGGGTTGAACGATAAAACGTCCCTCTCTGGTTGCGGAATTTTCCAGTCTTTGTAGTTGAGGTTCCTAACCTCGACTGCTAAGACGTCAACCCCCTTCTGACTGAACTTTGAGGACGATTTAAGTAGCGGATCCGCCTCCGCCCGCTTAAACGCTCGTTCGATGTGAGGATAAGGTGGTAGAGTGGAGTCCCTGACCCTCTCTGCCATTCGTGGAAAATCGGCTACCACCGGATCTTGAGAATTGCCCGGCTCGGTAACGATGTCGGCAGACTTGACCGCTCGCGCGAACAGATCGCGGAAACTGGCGAGGAATGTTTCGGACCCACGTTGCATGGCGTCGCCATCTTTGTTTGGTTGAGACGAACTTGGCTGGTCGTCTTCCACGCCCTGATCGTCTACTTCCTCAGGCAGTGAATCCTCGGGTTCCGCACCCGCCGAATAACATGCCACGGATTCACCAGGGAGAGATAGGATCTCATTGATCCAGTCCTCTCTAACTATCCCGGATGGTGGGATAGCCTCTGGCTCCGGGGGGATGCTAATGCTAGCCGCCGTCCCGTGACTGTAGCTAGGAAGCATCGGAGGGATGTTGCTAGCCTCCGCCCCATGGCTATAGCTAGGTAGCACCATGCTAGCCGCCTCGTTAGCAGGTGCGAAGGGATCTGCAAGTCCCCATCTTTGACGGTACAGGGCAGCCCACCTTTGGCGCCCCGATCCTCTGATGGTTTTACAGAAATTGCAGTCGATCTCATTACGGTCTACATCCCTCAAGTAGCCCGTGTAGTGAGCATGCGGGATATGGGAGACACAGTCCGGATGGGGGTCCCATCGGAGCGTCGCCGGTTTAACACACCCGCACCAAGCGTAGAATCCGGCCACATCGACCGGATTAACGAACATCTTGGCGATAAAAGGTAAGCTAACTATAAGTTAGTATCTAATATACCAGTATATCACTAGATTACTTGCGTATTTGCAGTTTTCCTCTTAGTCCCAGCGAGAGAGAAACAGCCATCGACCGATCTCATTTAGTTGGAGATGGAAAGAGGAATAGCGCTTCCGGTGGGCGTGCCAATACGGGGCCGGTGGGAGGACATATGACCACAGGGGGTCATATTGTCCGGGATTGGCACGGGGAATGCACCTCCATCGTTTTTCTTTTTTCCAGCGAGTGTAACACTGGGTTTAATGGCTGGTACTTGCATTATGATGCGTAATCTTATGCTTGTCTTTGCATGTTGGCCATTTTTGACCTTGACAATGGTATCCAAGGTGCAGAGGCCAGATGATATGTGTTGAGTTGAATCTGTATTTGGTGAGACTGGTGAAAGTGTTACTTTGAAACAAGTGGACCAATTTCCTTAGGTCAGCTGATTGAGCCTTCACTCATTTCAATACTGTAGTGGGATGCATTCACAAGAACTACACTGTGTGGCCCAATCCCAATTGGTTGATGCTAGATCCAATGGGGTGTAGGTATGGAAGTAGACGTGATTGGTTGTTGCGTCGGCCAATAGACAGCGCAGAACCTTGAAGCGCACTGACTGCCAGACCGACAGACAGAGCAATAGTTGGGGTGAATTAAGTTAATGTTAGTTAGCTAGTTTAGTTTAGGAACAACGAGAAACAGTAGATGGACATTAGACACAGCTCAGGCCTTCGGCCCTCACGCATGTTCGCTCGTCGGGGGGGTCCTGAGCCTGTGGCCTCGCTTCTTAGAAGCAGCTCGGGCCTTCAGCCCTCGCACCTTTATTAACCAACTCTATGTCAATGTGGATTGTAAAAAAACACACAGCTAAATAACTATAAAGCTAGCGTTAAACAACGCTAGCTAGCAACATAATCCGTGTAGTCGAAGGACCCCGAGTTGATGTTTCAAACCCTACCATGGGTAGGGTTTGAAATCTTTACCTTGGAAATGGGACACCACTTGTTACCTCATCACCATCATCATTTCTTCTGCTGCTCGGAGTTGACCAGTTTGCTCAGGAGCACAAAAGCAGCAGAAAAACAGGCCAATAGTTTTACAATTTCTGTATGCTATTTCATCATTAAATTCACTTTTGAGAAATTTTGAGGCAGAAAATAAACTGTAGATTTTGAATATTGAGTTTTACAAAAATTGATGGCAAATAGAAAATTTGCTCCAGCGTTTTCGGAGTTGAGAAGCTCCATATACTTTACAACCAGCTGGCTAGTCACGCTGATAGATCCTGCTGTGAGCTGGCTGGAGCTCCCATAAGAGACAGGTCCCATAAGCGACCTATTTAAAAAGGAGCTCCCATAAGAGACCTATTTAAAAAGGAACTGCGAACCTTAAAAGGTTTTAAAGCAACTATTCTTGTCCCTGATGATGCTACTCCCTGCTTCTATAGGCCAAGACCCGTTCCCTATGCTATGAGGCCTAAAGTTGAGGCTGAGATTGACAGGTTGATAAAAGAGGACATTGTCACTGCAGTTAAATACTCTGACTGAGCAGCTCCTGTCATGCCCTTGATTAAACCTGATGGTGACTGTAGACTAAATTAACTGTAAACAGAGTCTCCACCTTGGAACAATACCCCATACCCAAAGTTGAGTATTTGATGGCTTTGTTAGCTGGAGGGCAACAGTTCATCAAACTTGACATGAGTCATGCATATCAGCAAATACAAATGGATGAACAGCCTAAGGAAGTGTCTGACTGTGAACACACACAGAGGAATGTTCACATATAACAGGCTTCCATTTGGAGTATCCTCAGCCCCTTCAATCTTCCAGAAAACCATGGAGGGGGTTCTCCAGGGGATACCTCAAGTCACTATTTATCTGGATGATATCTTGGTTACCGAGGCAACCAGAGCGATGTACCTTAGGGACCTGGATGAGGTGTTAACCAGGCTGGAAGATGCTGGTCTCAGACTAAAGAGAAGCAAATGCACATTGCTTGCTGATGATGTTCAGTACTTAGGACATAAAGTGGATGCTAAGGGAGTGCACACTGTGAAAGCCAAGGTAAAAACTGTTGTTGATGCTCCAGCCCCAACTAATGTGACAGAGCTTAAGGTTTACTTGGGCTTGTTGAATGATTACAGTCACTTCCTTCCCATCCTCTCTACATTGCTAACACCCCTTACATTACCAGTTGAGGAAGGTTGTAGTCTGAAGATGGAGTGACTGTCAAGACAAAGTCTTCAGGGAGTCAAAAGACTTATTTATCTCCAGTGTAGTACACTAAAACATCTGCTGACTTCAATAAGTCTCTAATAATATCCTGCGATGCCTCACTGTATGGCATAGAAGCCGTACTGTTCCACAAAATGGAAGATGGAACAGAAAACCCAATTGGTCACTTGCAGAAAAAAAATAGGTAACACTTTAGTATGGGGAACATAAAAAAACTTAATTACTAGTGAATTAGTAATGATCAAGATGTCACTTTAGTATGGGGAACATATTCTAAGTAACAAATACTTAATTTACAGTAATTTAACACTATTAACACTTGTAGTTTTGTGTTTTGTTATGTAAGAACAGACCATATTCATTAAGTGTTAGTAAGGGAGAATAACTCTTCTTGTGGTGCTACCACCTTATAAAGTCCATACTAAGCAAAGCATATTGAGATGGTACCACTAATAAGCATTAATTCTGAGGTTATAGAGGGAAAACTCATAGTTAATGGCTTACTGGTTGTATAATAAGGCCATGCAGAATAAGGCATTAATGAGTACGTAATAATGACCAATTAAGAGCCAATATGTTGCTAATTTGCATGCTAATAAGTACCTAATTAATGGTGACTACATTCCCCATACTAAAGTGTTACCAAAAATTATTAACAGCTGGACAAGGAAGGTTTGGTTGTGATATTTGGAATAAAGAGGTTCCACAAATACATCTATTGTAGGAACTTCACTGTAGTCTATATAAAGAAGAAGATGGGTGTGTCTGTTCTCTTTCATTTCCTTTTGTAGAAGCTGCCAAAGACAAGTAAAGCTAAAGAAAAGCTACTTCTGGAGTCCTGAGTCCTCGTTGACGTTTTTTTGGATACACTGTTATAAACTAAAATCACACAAATGTCCATTATAAAATTAATGAAACTGATTTTTAAGGCAAATTACTATTCCTGCGCTGCACTGATATCAGATGAGTGGGGAAGTGCAGAAAATTTGCTGCTGGATCGTTTTTCAAGCTTCATACATGGGACATGGAAATAGCTGTACTGTCACAAATTGTCATTTACACAAAGTTCTGTTAACATCGTGAATAGTGATTTTTATGAAATGCTTGTTAGAATGATCCAATTACATATTCATTTTCATATGTATTAAACTAAGATATTCCAATGCATTTTAAAATGTTGCATGATTATTTGCTAAGATGTACACATTTATGGGCTTCTTCCCTCGCACCGGTGGCCATGTTCCATGTTACACTGCCTCAGTTCACGAAGCATTCTGGGAATTTTCCTCTGCCACTCCATTTGGAATCAGCATCTTAACACGCTCCGTTTGGAAGGCCTTTTGGAGCGCTAGATGAGAACTACCCCTCAACCCCCCCCAAAAAATGGGACACTCCATCCTACACGGCCATGTGTGTGTGTGTGTGTGTCTGTGTGTGTGTGTGTGTGTGTGTTGCGTAGTCTGCCTCCTTAGTGAAATTAGCCACCAGCTGTTACTGCAGATCAGCATTTCATACGTCGACTTTGGGCTAACCCTATTCTAACATGAATTAGATAGATCATATTACAGTCCGGGGATATTATGTCAGATGCTGATCTGAGAATATCTCTCCCTACAGAAATTAGGAGACCCTAATCCAGTGTTTCCCTATTGACAAAAGATATCAACACATGTTGCTGAGTATCCACGTCAGGCATCTTTTTGTGTAAACTCACTTTTGTGGCAGGTTGAACCTCAGGTTTCGCACAACAGCAAAGTGTTACACTTGGCACCAAGCATCTAGCGTTGGTGAAGTGCATATCAACTACTGGCTGTAGTTGCAAACTGGAGATGAGCAAGTGGCTGATTTAAGTCATGCAGCAGAGTATCTGCCTGTTTTCTGGGTAGTAATTGATAGGCTTACCACGAGCACCAGGGTAAAGTACACTATTGTTTGTCTCAATCACGAAAGAAATGGTATGGCAAATCTTTTTTCATGGCTCCTGTCATTTCTACTGGTACACCGCCCACGATCCATGTTTACTTATGGAGATTAAAACACCCATCTCCCAACATGGCTGTAAGAACTGGCTCTGTGTTGAATGGTTTGGTGGGCCTAATCCTCTCTCAGAATGGGTCTCGATTTTTCTCGCTCAGACTTGAGAGCAAGCGCCTCTCTCCGCTTTCCTTTGTCTTTATCCCCCCCCTTCACTTCTCTCTCTCTCTCTCTCGCGCGCTCTCTTTCTGTGTTATAATCTCACTGCCTTTTAAGTTCCTCTTCCTTGTTCTCGCGTCCCTCATGCTTCGGTCCCTCCCTCCACAACAATGCCTTATTCATATAACACCAACGGACATGGAAACACTCTCAAGTGCTTGTTTCTTTTATAACAAGGTCTAGAACACATGTTTGTTGGTGTAAATGATATTGACTCAAGATGGAATGCTAACTCATATTGTTTGTGTGCTCATGTGTGTGAAGGCATTTTGATGTACATACCACAGTCTTCTCGAAAACATGTTCATCAAAATACATTTGACTCTGTCCTACCAACCCCCCCCCCCCCACACACACACACACACACACACTCTGTTTCCCCCCTCTCTTCTGGTCTGGAGGGTTACCACCTGGCCCCCCCCCCTTTTCTCCTCCAATTGTATCCGGCCAATTACCCCACTCTTCTGAGCCGTCCTGGTCGTTGCTCCACCCCCTCTGCCAATCCGGGGAGGGCTGCAAACTACCACATGCCTCCTCTGATACATGTGGAGTTACCAGCCGCTTCTTTTCACCTGACAGTGAGGAGTTTCACCAGGGGGACGTAGCGCGTGGCAGGATCACGCTATTCCACCAAGCCCCCCCCGAACAGGCGCCCCAACTGACCAGAGGAGGCGCTAGTACAGCGACCAGGACACATACCCACATCCGGCTTCCCACCCACAGACACGGCCAATTGTGTCTGTAGGGACGCCCGACCAAGCTGGAGGTAACACTTGAATTCGAACCGACAATGCCCATGTTGGTAGGCAACGGAATAGACTGCTATGCTACCCGGACGCCCCCACGTCCTGGCTTTTCTGAACGCAAGAGCTTCCAGTGAGCATAAGCACCTTTACTGAAAGAGCAGCTTAAATTGTATGAAAGGCAAATGACATGGTTCTCTGTTTATCTCCTCTCTATCTTCTCCAAAAGTGCTTCCATTTTCCTTCCAAGCTCTCCATCACTCTCCCTATATCTTCCTCCTTTGTGTGTGTGCGTCTCTCGCCCTCTCTCTCTAGCTGTATCTGTGAGGCTCAAGCGTTTATATCAGGGAAGACCAACAAGTGCCACCCACCCTGGTACCATACAACACAATTGATAGCGTTATTATAGCCCTATTTCGATTGGGACGCTTTACTGAGAACGAGAAAAGATTAGCAAATGGAGCTGACGTGGCTAATTCTTCTATAGTATATCATTTTAGTCAAACATAATAAAATAAAATAACAAACAAAAAATTTGGTCAGGATTTTTATTTTCTACCCTGCTTTGTTTTGATTTTATGCTGTGTGATACAATGCTGCTTGCCCCCCTTTTTCTCCCCAACCCCCCCTTTTTTTTCTCCCCAATTGTATCTGGCCAATTACCCCACTCTTTCAAGCCGTCGCAGTCACTACTCCACCCCCTCTTCTGATCGGGGGAGGGCTGCAGACTCCACATGCCTCCTCCGATACATGTGGAGTCGCCACCCGCTTCTTTTCACCTGACAGTGAGGAGTTTCGCCAGGGGGATGTCGCGTGTGGGAGGGTCACGCTATTCCCCCCAGAACAGGCGACCAGGACACATACCCACATCTGGCTTCCCACCCGCAGACACGGCCAATTGTATCTGTCGGGATGCCCGACCAAGCCGGAGCTAACACCGGGATTCGAACCGAGATCCTTGTGTTGGTAGGCAACGGAATACACCGCTACGCTACCCGGACGCCCTGCGCTGCTTGTTCTGTAAGGTGTCCTTGAGTGCTCTGAAAGGCGCCCTCAAATAAAATGTATTACATTATTATTATTATTATTATTATTATCTTTTTCAGCTAGATTTCCAGTCCGAATCGAATCAACAATCTTGCCCGTATCTCAGGCCCTTAATCTTTTATTTTAAGTCAACAAACCCGCTTTGCTCTTGTACACGTCCAACTTCTACCAATCAGCTCTTAAAACATTTCTACTTTAGATGGAGATGCTCTGACGCTTTTTGTTTCAGTTCCCATTCCCATACCTGAAGTTGAGCATCTAGCAAAACCGATACCAGAGCTCTTTTTTCTTGAATATTATTACTATTATTATTATACAAATTTCCTTTAACTTCATGCCATAATACAACATCATAAGCGGGCCCACTCCTTGGGCCTTGGGTTAGGATGAGGTAGAAGTCTATTTGATGGATGGTGCCTTTCTTAGGATATGAGATGTTCCAAGTCGTGCCATCTTCTGTAGTTCCTGTATTCTGACGTTACCCGGGATCCGTTGGGTGTATTTCTCCATCCCTTCGTTTACAAGTCCCAGGGCTCCTATCACTACTGGTATTGTTGTGGTTTTCATTCCCCACATTCATTCAATCTTACTTTTACTGAGGTGCTCCTTTCAGTCGGGATGGACATGAAATTCAGTCGGGATGGACATTATTATTATTATTATTATTAATATTATTAATGTTGCAGTTGTTGTGTGTAAGGTTACATGAAGCTGTAGCAAAACACATAACACCTCTTATTAAAAGTACAAAAAAAATATAAATACAAAAATGAATTAAATTTAAATGTATTCCAACACAATTAATTTGAACTTAAGTTTAAGTGGGCGTCACATGCAGGCGGGTGTACGGGTGCAAATTGCTGTGGCAGGGACTTTAATATTTTGAAAAACTTGAACAAATCAAGTGCAAAGCTGGTTAATCAATAATTAATTAATTAATTAATTAATATTCGCCAAAACATTTTGGCTTGAAATTGCATTATTACATATTTATAATTCATAAAAACAATAGCGACAAGCAAAATATCAGACTGTAATCTGGATCAGTACAACAGGGCTCCAGACTAACTTCTCCACTGGCTGACCACACCGGCACATGATTTGGTTGGACTTTTTTTTCTTTCTTTCTTTCTTTTTTTTTTTTTTTGGTCCAGCATGGTCCTAATCAATGACCCTGCATGCTGATGAATATGTGTCTTTTCACATTGATGAAAAGGTTGACATAGAGTCGAGACTTGATCTTTGCAAAATATTCTCGTATGAATATTAGGCTCCAGCATCCTGTGACCCCAGTTGGGATAAGCGGCTTGGATAGTGGAGGGATGGATATTAAGTTTAATAGTGTCAATATTTAAATTTTGTGAACGGGAGTTCCTCTTTCGCCATGTTACAGGCAGTGTTGAACTTGCAGACCATTTCTCCTCCGTTGAATGATTACTCTCCTCTAATCGCTGAAAGGTCATCGGGAGGGGCTCAGTGTTTCGAGTCATGCATCAGTCCCTGCAGGCTTTGTGTTTCTTACTGTTGTTTGGCAACTTCAGAGACCTAGTAGTGTAGCAGTCTACTGTGTTGCCTAAAACATGGGGATCGCCAGTTCAAATCCCCATGTTACATATTCCGTGGCCTACCAACACGGGGATTGTTGGTTTGAATCCCTGTGTTACCTCTGGCTTGGTCGGGCGTCCCTTCAGACACAATTGTCCGTGTCTGCGGGTGGGGAGCTGGATGTGGGTATGTTTCCTGGTCGCTGTACTAGCCCCTCCTCCGGTCGGTCGGGGCACCTGTTCAGGGGGGAGGGGGAACGGGGGGGAATAGCATGATCCTCCCACGCACTATGTCCCCCTGGTGAAACTCCTCACTGTCAGGTGAAAAGAAGTGGCTGGCGACTTCGCATGCATCGGAGGAGACGTGGTAGTCTGCAGCCCTTCCCAAATCGGCAGAGGGGATGGAGCAGCAATCAGGATGGCTCAGAAGAGTGGGGTAATTGGATGGGTACAATTGGGGAGAAAAAGGAGTGGGGGGGAGATAAAATACACACACAGCACAGCTTTCCCTTCATACCGCAACCACGGGTACTGCGTCAGCCATTGTGGCTGAAAGTAGTACCTTTTCTTCTTCACTGGCTCCTTCAGTCTCTCCTTGCCTGCACTTTCATCATCAGTGGCGTCTGAATCAGAGCCTCTTGTTGGCTCTTCCTCCCCACCAGCCCGCTCCTATCGCTCCTCTCTCTTCCTCCTTTTGCTTTTTAAAATAATCAGCTGTAGACCGCTTAACTTTTGGGACATGGCAACAGCTTAATGGATTGTTGCCAGATTTGCCCATGTAATTCAGGCATTTGTGTGAATATAATCATGTGAAATTGTAATTCGCACACTCTGGAGGCCACTAAGTGATGCACCGGTGACGTCAGTCCGATATCCGATGAGTGAAATATGTCAGTATGGACACCCGATACCGATATCGAATCAGATTGGTCTCAACTCTAATTTTAGAACAAGGAAATAACTTGACATCCCAAATAAATTAAAACATGTAGTGTGATGATGCAAAATAGGGCTCAGTCCTGAGTCCTCACATAAGAACAAGGACATATATAACCAGCCTCGCTCTGAACTTTACCAAGGTGAGGGCATGGCGGTTGACAAAATGTGCTTAATTCAAAGGTTTGCAGATACTGATTGCATATTCTGTTAGGTGTTTTTTGTGGCTTTTTTTCCCTTCTTTTTCTCCCCAATTGTACTTGGCCAATTACCCCACTCGTCCGAGCTGTCCCAGTTGCTGCTCCACCCCCTCTGCCATCCGGGGAGGGCTGCAGACTACCACATGCCTCCTCCGATACATGTGGAGTCGCCAGCTGCTTCTTTTCACCTGACAGTGAGGAGTTTTCACCAAGGAGGACGTAGCGCATGGAAGGATCACGCTATTCCCCCCAGTTACCCCCCCCCCAAACAGGCGCCCCGACCGACCAGAGGAGGCGCTAGTGCAGCAACCCGGGCACATACCCACATCCGGCTTCCCACCTGCAGACACAGCCAATTGTGTTTGTAGGGACGCCCGACCAAGCCGGAGGTAACACGGGGATTCGAACCGGTGATCCCTATGTTCATAGGTAACTGAATATACCACTATGCTACCCGAACGCCCTGTTTTTTTTCTTTTGATAGAACAGAATTACATCTAAGATCAAGAGATTTTGATAGTCTGCTCATTATCAGGCATATTAATAAATATTTTATGATGTAAAACTGGAGAAGCTAATTAGCGCTTGTTATGTAAAAGAGGGGATCAATGTCAAATCGTGCTGTGTAGCTTTGGCTCATCACGTAGTATACCATATTTCAACCCTGTGGTCCTCCGTAAGGGATCACCTGATTTCAAAAGCAATTCAGATGGCGATCCACTTCATACTGGTGTGGTAGCATGACCTCGTGGTTGTAATGAGAGCATGCCGACTTGATGACGTGAGTCAAACTTGTTTTTAAGCAAGTTTTCAACCTACTGATGAGCTCTTATGATTAAATCTTAAATTTAACCATTGTTTTTAGGTTTGTTAGCAATATTTCCTCTCATCTAATTGCAATTCAGTGTTTAAATGAAATTGAGGGAAATCTCATCACATTATAGGATCTTTGTTGTCCATAAGTGGCAATTTGGTTTGTGTTATTAGATCTGGACCACAAACGGTGAAAGTAATCAGATTTGGGATTGTTGATCAATAGCTCATCAGCTTTATATTCTTGTAAATTGCAGCGACACTATACTTTTTTGTAAATTGTAGTCAGGGTATGCATTTGCACTCACCTGCAGAAAAAGAGGTACAGTAAACACTTTATAAGCCGTCTTATAGGCTCTGTCATATCAGGGCACCTGAATATGACAAGTACTTTTACTTTTAACACTTGAAGTACATTTAAGAGCAGGTACTTATGTATTTTTACTTAAGTAGACATGTCAGTGTGGTACTATAAGTTTTGAGTCAGAGTATTTGTACTTATGTATGAAGTGAGTACTTGTAAATATGTAGTATCGGGAATGGCTGAAGCGGGACCACGCTGTTTGACAAATCAAACACAGATGCTAAATACACTTGCGGCATTCGTCTCTTGCGATAAAATAATTTCCCCAATAGTTATATTGCAGTAAGCAAGGCTCGCCAAACCTACTCTGTAGACATTTCCTTTTCAGTCATGAGCCGAGACTTTCCCGCTTTTGAGACAGTTATATAAAATGGTTTACTTGCCTTCCCTTGTGGTCATGTTGAAACAGTGAATGGTTGGCGCTTAGTTACCACTGCTGACTCGCATAGGGAGGCAGAGACAAAAGCCGTGAGTCTGGTGGGGAGAACAAAGATGACCAAAGTCTGCTGGAACTCTTGGATCTACTTCCTGTTCCTTGTCGGAAACCTTGGCATCCTTGCGGAAGTGTCTTAAGAAATAATGAGGATACTTCCTACAAGTTTACTTGTCATTGTTTGCAAGTATTATTACCTCTCTCTCTGTGTATAATGTTGATTTAAATGGGGAGAAAGAAGCTTTGGGAACCGAGTGGACGCTCTGTTCTGCTTGGTTATCTCCAGTTGTTGCTTGCTGGATGAGGCTTAGAACACCACTAACAATGGATGGTGCGACAACATTTCCAGAACCAAGGCAGCATTAATTTTCTGTTGTTGTTGATTCTTTTTTTAAATTAAAACTCTAATCTAATCGAGTCCCTTTCTATCAAATTAGCAATTAAAACGGCAAATAATAGCGGCTGGTTTTACTTTTATCCTGCGCCACCCTGGGGCGAGCCGGCCTTGTGTTTCCAAAGATTTTTAAATGTCACAGTCAAAGAAGTTGAAAAAGGCCATTACCAGTGACATTTTAGTGTACGTGTGTGGGTGTGGGTGAGTGTGTGTGTGTGTGTGTGTGTGTGTATGTGTGTGTATGTGGCATCAGAAAACATACATTCAGAGGGAGTTGCCTCCCTCCCAGTGCAAATACTAGGCCTTAAACATTGTGAGATTAGTGCCTGTACATTGTCTGTCTGTTAGTGTGGTGTCCTTTTTTGACCCCAACGTTCCCATTAAGGATGGTATTCAAACTGTGTTTAAAAAACAAAACAAAAACAGCCTAATAACAGAAAATATAACCGCAAGCGGTGATTGCGGGGTTCAAGCCAACACAAACCATTCAAAGTTGAAAGCTTCAACAGCTTAATTTAAAAAATCCATCAAGTTTGCTGATGTTTGGATAAACTGTCATTGATTTATGGCCAGATTTGCGCCAGGCCCATGAACGTGTTTGGAACTGGTGGCGCCCCTGTTGACCGATTTCAAAATAGTTTTACACACGTTTCAACATTGTTATGAAACATGTCCTGTGAGTTTTGTAGTGATTGGACAAACAATTTCTGATTTATAGTTGGACTTGTGTTATGCCACACCCATTTCCGAATGTGTTACACCCCCCACCAGTACTTTATTTGAATGAAACTTTCAGGGTATGTTTCAAGTGCTTCTGTGGACGTATCCTGCAAGTTTTGTGATGATTGGCCCAACGGTTGTTGACTTTGGTCTCTTTATTTGCTGAGCCAGGCCCTTTTGAGGTTCATTGGTCAATATCTTGGAAACTAAATAAGATATCAACAAGCTTTATACAGCTTTTGATAAACTCGGTCCAGTTATAACCCACAGAAAAAGTGGTAGCAGTTGGATGTACGGTTTAGGAGGCGATGTCAACAATGTCTTTTTAGGGTTAGGGTTTAGGTTTCCGCTTCAGGTGCAGGAAAATGGCGGCATGAACTTAGTTTGCAGCAGCCTCACCCAGTACCGGCCATGCAGTGCCATTGTCCACGTCTGTTTCTATGTTTGTGTCTTCGTTTGATGACAGGGAGAGCTGGCGCTGGATTGGCTGGGAGAGCTTGGTCTGCCGCATCCTGTGGGCCCAGGGACCACGGCCCTGCCTGGAGCTGCGCCCGAAGAGGAAGCACCGAGGGCGGTCTGACAGGACGCGGAAGCAGGGCAGGCTAAGCGAACTGCTAGCCCATGCAGACCGGCAATTCCGATAACGTTGAGGGTAGTCTGGCGGTGGCCTTGCCTGGCATTGACTGTATTTTTGGTGTCGTCGTGTGGAGTGCAGGCAGGTGTGTCGAGGGTGTCTGGCTGGGATAGCTGGTGGTGGATCGGCTGGGGGAGCCTGGTCTGCTGCATCTGGTAGGCCCAAGAGGACATGGAAGCGGGGCAAGCTAAGCTAACTGCTAGCCCATGCAGACCGGCAATTCTGACAGTCAATCTGTCTGGCATTCGCTCTGTTGGGCAGTGATTTTTATTTATTTATTTTTTAGATATTTTGAATATATGTGTTGTTGTAGTTTTGTAGGTTTTTTTGTAGTTTGGATATATGGTTTCTTGTAGTGTGGATATGTGTTTCGGTCTTTGTGTTGCCCTGCTGTGGGCGGGGGAAATGAGAAATAAATGTTCTTGATTCCTGATTTATTTATTTTTTCCAAAAATTAAAAATGGCAAAAAAAATCAGGTGGACTTTAATGGTTCTTGATGCAGATTTGTAGAGTGAGGACAGATGGATGTCTGAATCCAAGTTTCTTGTAAATCAGACTTACCGCGTAGGTCAAAATGTTGACCTTTAATTTTAACGCCCCCATCAGGATATGATATATTTCTTGGGCAGAACTTGTAATTGATGGAGGGCATATTTCTTGGGCAGCTTGTACACAACTTCCAGTCAATGGGCAAAATCTCATGGCTCTATCATATACCATCCATTATCCCAACTGCTTGTCCTGCTCTCAGGGTCGCGGGGACGCTGGAGCCTAGCCCAGCAGTCATTGGGTGGCAGGCAGGGAGACACCCTGGACAGGCCGCCAGTCCATCACAGGGCAGCTTTATCATATACTCACTGGAATTTGTGCAAACATTTCTGAAGGAAAGAAAAAAAAAATCCAGCACAAAAACAATAGGGTTTCAGCCTTTCAGGCTTGAACCCCTGATAATGGTGTGAAGGAGATTTCTCTCTGTGTCCTTTTGTATAAAATGTGTTAGAGCAATAACCAGAATTTGGGGGATTAATCCGCTGATGTGCAAAGAAGTGTGTACAGATGTAAAGGATGGTTGTTTGGCCTAGACGAGGATAGAAAGCCTGACAGAAAAAGAGGAATATAGCAGAAGACTCTGCCTTGTTAGAGCCGTGTGCTTTATCATAGTACATCTGATGTCGAAGGAAGTTAAAGCTTTAATACGTAAGAAACACCCTCCCCAGTAACACAGCCCTGTTACGCAGTCAGAAGATAGATGGCATTTACACCCCGAAAATGTGTCAAATGTGTCATTCATTTTTTTCAGCAATTTGAGCTACAGTAGCTGTGGAATCAGACCAGACAGGCTGGCCTTCACTCCCCACGTGTATCAGTGAGCCTTTGGCCCCCATGACCCTGTCTCCAGTTCACCATTTGTCCTTCCTTGGACCACTTTTGGTAGGTACTGACCACTCCATACCAGGAACACCCCACAAGAGCTGTTGTTTTGGAGATGCTCTGACCCAGTCATGTAGCCATCACAATTTGGCCCTGGTCAAAGTTGCTCAGATTCTTACGCTTTTCCCTTTTTCCTGCTGCCAACACATCAACTTCAAGAACTGACTGTTCACTTGCTGCCCAATATATCCCACCCCTTTACAGGTGCCATTGTATGAGATGTTATTCACTTGCCTGTTAGTGGTTTTAATGTTTTGGCTGATTGGTGTACATTGCCTCTTGATGCAAAGATCTACATCCACCTTTTGTTAGCTGAGACATTTGTTTTAGAGATGAATGAGAGATGTCATGGTGTTTGGGAAAAACAGGTATTTGCATAGTACACAGCAATGGTGTAATATGTCTATTTGTGGCTGTGTCCCATCTGTGATGTAAATCATTTAATCAGATTTCGGAGGAATTCAACCCGAAGACAAGCATTTTAAATTGTTATATAGCCATATCTAGGCTTTTCACTGATGGCCTCATTTGATCATATAGGTAATATAAAAGCATCAAAATTAGATTGACATATATATATATATATATATATATATATATATATATATATATATATATATATATATATATACACACACACACACACACACATACATTGAAAAACTCCTCATAGCAGCCTTAAGGTGAAAATCTTGCATAGTATGTCTTCGAAAAGTTAAATAGTCACACAGCAGTTGCAGTTACGGTAAACATTTTCTTTTTAAAGCTTTGAGTTGACATGGTAATTTTTCCTTGTCTAAAGCGCTCTCACTCCCAAAATCTTTAAAAAGTTTGAGTCCAGGGCAGTGACTCTGTACTAGCAGCACAGGTAGGAGTTACAGGGCCCTTGACAACATGTGACTCTGGACACATTAAAAAAAAACAATCAATCTCGAACTTTATGGGTCCGCCCCTCTGGAGTTCAGCGCCGTCCAAATCATTATGTTTCCCCGTAGGCCAGAGATATACTTGATTTTAACTACACGTGCGCTGCGCATGATGGCTGCCTCGCATGTCCTGCATGTGTTTGGAGCGTTGGTTGTGCATGTCCTCAGAAATTAATGCTACACGTCCACAAGCTGTAATACAAACATGAACGGTAAGGGCAGTATGGGGGCAGTAGGCATGTCAGCACCGACGACACAGTTGGAAAGTTTTGAAGACAACAGACCGCTGCAGATGTGCCTATCAGCACAGCAGGTGAGAGATCAGTACCATTTTAGAAGTTGACATGGAAACCTGCATAAATAAATGGAAATGAGTCTATTTTTGCATGTTTCTCTCATGGATCTGAGTACTTTCTTTGTCGGTTCTCATTCTTTGTGTTACGTTACATTGCATGATTGAAGAAGATGAAGAAGATTCATTCACTGAGAAACTTGTGTTTGCAAAAAGTCTGAGACCGTTACATCCATGCACAGTGAAAGAAACTGTAGGGATGGTGCGGTGCTTTGTCGATGATGGGGTCCATCCATTCCATCCATTATCCGAACCGCTTATCCTGCTCTCAGGCGGGGATGCTGGAGCCTATCCCAGCAGTCATTGGGCGGCAGGCGGGGAGACACCCCGGCAGGCCGCCAGGCTATCACACACACACACCTAGGGACAAATTAGTATGGCCGATTCACCTGACCTACATGTCTTTGGGAGGAAACCGGAGCACCAAGGAAACCCACGTGGACAACATACAAACTCCACACACAGAACGACCGGGGATGACTCCCAAGGTTGGACTACCCCGGGGCTTGAACCCAGGACCTTCTTGCTGTGAGGCCACTGTGCTAACCACTGCACCACCGTGCCGCCTCTATGATGGGGTGTTTTGGCTATTTATATCCTTAGTTCTCCAGTGTGCCCTCTAGTGGAATCTTCCAGTAACATGCAAAGTACATTGGCAAGTATGTGAGCAATTCCGTTCATGATGCAGCCAGTTATCTACATGAACGTGTGGTTAAAAAGCCTGTATATATCCGGCCTTACTCTCTGCACTCCTTTATGCCTCAATTCAACTGAATCTTTGTAGCCAAAATGCCAGGGCACGGCACAGGATGCTGCAGAAGGCAATATGGAAGGTTTAAAGATAATTACTTCCAGAAAAGATATTTAGAGTAATGCCAGACTAGAGAAAAATGTATTGCAAATCATATTTTAGTCATAATTATGATACGTCTTTCTGTATAAATGCTAACCATACTGCGTGGCGGCGCTAAGAACAACATAATGTAAAAGGACAACATGTCCATTGAGGTGAGAGCACGGCACCATCGCCGTCTTGTTCAGCCGTGAAAGCATGGCACTAAAACTTGCAAGGTTTTGGGTTTTATTACTTTTGTAGCTTAATTGATCCAAATGACACTGCGATGCAGTTGTGTGTTGTTTGATTTCTGTCAGTGGTGCTGGTGCTGTGACGTGCATTAAACGGGATATTTCTGTCACGCAACCTTCTTTGAGAAGTACCAGAGAAATTAGGATATACTCAACGATGATTAGTAATATTATTGTAGTGTAAGGAAGAGCTTTAAACCAAATTACTCAAGTAGCCGGAAGAAGTGTAGCAGTCATTATCAGATATCATTATGACCCGAAGGAACCCAGTTGATTATGGTAGTAAATACAGCCTCAGACATGTCGGTCATCTCTAACAGAATACACTACCGTTCAAAAGTTTGGGATCACATTGAAATGTCCATATTTTTGAAGGAAAAGCACTGTACTTTTCAATGAAGATAACTTTAAACTAGTCTTAACTTTAAAGAAATACACTCTATACATTGCTAATATGGTAAATGACTATTCTAGCTGCAAATGTCTGGTTTTTGGTGCAATATCTACATAGGTGTATAGAGGCCCATTTCAAGCAACTATCACTCCAGTGTTCTAATGGTACAATGTGTTTGCTCATTGGCTCAGAAGGCTAATTGATGATTAGAAAACCCTTGTGCAATCATGTTCACACATCTGAAAACAGTTTAGCTCGTTACAGAAGCTACAAAACTGACCTTCCTTTGAGCAGATTGAGTTTCTGGAGCATCACATTTGTAGGGTCAATTAAACGCTCAAAATGGCCAGAAAAAGAGAACTTTCATCTGAAACTCGACAGTCTATTCTTGTTCTTAGAAATGAAGGCTATTCCATGCGAGAAATGTCTAAGAAATTGAAGATTTCCTACACCGGTGTGTACTACTCCCTTCAGAGGACAGCACAAACAGGCTCTAACCAGAGTAGAAAAAGAAGTGGGAGACCGCGTTGCACAACTGAGCAAGAAGATAAGTACATTAGAGTCTCTAGTTTGAGAAACAGACGCCTCACAGGTCCCCAACTGGCATCTTCATTAAATAGTACCCGCAAAACACCAGTGTCAACATCTGCAGTGAAGAGGCGGCTGCGGGATTCTGGGCTTCAGGGCAGAGTGGCAAAGAAAAAGCCATATCTGAGACTGACCAATAAAAGAAAAAGATTAAGATGGGCAAAAGAACACAGACATTGGACAGAGGAAGACTGGAAAAAAGTGTTGTGGATGGATGAATCCAAGTTTGAGGTGTTTGGATCACAAAGAACGTTTGTGAGACGCAGAACAAATGAAAAGATGCTGGAAGAATGCCTGACGCCATCTGTTAAGCATGGTGGAGGTAATGTGATGGTCTGGGGTTGCTTTGGTGCTGGTAAGGTGGGAGATTTGTACAGGGTAAAAGGGATTCTGAATAAGGAAGGCTATCACTCCATTTTGCAACGCCATGCCATACCCAGTGGACAGCGCTTGATTGGAGCCAATTTCATCCTACAACAGGACAATGACCCTAAACACACCTCCAAATTGTGCAAGAACTATTTAGAGCAGAAGCAGGCAGCCGGTATTCTATCGGTAATGGAGTGGCCAGCGCAGTCACCAGATCTGAACCCCATTGAGCTGTTGTGGGAGCAGCTTGACCGTATGGTACGCAAGAAGTGCCCATCCAACCAATCCAACTTGTGGGAGCTGCTTCTGGAAGCGTGGGGTGCAATTTCTCCAGATTACCTCAACAAATTAACAGCTAGAATGCCAAAGGTCTGCAATGCTGTAATTGCTGCAAATGGAGGATTCTTTGACGAAAGCAAAGTTTGATGTAAAAAAAATCTTATTTCAAATACAAATCATTATTTCTAACCTTGTCAATGTCTTGACTCTATTTTCTATTCATTTCACAACATATGGTGGTGAATAAGTGTGACTTTTCATGGAAAACACAAAATTGTTTGGGTGATCCCAAACTTTTGAACGGTAGTGTATATTTCCAGATAAATAACTGCATTTAGTGTACAGGGGAAGTAGCTCATTTGGCCAATTCCAAACAACTTCATTTTCAAACTGTCCACCACGCATTTTTCAAATTGCATAAGGGATTTTGAATGCATCAAATGGGACCGAGGGCAAGTCTCCCTTTATTATTTGTTTCATCTCATCAATGAGTAAATTAAAATCTCTCCGAGCACAAACTTCAGCACCGTAAGCATTTTCAGAACCTGTTCAGCACATCTGACTGAAAGGCAATGTCATACTTGTTAACCGTGAACTGCTGTGGATTTTTGGAGCGGCCGATTCCTTTCTCTTTAATTGTTTTAACAAAGCCCCTTTAGAAAATAAGCACGCGAAAGGACAATGTGGTTTAACAAGCCACAAGACTGTATTCTAAAAACATGCCCATATGGTGGCACAGTAGCCCAGTGGTTAGCGCTGTCGCCTCACAGCAAGAAAGTCCTGGGTTCGATCTCCGGGGTTGTCCAACCTTGGGGGGTCATCCCAGGTCGTCCTCTGTGTGGAGTTTGCATGTTCTCCCTGTGTCTGCGGTGGGTTTTCTCCGGGTGCTCCGGTTTCCCCCACCATTAAACAGACATGCATGTTAGGGTTAATACTCCTGTCTGTGGCCCTGACCGAGGCACGGCAAGACGAACTGGAGTTGGTCCCCGGGTGCTGCATGGCGGCTGCCCACCGCTCCTAGCTACACAGCTAGGATGGGTTAAATGCAGAGCATAATTTCCCCACGGGGATCAATAAAGTATCTCAAAATCATATCATTTCTCTTTGTGTGAATGCAGAGGATTTTACATTTATTTATAGATCTGTCCCAATCGTAGTTGCATCATATTACTGGCTAGTGTGGGTGTGTGAAAGACGTCTGTCCAAATAGAAAACATTTGAAAAATATAAGCTTTGCACATACAGCAAAGTGCACAAACAAGCAAATAATTTAAAAACAATCAGATAGTTAATAAATCTGTTTCATGGCATTGCAGGCCTGCGCTGTACTTTTCTATTAGGTTTTATGACTCTGTTATTACAGTTAGCATGAAGATAAATGGCTGCCCAAGTCAAACACTTCATACCTATGGGCAATGTGGCCCAAAGCGATTGTAAGATCGTCTGGGTTTCTAAGGCTGTCCACTTGTGTCGACTTGGGTCTCATCAAGTGGTGCACGTGGGTGATGCCAAGTCGGTTCAAGATTTTGTCTTGGCTCAAACTGAGGCTGTGTTTACAGCGTTGTCTATCCATCCATCCATTATCCAAACCACTTATCCTGCTCTCAGGGTCTCGGGGATGCTGGAGCCTATCCCAGCAGTCACTGGGCGGCAGGCGGGGAGACACCCTGGACAGGCCACCAGGCCATCACAGGGCCCACACACACAAACACACACACACACACGCTCACACCTAGGGACAATTTAGTACAGCCGATTCACCTGACGTACATGTCTTTGTACTGTGGGAGGAAGGCGGAGCGCCCAGAGGAAACCCACGCAGACACGAGGAGAACATGCAAACTCCACACAAGAGTATCATCTATCAATATCAAAAATCTTATTCACTGCCAGTGCTGAAGTTGAAAGGTCTTCAAACCCTTGTCAGAATATATTCACACAGTAGCCTACGCCTGTGTGCTCAACAAATGACTCAAAACTCAGAACTACTTGCACATCCAGGGAATTTGACTTGGTAGGAAACTGTCATAAAACCATATGACACACAAGCTGTCTTTTTTTGTCCGAGTTTAGTTGGCAAGAGAGTAATGGGATTTAGAGATTTAGTTTTATTTTTGATCATTTTTATTTTTTTTCTTCTGTACATTGTGCAAAAAGCAGAATTTTATTAATTTCACCAGCATGGGAAAAAAAATCAGCGGATAGCGAATCTCTGAGTACTGCACCGGTTAGGAAAAGACCGACTCTATGATCCCCTGTCAGTCATGTAGCCTTTCTCTCAATCTAACACCCAGACTGAAAACCACTGACCTGCCGAGGTACATGTCAACCCACTGAGCTGCCGAGGTACATGTCAACCCACTGAACTGCCGAGGTACATGTCAACCCACTGACCTGCCGAGGTACATGTCAACCCACTGACCTGCCGAGGTACATGTCAACCCACTGGCCTGCCGAGGTACATGTCAACCCACTGAGCTGCCGAGGTACATGTCAACCCACTGAGCTGCCGAGGTACATGTCAACCCACTGACCTGCCGAGGTACATGTCAACCCACTGAGCTGCCGAGGTACATGTCAACCCACTGAGCTGCCGAGGTACATGTCAACCCACTGAGCTGCCGAGGTACATGTCAACCCACTGACCTGCCGAGGTACATGTCAACCCACTGAGCTGCCGAGGTACATGTCAACCCACTGAGCTGCCGAGGTACATGTCAACCCACTGACCTGCCGAGGTACATGTCAACCCACTGAGCTGCCGAGGTACATGTCAACCCACTGACCTGCCGAGGTACATGTCAACCCACTGGCCTGCCGAGGTACATGTCAACCCACTGACCTGCCGAGGTACATGTCAACCCACTGACCTGCCGAGGTACATGTCAACCCACTGAGCTACCGAGGTACATGTCAACCCACTGACCTGCCGAGGTACATGTCAACCCACTGACCTGCCGAGGTACATGTCAACCCACTGACCTGCCGAGGTACATGTCAACCCACTGAGCTGCCGAGGTACATGTCAACCCACTGACCTGCCGAGGTACATGTCAACCCACTGACCTGCCGAGGTACATGTCAACCCACTGAGCTGCCGAGGTACATGTCAACCCACTGAGCTGCCGAGGTACATGTCAACCCACTGAGCTGCCGAGGTACATGTCAACCCACTGAGCTGCCGAGGTACATGTCAACCCACTGGCCTGCCGAGGTACATGTCAACCCACTGGCCTGCCGAGGTACATGTCAACCCACTGACCTGCCGAGGTACATGTCAACCCACTGGCCTGCCGAGGTACATGTCAACCCACTGAGCTGCCGAGGTACATGTCAACCCACTGACCTGCCGAGGTACATGTCAACCCACTGACCTGCCGAGGTACATGTCAACCCACTGAGCTGTCGAGGTACATGTCAACCCACTGGCCTGCCGAGGTACATGTCAACCCACTGGCCTGCCGAGGTACATGTCAACCCACTGAGCTACCGAGGTACATGTCAACCCACTGACCTGCCGAGGTACATGTCAACCCACTGACCTGCCGAGGTACATGTCAACCCACTGACCTGCCGAGGTACATGTCAACCCACTTGCCTGCCGAGGTACATGTCAACCCACTGAGCTGCCGAGGTACATGTCAACCCACTGAGCTGCCGAGGTACATGTCAAACCTTCATGATAAACCTGAACGGAACAAAGCTTCAAAACTTAAAAAAAAAGACCAGCATTCCATGATGCATTAGTTGTGAATTACTTCATAAATTTGAAGCATGAGGCCAAGAAGTGAGAGGCGGAGTATAAATTGTCCAGATGAAAATGAATAACGCCAGAGAATGATTTAAATGTATGGGCTTGGAAGTGTGTGTGTGTGTGTGTGTGTGTGTGTGTGTGTGTGTGTGTGTGTGTGTGTGTGTGTGTGTGTGTGTGTGTGTGTGTGTGTGTGTGTGTGTTCGTGTGTGTTCGTGTGTGTGTGTTTTAGGGTTCTGAATATGTAAGGGATGGGTGCTCTGATGACATTTGGGTTGCTACGAGTCATCAGCTCCCAGCGCTGGTATTCATGAATCACAATAACAAATTGCTGACAGTGTCTGTGCATGCCGGCGTACACTTGAATGTGTGCTTTTGTGTTAGATTAGGAAAAGTAGTGACAGAACCATACACGGAGGATCACAGACCGTAGATGTGTGTGTTTTTTCCTCTTTGTGCGCACCCTATTTCCATATGAAGAGCTCGATTCCCAGATATCCAGAATTCCAGCTGTTGACCATTTGAAAGATACAACACAAACAAATAGTAGCTAGAATAAGCTTAATTAAGTGCTATTTGAGTCATTAGCAGGTTTTGCCCTCATGAAAAAGCCTTTTTTTTAATAGGATCATGCTGATATTTAAAATACCTGTTAGGGCATACTTTGCCCATTTTTATATATATATATATACACTACCGTTCAAAAGTTTGGGATCACATTGAAATGTCCATATTTTTGAAGGAAAAGCACTGTACTGTTCAATGAAGATAACTTTAAACTAGTCTTAACTTTAAAGAAATACACTCTATACATTGCTAATGTGGTAAATGACTATTCTAGCTGCAAATGTCTGGTTTTTGGTGCAATATCTACATAGGTGTATAGAGGCCCATTTCAAGCAACTATCACTCCAGTGTTCTAATGGTACAATGTGTTTGCTCATTGGCTCAGAAGGCTAATTGATGATTAGAAAACCCTTGTGCAATCATGTTCACACATCTGAAAACAGTTTAGCTCGTTACAGAAGCTACAAAACTGACCTTCCTTTGAGCAGATTGAGTTTCTGGAGCATCACATTTGTGGGGTCAATTAAACGCTCAAAATGGCCAGAAAAAGAGAACTTTCATCTGAAACTCGACAGTCTATTCTTGTTCTTAGAAATGAAGGCTATTCCATGCGAGAAATTGCTAAGAAATTGAAGATTTCCTACACCGGTGTGTACTACTCCCTTCAGAGGACAGCACAAACAGGCTCTAACCAGAGTAGAAAAAGAAGTGGGAGGCCGCGTTACACAACTGAGCAAGAAGATAAGTACATTAGAGTCTCTAGTTTGAGAAACAGACGCCTCACAGGTCCCCAACTGGCATCTTCATTAAATAGTACCCACAAAACACCAGTGTCAACATCTACAGTGAAGAGGCGGCTGCGGGATTCTGGGCTTCAGGGCAGAGTGGCAAAGAAAAAGCCATATTTGAGACTGACCAATAAAAGAAAAAGATTAAGATGGGCAAAAGAACACAGACATTGGACAGAGGAAGACTGGAAAAAAGTGTTGTGGACGGATGAATCCAAGTTTGAGGTGTTTGGATCACAAAGAAGAACGTTTGTGAGACGCAGAACAAATGAAAAGATGCTGGAAGAATGCCTGACGCCATCTGTTAAGCATGGTGGAGGTAATGTGATGGTCTGGGGTTGCTTTGGTGCTGGTAAGGTGGGAGATTTGTACAGGGTAAAAGGGATTCTGAATAAGGAAGGCTATCACTCCATTTTGCAACGCCATGCCATACCCAGTGGACAGCGCTTGATTGGAGCCAATTTCATCCTACAACAGGACAATGACCCTAAACACACCTCCAAATTGTGCAAGGACTATTTAGAGCAGAAGCAGGCAGCTGGTATTCTATCGGTAATGGAGTGGCCAGCGCAGTCACCAGATCTGAACCCCATTGAGCTGTTGTGGGAGCAGCTTGACCGTATGGTACGCAAGAAGTGCCCATCCAACCAATCCAACTTGTGGGAGCTGCTTCTGGAAGCGTGGGGTGCAATTTCTCCAGATTACCTCAACAAATTAACAGCTAGAATGCCAAAGGTCTGCAATGCTGTAATTGCTGCAAATGGAGGATTCTTTGACGAAAGCAAAGTTTGATGTAAAAAAAATCTTATTTCAAATACAAATCATTATTTCTAACCTTGTCAATGTCTTGACTCTATTTTCTATTCATTTCACAACATATGGTGGTGAATAAGTGTGACTTTTCATGGAAAACACAAAATTGTTTGGGTGATCCCAAACTTTTGAACGGTAGTGTATATATATATATATCAGATTCCTTCTTTCAGCTTTTTCCCTGTTTTTCAGGGGTCGCCACAGCAGATTTTACAGTTTCCATCAGGACCCTGTGAGGGCACAGTACCAATGACCGTTGTTCGATCCGGTATGGTCTTGTCAATCTGCATACTGATTTGGCAAAATTTTACGTCGGATGCCCTCCCTAACACAACCACTAACCCTATGGACGGGGGCACAGGTAAAGCGCTGGATGCCACCCCAGTATTCATGGACTTAGGCCCATGCCTGTCGCTATATATATATATATATATATATATATATATATATGTGTGTGTGTGTGTGTGTGTGTGTGTGTACGGCAAAAATGCTATATTTTTCCCCCGCTAATTTTTAGAAATATATGACCCATCCTCTAACTTCAGCAACATATTGACAGTTGGAATATTCCCCCTTTCTGGTGTTATTGAAAATATTGCTTGAGCTTTTGATACCTACAACAAAAATCTCCAGGCGATGGCAATAACAAAACACACCTTGGTCTGTATTTTTGTCAATCAAAAGAATAAAAAAAAAATAACTTCTTGCACATACTCACATCTGAAATTCTTAAAAAAAGAAAAAAAGATTGTTGTTTACAAAACATCCCATGAAAATACCGGCAGAGCAAGTCTGGTGAAGGGTGGTTTACTTTTGTGTGTAGAAGTGCTTCATCCTCTGCTTTCATGTGTTATCTGTCATTATCCTAGAAAGCATAGAAGAGAGAAGTCCCACGCAGCTTTCATCTCTTTCTGTTATTCTTCAGTTCTTTAATTACCATGATTTCAAGAGGCACAAGAACACACACGCACGCACGCGCGCACACACGCGCGGTGGGGTTCTGATGAGATGTTGAACCTGCCGTGACACACAGCCTTGATAGCGTGGCTACAACTCAAGTTAATTTAATTTGTCTGCCTTGATTGTGATTAGTTCCAATTTAAAACAGGAAGTTATTATGAAGAATAAAGCATATGTGTGTGTGTGTGGGGGGGGGGGATCCTTGCCCATCTAGGAGATTGCCACTTAATACATTGCTTATTGTGTCATGATTATGTAATCAATGTTAACTTGACCGTTAATTAGATGACTCTTTGGAGGTTTGACCTCCGACCATATCTGAACCCAAATGAATTGTGGGTAAATCTCCAAAGAAATCCCTTTTTTGCTGCTTAAATAGCCGAGGCACACATGAAAAGACTGACATTTGTAGCTGACGTTATGTTTTCTCTCCCGGTGTTTACCGGCCGCCTCTTCGGAGATTAATCTCTTTTTTTTCTTCTTATGAAACAAAGTCACAGTTTTTCTGTGAGACGTGTGTCATGGTGGGTTAAATGCAGAGGACACATTTTGTTTCAGTGTGTGCAAGTACTGAGACATGATAAAAGAGCAATTATAAATGACTATAAATCTTATCAATATAAACCTCAAATCTTAACTTTGTCAGCGCTAGTCTGTCTGTTTCTGCGCTCCTGTCTCGCGGTGCTTTGCCAGCCGTTGTCTCGGATCCGCAGCCTATTATAGTGAGCATTAATGTAGGTCTAGAATTTATCCATGAGGAGAAATGTCGCAAGCTGTTACGTCACAGACAGCGCATAGATAGGACCCCGTTCAACCACATACCTCGAGATTACACACATGCATGCATAAAACACACCAAACCTTTTGGAAAAACGTTTTTCATTAACAAATAACAATACAAACAACACTACTGTAGAACAACACATAGCAAATAACAATACAAACAACACTACTGTAGAACAACACATAGCAAATAACAATACAAACAACACAACTGTAGAATAACACACATAGCAAATAACAATACAAACAACACTACTGTAGAACAACACATAGCAAATAACAATACAAACAACACTACTGTAGAACAACACATAGCAAATAACAATACAAACAACACAACTGTAGAATAACACACATAGCAAATAACAATACAAACAACACTACTGTAGAACAACACATAGCAAATAACAATACAAACAACACTACTGTAGAACAACACATAGCAAATAACAATACAAACAACACTACTGTAGAACAACACACATAGCAAATAACAATACAAACACCACTACTGTAGAACAACACATATAACAACACATACTATACGTATAACATTAATGCCTTTAATCAAACCGAAAGACACGTGTTGTAGTGTTATGCCATCCATCTCAGCTGAAAATGGAGAAATGTCTGGCTGAGTCCTTCCCGAGTCATGTTCACCCCCCCCCCCCCGCCATGAAGCTTCAAATATTTGCTGCTCCGAAGACCAAAACATGCTATTCAGGACATAAAGTTTTCACTGTTGCTTTTGATCACAGTGGAAAAACAATAGAGTCTCTGTGGTTGGAAGACTCTCGATACTTTTTTAAGCTATTCTGTCTGTCTTCCTGTCTGTCTGCCTGCCTGCCTGCCTGTCTGCCTGTCTGCCTGTCTGTCTGTCTGTCTGCCTGCCTGCCTGCCTGCCTGTCTTCCTGTCTTTCTGTCTGCCTGCCTGTCTTCCTGTCTGTCTCTCTGCCTGCCTGTCTTCCTGTCTGTCTGCCTGCCTGTCTTCCTGTCTGTCTCTCTGCCTGCCTGTCTTCCTGCCTGTCTGTCCATCTGTCTGTCCGTCTGTCTCACTCCTCTCTCCCTGAATCAAAACTTTACGTTATTCATTATATCTGGGCAGCATGATGAATGAGAGAGGGGGGACTCCGGAATTTATTTATTTTAGATTTATTTATTTTATTGCTTTATTGATCCCCATGGGAAAATTCTTCCTCTGCATTTAACCCATCCTAGCTGTGTAGCTAGGAGCAGTGGGCAGCTGCCGTGCAACGCCTGGGGACCAACTCCAGTTCGTCTTGCCATGCCTCAAGGGCACAGACAGGAGTATTAACCCTATCATGCATGTCTTTTTGATGGTGGGGGAAACCGGAGCACGCGGAGAAAACCCATGCAGACACGGGGAGAACATGCAAACTACACACAGAAAGGACCTGGGTTGACCCCCAAGGTTGGACAACCCTGGGGTTTGAACCTAGGACCCTCTTGCTGTGAGGCAACAGTGCTAACCACTGCGCCACCGTGCAGCTCAATGGTGAGGATGCAAGGAGTAGAGGTGATGAAGGCATATGAGTTTAAATACTTGGAGGCAACTGTCCAAAGTAACAGGGAGTGCAGAAGAGAGGTGAAGAAGAGAGTGCAGGCAGGGTGGAGGGGTGGAGAAGAGTGTCAGGAGTGAACTGCAACAGAAGGGTACCAGCAAGAGTTAAAGGGAAGGTTTACAAGATGGTTGTGAGACCAGCGATGTTATATGGTTTGGAGACAGTGGCACTGATGAAAAGACAGGAGGTGGAGCTGGAGGTGGTAGAGTTGAAGATGCTAAGATTTTCATTGGGAGTGACAAAGAAGGACAGGACTAGGAATGAGTATATTAGAGGGACAGCTCAAGTTGGATGGTTTGGAGACAAAGCAAGAGAGGCAAGATTGAGATGGCTTGGACATGTGTGGAGGAGAGATGCTGGGTATCTTGGGAGAAGGATACTGAATATGGAGCTGCCAGGGAAGAGGAAAAGAGGAAGGCCAAAGAGGAGGTTTATGGAGGTGGTGAGGGAAGACATGCAGGTGGCTGGTGTGACAGGGGAAGATGTAGAAGACAGGAAGAAATGGAAACGGATGATCCGCTGTGGCAACCCCTCACGGGGGCAGCCGAAAGTAGTAGTAGTAGTAGATTATATCTGGGCAGCAGGGCTTGTGGATCCACTCAGTCGCACTACATAATTTTGAAAGGCGTGGTTGTCCCTTGTGAAACAGTTGTTCTCTGTTATTTTATTTTTTTTCGGTCCCTCATCTGACCGAATATAAACAAACTGAATAAAGGTCTACTCAGACCAAGTTCAATTAGCCATGACATGAAAGTACAAAGTATTCACGAAATGATTTTTTTTCACACCAAAGCATTCACACAAGGAGAAGACAGTGGGTGATACTGAGTACCGAGCTTATACCGTGGCCGTGTTGGGACCCTTTCTGAAGGAAGGACGTACAGACCAGGAACCATTGGACTCTGAGCAGCGTCTTGCCATGTGTTTACCATGAGTTGGCTAATGTATACGTATGTATATAACAGAGCTCATCTCATCTCATCATCAGCCACTTCTCTGGGGTTGGGTCGCGGTGGCAGCAAGCTATGTAGGGCACTGCAGACGTCCCTCTCCCCAGCAATGCCCTCCTGCTCCTCCTGGGGAATCTCAAGGTGTTCCCAGGCCAGATTGGACATAGAGTCCCTCCAGCGAGTTCTGAGTCTACCCTGGGGTCTCCTCCCAGTTGGATGTCCCCAGAAAACCTCCAAGGGAAGGCGTCCAGGAGGCATCCTAATCAGATGCCCAAACCACCTCAACTGGTTCCTGTCGATGCGAAGGAGCGGTGGCTCTACTCCAAGCTCCCTCCAGATGTCCGAGCTCCTCACCCTATCTCTAAGGCTGAGCCCAGACACCCTACGGAAGAAACTAATTTCAGCCGCTTGTATCCGCGATCTCACCCTTTCGGTCACTACCCAAAGCTCATGACCATAGGTGAGGGCTGGAATGAAGATTGACTGGTAAGTTGAGAGCTTTGCCTCCCGGCTCAGCTCCTTCTTCACTACAACGGTCCGGTACAACATCTGCATTACTGCTGATACTGCACCAATCTGCTCGCCAATCTCCCACTCCATCCTACCCTCACTCGTGAACAAGACCCCAAGATACTTGAACTCCTTCACTTGAGGCAACAACTCATCCCCAACCTGGAGGGAGCAATCCACCATTTTCCGATAGAGAACCATGGCCTCAGATTTGGAGGTGCTGACTCTCATCCCGGCCATTTCACACTCAGCTGCAAACCTCCCCAGTGCACACCGGAGGTCGCGTTCTGATGAAGCCAACAAAACCACATCATCTGCAAAGAGCAGAGATGCAATTCTGAGGTTCCCAAAACGGACACACTGCTCACCTTGGCTGCGCCTTGAGATCTTGTCCAGGATTATCACAAACAGAATCGGAGACAAGGGACAGAGCTACGTATAACAGAGCTACGTATGTGAAACTATATCTGGCTTCATTTACATCACCGATAGGAAGGGCAGCATTTGCCGAGATTCTCTCTCTCTCTTTCTTTCTCTCTCTCTCTCTCTCTCTCTCTCACACACACACACACACTCACACACACACACACACGCAGGCACGTCAACCCGCGCACCACTATTGTAAGTCTATTGGTGTAAGTAGTGAACTAAAATTTAGGGGGGAAAAAACTCTATAAACATTTTTTGCAACTGACCAATCACATTGTCGCGCAGTTGTGCATTTGCGATTTAGGGAAAAAGACGGTTGTGGTAGGTTGTGGGTTAGCGTGGTTTAGCTACCGGTTAGGTTAGACTTAGACTGCTTTTTTCATTGCCTCATATACATGCCTCATACATACAAGGGAATTAAATTGCATTTCACATGGACCTCAGTGCCACATAAAAACAAAGAACATGCACTAAATGTTAAAAACAGAAAGTGCATTAAAACAAAAATTACTTCCCAGACCTAAACATCACAAGCACACCTGACACTGACAGTGAGTAGAAGGTCAAAAAGTCATTTTGTGGAAGGTCTAAGTGTTCAGGCTGTTGAGGAACCTCACAGCCTGAGGAATGAAACTGTTGCATAATCTGGTGGAGGCAGCACGGATGCTCCGGTACCTCCTGCCTGAGGGTAGGAGGGTGAAGTGGATGTGGGAAGGGTGGGTGGGGTCCTTCACGATACTGAGAGCCTTCTGGGTGCACCATGCATCATAGATGGCCTGGATGGATGGGAGAGTAGTTCCTATGATCTTTCCAGCTGTCTTCACTATCCGCTGTAGGGATTTGCGGTCGGAGGCCTTGCAGTTCCCATGCCAGACAGTGATACAGCTGATCAGAATGCTCTCCATGGTGCCTCTGGAGCATGTGATGAGGATGGGTGGGGAGAAACTCACCTTCTTCAGACGCCGCAGGAAGTTAAGATGCTGCTGGGCCTTCTTGGAGAGCGCAGTGACATGTGAGGACGAGGAGAGGCCCTCTGTGATGTGAACTCCCAGCAACTTAACACTGCTGACTCTCTCCACATCCAAACTATGGTCAGAGGGGTATGGTGGGCGCTGGTCTTTCTGGAAGGTTAAGGTTAGCTATCGGTTAGGTTAAGGTTAGCTATCGGGTTAAGGTTAGGCTCAAGGTGAGTTTGAGGTTATGTTCGGTTTGCTTTGGTATGTTTCTGGTCTTTTTCCCCATGTTGCAGAACATGAGCCCGGCAATTGACTTACGACAATGCTGCCCCTCCACCCCCCCCCACCCCCGCTGCCGAATCTTACCTAGTTGAGCTCAAATGGGTGTATCCCATTTTCCGCTCTGCTTATCATTGGCCTTTTATCAGTGTGGTTGTTGTTGAGTACTATTGTGGGAACTCCTTCAGTCTCATGAGGCATTTGAGTGTATGCAGTTGCATGCGTGTGTGTGTGTGTGCGTGCGTGTGCGTGGGTGTGTGTGCATACGTATGTATATGTGTTGGGGAAGGCTGTGCGATGCAACATTAGCCAGGTTATTTTACAATGAAATGTGACAGGCGCTCACTTAGCGGCGCTACTTGGGCTGTTTGATGTGGTAATAGAAAACAGGGAAAGATCACACTGGGGGAAAAAATAACAGCTAGGTGTAAGTTTTACCATGGGCATATGAGCCTCAACATAATTCTTAATGAAACACAGAGGGAAAGAGGAGGAAAAACTGGATGGATGGATGGCGGAATGGCAAGAAGGATGAAGAATGGATGTAGAGATGGCTGATGATCAATGGAAGGAGAGACGGATGAGAGACTGAGGCAAAGATATGTGTGTCTCATTGACAGCATTAGACAGAAATAGGTAAGAAGTGATGGGACAAAAGTCAGGTGGAGGGGAGTTCATTTCTCTTGAGGGGAAACAGGTGGTAATTTCCCCCCTACACACACACACACACACATACACACCCTGCCTTAACCGGTAGTGCTTCCTTTTCTAAGCGAGCGGTGCAGTGCAGTGTGTTTCTGTCACGGGGAGGCTGGCATGCCAAAGTGTGCCTGGATGTCACGTTATTTCCTGTCGACATCACAGTCGCACAGCCTTATGGGTAGCCGAAAGCCTGCCCTCCGTGTACTAATTTCCAGTATTGCTCCATGGACCACTGAATAGAGACAGCGGGGTGGGGAAGTCTACTAGTTAGAGAAGAGTGCTTGTGACCAAAATGTCACCAGTTCAAATCCTTGTTCCGGCAAGGAAAAGGTAGGGAGTAATGAATGAGAAACACTCCATTCCCTCACCAATTACCAATTAGCTGCCCTTGAGCAACGCAAAAAGCCCTCAACTGTTCCAGAGCTGAACAGAAGTCAGTGGTAAAAGAATTGTCATACTTTTTGCAGTTGTACTGTATGTAGAAAAAAATCAATAAAATTTTTTAAAAAATCTAACATTGTGGCATGTATAACACAGCCTAGTAAGAAGAACCAAAACCCTGCAATAGTCAGAATCAGGATCATGTGTCACCAAATATGTTTTTTTACACATACAAGTAATTAATCTTCTGTTGCCAGAACTCACAGTGTACTTTACATACATACAGCAGTTACACACAAGCATCCGTACATGCATATAAACTTACATGCATACACATATTTACATACATATCCATATATGCCTTGAGCAGCAGCAGCAGTCAAGGGGCTCGTCACATAAGCCACAGTGGTGTGAAGTGTAAAGGAATTATGTTGGTCAAACTGATAGAAACAGGTTATTGTTCAGTGTGCACATTCATGACAAGTGTATGAGGCAGTGCAAAATGAAGGTTCAACATCTGATGACACCTTATGAGACGAGTTTTATACGGAGTGCACTAAATCCTCTCAGTGATCAGGGAGGTAGTACAATAAAAACAAGAAGAAGCCAAGTGTTGGCTTTGTTGGCTCAGGGGGACTCTCCATAGTCCTGGTAAAGACAACGCTCAGAAACTCCTGCACAAAGCAACACATGACTGTTTAGGTTGCAGTTAAAGCTTTCCAATGTTCAGACAGATGGACTTTTTCATGACTTCACACGATGCAGTACTGTCTTTCAGTTGCTGTTGTTGTTGTTCTTCTTCTTCTTCAATCAATCAAGTTGCATTTTTTGTCTTCTTCTTCGAGCATCATAGTCCAGGGAGACTCCTGCCTGATCTCGTCCACCCCAGTCTCCTTGTCTTCCTTCCTCTGTCTAGATGACACACCAAATACCTTCCTAGCTGTCTCCCTCACTATTTCTGCAGTGGTTGTCCAGCCATCTAGCAACTCTTCACTACCACCCAGTGCCTGTCTTAACTTCTCCCTGAACTCCACACAACAGTCTTCCTCCTTCAACTTCCACCATTTGATCACTTTCTTCCTCTTCTTGATCTCCAAAGTCGTCCTACAGACCACAATCCACCATGCTGCTTAGCTATGTTCTCTTCTTTCACCACCTTGCAGTCTCCAGTCCCTTTCAGATCGCACCTCTTGCATAAGAAATAGTCCTCTAATGACCTGAGATTCCTCAGAGGATTATAAAATGATCATGTTGCAATGGGGTGAACAGTCAAGAACGGCAAATATCCAGAAATGCACCAGGAGCTGTCCACAGTGCTAAAACTGTTAAAAACAGGGAGAGGAAAGAGTAGGAAATCAAATTCACTTTCAAAAGATGGCCCCATGGCAAACTACCATTATGTTACCACAGTTTTATCAGAGGTTAAAAAAAAGGATTTAACAAATGTAATGTGATTACTACATATTAAGTGCGCATTTTAGCTGGTAGCATGCAGATGTGTGGACAAAATGTGAATGTAGTATTGTGTAGTTTGTCTAATACTTCCACTGAAAAGTAAGCAGCAGACTTCAAAACGAACCTCGAAACATCTGTAATCCAACCCTGCAGGAAACACCATTTTATTACTGCGGTTGTTAGATCCAGGTTTTTGGCGCGTCAAATGACATGCATCACCTAAACCGTCCGGCATCTTTTCTGTTTTGAACAGGATCCCTCCACACTATTGGACAACTTGTCACCATTGAGTTTCTAGAGAAAACCTTTAACTCAACCCAAATTTAACGCAAGTGGGGCCAAGTTGTGGTGCATCATTCAGGTACACAATTCTTGTCATCCAGGCCCCTAAAGGTTACTTAAAGCAGGACTTATTGCTCTTTACTTTGTGTTTGTTGTTCTGTACATAGAAAATAGATAAATAGTTTAAGTCTCTCTGAAGACTACCTGGCCTCTTTTCTCAAGGAATTCACATGACTAAAAGTAACTGCTCTTGTAGTTCAAGCTTCATTTCACATTCGAATAAGATCTAGGGTGAAATCTGATTTTATACGAATATAAAAAAAAAATGAAGATGTTTAGAAATATCTTGCAAGAAGAGAACATATTTAAGTCTCGTCCAAGACCTTCAAGCTTTAGAATCAGTTAGAGCTGGTATTGATTTCTTTATGAATCTGTCGTATAAAAAGTACATTTGATGCAACACTTTAATCGGAGTTTGGCAAAAGCGATTAGCTTGCATATCATTACCAGTGTATGCTAGCAGAACACTAGGACTCTCACCCACTCATCTTTATATATGTCGGATTATTTTAGAGCCATCCAACCATTATCCATGCCGCTTATCCCAACTGGGGTCGCGGGATGCTGAAGGCTATCCCAGCAGTCATTGGGCAGCAGGCAGGGAGACACCCTGGACAGGCCGCCAGTCCATAACAGGCTAAACCAACTTATGTGTTCATCAAAGAATCAAAAGTGGGACCATGCCATGGGCAATGGAACTTTTTTTTAATCTTTTCTCAAACCAGTTATTTTATTTATTTATTTATTTATTTTATTCATTTCTATTTTAGAGCCATAATATGTTTTATTAATTTATTTCTTTTTGCATGTGGTAGTCCGCAACCCTCCCCGGATCAGCAGAGGGGGTGGAGCAGAGCTCTGGACGGCTCGGAAGTGTGGGGTAGTTAGCCGGATACAATTGGGGAGAAAAAGGGGAAAATCCCCCCCCCCAAAAAAAGACGTATGTTTTTACAGAACATTTGAATTTAGTGAAAGTCATTTTATTTGCCAGTACGCTCTAAAAAAAAACAGCTATCACCTCTTAGCAAAGGTTCAGACTGGGTTTCTAATGAATTCAGGGAAAACGTGACTCCCAAACTGATTCCTTCCCCTCCATATTTTCTGCAGAACAAAAACATCTAATAAAAAAGTTTCAAAGCTGCAAATTTAATTTAATTTACTTTTTTTAGATTTGAAGGGGCTTGTGAATGTTGGACGGGGTACTATTTCTACCCCTCTTCTTTCTGAGTGTGTTCCGCCTTTCTCCTTTGTCTGTAATGCTAACTGTACCTCTCTCCCTCTCCCTCTCTCCCTCTCCCTCTGTGTGTGTGTGTAACTCTCTGTAACCCTCTTTCCCCTTCTATAGTGCCCTCTCCCCCCTCTTTAGTAAGGGATGGTTTCCTCATGGGCCTCTAAAGGTGTGAGTAGCTTTTTGAACTCCAAACTCTGATGGCTCCTTTTACTCCAATAGCTTCTTTCTTCTGAGACTTGGCGACTTTCTTCTGGGGCACGAGGAAAATAGAAGGCTTTTGATGTCTCTCTTGTCTCCTCTCTCTCTCCCGCTGTTCTCCTTTCTTTTTCTATACCTGTTTCTTGTTTTGTGTGTGTGTGTGTGTGTGTGTGTGTGTGTGTGTGTGTGTGTGTGTGCGCGCGTCTCTCTCTCTCTCTCTCTCGCTCTCTCTAACACATACGCAGACACACACAAACAGTGCAGATACGCACACGTGTAGCTTCAGGCAAAGTACAGGCAATAGTCTATCACAGACAGTATGAGTGGAAAACAAGCTATCATTTTGTTGGGTTTCCATCAAGCTTGTGTCGAGGTGTCAATGTAGTTCTAGCAAAGGCTGTCTGCTTTCAAGAGTTGCTTATTGTATAAGGCACAGTAGCTTTTTTTTTCTAAATTTATTTCTGATTTTCCCCTTTTTCTCCCAAAGTAGTGGCCAGTCGATCCCTATTTTAGTTCAAACACCCACCCTCGTTCGCCAACTGCATCTCTCCGGCTGGCAGTCTCAAAGGAGACGCCTCGGCACAGTATCTTTGTCGACGAATCTGAATTTGTTCCTGTCTGTATTTCCACTCCCACAGTCCAAAGACATGTAGGTCAGGTGAATCGGCAGTACTAAATTGTCCCTAGGTATGAATATGCGTGTTTGTGTGTGTGGGCCCTGTGTGATGGCCTGGCGGCCTGTCCAGGGTGTCCCCCCGCCTGCCGCCCAATGACTGTTGGGATAGGCTCCAGCATACCGGCGACCCTGAGAGCAGGATAAGCGGTTCAGATAATGGATGGATGTATTTCCACTCTGCGCACAATCTGTCTAAAGGTTTAACCAAGCATTTGGTTATATGGCTTCACCTTTCTGTTAATTTGTAGGTGTGATTGAGAGATGGGGGAGGTTGGATGAAGGGAGAGAGTCGTATGATGTCAGCTTTGTCTTGTTTTCATTCTTTTACTTTCTCGTTTCAGTGTTTTGTTTGTCCCTCATTGCTCCCTATGTACACCCAGCTCACTTCCATAAATTACGCAACACTTGGAGGCACGTGTGGATGGATCCATTGCAGTGGGAACTGAACTGCCCTCAACGGCAAGGCTTTGCAGTTGCAGAGCATTGTGCAGACAGCTCAGAGCATCAGTGTTTGTGAGCTTCCCTCCATGCAGGATATTCACAACGAATGATGTGTCAGTAAAGCTCGCAGGGTTATCGAAGACCCTAGCCACCCCACCCACGAACTGTTTCAGCTGCTGCCATCTGGCAAGTGGTATTGCAGCCTCAAGGCCCAGACCAGCAGGCTCCAGGACAACTTCTTCCACCAGGCAAGTAGGCATATGAACAATAAACACTAATGGCCTGTTGCCTATATGTCTGTGAGACACACGCACGCACACACACTATTTTTATAAAATTATTTTTATTATTGTGTTTTATTTTTAGTACTATTTTTACCACTTTTTTATTTTATTGCTATTGTTGCTGCAATGTTGAGGATTCGAATAACAAGAATTTTGTTCTCTTATACATGTACAGGCAGTCCCCGGGTTACAAACAAGTTCTGTTTTTGAGTCTCTTCATAAGTCGAATTTGCATGTAAGTCGGAACAGTTATGTACAGTTCACATCTACGGTCAATTACTCAAATGTTTGTCTTAGCATATAGTATATATATTACCGAATACACCATAAATATAATAATTTAGTAATAACAATAAATGTAACTACAGTACACTATTTATAATTGAGAAAGAGAATGTGTGTCAGTATAAAAAAACGTTTTAAAGAAACATTTCTTACATTTCAGACGACTCCACCTGCCACTGTCCCCAGAGTGGGTCGTGACCGGCAGAGGCCGGCCGTTTGATGCCAGAAACGAGAGCCCACTCGGGGCTCATCTCACCGGGTAAGTGAAAAAACAATGAGTGTTTTCACTACTCTCTGAACGCTTTATCATTTCCACTTTCATTTCAATCATGATCTTTTTCCTCTTCTCCGATGCATCACCATCACTTGCATCAGATTTACACTTTGAAGCCATGCTTACGAGGGGAAACACACAAAAAATTTAACTCAAAACACAACACACAACAATGTTTACGCGATCCGACTTAAAATGGTGACGACAGCGTGGCATTGTTCTCCCTCGGGCAGACGAACTGCCTAAAAGGGGCAGCGTTTTGAGCATCGCGCAAAGTTTGTTAGAATGAACCATTGTTTGTAACTTCATTTTTTAAAATAATAGACTTTATAGAGGTTGGTTCGTAAGTATGGGCGTTTGTAACCAGGGGACTACCTGTAAAATGGGATGTAAAGGACCTTGAATCATTGATGGATGGAAGAATTGTCAGACAGATGAATGGTGGGATAGTTGAATTTAGGGGTGATTTCAAATTTCATAAAACTGTCACATGTGCCAAGGCTAATTATTTACTTCTCTCCAGTCCTGCATGTCCAAGTTGGCTGACTGCAACCTAGAGGCCAGCAGTGCCAGTGCGGTTTTAATCTCGTAGTTTTTAGACCACCAAATCAGTTCAAAGTAGTGCCTCTAATGCTGGACTTATACACAGTTATGCAGGAAGCCTTAAGTAGCAAAATATATTACCCTTCTTCCATTTCAAGAAAGAGAGGAATGGGGATGAAGACATTTAACCTTCAGCCCTGGTTAGCTGACCTTCTCCTTAACTGTACTTTGTGTTACAACTACCTTCTGAGAACGAGGATATAGCAATGTTTATCTTCAGGTTGATGTTATTTTAAATTGTGGTTTTATTATTATGTTTATTTTATTATTATTATGTTTTATATCAAGCTGGCGCCACGGACGGTAGCCATGGTTCTGCGCTCTCTTACTTTTTCTGTTTTTGTTTAGTTTCCAGTGCCCACTCACTGATCACATACAGCAGGGAAGAACTTTTAAGCCGTCAACTGTCCACTGGACAAACTGAACAGACTTTTTCTTACTGACTTTAATTGAACGTTTTAATGGAAGTCTTGCCGAGTTCTTGATCAGTAATGCCCTGTGCGAACTACGACGAAGACGCCAAAGGGGTAAGTGAGCCAGAGCGCTCGTTAAACTGCGACAGCAGGGATTTAGAACCACGCTCCCACCATTCCACCTGGCAAATGTCAGCTCTCTGGCCAACAAGATGGACGAACTGCTACTCCCAAACGGAAAAAAAAACTCTGACTTTTCCAGATCTGCCGCCCTGTGTCTCACTTGAACCTGGCTTAGTGAGCATGTCATGGACAGTACACTTCATCTACCGGTAGTTCCTACTCTGGGCAGACCACGAAACTGTGCTATCGGGAAAAAAAGGGGTGGCGGCATATGCTTCTACATAAATGAAGGTTGGTGTACAAATGTCACAGTTTTGTAGTAATCATGCAGCCCTCACTTAGAAACATTTTTCACTGACTGAAAACCATTCTATTCACTGTGGGAATTTTCATCATTTATTCTGGTCGGTGTCTATATCCCACCCCAGGCCTATGTTATAGTGGCATTAAAACACCTGGCTGATCAAATTGTAAACATGGAGCGCAAATATCCAGACTCCCTACTCATTATCCTTAGGGATTTTAACAGAGCAAACCTCAGCCCCGAACTGCCAAAATACAGACAGCATGCTAAATGTCCCACCAGAGACAAAAACACTGGATCATTGCTACACAATATTAAAGGAAGCCTATTGCTCTGTCCCCCGTGCAGCCCTCAGCCTCTCTGATCACTGTCTGATTCATCTTATCCCAACCTACAGGTAGAAACTAATATCTGCAAAGCCTGAGGTTAAAACTGAGGAAATGTACCAATGAGTCAAAACTGGAGCTCCAGTCCTGCCTTAACTGCACTGCCTGGAGTGTTTTTGAGGCTGCATCTACAGACCTAGACGAACTTACTGACACTGTGACATCTTACATCAGCTTTTGTGAGGATGCGTGTGCCCACCAAAACTTTCTGTATGTTCAACAACAATAAGCCCTGGTTCACAGCAAAACTCAGGTCACTTCGTCAGGCCAAAGAGGAAGCCCTACAGGAGTGGAGATAGGATCCAGTACAACAAAGCCAGAAATACACTCACAAAGCAGACCAGAGTGGCAAAAAGGTGCTGCTCTGAAAAGTTGACAAACAGGTTTTCTGCCATCAACCCATCATCAGTTTTGAAAGACATTACCAACTACAGGAGACCATACTCCAGCACTGCAGGGAACCATCAGCTGGCTGACAACCTAAATAGGCCACTATTTGGGCCACTCTCCCCTCCCCACCGAACCCCCACCTGCACTCAGGATCTGTGCTGAGGATGTGTGCCAGCTCTTCCAGAGACAGAACACCAGGAAGGCACCAGGCCTGGATGGCATGTCACCCTCCTGCCTGGATGTCTGTGCTGGCCCCCATCTTCACACTGATCTTCAACATATCACTGGAGCTGTGTGAAGTCCCCTCCTGCTTCAAGAGCTCCACTATCATCCTGGTCCCCAAGAAACCCTGTATCACAGGATTAGATGACTGCAGGCCCATTGCCCTGATGTCTGTATTCATGAAATCCTTCGAGAGACTGATGTTGGCCCACCTGAAGGAAATCACAGGCCCCCTGCTCGATCCCCTGCAGTTTGCCTATGGAACAAACAGGTCAGTGGAGGATGCAGTCAACATGGGATTGCAATACATCTTCCAACACCTGGACTACCCAGGGACATACGCAAGGATCCTGTTTGTGGACTTATCAGTGTTCAACACCATCATCCCAAATATCCTTTCCAAACTCAACCAGCTCACTGCACCAGCCCCCATCTGCCAGTGGATTAAAACTTCCTGACCGACAGGAGGTAGCTGGTGAGGCTGGGGAAAATCACACCCAGCACCCGGACAATCAATGCTGTTGACCCCTAGGGATGTGTGCTTTCCCCTCTACTCTTCTCCCTCTTCAGAAATGACTGCACCTCAGGAGACCCGTCTGTTAAACTCCTGAAGTTTTCGGGCGACACAACCATCATTGTCCTTATCCAGCATGGTGACGAGTCTGCATATAGATGGGAGGCTGATCAGCTGGCCCTCTGGTGCAGCCATAACAACATGGAGCTGAACACGCTCAAAACTGTGGCGATGCTATTGGACTTCAGGAGGAGCCCCCCAACACTGCCCCCCTTGCCATACTCAATAGCACAGTGTCTGTGGTGAAAACCTACAGATTTCTGTGTTCCACAATCTCCCAGGACCTACGGTGGACATCCAGCATAGACACAATCAGCAAAAAGGCCCAGCAGAGTATGTACTTTCTACGGCAGCTCAAGAAGTTCAACCTGCCTCAGGAACTGCTGATTCAGTTAAGTCAAGTCAAGTCAGTTTTATTTGTATAGCCCAATATCATAAATTACAAATGTGCCTCAGTGGGCTTTTCAGCAACAGAACATCCTGTCCTTAGACCCTCTCATCGGATAAGGAACAATTCCCTAAAAAACAACCCTTTAACAGGGAGGAAAAAAATAGGAAGAAACCTCACGGAGAGCAACACTACATTACACTGTTCTACACTGCCATAATCCAGTCTGTCCTCTGCACATCCATCACTGTCTGGTTTGGTTCAGCCACCAAACAGGACAGGGACAGACTACAACAGACAGTTAAGTCTGCAGAGAAAATCATTGATTCCAACCTGCCCTCCATTCAGGACTTATACATCTCCAGATTCAGGAAATGGGCAGGCAGCATCACTGCAGTCCCATCACACCCTGGTCACAACCTGTTCCAACTCCTCCCCTCTGGTAGGCGCTACAGAGCACTGTACCCCAAAACAATCAGATATAAAAACACTTTCTTTCTGCAGGCTATCCTTCAAATGAACGCTTAACACTGTCAAATAAATCCAGCCATTTTGTATATACTGTACTGTACATTGTATGTATACTGGTACGCTCTGTCATGTCCATCTACCTCAGGCATGTACTGTGTAAGTAACCTGCTAACATCTATTTGAGCATCTCTGATATATTCTCTGCATCATTGAACCTTATCACCTCTTATTTCATCTGTAATAAGTCAATCCTTGTGTTTATATCTGAAGATTGTTGTGTTGTAGTGTTTTTATTCTATGTTAAGTACACTGAGAGAGCCACGAAACTGGAGTCAAATTCCATGTATATGTGCAAACCTACATGGCCAATAAACACGATTCTGATTTATTCTTATTGGCATTTCTGGGATTTGTTGCAAACCAAGAGCAATGAAAGAAAGTTAAAGGTTAGGAGTGCATTTCAGTCCCATATTTTGGAGGAGGATGTTTTTATGGTGTTTTATGGTGTTCAAACACAGCAGGAATACCACATCCCAAGAACGAGCTGGCGCTGCTCTTTTTTTTTTTTAGAAACTACAAGGATAAGGCTTTATTGAGCCTGAGAGGACGTTTTCATTCATTTGTTTTTTACGATCTGAGAGCCATGTCGGGAACAAAATAGCACCCCTTGAGCACACGGATTCACCGTCTGCCTCAAGTACACTTAAGCAGAACAGATGACTGACGAAGAGGGAGCTTGATCCAAGATCGAGTGACCGGTTAAATGACCATCTCGGTAACCATCAGGTTGCCTTTGCCCCCCAGTGTAGTGAATAGATTGAGAAGGATGTGGAGGGTACTGGTCATCGTAGGTGAAAGCAGCCAACTGATAACTCCCCAAAACTAAATAAATAAATAGCAGGCTCCATATAATGCATAGGAGTGTGTAAACGTGTGTGCACACAGCGTTCACTAGCTTGCATGCACACAAGCACAAACTTCAAATCATACACACAGATGCAAGCATTCACGTATAATCCAATCATTCTATAAATATGCAGTCTTGCACACTGTCACATTAGCCCACACACAACTGCACACGCCTGCGCAAATGATTACACACACACACACACACACACACACACACACACACACACACACACACACACACACACACACACACACACACACACAGATGGATACGTTCATAAACAAGCACATTTACTTACAAACACAGATGCACGGAAATGAGTCCTGACACAAGGACCCCCCCACCCCCCACCCCCCCACACACAGCACAATATTTAAGGCTGTTTTTTCTGTCTCCCTTCTCACCAGGAAATGTTTTTCTTCTCTGAGGCAGGCGTAGCAGAGTGGTCGACTGAAGCCAGCCCTAAGTAATTAACTGTCACAACGCTTCAAAACTAACAAATGGGCTTTGTGTCAAGGAGGGCCCATTAATTTACTGGCCTCCCCTCGTCGATCCAGGGTCTATTATCTCCATTACAGCTGCCCCTCATGTCTGGGCATGCTCTCTCGCTTACTCTCTCACTCTCCATCTCATCTCGCACATATTGGATGTGACTTTTTGGGGGTGAAGTGTGGTGGGGTGTGTTTGTGGGTTATGCATCTTTGGGACAATCGTGTTCAGTAGTGTTGCCCCTGCTTGCAGACAAACACATAAATGCACATACTAAGACACACACACACACACACACACACACACACACACACACACACACACACACACATCTGGAAGGAGTGTGCACAAGTGTTAAATACGTGCCCATGCCACCCACACTGGATGGCATGTGTGCATACAGAGTGGATCAGAATCAGAATCAGAAGGAACACAAATCAACAGTGACTCAGTGTGTGATGAATTTGTATGCATAAGTTTGAGACATGCTGTACATTATTGTTTTTTTTGGGGGGGGGGGTTTGGATTTTTACCCCCTTTTTCTCCCCAATTGCACATGGCCCATAACCCTATTTTCCGAGCCGTCCCGGTCACTGCTCCACCTCCTCTGCCGATCCGGGGAGGGCTGCAGACTACCACATGCCTCCTCCGATACATGTGGAGCCACCAGCCGCTTCTTTTCACCTGACGGTGAGGAGTTTCACCAGGGGGACGTAGTGAGTGGGAGGATCACGCTATTCCCCCCACTTCCCCTCCACCCTGAACAAGCACCCCGACCGACCAGAGGAGGCGCTAGTGCAGCAGCCAGGGCACATACCCACATCCTGCTTCCCACCCACAGACATGGCCAATTGTGTCTGCAGGGACTCCCGACCAAGCCGGAGGTAACACGGGGATTCGAACCGGCAATCCCTGTGTTGGTAGGCGACGGAATAGACAGCCAAGCTACCCGGACGCCGCCCTACGTTATTGTTTTTATAGGTGCTTTGGTTTAAATTACAAAACAGGGTTTCAGTGTCCTTTTATATATTCTTAGCCGAATTTTTCATACATCAAACAATTTAAATTCAAATTGTCAGTGGAGTTTGCTGTGCATTTTGTAAATAGTTTATTCAAGCATTGGGGCATTAAAGATGTATTTTTTTTGTTGAAATGTAGTTCATGCTTAATGGAAAAGTGATCAAAGTAAAAATGAAAAAGAAACATACGAATAATGCACAACAGCTCCACATATGCAGTGGTGTTTCTCTTCTGTTCAGAGGGCCAAAAAAGTATATGAAATGATGCACAGTAATGTAATATGATGAAGAGGTGGTTCATCGTCATCACACCCCCCCCACACACACATATACACCGATTCAACACACACACATTCCCTCACAGACACTTAGCATTAAGAGATCTGTTTCCCTCGCGGTTAAACATATTTAATCATCCTCCACTGCCACATCGGCATGAATACCTGAGGGGAGAAATGTTCCATGTGTGAGACTAATAACTGCCGTTCAGGAGGAATGGAGCGCAATTTCTTCTCAAGGCATAAAAACCGAATCACACGGAGAGCGAGGGGATGTGTGATTTGTGATAAAGCTCACTGTTATTGCACTTTGTAAGGTGGCATATCTGCAGGATTCTGCGGGGGTTAAAATAACTATCTCCCCGGCACTGACAAATCCTGGATGATTTTCCCCCATTGAGACCGATGAATTTTGATGTTGGCCAATGCATTAACAATGGCTCAGCGTAGTGCTCGGGTCTGGAAACAGCTTTTAGCTTCCCAGGGTGGATGTCAGCTTTCACAAACTGGAAAAAAGGGGCAAATTAGTGTCGATGCGGATCACAATAGAAAGGAAGGACGTGGTGCAGGATTGTGTCTCAGTAACAGTTGTCGGGAGACATGGTGACAGGTTGGCTTTGGCTGAAGTAGACAGGGATATGTAAGCATCACGGTGATGCTCTGGAGATTAGAGGAGACACTGCACTATAGGCTAAAGTTGTATGTACACATTGCAGGATGAATGAGTGTTACTAATAAGGGGAAATGCGGATGGAAGGTCAATTTGCCATAATGCGAATGAAAAGAGATGCCGTTAAAAGAAAGATGCTTGAGGCGTTTGTCTGACTCACAACACTGTATGCACAGTTGCATAATTGCGTAGATTGATTTTCAAGTGTTCTCTCACACAGCTTGAGCACGGCCAGATAATGGTGTGTGTGTGTGTCTGTGTGTGTCTGTGTGCTGTGTGCACGAGCGTGTGCCAATTGTATGTCTGCAAGCTTGCTTGTGCATGCACGCATTATAATCAGTATGCATGTATGCGTAAGTGTGTGTCACTCCATAAATACATGTTTGGGTGCGAGTCGTGTCCAGCTGTGAACATCAGCATGTTCTGATCTGTGCAACTGCTCTGGTAAAGCGCTGCCTCCTCAGTGACATCCACTTACTTTGCTTACATTTAGCATACACATGCTGCACACAAAAACATATGTGTCCTGGTTGCTGCACTAGCGCCTCCTCTGGTCGGTCGGGGCGCCTGCTCAGGGGGGAGGGGGAACTGGGTGGAATAGCGGGATCCTCCCACGTGCTACGTCCCCCTGGCGAAACTACTCACTGTCAGGTGAAAAGAAGTGGCTGGCGACTCCACATGTATCGGAGGAGACATGTGGTAGTCTGCAGCCCTCCCTGGATCAGCAGAGGGGGTGGAGCAGCGACCTGGACGGATCGGAAAGTAGGGTAATTGGCTGGATACAATTGGGAAGAGAAAAAAAATAAGTGCCTAATTTTTCTTCTTTTTCCAGGCCCACGTAAACCCATAGGTGGTTTCAAAGCATGACTGTGATGCGGATTTGCGGCATTGTCCAGCCATTTTGAAATCCCCTTACACATGCTTCCTCACCGTTTGTGCCAACTCCAGCCACGCATCACTCTACAACTCCAGCCACGCATCACTCTGCAACTCCAGCCATGCATCACTCTGCAACTCCAGCCACGCATCACTCTGCAACTCCAGCCATGCATCACTCTGCAACTCCAGCCACGCATCACTCTGCAACTCCAGCCACGCATCACTCTGCAACTCCAGCCACGCATCACTCTGCAACTCCAGCCACGCATCACTCTGCAACTCCAGCCACGCATCACTCTGCAACTCCAGCCACGCATCACTCTGCAACTCCAGCCGCGCATCACTCTGCAACTCCAGCCGCACATCACTCTACAACTCCAGCCGCGCATCACTCTGCAACTCCAGCCACGCATCACTCTGCAACTCCAGCCATGCATCACTCTACAACTCCAGCCGCGCATCACTCTGCAACTCCAGCCACGCATCACTCTGCAACTCCAGCCACGCATCACTCTGCAACTTCAGCCACGCATCAATCTGCTGTCTGCTCTCAAGTCAAGTCATGTTTACTTGTATGGGCCAAATTCACAAGGTAGTCCCAAAGGGCTGTACAAAATACACCAACATACAACACCCTCTATCCTCCTATTTCAAAATGTCCCCTTTAGTGATGCAACTGCCATCGTATTTGAAGGATGTGTTGGATTTTCTGATGAAAACAAAATCTTTCCTCAAGATAGAAGTGGGGGATCTGTTAGTCACCTTGGATGTCTGTTCTCTATGTATTTATACCTGCCGCTGATGGGCTGTATACTGTGAAACATCGAAAATCAAATACCTTTCTTACAGAGACAGTAATGCACACACAGAGCTCATCCATGTCCTTGCCTAGTTAATAAGCCAATTTTATTTGTATATCCCAATATTATGAATTACAACTTTGCCTCGGTGGGTTTAACAGCAATACAACATCCTGTCCTTAGACCCTCACATCGGATAAGGAACAACTCCCTAAAAAACAAAACCTTTAACAGGGAGAAAAAATAGGAAGAAACCTAAGGGAGAACAAAAGAGGAGGGATCTCTCCCCCAAGATGGACAGATGTGTAATGGATGTTGTGTGGACAGAATAAAACACAATTTACAGAATACAACATTGAAAGAGGATAACAGAATTATAATGGAGTCATAAGATATGTGAAGAATATGATGAGGAGGATGCCAAGCAGTGTCCAGATGCCACCAGAACAGCCCAGGACCTGAGCCACTCGACCACCATCACCATGGAGACCTGACAGGAGGACAGACTACACGTGCACGCAAGAGAGACATACACGGGAGAGGAGACAAAGAAAAACTTTAGTCACACATCGGAGAGAGAGAAGGATACAACACTGAAACAGGATAACAAAATTATATACTGTATATATATATATATATATGGGGGCATGGTGGTGCAGTGGTTAATGTGGTCGCCTCACAGCAAGAAAGCCCTGGGTTCGAGCCCCGGGGTAGTCCAACCTTGGGGGTCATCCCGGGTCATCCTCTGTGTGGAGTTTGCGTATTCTCCTCGTGTCTCCATGGGTTTCCTCTGGGGGCTCCGGTTTCCTCCTACAGTCCAAAGAACTGTAGTTCAGGTGAATTGGCTGTACTAAATTGTCCCTAGGTGTGAATGTGTGTGTGTGTTTGTCAGCCCTGTGATGGCCTGGCAGCCTGTCCCAGGTGTCTCCCCGCCTGCCGCCCAGTGACTGCTGAGATAGGCTCCAGCATCCCCACGACCCTGAGAGCAGGATAAGCGGTTTGGATAATGGATGGATGGATATAAAGAATGTGATGAGGAGGATGCCAAGCAGCGTCCAGGTGGTGACCACCTTCACCATGGAGACCTGGGGGGAGGACAGACTACACATGCATGCGGGAGACTCACACCACACCATTCACATACACAGGGGAAGAGGCAGGAGAAGACATCATTCAGAGAGAGAGAAAAGACATGTGTAAGTTTCACAAAAAACATGTCTGTTGGAGAGAGTACTTCTTGCAGATACATCACACAACCACTGGGACACCTTTGGCCCCAAACTCTGCAAATCTCTTTACAGAGAAGTTTGGAATAGACTTCATTTATGAAAATAATCATTTTAAGATCTCCACTAAAGTACTGAGCGGGATTTATTGATGACTGTTTTATGATGTGCAGTGACGCTAAATCTAAAATTCCCTCTATTCCGTTTACAGTTGAGGAAAGATTGAACGCCATCCAATTTTTAGATGTCTTCAGCATTAAGAGAGGGGATTCATTGAGCACTGCTGTCTGCAGAAAGCCCACAGTTAAAACGCCATCTTGTCAGCAGACTTCTATCACCCGTCTCTATTAAACAATGGAGTAGCTATGAGCCAGTCACATAGATTGTGGTTTCTTTATGAGCAAATTGATTAACAATTGTAGTTACTGTTGGAAAATTTTCATTCAAAAGTCCATGCAACTAAATTGCTTAAAAATGAAATGGGGGGGGGGGGGGGTCAAAAGGCGGAGTAGAACCGAGTTACTTGATTTTCTGAAAAGAAGGGGGGAAAAAAGGAAACGAATTGTCAACTACATATCAAGTTACTTTGATTTATCAAACAATATTAAATGCAGAGCAAGTCAGCATTGGCATATGGTGTCATCAAATTTCGTTTTTATAGGCCGTCATCTGTTTACGAGAGAGAGAGATCCGGAAAGTCTGTTGACAAAGTTGGATGTATAGTTTGGGAAATGAAACAGGCTTTATAAAAGGATGATTTCGCTGTAGTGATTGTCAGAGGAAGGAGTTTTACATGTCCTTAGACAGCCAGAGCATCTGAGATAGAGTCACGTACAACCTGCACCAATAAGGATTTTTAATAATGGATGACATTTAAATAGTGGTTTTATCTAGACACCCGAAGCGCTTCACAGTGAAGGGGGGAAACTCACTTCAACCACCACGATGTGCAGCACCCACCTGGGTGATGCACGGCAGCCATTTTGCACCAGAACGCTCACCACACATCAGCTTGAGGTGGAGAGGGAGGAATTATTGTGTGAATTACACAGGGGGATGATTAGGTGGCCGGATGGAGAGACGCAGCTTGGGAATTTTGCCAGGGCACCGGGGGACCACCTACTTTTTGTGATAAGTGCCATGGCAACTTTAATGACCACAGTAAGTCAGGACCTCGATTTAACATCTCATCTGAAGGGCGGTATCTCCTACAGCAGTTTCCCCGTCACTAAACCGGGGCATTGGGATTTATGTAGTTATTAGGACTAGAGGGAAGACTGTCCCCTACTGGTCCACCGACACCACTTCCAACGGCAACTCAGTTGTCCCAGGCGGTCTTCCATCCAAGCGCCTGCCAAGCCCATACCTGCTTAGCTTCCGTCATTCAGCCAAGCCAGGTTGGTATGGCTGCCAGCCATTTTGTCACAAGAGCTATTGTATATAGGTAAAATATTGCGCCTACTTAAAATGCAACTGGGTGTCCGGGTAGCGTTGCGGTCTATCCCGTTGCCTACCAACACGGGGATCACTGGTTCGAATCCCTATGTTACCTCCGGCTTAGTTGGGCATCCCTACAAACACAATTGACACAATCCTCCCACATGCTACGTCCCCCTGGCGAAACTCCTCACTGCCAGGTGAAAAGAAGCAGCTGGGTGACTCCACATGCACTGGAGGAGACATGTGGTAGTCTGCAGCCCTCCCCGGATCAGCATAGGTGGTGGAACAGCTACCGGGACGGCTCAGAAGAGTGGGGTAATTGGCCAAGTACAATTGGGGATAAAAAAAAAAGGGGAGGATACGACTCATGGGTGGCCTGGCGGCCTATTCCGTTGCCTACCAACACGGGGATTACCGGTTCGAATCCCTGTGTTACCTCCGGTTTGGTCGGGCGTCCCTACAGACACAATTGGCAATGTCTGTAGGTGGGAAGCCAGATGTGTGTATGTGTCCTGGTCGCTACACTAGTGCCTCCTCTGGTTGGTCGGGGCACCTGTTCGGGGGAGAGGGGGAACAGGGGGGAATAGCGGGGTCTTCCCACACGCTACGTCTCCCTGGTGAAACTCCTCCCTATCAGGTGAAAAGAAGCGGCTGGCAACTCCACGTGTATCAGAGGAGGCATGTGGTAGTCTGCCGCCCTCCCCAGATTGACACGGGGTGGAGCAGCGACTGGGATGGCTTGGAAAACAGGGTAATTGGCCAAGCACAATTGGGGAGAGAAAAAATGTGACTCACAAAACACAAGTCCTCTAGTGGATGGGGAGATATTACAGGACTCCACCTGTAGTAACGGGCATTTTTGAACAAAGCCATAATAGAGTGCATGGGGTTAGAAAGAGTCGCACCAGCTACAAGGGGTGATGGTTTTGAAAACACATTTCTGCAAAGAAGAACCTTCTGGATATATACGAACTTGGATCCATGTCATCAGTAGGACATAATGAAGAGTTGGATTTTACACAATTTCTGTAATCTAGCCGAGATTTGACATGGCCCACTTTTAGTGAAACCATTTCCTGTATCCGCTTCAATTTTATGAAGGAGACTTGCTCAGCGTGTTATGTCATTATATTGTTGTGCCGATTGCATGTACGTAAGGGATGATTAAGTTTATAAGGTAGTCTCATGGATCGATGAACAAACTGGTCCAGCGGTTTCTATGTGGCCACTTATAAATGTAGACATCCAGAGTGTAATATGGAAATCGACACCTGTTTCACCTCTGTTTACAGCTCAGATAATTGCGAAGCGGTCCACGGTTGTTGACAGCCAGACGCCGCCTGCTCGGAATCTGTAACATGAGTTTCTTAGTCCAGTGCCACACAGATGAAGCCCCGAGTACTGAAACGGTTGTGTGTGTTCTGCATTAAAAAGTGATAAACAGGAAAAATGAGAAACTAAGTTTAAATTCTGTTTTTTGAGTGCGGGCCATCTTAACCTGATTCTGATGTTTTCTCCGATTTCTCCCAAAGTGTTCCTTCTTTATTTTTGGAGAGATTTGTCCAGACAGAAGGGTGCCAGCAAGAGTTAAAGGGAAGGTTTACAAGATGGTTGTGAGACCAGAGATGTTATATGGTTTGGAGACAGTGGCACTGACGAAAAGACGGGAGGAGGAGCAGGAGGTGGCAGAGTTGAAGATGCTAAATTTTTCACTGGGAGTGACGAAGAGCAGGATAGGAATGATTATATTAGAGGGACAGCTCAGTTTGGACAGTTTGAAGACAATGCAAGAGGCGAGATTGTGATGGTTTGGACATGTCCGGGGGAGAGATGCTGGGTATATTGACAGATGGATGCTGAATATGGAGCTGCCAGGGAAGAGGAAAAGAGGAAGGCTAAAGAGGAGGTTTATGAATGTGGTGAAAGAGGACATGCAGGTGGCTGGCATGACAGAGGAAGATGCAGAGGACAGGAAGAGACAGAAACAGATGATCCACTGTGGCGACCCCTAACGGGAGCAGCCGGAAGTAGTAGTAGTAGTAGTAGTAGTAGCAGTATTAGTAGTAGTAGGTTTTTGTAGAGATTTTTCACTACGTTCTTCCCACACATTGTCATTTACTTTACCGGTTTTTGGACAACATGATGTAAATGAAAAGCCCTCTGAGACCGTAGCTGTTATGCAGGGATGTACAAATAAACTTGACTAGACTTGACTACTTGCTTATCGCTCTTGGTGATCTGCTTTTACACTAATTGCATTTGAAATGAACATGCACTCTCGTCTATATGATTACTGTTCAGATGCCTGTAGGTTGACACGCTAATAAATCTGCTAATTGCTGGCTCTCTCTGAAAGTCGCTGTGGATAATAGTGTCTACTAAATGAAAAAAAATGTAAATCATACCAGGGTCTGTCTGCGTATCAATTACTAGGGATAAGTTGTGGTCGGTTCAGTGAAAATATTTCAAAGCGGAAGTAATTTAATACCATGTTTGGCAGCTCCTACTCTGATGTAGGATGGACAGATGACTGCCATCAATTAACCACTGCTATGTTCTCAGTCGGTGGCACGATGGTGCAATGGTTAGCGTGGTCCCCTCACAGCAAGAAGGTCCTGGGTTCGAGCCCGAGGGTAGTTCAACCTTTGGGGTCATCCTCTGTGTGGAGTTTGCATGTTCTCCCTGTGTCTGAGGGGGTTTCCTCTGGGGGCTCTGGTTTCATCTCATAGTCCAAAGGCACGTAGGTCATGTGAATTGGCCAGGTCCTGGGTTAAAAGCCCCGGGGTAGTCCAACCTTGGGGGTTGTCCTGTGTGTGTGTGTGTGTGTGTGTGTGTGTGTATGTCAGCCCTTGTGATGGCCTGTCCAGGGAATTGCTAGTCTGCGGTGCCAAAAGCTGAGTTTATCTCAGGCTACGCATCCTTGATCTCCCTCAACTTTCTTGCTCTAACTGAGACCTGGATCATGCCAGAAAACACTACCACACCCGCAGCTCTGTCTGATGTGTACTCTTTTTCTCACACTCCCAGAGCTGGGAGGCGGGGTGGTGGTACTGGCCTGCTAATCTCCCTGAAATGGAAATACTCTCTTGTTTCCATTCCACAATTTTCTCCACCCTCTTTTGAATTTCATGCTGTTACTGTCTCTTATCCAGTCAAAATCACCATCGTGGTTATGTACCGTCCACCAGGCCCCCTTGGTGAGTTTCTGGAGGAGCTTGACACACTTGTCTCGCACTTCCCTGTTGATGACTCTGCACTTTCCCTTCTCGGTGACTTCAACATCCACACTAACAAGCTAGATCCTCTTCTCTCTTTCCTCTCCTCCTTTGACCTTCACCTCTCACCCTCACCTCCTACCCACAAGGCCGGCAACCAGCTGGACCTTATCTTTACTAGACACTGTCCTATTTCCAATCTTTCTGTTACTCCCCTCCAGCTCTCTGACCACTATTTCATGTCCTACTCTCTCTCCCTCTCTTCACCCCACTCAGCCTCTTCCCCTACCCACATGGTTTCCACCCGTAGACACCTCAGCTCTTTCTCCGCCACTGATCTTTCTTCCTCTGTTACCTCTATCCTCCCTACACCTGAATCTTTCTCTCTCCTACCCCCTGACACTGGAACTGATCTTCTTCTCTCTACCCTCACCTCTTCTCTGGACAATCTCTGTCCCCTCACCTCCAGGCCTGCATGCCCAACTCCACCTGCCCCTTGACTGACCAACTCAGTACGTACTGACAGACGGAGCCTGAGAGTGGCAGAGCGCAGATGGAGAAAAGGCAAACTCCCAGAGGACTTTCTCAACTTCCAATCTCTTCTTTCCACTTTCTCCTCCTCCCTTTCTGCTGCTAAGGCTGCAATCTATCACTCTAACATCCTATCCTCTGCCTCTAATCCTAAGAAACTCTTTGAAACCTTCTCTACACTTCTTCAACCCCCACCTCCTCCTCCTACTTCCTCCCTTCTCCCTGATGACTTCGCTAACTTCTTTGACAAGAAGGTAAATGACATCAGATCCTCCTTTTCTCACAACCTGGTTAGTGCTGCTTGCACTATCCCACCTTCTGCACCCTCTCTCACCTCTCCATGTCTCACCCTATCCCACCTCGCTCCTCTCTCCCCCGACGAGGTTCTAAACCTCATCACATCCAGCTGCCCCACCACATGTTCCCTTGACCCGGTCCCCTCCCCTCTTCTTCAGTCTATAGCACCCGAACTCCTTCCCTATCTAACCCACCTCATCAACACCTCCCTCCAGGCAGGATGCTTTCCATCTGCCTTCAAGACTGCTAGAGCCCCCCCCCCCTTCTCAAGAAACCATCACGTAACCCCTCTGACGTCAAAAACTACAGACCAGTTTCCCTTCTACCCTTTCTATCCAAAACTTTCGAATGTGCTGTTTTTAACCAACTTTCTTTGTACCTCCACCAGAACAACCTCCTGGACCCCAACCAGTCTGGGTACAGGGTGAGTCACTCGACAGAGATGGTCCTCCTTGCAGTGACAGAATCACTGCACTCTGCGAGAGCAAACTCTCTCTCTCCTCTGTCCTGATGCTCCTGGACCTGTCAGCTGCGTTCGACACAGTGAACCACCAGATCCTCCTCTCTACCCTTGAGGGGCTGGGTATCGCAGCCTCTGCACTCTCAATGTTTGCAACCTACCTGACGGGTTGCTCCTACCAGGTGACATGGAGGGGATCTGTGTCGGAGCCTCGTAGACTGACTACAGGCGTTCCACAGGGTTCGGTTCTGGGTCCTCTCCTTTTCTCCCTGTACACGACATCCCTGGGTTCTGTTATTCGCTTGCATAACTTCTCTTACCATTGTTATCCCGATGACACCCAGCTGATCTTGTCCTTTCCTCCCTCTGACACACAAGTAAAGACACAATTGCTGCGTGCTTGACTGACATCTCGGAGTGGATGTCGACACACCACCTGAAGCTCAATCTGGACAAGACAGCTGATGTTCCTCCCGGGGAAAGGTTGCCCACACCGAGACCTGGCCATCACCATTGACAACACCATGGTGAAGTCAACTTGGGCTGTGAGGAATCTGGGTGTGAACCTGGACGACCAACTGTCATTTTCTGCAAACGTTGCATCGGTTGCACGCTCCTGCAGATTTCTCCTCTAACATCAGGCGATTCGCCAATTCCTCACTGATGAGATGGCACAGGTGCTCATCCAGGTTCTGGTCATCTCCCGGCTGGACTACAGCAACTCCCTCCTTCCTGGTGCCCCAACGTCAGCCATCAGACCTCTGGAGCTTGTTCAGAAAGCTGCAGCTCATCTGGTGTTCAACCGCCCTAAGTTCTCGCACACAACTCCCCTTCTCATGTCCCTACACTGGCTCCCAGTAGCTGCTTGCATCCAGTTTAAGACTCTGGTGCTAGCCTACAGGGCAGTGAAAGGAACAGCTCCTTCCTATCTCCGAGCCATGGTCAAGCCCTACACCCCCGCCCGACCACTTCGCTCTGCTGCCTCGGGACACCTGGTTGCCCCATCGCTCAGAGGCCTTTGCTGCCGATCGACCCGGTCACGGCTCTTTTCTGTCCTGGCCCCACAGTGGTGGAATGAACTCCCCACTGATGTCAGGACAGTGGAGTCGCTGCCCATCTTTCGGTGCAGGTTGAAAACTCACCTCTTTAAGAACTACTACCCTGTTACTTGTTCTTAGCACTTATTGTATTCACTCATTTAAGAAATAAAAATCTCTTTCTTGCACTTTTACTTTAGCACTGGTTTTGCTCTTAGATGTTTGTTTAGATGCACTTATGACCTCTGATAACTAGTAGTTCTCCTGATTTCCTACGTTAAATGTACTTATTGTAAGTCACTTTGGATAAAATCATCGGCTAAATGACTGTAATGGAATGGAATGTGTCTCCCTGCCTGCCACCCAATGACTGCTGGGATAGGCTCCAGCATCCCCACGACCCTGAGAGCAGGATAAGCGGTTCGGATAATGGATGGATGTATGTTCTCAGTCTGCAGCCTGCTACCCAACCACAGCATGCTAGCTAGCTGCCAATGGAAGCCATGCAACCGCTATCCTTGTACTCTCAGGCTAGGCACACAGTCATCCATGCAATTCTGAATATGCTAATACACACCCGCGTGCATAAATCTAATTTTTATGAACAAATGTAAAATCAGTCAGTGGCACGTGAGATAGACGACGAGAGATAAATAATAACCCCATTCACTCCGATGTAACCGTCCACCGTTTTCTCCCTCACTTCAGACTGAGCCCGACAAATCAGATATGACAACACTCTCATCAGATTCATAAAATGTGCTAGCGCACTGACAGTGCAATAAGGGAATTGCTATATGAAGTTCAAATACAGATGATACTTGGATGAATAATTGTCGATTACACATTCATTATTCTTGCTTTCTTGAATAATGTATAATGGATCCAGCACTCCCTGAATACCTTATCAGAATCAGTTGCGTATCTCACTAATATTAATTTGAGTGGGACACACCGCTTACATTTGCACGGGTCTTTAATCTCCCTCATACCTTGCAGCAGCTTGTTCTCCTCTGTATCTGGTCCCCTGTGTGTAACTTTGCACATGTTGCCCTCCTGGGCTGGGCTGTCTTTGAAAACGAGAAGTTGGTCTCAATAAGATGACCTCAAATGAATGACGGGTAAGATAAAAAGAATGTAATAATGAAAAAAAGAAAGAAAGAAATACAATCCTTTGAACATGAAGCGAACATAGAAGAAGAAAAACTGACTTGAGATCGTTGTCCTGAGGCAATTTGTACTTCTTGATCTGTACGCGTGTGTGTGTGTGTGTGTGTGTGTGTGTGTGTGTGTGTGTGTGAATCCAGTCTGTGTGCACACATTATTTATTTACACAGTTGACTGAAAGGTGTACTTGCCGAACCTGGAAATGAGCCCCGAAATGTGGGGCACTGTGAAGAAAAGGGCCGTGGCGCTCCAAACGTTGTTTTCAGCTGTTGGCTGTTGACAGATGTGCACATATTCACAGCTGCCAAATCGCCATATGGTTCAAATATTCATTGAGTCATTTCTCCTCAAAATATTTGGTAGCAATAAAAGTCAAGTGTCCAGATATACTATCTGTCGCTGTATGAATGCTAATAGTTCTTGTGCACAGTATGGTTCTTGTGCAAGCAAGCAGAAAATTAATAAGATTCAAACAAATAACAGCTTTGCATTATTGCACCCTGATATCCAACAATTTTAAAAGGAGAATTTCGTCTTGCCACAAGGGACATCTTTGCAAAAAATCTACCAGCAATTACAAACGAACGGTGTCCATTCAAAATAAAAGTGGCGTCCGGGTAGCGTAGCGGTCTATTCCGTTGTCTACCAGCACGGGGATCGGTGGTTCGAATCCCCGTGTTGCCTACGGCTTGGTCGGGTGTCCCTACAGACACAATTGGCCGTGTCTGCGGGTGGGAAGCCGGATGTGGGTATGTGTCCTAGTCGCTGCACTAGCGCCTCCTCTGGTCGGTCGGGGGGCCTGTTCAGGGGGGAGGGGGAACTGGGGGGAATAGTGTGATTCTCCCACATGCTACATCCCCCTGGTGAAACTCCTCACTGTCAGGTGAAAAGAAGTGGCTGGCGACTCCACATGTATCGGAGGAGGCATGTGGTAGTCTGCCCTGTGATGGACTGGCAGCCTGTCCAGGGTGCCTCCCCGCCTGCCGCCCAATGACTGCTGGGATAGGCTCCAGCATCCCCCCGACCCCGGGTGGATAAGCGGTCAGGATGGATAATGGATGGATGGATGTGGTAGTGTTCAGCCCTGCCCGGATCGGCAGAGGGGGTGGAGCAGTGACCAGGACGGCTCAGAAGTGTGGGGTAATTGGCCAGGTACAATTGGGGAGAAAAAGGGGAAAAAAGAACCCCCCCCCAAAAAAAAGTGAAAGAAGTAAGGTTAAGAGAAATCGGCAGTAAATTTCGTTATGATTTTTGTTTAAACGATGAGTTTTATTGGAGACTTCTTGGCATCTTGTCGATCTGCCTCTCCGTCATCTCGCTGCCTGTCTTTTCTGCTGACTTTCCTCCCTTTTCACGCTTTCGTTCTTGCGCTCTGTCTCTCGGTGTGAGTTCAGGAGGTTAAAGCAGTGTTATGGACAGATTATCAGTTTGGATGCATTGGTGCTTTTTGTATTAAAGCCTGCCGGTGTCCCCCCGCATAACCACCAGGGCTGGATCCGTGTTGGATGGCTTAATGCTGCGGATGTAGCCGGGATGTGAGGTAATCCTCTCTCCATATGAGTCCCTCAGTCTTTCTTTAGCTCGCTCTCTGCCTGATTTTTGAGAAAGTGAGCCTCTCTCGCCCTCTATTTTCCCCTCCTACTCGTTTGTGCTCCCTCGAGTGATCTTATCTCTCACCCCCCCCTCCTCTATTTCACACTCTGCATCCTCCCCCCATCCTCCTCTGCTCTTGGCTCCTTTCTCATATGTGTCCCTCCATCCCACTTTCTCAAAGAGTTGATCCATCCAGAGCATCTTTTTAACAAGCCTCTTACTTCGGGGGAAGGGACAGAAAGGAGGGAACAGAGAAGAGGGAGGGAGAGGGAGAGTAAGGGATGGCTGTTGTGGAGGGAAAGAGCATGATGTCGAGAGGGAACCACGAGGCAAGAAACAACGGAGAGGAGGAGGTGAAGAGAGATATAAGGGAGAGGGGAAGTCATTAAGCAGAGACAAGAGAGGCAGATCGGGGGAGTAAGAAGGAGCATGAACGAGAGATCATGCTAATTATCTGTCGCTTTTGGCCCTCTGTGACAGTATCTTAACTTCTGTTCGCAGTGTGTAGGGGATGAGTGTGTTCACAGCTTCTGTGCATGCTCATAAATATGTAAATGTGCCTGAATAGATGTGCGCAGATTTCTGTCCATGTGTAAATGCCACTTATTTGAATATGTGTGTGTGTGTGTGTGTGTGTGTGTGTGTGTGTGTGTGTGTGTGTGTGTGTGTGTGTGTGTGTGTGTGTATACGATGCGTCTAAATGTGTGTTTGCATATTAGTGTGCACTGGATGTGCATCTGAGCGTGTGTGTGTGGGTGTGTGTACCGTAAATTTGCCTGCGAGTACATATTAATGCCTATGTGGAGCGCTTCCCCCCTCCAGCCATTGGGTGACACATGAGGTCTAATATGAATGACAGCGAGGCTGAGAGAGGTGGGTCCCTTAGTGGCAGGGCTGCCACTGCCCTGCCCACTTCCTGGCTAGAGTGACTCAGTGACAGACTGGTAGAAACCAGAATGATGGGCCCAGGGGGAGGGGGCATTATGGCAAGAGAGGAGTGTGTATGTGTGTGTGTGTGTGTGTGTGTGTGTGTGTGTGTGTGTGTAGCGAGTGAGTGAGTGAGAGAGAGTGAGAGAGAGAGAGAGAGTGAGTGAGTGAGAGAGAGAGTGAGTGAGTGAGAGAGAGAGAGTGAGTGAGTGAGTGAGTGAGTGAGTGAGAGAGAGAGAGGCTGTCTGTATCAAGCTGTGGAATCCCTGTTTGTGTGCATATACTATGTGCAGATAAAGCAGTCAGTTGTGTATATGTGTTAATGCATCTCTACCTGCCTTAAAGAGGGTGTGTGTGTGTGTGTGTGTGTGTGAGCATAATAAGTCTACAGTATGTATAGATGGCCTTTATGCACATATGTTCTCATTATTTCCTGAATTTTACCAATGTGGATCTGTGTGTGTGTGTGTGTGTGTGTGTGTGTTTGTGTGTGTGTGTGTGCGCACACATGTGTTTTTGGTCTGTGTGTAAGTCTTTGTGTATGAGAGAAGTGGAGAGCCACTTAGGAAAATGTTGACGTCTATACTGCCACTATCACACCTTATATCGCTTTTTCTCTCTCTCTTTCTCCCATGCATCTTTCCATCCTTTTGTTTTAGCCAAATTATTTCTCCCTTAGGATGCTCTGTGGCACTCCCTTCCTCCCTCTCCCTCTCCCTCTCTCTCCCTCCCTCTCTCTCTCTCTCTCTCTGTCTCTCGCTCTCTCTCTCTCTCTCTTGCAGTGCTCATCTCTCATTCTTGCACTTTCACTCTCACTTTATCTTTCTTCCTCGTTCACCCTTTTTTCTCTCCCCACAGCCCTCTTCACTCTATTCATCCTCCTCCTCCTCCTCCTCTGTCATAGTGAGGATCCCTGGGGGCTCCAGGCAGACAGTCAGCATACCGATGGACCAATAGACCGCAGCTCTCTGTCTCCCCATCGCCCAGACCCTGCCTGCTGCATGTCTGCAGCATACAGGTGCACGTGCACACACACACACACACACTTTAATGTGAATTCATGCAGGCAGGCACACACAGACACAGCTGCAGAGGTACAAGCTTGTGTGCGCAAAAGTATACACACTCAGACACACACAGCTATAAATGTAGACACATACTAGTGCTCGTGCAGGGATACTCATCTACTAAATATGAACAAACAGATACAGTGCACACACACACACACACACACACACACACACACAGATGCTTGTGCAAAAACACAGACACACACATGCACAGTTGAAAACACATCTATATATAGATGATACACACAGAGAGACCTGCACAGAAATGCACACATACACCCACACACACATGCACACACTTGAACGCGCAGACATCCACACATACATACTGCCGGGCGCCCTCCTAATCAATTTGCACTTTAAAGAGAGTTCCACCTTTTCTTCTGGTGTCTCCAAACCCCAAGCGCCTCTCTCACTAGTCTCACGCCCCTCTCACTCTGTCTTTTTCATTTCTCTCTCCCCTCCTCCCGCTCCCTGTCACTCCATCTTTCCCCCATTGCAGCCCTTCTCCCTCTTCTCCACTACCCCTCCCCCCCCCTCTCCCATCTCCCATTCACATCCTCTTGCTGTCTCTCTCTCTCGCTCAGCCTCAGTGGTGGTACTCATTTGCTCTCTCTCTCGTTCTCTCCCCCTGTGAAGGCCTCCTCCTGTGAAAGGATGGCTGAGAGACGTTCTCCCACCGGATCCCAGTAGGAGAGAGAGAGAGAGTGAGAGAGAGAGAAAAAGAGAGGGGGTAGGGAGGGGGGTGAACAGGCAGGAGAGGTGTGATTGAGGGAATAGCAGAAGGACAGAAAGAGATGGTGAAAGAAGCTGGGAATTGTGATGATGATGATAAGGATGAGTAAAACTTAAATAGGATGAAATTAAATTCAAAGTTCCCACTTTAGAGGACAGTGTCCAGGCACAGGAAGATGCAGTGACACTTCTCCGTTGGTCCAAGTTGTCTTTAATCTAAAAAGTTACTTTGACATAGTTTTAAAGCCCAAAACAGTCAGTCGAAGCCTCGTAGTGATTTGGTGAGTCTCTCGGCTACGATCTTATGGAGACAATTCACATCTATGGCATCGAAAGGGACCAAAATGGAGGCTCCTAGTGCGGGCCGCATCAAAGCCCCACCACAAGATTTGGCAGCCTCGTCTAGCAACCTAGCTATCTGCGTGGAGGATGGCAAGCTGAGCTATGAGCAGTTTCAGAAGTCCCTGGACTTCTTGAGCGCCCAAATTTGCAGAAAGTTTGGATCCCTGACTAGTGAAGTCAAACCATCAGGAGATGCCATTAACAAGAGGAATGATTCGTATGCTAAAACTTTGGACGAAGTCACACAAACTCTCACGGTGATAGGTTTTACAACCTGATAGCAGGTTTTATAGACTTAAGCTAATAGCTGACTGAAATCTGGGGCTGGGGTTGGTCCCTGCACGCTGCGCTGTAGCTGCCTGCTGTGCCTAGTGTATAGGAAGGGTTAAATGCAGAGGACACAATTCCTGACCAGTGGGAAATGACAATACAGAAATTATAGATAAATGTAAATCTTATAAATACAAATTTCAAATCTTAAAATTTGTCTGCACTACTATGCTGTTTCTGCGCCTCTGTTTCACGGCGCTATGTCGAGCGTCGTCTCGGGTTTGGAGCATTTATAATGAGCATTTATGGAGGTCTATAGTTCATCCATGTTGAGAACAAAACTTTCACAAGCTTCTATTATGTCACAAGAAGTGCATAGATAGGACCTCGTTCAACCAAATCCGTCGGGATTACAAACATGCATCAAATACACAAAACCTTATGGAAAATGTTTTTTTATTAGCAAATAACAACACAAACAACAGTAATGTAGAACAACACAATAATTAACAATAAATAATGCCTTTAATTGAATCAAAAGACACATGTTGCACCGCTTTACCGTCCATCTCAGCCAAGAACGGAGAAATGTTTGGCTGACTCCTTCCCAAGTCATGCCCCCCCCCCCCCCCCCGCCACCGCTTAAGCTCCGAATATTCGCTGTTGATTACAACCGAAGCTCCGGAGCCCAAAAAATGGCATTCGGACCAGACCTACTACTATCGGCTGCTCCCGTTAGGGGTCGCCACAGTGAATCATCCGTTTCCATCTCTTCCTGTCCTCTGCATCTTTCGCTGTCATGCCAACCACCTCCATGTCCTCCCTCACCACATCCATAAACCTCCTCTTTGACCTTCCTCTTTTCCTGTTGCCTGGGAGCTCCATATTCAGCGTCCTCTCAATATACACATCATCTCTGCTCTGCACATGTCCAAACCACTTCAATCTCACCTCTCTTGCTTTGTCTCCAAACCGTCCAGCCTGATCTGTCCCTCTAATATAATCATTCCTAATGCTATCCTTTATCACTCCCAATGAAAATCTTAGCATCTTCAACTCTGCCACCTCCAGCTCCACCTCCTGTCTTTTCGTCAGCGCCACTGTCTCCAAACCATATACTAACATAGCTGGTCTCACAACCATCTTGTAAACCTTCCCTTTAACTCTTTCTGGTACCCTTTTGTCGCAAATCACTCCTGACACTCTTCTCCACCCACTCCACCCTGCCTGCACTCTCTTCTTCACCTTTCTACTGCACTCCCCGTTACTTTGGACAGTTGACCCCTAGTATTTAAACTCATCCACCTTCGTCACCTCTCCTCCTTGCATCCTCACCATTCCACTGTCCTCCCTCTCATTCACGCATAGGTATTCCGTCTTGCTCCTACTGACTTACATTCCTCTTCTCTCCGGTGCATACCTCCACCTCTCCAGGCTCTCCTCAACCTGCTCCCTACTCTCACTACAGATCACAATGTCAGCCGCGAACATCATAGTCCACAGAGACTCCTGCCTGATCTTATCTGTCAGCCTGCCTCTCACCAATGCAAATAAGAAAGGGCTCAGATCCAGTCCTTGATATAATTTCACCTCCATCTTAAACCCATCCGTCATTCCTACTGCACACCTCCCAACTGTAACATTTCCCTCATAACTATCCTTTACCACTCCTACATACTTCTCTGCCTCTCCTGACTTCCTCATACAATACCACACCTCCTTTCTTGGCATCCTGTCATATGCTTTCTCTAAATCCACAAAGATACAATGTAGCTCCTTCTGGCCTTCTCTATACTTCTCCATCAACATTTTCAAAGCAAACATCACATCTGTAGTGCTCTTTTGTGGCATGAATCCATACTGCTGCTCGCTGATCATCACCTCTCCTTTTAAGTCAAGTCAAGTCAATTTTATTTGTATAGCCCAATATCACAAATTACAAATTTGCCTCAAGGGGCTTTCCAGCAACCCAACATATTGTCCTTAGACCCTCACATCAGATAAGGAACAACTCCCTAAAAAAAAAACCTTTAACAGGGAGAAAAAATAGAAAGAAGAGCAACAAAGGAGGGATCTCTATCCCAAGATGGACAATGTGCAATGGATGTTGTGTGTACACAATTAACAGAATACAACATTGAAAGAGGATAACAGAATTATAATAGAATTATAATATTTATGAAGAATATGATGAGCAGGATACCAAGCAGTGTCCAGACGCCACCGGAACAGCTCAGGACCCGAGCCACGCGACCAGCATCCCCATGTAAAAAAAAACAACCTAGATTTTAACCTATCTTCCACTACTCTTTCCCATATCTTCATGCTGTGGCTGATCAACTTTATACCTCTGTAGTTTCTACTGTTCTGCACTTCACCCTTACTCTTGAAAATCAGTACCAGTATGCTTCTTCTCCACTCCTGAGGCATCCTCTACTGCCATCTCTCCTAAACATCTCCATGCCTCCACAGGTGTGTCATCAGGACCAACTGTCTTTCCACTCTTCATCCTCTTCATAGCTGCCCCCACTTCCTCCTTGCTAATCCACCACATTTCACTTTCCCCACATCATCCAACCTTCTCTCTCACTTTCTTCATTCATCAGTCCCTCAAAGTACTCCTTCCACCTTCTCAGCACACTCTCTTCACTTTTCAACACGTTCCCATCTTTATCCTTCTTCGCTCTAACCTGCTGCATATTCTTCCCAGCTCGGTCCCTCTGTCTAGCCAATCAGTACAAGTCCTTTTCTCCTTCCTTAGTGTCTAACCTCTCATACAACTCACCATACGCCTTTTCCTTTGCCTTTGCCACCTCTTCTTCATTTTACGCTGCGTCTCCTTGTAGTCCTGTCTACTTTCTTCATCTCTGACTGTCCCACTTCTTCTTTGCCAACCTTTTCCTCTGTATAATTTGCTGTACTTCCTCATTCCACCACCAAGTCTCCTTGTCTTCCTTCCTCTGTCCAGATGACACACCAAGTACCTTCCTAGCTGTCTCCCTCACTATTTCTGCAGTGCTTGCCCAGCCGTCCAGCAACTCTTCACTACCACCCAGTGCCTGTCTTAACTCCTCCCTGAACGCCACACAACAGTCTTCCTTCTTCAACTTCCACCATTTGATCCTTAGCCGTAACAGTAGGCTTAACAGTGTAATATTCCAAACAATTTCTGACAAAGAAATCACAAATCACTCAGAAATACAATTATTATTTTTACCAATTACCAACACAGTAAAGAATGAAAAATAAGTGAGCGAACTGTAACAAACTGAACAAAGTAGCACATTTATAATAATTGCAGCACAGCTGAGCTCTTTGGCGTTTTGCCTTCCCTTTAACAGCCAATGTAAAGTGATAAAGTGAAGCATGACGTCACTGCTGTGAGTGAAACGGATGTCAGGTGCCCACGCTGAGTCGGTATATATTTCCATATTTTAACAGTGCAGTTAAAAAGTATAAATGTAGTGCAAGAATGTGCTGACAAAATGTATTTTTGCAGTTCACCAATATTGAAAGCCTGCATATAGTAAAAAAAAAAAAGTACATACACTCACCGGCCACTTTATTAGGCACACCTGTCCAACTGCTCGTTAACGCAAATTTCTAATCAGCCAATCACATGGCAGCAACTCAATGCATTTAGGCATGTAGACATGGTCAAGACGGTCTGCTGCAGTTCAAACCGAGCATCAGAATGGGGAAGAAAGGTGATTTAAGTGACCTTGAACGTGGCATGGTTGTTGGTGCCAGACGGGCTGGTCTGAGTATTTCAGAAACTGCTGATCTACTGGGATTTTCATGCACAACCATCTCTAGGGTTTACAGAGAATGGTCCGAAAAAGAGAAAATATCCAGTGAGCGGCAGTTCTGTGGGCGAAAATGCCTTGTTGATGCCAGAGGTCAGAGGAGAATGGCCAGACTGGTTCGAGCTGATAGAAAGGCAACAGTAACTCAAATAACCACTCATTACAACCGAGGTATGCAGAAGAGCATCTCTGAACGCACAACACGTCGAACCTTGAGGCAGATGGGCTACAGCAGCAGAAGACCACACCGGGTGCCACTCCTGTCAGCTAAGAACAGGAAACTGAGGCTACAATTTGCACAGGCTCACCAAAATTGGACAATAGAAGATTGGAAAAACGTTGCCTGGTCTGATGAGTCTTGATTTCTGCTGCGACATTCGGATGGTAGGGTCAAAATTTGGCGTCAACAACATGAAAGCATGGCTCCATCCTGCCTTGTATCAACGGTTCAGGCTGGTGGTGGTGGTGTAATGGTGTGGGGGATATTTTCTTGGCACACTTTGGGCCCCTTAGTACCAATTGAGCATCGTGTCAACGCCACAGCCTACCTGAGTATTGTTGCTGACCATGTCCATCCCTTTATGACCACAGTGTTCCCATCTTCTGATGGCTACTTCCAGCAGGATAACGCGCCATGTCATAAAGCTCGAATCATCTCAGACTGGTTTCTTGAACATGACAATGAGTTCACTGTACTCAAATGGCCTCCACAGTCACCAGATCTCAATCCAATAGAGCACCTTTGGGATGTGGTGGACCGGGAGATTCGCATCATGGATGTGCAGCCGACAAATCTGCAGCAACTGCGTGATGCTATCATGTCAATATGGACCAAACTCTCTGAAGAATGTTTCCAGTACCTTGTTGAATCTATGCCACGAAGGATTAAGGCAGTTCTGAAGGCAAAAGGGGGTCCAACCCGGTACTAGCAAGGTGTACCTAATAAAGTGGCCAGTGAGTGTATATATATATATATATATATATATATATATATATATACAAATCCCCAAAATTGTAAACCAAATACCTACCCAGCGAACGAATGTCCGGATAGCTGAATATTCAGATCCAGCCCTAATATTTAGTGCGTAACTAATTTGGGGAGGTACTTTAGCTAAGGGAGGGGTGGGTGAGTTTTGTGGGTTTAACTGTACGTCTTGTTTGTTTTGTTATTTTTTTTTTTTAATATTTTTTTTGCACCATGTTTTCACATTCCCCACCAAATTATTCTCAAAGGAGAACTTGTGTGTTCCACTTCTTGTTATCTCAAAGCCCTGAAGGAGCCAGACTCCAAGGTCAGACACCAGTTTTACCTTTCATCTTATTTCTTTACCTTTTCCCCTTTTTAAATTTTTTAGCAGTTTTAAATAGTGACATCACCTTGTGGTAGGTAGCACTCTTTAGTTTGTGTCATGGAATGTCAGGGGATTAAGCAAACAAATAATACGTGGTAAAGAAAGAAGAAAGCCGCTTTATTTTTTCATTGTGCTGCTTGCGATGAAATGTGTTCTCTGCATTTAACCCATCCTATTGTATAGGAGCAGTGGGCGGCTGCAGCACCCGGGGACCAACTCCAGTTCTTCTTTCCATTGCCTTGCTCAGGGGCATAGACAGGAGTATTAACCCTAACAAAAGTAGAGTAATGCCCCATCTCAAACAGTTGGGCAGCCAGGTAATTTTTCTTCAGGAAATGCACCTTACTTAGTATAGTGGTGTTTCTCACGTTACCGACACGTCGAATAATACTACTGAGATGGAAATCTTCAGCCCACCCATACCATGTGGGTCAGGAACGTTTTATATTTTATTGCATTTGAGCACCTATACTACACTCTGAACGGCTCAGTTGCCAAATTCAACAAGATCTGGCAACTTCTTCTGCAACCAAAGGAATTGAATCAAGTGCAACTGGACTTGGTTATATATCCGTGAAGACGCTTCGCCTCTCATCCAAGAGGCTTCATCAGACTAGCTTGGTCTAGTCAGAAAGGCACGAACTGAACCAAGCTAGTCTAGTCTGACTAGACCAAGCTAGACTAGCTTGGTCTAGTCAGAAAGGCACGATGAAGCCTCTTGGATGAGAGGCGAAATGTCTTCACGGATATATAACCAAGTCCAGTTGCACTTGATTCAATTCGTTTGGATAACCATGACCTGGGTGAATGAGAACATTCACAGATATCTTCTTCTGCGACATGTAGAAGTACTTGATTATTTTGATATAGTTTTCTCCCACAGTCCAAAGAGATGTAATTCAGGTAAATCGGAGCTACTACCTAGGTGTGAATATGTCTGTCTGTCTGCCTGCCGTGTGATGGACTGGTGACCTGTCCAGGGTGTTTCCCTGCCTTCTGCCCAGTGAGCGCTGGCATAGGCTCCAGCAGCCTGCGACCCTAATAGGATAAGCGGCTTGGATAATTAATGATCCCCGTTGGGAAATTACATTCTGTGTCGAACCCATCCTAGCTGTGTAGCTAGAAGAAGTGGGCAGCTGCCATGCAGCACCCGGGGACCAGCCACAGTTCATCTTGCCATGCCTCGGTCAGGGGCACATAACAGGAGTATTAACCCTAACATGCATGTCTTTCTGATGGTAGGGTAAACCGAAGCACCCGGAGAAAACCCACCGCAGACACGTGGAGAACATACAAACTCCACACAAAAGACGGCCTGGGATGACCCCAACATTGCACTACCCCGGGGTTCAAACCCAAGACTTTTTGCTGTGAGGTCAATCTTGGTTTCATCAGACCAGGGAATCTTGTTTCTCATGGTCTGAGAGTCCTTTAGGTGCTTTCTGGCAAACTCCAAGTGGGCTGTCATGTGCCTTTTACTGAGCAGAGGCTTCCGTCTGGCCACTCTACCATAAAGGCCTGATTGGTGGAGTGCTGCAGAGATGGTTGTCCTTCTGGAAGGTTCTCCCATCTCCACAGAGGAACGCTGAAGCTCTGTCAGAGCGACCATCGGGTTCTTTGTCACCTCCCTGACCAAGGCCCTTCTCCCCCGATTGCTCAGTTTGGCTGGGCAGCCAGCTCTAGGAAGAGTCCTGGTGGATCCAAACTTCTTCCATTTACGAATGATGGAGACCACTGTGCTCTTCGGGACCTTCAAAGCTGTAGTAATTTTTTTGTACCTTTCCCCAGATCTGTACCTCGATACAATCCTGTCTCGGAGGTCCACAGACAATTCCTTTGACTTCATGGCTTGGTTTCTGCTCTGACATGCACTGTCAACAGATGGACCTAGGGACAATTTAGTACAGCTGATTCACCTGATTTACAAATCTTTGGACTATGGGAGGAAACCGGAGCACCCAGGAGAAACCCACACAGACACGTGGAGAACATACAAACTCCACACAAAAGACGACCTGGGATGACCCCCAACATTGGACTACCCCGGGGCTCAAACCCAGGACTTTTTTGCTGTGAGATGACAGCACTAACCACTACGCCACCGTGCCGCCCATTGTGTGAAGAAAAACACAATTTTCCCAGAAAGTTTTGCCAGCTCATTTGGGAAAACTTGCTTTGCGGAGTAAGACGGAAACAGAGAGAGCAGGGAGGGAGGGGTGGAGAAAAAGCAAAAAACACAGGGAGCTAGGAGGCAGAGAGAATGAGAGAGAAAGAGAAAAGAATGGAAAAAAAAGACATCCCTCACTTCTAAGAATGCTGCGAGCATTTTCAAAGTACTGTACATACCCCCTCTGTGTGTGCCCCAGAGCAGCAGCAGCACAGCCAACTTCAAATAGACACCTCGGGCAGCTTGCTCACCAGCTGCCATTTTCTGCCTTTTCTTTGAAGAAATTAATTAATGATGTGTCTTCCTATGTATAATATATGTTTTTTGTTATTTTCTTTTTAAGAGGTAGCGTTGTGTTTTGGATGTCAGAGTGAAATATAGGATGAACGAAACCACTTGCCGTGATTCATCGTGTGTAACTAACGAGTGAGAAGTAACGTTTGTGTAGCGTGTGTGAGAGAGAGAGAGAGAGAGAGAGAGAGAGAGAGAGAGAGAGTGAGAGAGAGAGAGAGATTCCACTTGTTATTACCCCTGCCTTTGGTTATACTGCCTGGACTGTGCTGGGACCCCGGTGTTAGGCATACCATGGTTTGGCGTCCCCTCGTGCATCCCAGACCTGGTGGGGAAAAGCCCCGTCCCGTCCTCCACACTCTGCTGTGCAGCTTCCCAGCGGAAAGCCGACATTTTTCAGGCACTACAGTAAAGATAATTTAGGTTTAATTGTTGCAGCGGCAATAAAATAAAAAGAATGTGAAATACCTCTTAGGATAACTCATACCTGAATTTAACTTAAATCGTGTTAATCTTGTTATTAACACCATGCGAAGATTACTTTGCACATGCGTGTGTGTGTGTGTGTGTGTGTGTGTGTGTGTGTGTGTGTGTGTGTGTGTGTGTGCGTGCGAGAGAGGGAGAGTCAAAGTGAATGTGAAGGGATTGACAAACAATGTTTGAAAGCCCATTACTATGTAAATCTTGGAATAGTAAAATGGTATTAAGGCATATCTTTAAAGTTGGGCCCAAAATGTTCCTGTCTAAAAACCTTGAAGGCAGCATAATAAAACATTCACAAACATTTTCCTTTATTTGTAAATGACTAACATTGTGTGTGTTTTTAATAACTTTATCCATAACTTTTCTAATTTGTCTCAAGAAGTGTGAGGGCGTGGTCTAGCCCTCGTTGATATTCATGAGCTGCCCTTTGAGTGACAGCTACAGGCTAGATATGATGGTAAGGGTAAGGTGGGGTTTCATATTATGATGATTTAATTTGATTGGATGGGATTGGATTGGGGGGCGGCATGGTGGCGCGGTGGTTAGCGCAGTCGCCTCACAGCAAGTAGGTCCTGGGTTCGAGCCCAGGGGTAGTCCACTGTTGGGGGTCGTCCCGGGTCATCCTCTGTGTAGAGTTTGCATGTTCTCCCCATGTCTGTGTGGGTTTTCTCCGGGTGCTCCGGTTTCCCCCCCACAGTCCAAAGACATGTGGGTCAGGTGAATCGGCCGTACTAAATTGTCCCTAGGTATGAATGTGTGTGTGTGTATGTGTGTGTCGGCCCTGTGATGGCCTGGCGGCCTGTGCAGGGTGTTTCCCCGCCTGCCGCCCAGTGACTGATGCTGATAGGCTCCAGCATCCCCGCCACCCTGAGAGCAGGATAAGCAGTTTGGATAATGGATGGATGGATGGATGATTTGATTGGCTGTATGGAAATGAGTGTCTGATGACATCATGATTACCGGAAAAAAATAATGACTGAGATGCTGAATCAGAGGGAGTTCATCTAAAAAGAAAATAGAAAAAACTCAATTCAACCCTTTTTTCCAGCTGAAAGAGACACTAAAGATTGCGTGATGATTAAAATGTAAGCGATGTTAGAAAATAATTGCGTTTTAATTTCGGTGTGACTTCAAGACTTTGCGTTCTTCTGTTCAGAAGGCATCTGTTCACACTTTCAAAACACATCTATCCTTACACCACTCCTCCCCGCTCACCCCCTCATCCCCTATCACTCTGTGTCCATATATACTTAGCACAAAAAGTAAGGAAATGTGTGTTTGGTAGATTATTTCTTTGTTGTAACAATGCTTCCTTGCAATAACTCTTACACCGTTGGAAAGCCCGTTTATTTCCCTTTTAAATGGTGCCACATTTGTAAGGAACATGCATTTGTGGGATGAGCAGCAGAGCTGAGTATGTGGGTTGCGCCCATGAAGAATTTGCCAAATCTTCTCTGCCAACGCCAAACGGCTTATGTTGCTGTTGCTATTGACTCTTGTTTTGAGCTTCTGGTACCCCAGGTGCTGACAATCAGGTGCCTGATATAAGATTTATTGCCAAGAAGTATTGTTACAACAAAGAAATAATCTACTAAACACAAATTTCCTTACCTTTTTTTGCTACATTTATATATATTTTCTTTGTGTGTGTGTGAGTGTGTGTGTGTGTGTGTGTGTGTCCATTGATTGAAGACTTCTTTCAGGGAAACGGTGCCAGCAGCAGAGCTAAGTACTCTGATAGCACTATGCCAGGAGGAGTCACCCTGCAGTTGATGCTATGCCATTATCAGCTGAATGAAATATGTGACCAGATCATCTCAGGACAAGGAGAAAATATGTTCTCCACAGACATGATCATTGACAGCCGTCATGTCCGGTAGATCATTTCCTGTTATCGATGCAACTAATTGTTCCGTTTTTGGTTCGTTTGTTTTCACTTCTCTTCTCTGCTCTGACAAAGTAATTCACACGTCCAGTACCGTGGTGGTGCTGCCCGTCCCTCATCCTTATTGGTTTGTGAAGGTAGAAGTGACTTTAATGAGGCCCTGCGCTTCAGCAAAAGATGAAATTGTTTCAACTTTGAAAAGAGGTTGGATCGCTGACGGTGCCAAGTGCTCAAGAGAGGTCAGGTGCCTGCAACCTCCCCCGGCTGCCTCTTTAGCTCTGAGATTCAGTTTTTTTCTCAGATTTCGTTACAAGATCGTCTCCCGTGGCCTGAGAAATAATATCGGGGCGTAACTGTCTAAACCTTCCTTTGAGTTCCTAAATAGTGGTTGCATGTACTATTCAGGACTTGAAGCTTGTCCTGCAGTTGCGCTCATTGGAAGCTGCTCTGGATAAGACCATTGGCTAATTGGCACAATAAAAGGAGATTATTGTGGCGGTCGAAGGTTTGCCTTTTTTAATCACTGTGCCTCGATTGTTCTATCAAAGTTTCCCCCGTAGCCGACTATTTAACTTTGAAATTGTAATCTAAAGTAGACACTGTGTCACTTATATTACAATATAATATAATAATAATACTAGTATAGGGGCCCTGTGGTGGCCTGGCAGCCTGTCCAGGGTGTCTCCCTGCCTGCAGCCCAATGACTGCTAGAATAAACTCCAGCATCCTGTGACCCTGGGAAGGATAACCCAGCAAACAAAAAACATCCCCAGCAGTCCCCTAAAGGTCTTCTCAGAACGTCCGGTAAATGTCATTATGTTGGGATTTTATTACGTCATGGGGATGTTATTGCAGGGCGTTCAAAGAACAACCGGGGGACATCACAGGGACATTAGGGGAAACGTCCTCTAGACGTCCCCGGGACGTCACGGAGATGTTACTGCGGGACGTTCAAAGGACATCCCGGGGACATCACAGGGACGTTAAGGGGAAGTCATCTAGATGTCCCCGGGAACTCATGAGGACGTTATTGCGAGGACCTTACAGGGATGTTAGGGGAAAGTCTTCTAGATGTCCCCGTGACGTAATGTAAACCTTACACAATGACATTTACCGGACATTTGGAGAGGACCTTTAGAGGACGTGCTGAGAACATTCTTTTGTTTTCTGGGAAGCGGTTTGGATAAGGAATGGATGGATGGATGGATGGATTATGTCACTTCAGTTTTGCACAAAATAGCCCCGGCAAGAAGGTTCTGGGTTTGAGCCCTGGGGGTAGTCCAACCTTGGGGGTCGTCCTCTGTGTGGAGTTTGCATGTTCTCCCCCGTGTCTGCGTGGGTTTCCTCCGGGTGCTCCGGTTTCCTCCCACAGTCCAAAGACATGCAGGTCAGGGGAATCATCAATCAATTAATCAGTCAAGTTGCATTTTATATAGTGCTTTTCAAGCTGCAGCAGCCACTCAAAGCGCTTAACATTTCTGGTCAAATCTGAATTTCAGACACCTGTTATAATAGAACACAAGCCGTTTTCTAGTCCCCGGGCACTGCACGGCAGCTGCCCACTGCTCCTAGCTACACAGCTAGGATGGGTTAAATGAAGAGGAAGAATTTCACCACAGGGATCAATAAAGTAGTAAAAATAAGAAATAAAAAAAAGTTTTCTGTATAATCGCTACCTATTTCCTATGCGTCAGGCCACCGAAATGTGATGTACAACGGTTAACTTATTCACACGTGTATTACAAACAGATTTGACATGGGCTGTTTGAGACTACTGGCATTAAGCAGACCAGTGACAGACCTTACTCGGTGTGCGGCTAATGGATTGTCGACAGCGGTGGAATGGTCACCAGAAACTAGAGTTATTTTCCTGCACCTAACATTACCATTTCCATCATTACCACTTGGGGATGAATCAGAGCCTCTGAACAGCACGCAGGCTCTGCACATTAACACGGCCGAATGGGTTTCCATGTTAACTGAATCGGCAGTACTAAATTGTCCCTAGGGGTGTGTGTGTGTGTGTGTGTGTGTGTGTGTGTGTGTGTGTGTGTGTGTGTGTGTGTGTGTGTGTGTGTGTGTGTGTGTGTGTGTGGGCCCTGTGATGGCCTGGCGGCCTGTCCAGGGTGTCTCCCCACCTGCCGCCCAATGACTGCTGGGATAGGCTCCAGCATCCTCGCGACCCTGAGAGCAGAATAACCGGTGTGAATAATGGAGTGGGTTGGAGTTTTGCACAAAATAAATTATTGCCTTTTTCTGCGTCTGAAGAACCTCTCGAGCATTTTCGCCAGTATCTGGTTCTTCTTTAATCAATTCATTGGACTATTTTATGGCCCATGCACCTGACTCGCTCCTTGGTAAGCCTTTGACTGATGCCTAGTCCACACGTAAGCAGGTGTTTTTGAAACGGGTTTTTTTCCTCCTTCGTCCTTAAAAAAGATCCCATCCACACAAGTACTGTTTAAAACGCAAAACCTCCGTCCAAATGAACACGCAAAAACACGCTACTCAACACAATGGAAGTGCTGTAAGGCGCATGCCAAACCAACAGGTGGCGATACGACCCCAACCCTAAAGTTATGTTGGCCAATCAGAAGCCTGAGAAGAAGAAAAAAAAAGAAGCCAGCAACAACTCAGAATCTGTTGTCCCTGTCGACGCGTCAACACTGCAAACGCAGTTTCTGAACATCTTCAGCCTGGAAGGAGTTTTCCAAAAGGTCCGTTTTCGGTGACCCGGAACGCAGTTTGCGTGTGGACGAAAGACCGAGCAGCGTTTTCAAAAATAACCGTGTACGTGTGGACTGGGCATAAGATCGCCAGCGCCCCCTGCCTTTATATTTCGAGATGAGCGTCAGCGTGGCGCCTTGACGCCCTCACTGCGTTGCCAACACCGATATCATCAGCGCACACTTGTTTAAACGTGTCACTAATGAAGTGTACGCAGCTTAATGGTAGGTACATGGTGGTATTTGTCTTTATAGCATCAGACCTTTTACATTTTTATTCACCCTCTTCCACGCATATATCTCCATCGGCATTTGCCTATTGCTGTACAATATGCTCTACAGTAGTACAGGCATTCATAATTCTGTTTATAAACCCTTAAAGCTTGCTTCAAATGGTGTCTACCCAACATTTTGGTGCATGTGCGATTTAATACCCCCCCCCCCTTTTGGGTGTCATTACTAAGGTCTCATGCATTAATCTTTACATTTTCATGCAATAAACATTTAAGGAGTACGATCTTTTATTTAATTTAATTTATTTTTTCCTCAGGCAGAGAATTGATCCAATACGTAGATCCTGTTGTGGCTACCTCGCCTGTTAAACCTGGGCTAGCTAACAAGATGGAGTGATGAGTGACTCTACAATTTGCCATTGGTTGTTTCACACAGGAACTAAAAGGTAAGTGTCGTGCAATGTTGACTTTTCTTATTCCGTCTATTACGAATAACTCAATAGGCTGCACGGCTGCAAGCACAATATTGCTTTTGTAATCGACTGACTGAACCTTGACAGAAACCTATTGAAAGTTGACGCCTTCTCCTCGCTCCTTTCTGTCGCTCTTGTCTGCTTTTCCCTTTTGTACTGTACATATTTTGCTTGCTCTGTCTCTCTTCCTCCATCTCTTCCTCCATCTCTTCCTCACTCTGTGTCTCTTTCATTGGATGTTGAGACTGCCATCTCTCAACCCATCTTTCTTTCTTACTCACGTTCTGCAGCCGGCTTAAATAAAAGACAAACCTCTTGCCAGAGTAAACCGTTGGTATGAGATGTACACGGTAGTGTACAATTTGACAGCCAGTTGTCTCTGCTACCAGTGCGTACCTGACCGAAGGCTACTGGACATTCATTTGTTCGGAGGCTGTGGTTTTAGTTGGAGGTACATGACATTCTCTGTCTGCAGACTGTTTGACTCCAGAAACTTTGTGTGTGGGTGTGTCTGCAACCTCAGCGTTTTTACCATCTACCACGCAGTCACAGAACAGCAAGGTCAAAGATTTTTGTGATTTTTCTGGTATTTTTGTGTATTCATCTGTTTTTTTAGTATTAGGAAAAAGATAACTGTGTTGATAGCCGCCCATGAGAAAAAATAATGTTTGGTTCGGCAACAATGTGAAACTCTGCAATTGTGATCAGACTGATACTTCTCTTTGAAAGGTTTATTCAGGGTTTTTTTTTCTTTTTTGCTTGGGGGCAGAGGTGGGACTTTGCAGAGTATTCTCTCTGTATTTTAATTTCAAGTTTTCAACTCATTTCGTCATGCTTTTTTCTGAGCAAACAATATTGCAGCACAGTCAAATAAATGGACAATATAAAAAGAATCAAAACTCTTTCCTACGCTTTACGTGTATGTATGTGCGTGTGTGTATTTGTGGTGGTGCACATTTGTATGTGCAAGAGCATGCATATGCGTTTGCATGATATTTGCCTGCTTGCTGTCTCTGATACACGCACGCACTGACTTTCTCTTAGGCTTTGATTAAAAAACTGTGTCTGGAGAAAGAGGGATGTCAGGAGTAGAGAAAGGGAAAGAAAGCTGTAAAGAAGGAGAAAGAAGAGCGGGAAAAGACGAGATGAGAGTGTGAGAAAGTGATGAGAGGGGCGAGAGACAGAAAGGGAGCAGGGGAAAAAAGGAGAGAGAACAGCGAAAGGAGAGGGGATAATGAGGAAAAGAATGTGCAGAACGATGAGGAGGATGACAGATTTAAGGGCTCTTGGCATGATCACTGACAAAAACGCTTGGTGCTGGCACAGCCATTCCTTTCCTTTGTGGCAAGTGGCACCGCCGCCCTGACAACCTGGCGCTATGTTCAAAGTTCAACTACATTCAGCTTTGACCTTCACGATGCTGACCTCTGTGACGCGCAACCAATGACAGCACGGTTTGATAACAGCCGCGAAATTTTAAAAAATAAATAAATAATGGAGGAGAAGTAAAGTAGTGGAAAGTAGCAACAGGCATGGACATAAGTCCATGAATACTGGGGTGCCATCCAGCGCTTTACCTGTGCCCCCGTCCATAGGGGTAGTGGTTGTGTCAGGAAGGTCATCTGGCATAAAATGTTGCCAAATCCGTGTGTGGATTGGCAACCCAGATAGCAAAATCGCTGTGGCCCCGACCCGTCCCACACTGACACTTTCACCCGGCCCACATACCGCGTGGAATGATGGCACTTTGACGGTCCGCTGTTTACCAGATCTGGGCCAGAACCAAGCCATAGCAATGTCACATGTGCCACGTATTTGCCAAAGGCGGCGCCTATTTGTTTTGTGATATTTGGGGCATATTCACCATTTACCACACGGGGCCACGTCAGGGTCACATCCAGATTGTTGCCGAGAGCACCGCATCTTTGCCAAAAAAAAGGCCACATTTGATTTGACATATTTGGGCCATATATTTGCTATTATACATGTGGGCCACTTCAGGCTCACATCAATTTTGTCAGGGCCAGAAGAAGGCCATCAGTGCCACATCATTGCCTGAAGTGGCCCACATCCGGACGCTATCTGGGAGGTTTGTTGACAGTCTAAAATGAAAACATTTTCATATGCAGAATGTGTATTCACTTATATGACTGTGCTAAGTGGCGATGTGGTTAGTTATGGCCACTGGCTGATGCTGGCTGCAGTCCGAAATTGGCCACCGCTCTGTTCTTTCCTGGATGCTGTCATGTTAAAAACTCAATAGTGTAAATGTAATGACCACCACCACTCCTGGCGTTGACGCCAATCCTTTGCACAGATCATGTGAAAGTCACTTTTTAGGGGCCATTCACATGTTGCGTCTAAAAGCGCATGGAAAATACCAGCTGTGTCGCTTTTATTCTTTTATCCAAGGTGCTTTTGGAGGTTGCACTACTGTCGCACCTGACACTACTAAGCAACCAAAAGCTGCACGCTGAGATGATGTAAATGATCACTACATGAAGGTCTGCAGCAGTCTTGATTTGGCCATGTCATGCGGAAAAGTTGCAGTAATTTAGTGGTAACCCTCACTGACTTAACTAACTTAACTAAGAAAAAAGTCAAAACAGGGCGACACGGTGGCGCAGTGGTTAGCACTGCCTCACAGCTTGAAGGTCCTGGGTTCGAACCCCGGGGTTGTCCAACATTGGGGGTCATCTCAGGTCATCCTCTGTGTGGAGTTTGCATGTTCTCCCCGTGTCTGTGTGGGTTTCCTCCGGGTGCTCTGGTTTCCTCCCATAGTCCAAAGACATGTATGTCAGGTGAATTGGCCATACTAAATTGTCCCTAGGTGTGAATGTGTCTACCCTGAGATGGACTGGTGATCTGTCCAGGGTGTTTCCCCACCTTCCACCCAATGAATGCTGGGCTGGGCTCCAGTGTCCCATGACCCTGATTAGGGTAAGTGGCTTGGAAAATGGATGGATGGATGGAAAAATCAGAACAAAGATAAATGTACTTCCAGCACTGTAAATCCCTAACAATATCTTTGCTGCTAGATTTGTCCTTGGACGAAAAGGGTGAAGCAAGTCCTGTAGAACTGATTGGTTAATTGTTCTCACATGACCTGCAGTGCACTTGCTGCACCGTTGAGATTTTTCCATCTTGGTGCACAGCGGATGCACCCAAATAAACAAGCGCGTCACACTAAATTCTGCTGGAGACCGCAGATGACGTGAGAAAGACCCTCTCCAGAGTCAACCCACACAAAGCTGCAGGTCCAGACAGAATCCCAGACCGAGCCATCAGAGACTGTGCTGAGCAGCTGGCAGATGTCCCTGCTGACATCTTCAACACCTCGCTGTCCCAGGCAGTCATCCCCACGTTTTTCAAGTCTACTACCATCATACCAGTACCAAAGAAGTCCCCTGTGTCCTGCTGAAATGACTACCGCCCCATTGCACTGTCTCCTATCATCATGAAGTGCTTTGAGAGGCTGGTCATTAAGCACACAAGTCCAGCCTCCCCTCCACTCTGGATCCTCTCCAGTTTGCGTACCACACTAACCGTTCCACAGAAGATGCCATAACCTCTGCTCTTCATCCAGCCCTGTCCCACCTGGAGAGAAAGAACAGCTATGTGAGGATGTTGTTCATTGTCTTCAGCTCAGCTTTTAACACAATCATACCACAACAACTGATCGAAAAGCGGAGCCAGCTGGGCCTTAACACCTCCATCTGCAACTGGGTGCTGGACTTCCTCACGGGGAGGCCACAGTCAGTGCAAATTGGCAAGATCACCTCCAGGACCATCTCACTGAGCACCAGCGCTCCACAGGGCTGTGTGCTCAGTCTGCTCCTGTTCACTCTGCTGACTCATGACTGCACAGCATCATCCACCTCCAACCTCATTATATAGTTTGCTGATGATACCACAGTGGTAGGTCTCATCAGCAACAATAATGACTCATCATACAGAGCGGAGGTGGATCAACTGGTGACGAGGTGCAAAAACAACAACCTTTTCCTAAACATAGGAAATACTAAGGAGGTCATTATTGACTTTAGAAAGAACAGCGCCCACCAGACCCCTCTGACCATGGTATGGACATGGAGTGAGTCAGCAGTGTTAAGTTCCTGGGAGTTCACATCACAGAGGGCCTCTCCTGGTCCTCGCATGTCACTGCGCTCTCCAAGAAGGCCCAGCAGTGTCTTCACTTCCTGCAGTGTCTGAAGAAGGTGAGTCTCCCCCCACCCATCCTCATCACATGCTCCAGAGGCACCATAGAGAGCATTCTGATCAGCTGTATCACTGTCTGGCATGGGAACTGCAAGGCCTCCGACCGCAAATCCCTACAGCGGATAGTGAAGACAGCTGGAAAGATCATAGGAACTACTCTCCCATCCATCCAGGCCATCTATGATGCATGGTGAACCCAGAAGGCTCTCAGCATCGTGAAGGACCCCACCCACCCTTCCCACATCCACTTCACCCTCCTACCCTCAGGCAAGAGGTACCGGAGCATCCGTGCTGCCTCCACCAGATTATGAAACAGTTTCATTCCTCAGGCTGTGAGGTTCCTCAACAGCCTGAACACTTAGACCTTCCACAAAATGACTTTTTGACCTTCTTACTCACTGTCGGTGTCAGGTGTGCTTATGATGTTTAGGTCTGTGAAGCAATTTTTGCTTTTAATGCACTTTCTGTTTTTAATATTTATTGTGTGTTATTTGTTTTTATGTGACACTATCGTCCTTGTGAAACATAATTTCGTTCCCTTGTATGTATGAGACATGCATATGAGGCAATGACAATAAAAGTGGTCTAAGTCAAAGAATGTGCACTGCGACAGCGTCACCTTCGATTTTGAGCACCCTTGTCGTGTGTTTCTATTGAAAATAATGAATTTGTGTGCACAAAAGATGCAACATGTGAACGGTAGAGAGTTGGAAATGTGACGGTCTGTGGATGAACGTATGAAAAAAACAAAACAAAAAAAAACAGTAAGTGAGCTTGGTGTGTGTGTGTGTGTGCACGCATGCATGCGTGTGTGTGTGCACGCATGCATGCGTGTGTGTGTGCACGCATGCATGCGTGTGTGTGTGCACGCATGCATGCGTGTGTGTGTGCACGCATGCATGCGTGCGTGCGTGCGGCACAGGGTGTGTGTGATGCGTCAGTGCAGTAATACTGGGGTAGTAGTGCTTGTAGTTAGTGCATGCTGCATGCTGCTTCTGCTTGCTACGCTCTGCTCTCAGCTACTGCTGCCGGCTAGCCCTCTTTGCGGGGGTGAAAAGAGGAGCCGAGTGCGTAAGTCTCCCCTGCCGGTACATAGCCTCTCTACCGCCAAGACTCCTGCAGTGCCTCCTCATGGCCACACACGGTAACTAGGTACCTTGCGGTCCCTGGCTAAACTGTAGGGGATCTCGGAGCTACAGTGGTCCCCAGAGGTCTAATGCGCAGGCCCATGTGAAGTGGATACGCCCTGGCATTGACCAACCACTGTCCCACTGCCTTGTGGGTAAGTGTAGGACGACAAAGGCTAGGGGAGCACACCCTGAGAGAAAAGCAACGTGCATGGCGGAGCACGATAGGCGGTCCTCTGACAGACTGGAGCTCCGGCAGCCTCCTGCAGCTGTGGAAGAGTGCTGGTCGTCTTGGGCCCCCCTTGCCACCAGATCCCACCCTCTCACAGTGAAGAAGTGCTGCTGGGACATGCGCACCCCCAGCGGCACTGTAAATAATCTCTTTGCGCAGGTATCCACCTCTGCCTCGGTGAGACCAGCAACCGGAATACTCTTTTGAACCAGCCCTCCCCAACAGATCCCTCGATCTTGGATGAACTACCTGTCCGCCCCACCATCCAAGACCTTGACCTTCCACCAACCTTTGAAGAGGTTCATTGTGCAGTTAGGTCGCTGAAAAATAACAAGACCCCTGGCCCTGACAGTATCCCTGCAGAGGTTTTTAAACAGGGAGGCTACCTCTGCAGCCGTGCACTTTTCCTGTTCATCTCACACGTATGGAAGAACGAAACTGTCCCTCAGCAGTGGAGGGATGCTAACATCATCTCCATATATAAAGGCAAAGGAGACAAGTCCCTCTGTGGCAACAGCCGTGGCATTTCACTACTGGCTGTTGCTGGAAAAGTCCTGGCCAAACTCATGTTACACAGGCTGGTAAAACACATCTCAGAGGAGCTGTTGCCTGAGTCACTGTGGGTTTAGGAGGAATAGGAGTACTGTGGACATGGTGTTCACAGCACGGCAACTTCAAGAGAAGTGTAGGGAGCAACACCAGAACCTCTTCATAGCCTTCATCGACCTGTCAAAGGCTTTCGACACAGTCAACAGGGACATCCTATGGAACATCCTCCTGAAGTTTGGCTGTCCACGAAAGTTTGTCAACATCCTTCAAAGATTTCATGTGGGGATAATGGCACATGTGACCATTGGAGGCCAGGAATCCGAGCCCTTCAGGGTGTACACCGGGGTACGTCAGGGGTGCATCCTTGCTCCAGTTCTCTTCAACATATTCCTCCTGTGTGTGACATTGCTGCTCCACAAGGAAATCAGGAAGGACAGTGGGGTTACTGTGGATTTCAGACTAGATGGAAACCTATTTAACATCCGTAGGCTCCAAGCGGTCACAAAAATGACATCTGAGCACATCATCGAGTTACAGTACGCAGATGACTGTGCAGTTGTGGCCCACACATCCGAGGCACTACAAGCTACCCTTGCAGCTGCTGCAAGGGCGTATGGTAGGCTGGGGCTCTCTATAAATGTGGCAAAGACTGAAGTAGTATGCCAGTGGGCATCTACTCCTCCATCTCATTCACCAACCTTCAACATCTCCGACAAACCACTTGCAACAGCGGAATCCTTCAAATACTTGGGCAGCTTCCTCTCTGACGACTGCAGCATCGACAGGGAGATGCAAAACCAGATTAAACAAGCGTCATCCTCTTTTGGAAGACTTAGAAGAAGGGTCTTTCAAAACAAAGACCTCAACCTCCACACCAAAATATCTGTCTAGTTGGCAGTTGTCATCACGACTCTCCTCTACAGCTGTGAGGCGTGGACCCTGTACAGCCACCACCTCAGGATGCTTGAGGCCTTCCACATCCGATGCCTACAATGCATCCTGAGGATAACCTTGCGTGACCGAGTGCCCCATACTGAAATACTCCGCAAGAACAACTGTATCAGCATGGAGGCTACCGTCACCCAGCACCAACTTCGATGGCTCGGTCACGTCATCAGGATGCCAAAGGAGCACTTACCGCGTAAAATGCTGTATGGCCAGCTACATCTTGGCCACCGCTTGGCAGGGGGCCAGAAAAACGGTACAAAGACCAGCTGAAGACCATCATAAAAAAGTGCAGCCTGAACCCGAGCCAGCTGGAAGACACTGCCGCTCAACGCTCCATCTGGCGGCAGCTCTGTCAACAAGGGGTGCAAAACCTCGAGAAGGACCGCGGTGATCGACGGACCAGAAGACGTCTGAAGAGACATGAAGCCAGTACCACACCTACACCCCCAGTCAGTGATTTCACCTGTTCTGTCTGCGGCAGACATTGTGGATCGCAGATTGGGCTTTACAGCCATAAGAAGACTCACAAGTGACAGAGGCAGGATTGTCATCATCGGACACGACGGACAACCTAAAGCAAAGCAAAGCAAGTGTGTGTGTGTGTCTGTGTGTGTGGTGGGGAGGGGTTGAGTTTTGCTCAGAGGCAGACATTGGCAGTGGAAAGATTTCTCCTCCATTACAACCTGAAAAGAGACAAACAGGAGAAGAGATAGGCGAAAGTTGATTAAAGGGGAGCCAGGCGAGAGTGTGTTTAGCATTCTCCCAGCAAGATGCAAACTACTTTCATGCTCCAGTTCGTCAAAGTGAGGGGGAGCCAGAGGGTAACTGGAGAGGAGACACAAGCAGGGGGGCATGCAGAGAGGGTGTTGTTGTCTGAGAGAGAGAGAGAGAGAGAGAGAGAGAGAGAAGAGAGAGAAGAGAGAGAGAGAGAGAGAGAGAGAGAGAGAGAGAGAGAGAGAGAGAGAGAGAGAGAGAGAGAGAGAGAGAGAGAGAGAGAGAGAGAGAGAGAGGCAGCCAGGTGATGAACAGACGAGAGGTGTGATTGAGAGAAGGAGTAGCAGGTGGACAGAAAGAGACAGGGAAAAATGATGGGGGGGTGGAGGAGTGATAGAGAGATGACGAGAGAATATGCCAGAGGGGTTATAAAGAAGAGAAAAGGAGGAGGAGGGAGTGTTGGGAGTCCTCCAAGTGGTTATCAAAATGAATAAGATCCCTTTTTTAAGAGTCTCAGAAAATTATGGTAAAATCACATTATTATGCACAGATGTTGACGATTATAGAAAAGTCGCTGTTTTGAAAGGACCCATTTGTTTTGTTTTTGTTTTTTTTTCCTGTTTTTGCTTTTCCCTTGGTGTCTCATTTTCAATGACTGTACCAAATATGGAGGCAAGGATAGCTGAACCTGTGCAATAGTTTGGCATGGAAACATAACTGTTTGTTTTAATAAGAAGTATATCGAAACACTAATATTTTATAACATCGCATATTACTTATGATTATTGGTTATTTATTAGAGTCAGTTTTGCTACTTTTGTCTTTTTAAATAAGTTCCCCCGAGTTCAGCCTTTCTCAGCCGATCTTTTTTTTCTTGTTTCTGTTACTCATGATATTACTTTACATTACATTACATTACAGTCATTTAGCCGACGCTTTTATCCAAAGCAACTTACAATAAGTGCATTTAACGTAGGAAATCAGGAGAACTACTAGTCATCAGAGGTCATAAGTGCATCTAAACAAGCATCTAACAGCAAAACCAGTGCTAAAGTAAAAGTGCAAGAAAGAGATTTTTTTTTTAAATGAGTGAATACAATAAGTGCTAAGAACAAGTAATAGGGTAGTAGTTCTTAAAGAGGTGAGTTTTCAACCTGCGCCGAAAGGTGGGCAGCGACTCCACTGACCTGACATCATTGGGGAGTTCATTCCACCACTGTGGGGCCAGGACAGAAAAGAGCCGTGACCGGGTCGATCGGCAGCAAGGGCTTCTGAGCGACGGGGCAACCAGGCGTCCCGAGGCAGCAGAGCGAAGTGGTCGGATGGGGGTGTAGGGCTTGACCATGGCCTGGAGATAGGAAGGAGCTGTTCCTTTCACTGCCCTGTAGGCTAACACCAGAGTCTTAAACTGGATGCGAGCAGCTACTGGGAGCCAGTGTAGGGACATGAGAAGGGGAGTTGTGTGGGAGAACTTAGGGCGGTTGAACACCAGATGAGTTGCAGCTTTCTGAAGAAGCTCCAGAGGTCTGATGGCTGACGTTGGGGCACCAGCAAGGAGGGAGTTGCCGTAGTCCAGCCGGGAGATGACCAGAGCCTGGATGAGCACCTGTGCCATCTCGTCGGTGAGGAATGGGCGAATCCTCCTGATGTTATGTATGATGTAAATCTGCAGGAGCGAGCAACCCATGCAACATTTTCAGCAAACGACAGTTGGTTGTCCAGGATCACACCGAGATTCCTCACAGTCCGAGTTGGCATCAACGCGGGGTTGTCAATGGTGATGGCCAGGTCTCGGTGTGGGCAACCTTTCCCCGGGAGGAACATCAGCTCTGTCTTGTCCAGACTGAGCTTCAGGTGTTGTGTCACCATCCACTCTGAGATGTCAGTCAAGCACGCAGCAATGCGTGTCTCTGCTTGTGTGTCAGAGGGAGGAAAGGACAAGATCAGCTGTGTGTCATCGGCATAGCAATGGTAAGAGAAGTCATGCGAGCGAATAACAGAACCCAGGGATGTCGTTCACAGGGAGAAAAGGAGAAGACCCAGAACCGAACCCTGTGGAACGCCTGTAGTCAGTCTGCGAGGCTCCGACACAGTTCCCCTCCATGTGACCTGGTAGGAAAGACCCGTCAGGTAGGTTGCAAACATTGAGAGTGCAGAGCCTGTGACACCCAGCCCCTCGAGGATAGAAAAGAGGATCTGGTTTTTCACTGTGTCGAACTCAGCTGGCAGGTCCAGGAGTATCAGGACAGAGGAGAGAGAGTTTGCTCTCGCAGAGTGCAGCGATTCTGTCACCGCAAGGAGGGCTGTCTCTGTCGAATGACCCACCTTGAACCCAGACTGGTTGGGGTCCAGGAGGTTGTTCTGGTGGAGATACAAAGAAAGTTGGTTAAAGACAGCACGTTTGAAAGTTTTGGATAGAAAGGGTAGAAGGGAAACTGGTATGTAATTTTTGATGTCAGAGGGGTTAAGTGATGGTTTCTTGAGAAGGGGGGGGCTCTAGCAGTCTTGAAGGCAGATGGAAAGCATCCTGCCTGGAGGGAGGTGTTGATGAGGTGGGTTGGATAAGGAAGGAGTTCGGGTGCTATAGACTGAAGAAGAGGGGAGGGGACCGGGTCAAGGGAACATGTGGTGGGGCAGCTGGATGTGATGAGGTTTAGAACCTCGTCGGGGGAGAGGGGAGCGAGGTGGGATAGGATGGGACATGGAGAGGTGAGGGAGGGTGCAGAGGATGGGATACTGCAAGCAGCACTAACCGGGTGGTGAGAAAAGGAGGATCTGATGTCATTTACCTTCTTGTCTAAGAAGTTAGCAAAGTCATCAGGGAGAAGGGAGGAAGTAGGAGGTGGAGGTGGGGGTTGAAGAAGTGTAGATAAGGTTTTAAAGAGTTTCCTAAGATTAGAGGCGGAGGATAGGATTTTAGAGTGATAGAATCCAGCTTTAGCCGCAGAAAGAGAGGAGGAGAAAGTGGAAAGAAGAGATTGGAAGTTGAGAAAGTCCTCTGGGAGTTTGCCTTTTCTCCATTTGCGCTCTATGATGTCATCACACGCTTATTTACATACAGCAAAATCAGATCAAACCATCAAAATATGAAACCCCGCCCACTCTTATTGCCAACTCTTGCTTTTACTTGTCGCCCAAATGTCAGCTCATGAATATTAATGAGGACTTGATCACTCCCTCACAGTTCTTGAGACAACTGAGAACAGTAATGGATAAATATTTTAAAAAACACGATGTTAGTCGTTTACAAAAACACAAAATGTTGCTGAATGTGTTATCATGATGTCTTCAAGGTTTTTAAAGGTGAAAAGTTTAATGTGGTTTTGGATTGGGTCCAGAGGCAAAGATTGTGTCATGGACTCCTGCCACTCCTTTTACAGCCCTGGTGCAGTTTATTTGTTGTTTCTTCCACTGCAAAAGTTTCTCTTCCATTCTGTTTTTGTTTTTTCTTGCTCCACTGTCTGTTAACTCCTCTTTTGTCACCTTTATTCCCCCTACTTCTCCTTTTCCCCTGTCGCACCCATCCTTGTCCATAAACACCTCTGCCTGTCTATCCACTGTCCAAAGCACTTCTCTTTTGACAGTTTTTTTAATCTCTTTCTCTAATCTCTAATCTCTTCTTCCCTCCTCTCCTCCCACCTCCCTTCCTCTGTTACCTCCTCACGTCAGCTGTAGGTGGCATGCAGGCATGTAAATTGGGACACAGATCAGCTGAATGCCCATTTCTGCTCCACGGCTGTCACACTCCTCCTTCACTCCTCCTTCACTCCTCCTTTCATCAACCTCGCTTCTCCACTCCTTGTCCTCATACATACATGTCTATCCACTTTTAACCTCCCTCCCTTTTTCTCTATCGATTCTCATCATTCCTCTTTCATTTCTGCTATCGCCTATCACCCTCTACCACCTGCTTACTCACTCTCTCTCTCTCTCTCTCTCTCTCTCTCTCTCTCTCTCTCTCTCTCTCTCTCTCTCTCTGTTTCACACACACACATTTTTCATCCTGCAGTATTCTTTCTCTTTCATCTCATTTTCCTCTCCTGCGTCACCTACACATCTCTCCTCTTCACCCTTCTCTATCTCTGCTCCTCTTTCCCCCGCTCCTTTTTTTGTGCTAGTTGTTTGATTATTCCATTGCCTTCAAGGCAGTGTTTATTAATAACACAGTGCTATTTGGACGCATGGACAGGAGGAGGGGCGACAGGGTGTGTTGGGTTGGGATTGGTAAAGGAAGAGGATTAGGAAGGCAGACGGGGAGAAGGGGACCAAAAAGGAGAGAGAGAGAGGTGGGGGGTATAATATTGCTGACAGTCATGGCAGAGATCAGCCTGTGCATTCTGCTGCATATTAACATGGAATATTCATTAAGTGGTGTCATAGGGGAGGGGACATGAATAAATAACAGTGTTAAAAGAAAAGGTATGGAGATGAGGTGAAAAGACAGGGATGCCAATATAATCGGCACAATTTGACAGCATTTCTTAACGATTTAGGAAAAGAGATGGTAACTATGCCATTTTGAATACTGGTGCAGTTACACTAGCATTAGCTATATGGATAACATGAATGATAATTTTGTGTGATTACGCTACAAAATGTTTCCACTACTACTAGCTGGATGAAAAAGACATGTTTGAAAGGGGTATAGAGAGAGCCGGCATCACAAATGCTGAATGTTTTAAAATCACGGATTTGCTCTTTGGCAATCTTTGTTTTGACCAAAATCCAAAAATCTCACATTAGAAGTAGAAAGGGACCACCCGAACTCCAATGTTCATACAGACAGTTAATGGAGAGGAGATGGCGAAAAAGTATTGTAAAGTGGAGTAACAGAGGAGGGAAGTGAGTCAAATAATAACTTCTACAAACAGACATATGGAGAGGAGATTGGCTAAATATGTTAAGTCCTGGATACACCTCCCTGGAATAGAGCTCTCCGTGTTTTAGGTTCATAAGCACCGCGAAATAAAATTAACTTCTCATTAACAATGCATGCACAGTATACAGTCCAGGTACAGTCTCTCTCTCTCTCTCTCTCTCTCTCTCTCTCTCTCTCTCTCTCCTCTCTTTCTCTCGCTCTCTCTCTCGCTCTCTCACACACACACACACACACACACACACACACACACACACACACACACACACACACACACACACACACACACTCTTTTATGCACAACACATGCACAGTATACAACCCAGGTACAAATTCTCTCGCTCTCTGTCTCTCTCTCACACACATATACACACATACACACACACTTTTATGCACATTCAGTAACACTACCAAGCATTTCTTTACATTCTCTATCTTCCTCACACACAAACGCACGCAGGATACATGGAGTTGCATATATCACACTCAGCTCACTCACACTAACTAACGCACACAAAACTTTTTTCACATGCATGCATAAACACAACAAAACATCTCTGCACACTCAATCACAAACAAACCCTCACAATGCACACACACACACACACACACACACCGCTTCCTGTTTTCTCATCTTTTTTCCTTCTGCTATTTTCCAATGCACATCGTCTTTTCTCTCTTTCCCTCCTTTTTTCTTCTCTCATTTCCACACCTCCCTCCTCCCACGCTCGCTCCCTCGTGTTTTTCCGCCCTGCCTGTTCCCTCCTTACCCTCCTGCCTCCTCGCTCCCTCTTCCGCTGTTTGTCACTAACTGCACACCCATGCCCTCTGTTCAAGCACCACCAACATATTTTCTTTCTCTTGCTCTCTCTCCCCCTTTCTTCTGTCCACTCCATCTTCTATCACCCTCTTCTGTGTCTTCACCTCCACCCTGGTCCCTTAGTCTATCGCTTTCCCTCATTCACTGCATGCCTGCCTGTTCATTTGTTCCCTCTCCTGCCACCTAATGGGTTATTGTTGCCATAGTAACAATGAGATGAGCAAGTGGGAGAGAAATAAAATATCTTCTATGGGCCTGTAAAGACAGACAGAGATAGCTGCAGTTTGTCTGTCTGTCTATCTATCTGTCTCTCATTCACCCCTCCCTGTCTCTCCTTCCACCTTTCACTTTATATCTCTTTCTCACTCACTCACTCTCTTACCTCTCACGTTTCTCATTCTCGCCATGTTTTGTCCAACCCCAATGGAGGCAAGCAGGAATCAGCTGAAAACTTTTGTTAACCTATTCATTTTGTCCGATCCCCCAAATTCCCGTCTTTACTTTCTTTAATCTTTCGCCTGCTCTTTATTTCTTTCTTTTAACTCCCAACATGAGGGGAGATGTGGTGACTTATATCACTGGCGCCATGTCTCACTTTGACCCTCTAGACCAGGGGTGGCCAGCCGTGTGCCATGGAGAGCCATGTGTATGCAGGTTTTTATTCCAGCCGTACTCCACACCAGGTGATTTCACTGATTAGCAAGCCTTCAACCAAAGAGGAAGGATGTATCAGTGAAATCACCTGGTGTGGAGTCGGGTTGGAATGAAAACCTGCATACACATGGCTCTTCATGGCACATGGTTAGCCACCGCTGCTCTAGAGCTTAAAGAACTAGCCAATATTGTTGAGCAGCTCAGGTCCTCCACCTGCTGCTTGGATCCTCTCCCTACCACATTTTTAAAACTGTTTATAATTGCTTAACAGCTGAGGTAAAAATGATTAACTACTCTCTTCAGTGAGGTATATTTCCTGCAGCACTTAAAACAGCTGTCATTAAACCACTTCAGAAGAAGAGAAGCCTTGATGCAACAGTTATTGCCAGCTAGGGGTGTCTGGGTGGCGTGGTGGTCTGTTCCGTTGCCTACCAACACCAGGGATCGCCAGCTTGAATCCCCGTGTTACCTCCGGCTTGGTTGGGCGTCCCTACAGACACAATTGGCTGTGTCAGTTGAGGCAGTTCTTTGTGTCTATTGGAAACTTATGTGTGGAGTACCCCAAGGTTCGATTCTTGGACCATTACTATTTAATCTCAATATGCTGCCACTCACACATTTTATACAGAAGCACAAAATAAATTACCATACAGAAACAATCCATCCATCTATTATCCAAACCGCTTATCCCGCTGTCAGGGTTGTGGGGATGCTGGAACCAATCCCAGCAGTCATTGGGTGGCAGGCGGGGAGATGCCCTGGACTGGCCTGTATTTTCTCCATACAGCAACACAAAATAGATTACCATAATTATGCAGATGATTCACAACTGTACATATCCCAATCTCACAATGACCTAGATCCCATACATTCCCCAGCTCAGTGTATTGATGATATTAAACTATGGATGTCAGAGAACTTTTTACAATTGAACAAAGACAAAACAGAAATACTAATTTTTGGTGCAAAGAATCAGAGACCGAGAATTGCAGCTGATCTAATTCTCTGTCTCTGGAGTACAAAAGTAAAGCTAGAAATCTCGGTGTAATCATAGACGGCAATCTAAATTTTAAGAGTCATGCCAATTGTTTCACTAAATCAGCCTTCTACCATCTTAAAAACATTTCAAAACTAGGGGGCTTTCTATGGAAATCAGACTGAGAAATTAATCCATGGATTTATAACCAGTAGACTAGACTGGTCTATTCACCAGTCTCCCAAAATCAGTTGTGCGGCAACTACAGTTAATTCAAAATGTAGCTGCAGGATTCCTCAGCGGAACTAAAAAGTATGAACACATTACACCTGGTTCCTCATCAATACTAGAATCTATTTTAAAAATCAGTTGCTTGTATGCAAAGCTCTAAATGGCCTTGCACCTCAGTATAAAAAAGACATGCTAATTAGATACAAACCAGCAAGAACTCTCAGGTCCAAAGGCAGTGGTCTTTTAACAATCCTTCATACTAACTCTAAAGCAGGGGAAGCTGCATTTTGTCTTTACGCCCCAAGTAGATGGAACGCCCTGTTTGAGGACCTGAAAGAGGCCTCCCCCACACTGGACACTTTTAAAAGCAGGTTAAAAAAAATCCTACTTTCCACAACAGCCTATGGCTAGGTTCTTGGTTTGTGTGTGTGTGTGTGTGTGTGTGTGTGTGTGTGAGAGAGAGAGAGAGTGTGTTTTGTCTAGTTAGATATAATTTGCATATTCTGCACTGATTCCAGTATAGCTGCACTAGCAGCTGTTGATTATTTTTTGCATTTTTATGATTGTGTTGTGATTGTATTGTCACTTTATGTAAAGCACATTGTGTTGCCCTGTGTATGAAATGTGCTTGATAAATAACGTTTGACTTGACTTAGTTACTTGTGCATTAGGTGTAATCCGCTGCTGTTCTCTTGTAGTCCAGCCTATAAGATAAAGCTGAAACAGAGGAGTCAGAAAGACTTGTTTAAAGCTGCTACAGGGCGTTTTAACCAATTATAAGTCTCGGTTTCTTTCTGATACCTCTATATGACCAAAATAAACAGATAAGACCAATGCTTGTCTCCGGGTCAGCTTACCAGCAAAATCTGACAAAAAGATTTACAGCACACAAACAAGACACATAGCCACAGTTAGAGATACATTACCTCATCTGTGTTTGTCTTGCACTTGTTTTTCCAAAACACCACTTCATCTCTCACTCTTCTATCCACAATAACTGCATCCGCTACCACATGGTGAGTGGAGATCTTGGTGACAAGGGGCAATGCTTATGGGAATCGAAGTTATTCTTCCATGAAACACAATCACTTTTGTCCACAGGGGCGAGCGAAGTCAACAAAATCCAGAACTTCTCATAGCAGCTCTAATTTACTCTGGAAAAAAAAAAAAAAAAACAGGGCAGGGATTTGGGATAAGTAAATTCTTCTTCAGATATGAAAAGCTTATTTTATAAAGCACGATGCCACCTATAGCAAAACAATATTCCTCCGTGCTCGGTGGATTGGTGCATTTGTTCATGAATCTCTTTGAGGAAAGATGCTTCAGTGCCATGAAAACCAATTTTGGTTTTTATCTGGTGACATGGATGGAAAAGCCCATGCCGGGGATCGCTGAAGAGGCTTTCTGTGTTTCATTGCTCCCTTCAGGGAGCGTTCCTGTGATGGACTTCTGAATGACTGATATAGATGAGGTATTTGTGTCTGACACCTTTCTGTCTGTCATGTCCAGAAGATTTCAGAGGAGTTGTATTTCTCCTGAAGGCTTTCACACCAGAGATTGTGACCTATCAGCACCGTACCATCCCCCTTTTTGATAATACGAATTACATTTGTATCCATTGTAGAAAACCCACTATTTTCTTTTCTTTTTGGATTATTCCCCCTTTTTCTCCCCAATTGTACTTGGCCAATTACCCCATTCTTCTGAGCTGTCCCGGTCGCTGCTCCGCCCCCTCTGCCAATCCGGAGAGGGCTGCAGACTACCACATGCCTTTTCTGATACATGTGGAGTCACCAGCCGCTTCTTTTCACCTGACAGTGAAGAGTTTCACCAGGGGGACGTAGCGCGTGGGAGGATCACGCTATTCCCCCTCCCCCCTGAACAGGTGCCCTGACCAACCAGAGGAGGCGCTAGTGCAGCGACCAGGACACCTACCCACATCTGGCCTTCCCACCCGCAGACACAGCCAATTGTATCTGTAGGGACGCCCGACCAGAAAACCCAGTATTAACTGCAAGTTTGCTCCACTACCATGGGTCAAACATTAGTTGGGAGACGGAGAACAATGGCAAGTGTCCTAATGAGACAAACAGCAGAACCCATTTAACCCTCTACTGCTGTGGACAACCAGCACCACTTTGTTGTTTAAGTGGATGGGGGAGAATGGGAGTCTTGGCATCACAACACCAAACATCACCAAACACATACAGGAGTGTTGTACTTTCTAAACTGGGAGACTGTGAATTTGGTAAACCGTGCCCCTTCATCTGTATACCTTTGTTCAAGACTAAGGTTGCTCCACCCCACTCTAAAAAAAAAAAAGAAGAAAAAAAGCTACCTGACAAAAAAGAGGACAGTTTTGTTTTTCTTTCCAGTTGTGACCTGTAGGTGATGTTGTCAGATGATGAGTGTTTACAATGTAGGAGGCCTCGATTTGTTTGCAAACATGATGATGATGATTTATTTCAAACATGCAAATAAGCCGGATATAATGTACAAATAAGCCACTGCCAATAATTTGAAGTAATCAACAAATCCACACATCAGACGCAGTGAACAAATCTCCGTATGCGTCAGATTATTTGTTACATGTTTGAAAATGATAAGCATGAGGTCAAAAATGCACAACACCATAGCCAGATTTGCAAAAGTTGCTTGGAGGCTGAATTATGCCCAGTTGAGTTTGATGGGATTTCCAGAGAAGGTGATGGAACTTTAATATTTTTGTTTGGTGATTTAAGCTTAATAGGTAACTTTTAAAATCATGTTTGAACGAGAGAGAGGACAGCAGAATGGTGAGGATGCAAGGAGTAGAGGTGACGAAGGGGGTGAGTTTAAATACTTGGGATTGACTGTTGAAAGTAACAGGGAATGCGGAATAGGGGTGAAGAAGAGAGTACAGGCAGGGTGCGGTGGGTGGATAAGAGTGTCAGGAGTCAGACAGAAGGGTACCAGCAAGAGTTAAAGGGAAGGTTTACAAGGTGGTTGTGAGACCAGCGATGTTATATGGTTTTGAGACAGTGGCACTGATGAAAAGACAGGAGGTGGAGTTGGAGGTGGTAGAGTTGAAGATGCTAAGATTTTCATTGGGAGTGACGAAGATGGACAGGATTAGGAACAAGTATATTAGAAGGACAGCTCAGGTTGGAAGGTTTGGAGGCAAAGCAAGAGAGGGAATATTGAGATGGTTTTGACATGTGTGGAGGAGAGATGCTGGGTATATTGGGAGAAGAATGCTAAATATGGAGCTGCCAGGGAAGAGGAAAAGAGGAAGGCCAAAGAGGAGGTTTATGGATGTGGTAAGGGAGGACATGCAGGTGGCTGGTATGACAGAGGAAGATGCAGAAGACAGGAAGAGCTGGAAATGCTGTGGCGACCCCTAACGGGAGAAGCTGAAAGTAGTAGAAGTAGTAGTAGGTCCCAGACGATTCGTGTGGAGTGTCCACCCATTGAAGTGAGGACTCTAGCAGACCATCTGAAATGGGACCTGTCAGCCCAGTCTCACAGACAAAACATTGGTATGCAAGGTATTGTAGCGAATTCAGGGGGGCAGCTCGGGAATCGCCGCACCCGGGACGCGAACCCATATCTCTTGCACTGCGGGCGTCAACGTTAACCAGTCGACTAAAGGGTCCGACCCATTAGCCAAGGGCTACCGACCCTATTCATCTGTGATTGTTTCATTGCCCCCTTCCTTCGGGATTCGCGTCCCCGCAAATCGCCACAGCCAGAACGCGAACCTGGGGCTCCCGCACCGCAAGCGACTATGTTAACCGCTCGACTAAAGGGTCCGACCCGTTAGCCAAGGGCTACTGAGCCTATTCATCCGTGATCGTTACAGTTTTTACAGGTCAAAAAATGTGTTGATTGCCAGCATATGAGTGAAGACGCAGCTGAAGATATCGACTGAGACCAACTTCTAACCCCGATGTACAGTCAACGTGGATAGTAACGCTTGGCATCCCAGATCCTTACCCTTACCTTAACCACACCAAACCCATACCAAAACATAACCTAATAGCTAAACTTACTTAACCATCTCTAGTAAAGTGGGTGATCAGAGCGGATGTCCTGAACAATGTCCTCTTTCATTGATATGTTGAAATGCATGTTATGCATGTGAGGAAATGTGATTTGACATGTTGACATGTAGGGTCATGAGGCCCAGATATTTTTTATAATTAAGTTTCCTTTATTAATCCACTTGGGAAAATTAGTTTACTACAAATGAACCCGTCCTAGCTGTGATCTCTGCGGCTAGGAGCGGTGGGCTGCCGCCGTCATGCTGCGCCCGGGGACCAACTCCAGTTCTTTTCCCATTGCCTTGCTCAGGGGCACAGACAGGATTATTAACCCTAACATGCATGTCTTTTTGATGGTGGGGGAAACCGGAGCACCCGGAGAAAACCCACCACAGACATGGGGAGAGCATGCAAACTCCGCACAGAGGACGACCTGGGATGACCCCCCAAGGTTGCACAACCCCGGGGTTCGAACCACGACATTCTTGCTGTGAGGCGACAGTGGTAACTACTGCGCCACCGTACCGCCCTTTTTAATTTTCTTAACGTTTATTTTCCATTTTAGATTTACCTTTATTTTGGTCATTAAGTGGCGTAGTCGTGTCTGGCACCGTGAGTCTAGTTGAGATGCATCATATGCATGTGACAGAAGGTTGACAATTAATGTTTTGAGAACTACAAAAATGCTGTATACAAACGTTGGTCGCACTTTATTTTATGGTACACTAACAAGACGTAACAAGCCGTAGTTTATATCGGTACCATGCTTTGTAAAATATGACTTGTTACGTCATGTTAGTGTACCATAAAATAGTGAAACCCAAATGTTGGGATCGGCACAGTTAGATCTCAAACAGTTGGATGCAAAAATAGGAATGCTGATGCAACGGAAAGGAGTTGTCCCATCGTTCCTACCTTTCTTCTTTCTTTCACATTTTCTTTTTTTTGGTTTGCAGCATCTCGCAGACTCATTCACACAAACAAACACAAACACACACACACACACACACACACACACACGCACACACACACACACACAGAAGAATACCCATTATCCCATTCATGTGTTTTCACCGTTGCAATCTTCCATGTGTTCAGTGTTGTGTCAGTAAATGTCACAGCCGGCTATGGCAGCACCCTGCTCCACAGGTGGACACACAACAGAAAGAGCAGACACGTACACATGAAACAACACAGTCTGTACACCGGAGGCATGGTGCCTCTGTCTGGTGCTCGCCGTCACTTCCTCTCTCACAAATAACAACTGTGTACACACACACACACACGTGGTTGCCCATTTTCTCTGTTTCTGTTGGTCTCTCTCTCTTGCTGTTGGTATCTCTCTGTTGGTCTCTCTTTCTCTCTCTCTGTTGGTCTCTCTCTCCTGTTGGTCTTGGTCTCTCTCTCTTGATGTTGGTCTCTCTCTGTTGGTCTCTCTTTCTCTCTCTGTTGGTCTCTTTCTTTCTGTTGGTCTCTCTCTCCTTCTGTTTGTCTTGGTCTCTCTCTTGATGTTGGTCTCTCTCTGTTGGTCTCTATCCTTCTGTTGGTCTCTCTCTGTTGGTCTCGCTCTCTGTTGATCTCTTCTCTGTTGGTCTCTTTTGCTCTCTCTCTGTTGGTCTCTTTCTCTCTCTTTGTTGGTCTCTCTCTCCTTCTGTTGGTCTTGGTCTCTCTCGATGTTGGTCTCTCTCTGTTGGTCTCTATCTTTCTGTTGGTCTCTTCTCTGTTGGTCTCTATCCTTCTGTTGGTCTCTCTCTGTTGGTCTCTTCTCTGTTGGTCTCTTTCGCTCTCTCTCTGTTGGTCTCTTTCTCTCTCTTTGTTGGTCTCTCTCCTTCTGTTGGTCTTGGTCTCTCTGGTCTCTATCCTGTTGGTCTCTCTGTTGGTCTCTCTCTCTGTTGGTCTCTCTTTCTCTCTGTTGGTCTCTCACTCTCTCTGTTTGTCTCTCTTTCTCCATTTGTCTCTCGTTCTCTCTCCCTGTTGGTCTCTCTTTCTCTCTCTCTGTTGGTTTCTCTCTGTCTCTCTGTTGGTCTCTCTCTCTCTCTCTCTCTCTCTCTCTCTCTCTCTCTCTCTCTCTCTCTCTCGCTCACACACACTCACACAAAACCCTACACTAGTTATGAAAAGAGAGTAGCTTGTAAGTCCATTTGCTAAAAGGTCAGTTTCTCTCCATTAGCTTGGTGCCATCTGTCTGGACGCATAAACTATGCTGTTAACTTCATAAACAATCCATAAAAACATGAGTATGTCTACAAATAACAACCGCTGAATAACAATGAGCCGAGCAGAGAAAAGTCAATACATAACACTGCATTGCATAGCATAGCGTGTTTTTCCGAGCGGCAGTTGTACATGTACAGTGGATATAAAAAGTCTACACACCCCTGTTAAAATGGCAGGTTTTTGTGCTTCAACAATCTATTAGTTTAAGGGTGTGCACACTTATACAACGAGGATATTGTAAGTTTATTTTTATTTTTTCTGCTAAAATATTTCTGATTGTTTTTCACTTTATCTTTATAGGTTGCAATTTAAAAAAAAGTGGAAAAGGTTTTGACATGATTTATCTTGGTTTGTTTCTTTTTTTAATTCACAAAAACCTGCCATTTAACAAGGGTGTGTAGGCTTCTTTTATCCACTGTATGTTTATGGCCAGTGTGTTTGCTTGTTGTTCTTGTGTGTTTCTGAGAAGGTCCATTATTTTTTCTTTAATCATTTGTTTGTGTAGGCAGCACGGTGGCTCAGTGGTTAGCATGGTTACCTCACAGCAAGAAGGTTCTGGGTTCGAGCCCCGGGGTAGTCCAACCATGGGGGTCGTCCCGGTTCGTCCTCTGTGTGTTGTTTGCATGTTCTCCCCGTGTCTGTGTGGGTTTACTCCTGGTGCTCCGGTTTCCTCCCACAGTCCAAAGACATGTAGGTCATGTGACTCGGTCGTGTGTGTGTGTGTGTGTGTGTGTGTGTGTGTGTGTGTGTGTGTGTGTGTGTGTGTGTGTGTGTGTGTGTGTGTGTGTGTGTGTGTGTGTGTATATATATATATTGGCCCTCTGTGATGGCCTGGTGACCTGTCCAGGGTGTCTCCCCGCCTGCTGCCCAATGACTGCTGGGATAGGCTCCAGCATCCTCTAAACCCTGAGAGCAGGATAAGCGGTTCGGATAATGAATGAATGAATGTGTTTGTGTACGTGTGTGCAGTTATGTTGACGTACTTCCATAATTCATCCATGCATTTGACTGTAACTTCTTAATTCTCTCTCTTTGTTTTTCTTCCTCTTTCTGACACTCCCTCTCTGTCTCTCTCTCTGTGTTGTACATTTCTCTGTCTCTCCTTCTCCTCTCTCTGTTCCTAACCCATCTGTATCTCTCTCTCTCTCTCTCTCTTGCTCTGTCTTACTCTCTTTCTTTTCCCCTTATTTTGTACTCAAACAGGTGACATTTAATTAGATGTGCCACAGCAGAATGCTAACGGAGCACTGTGTGACAGAGGGAACTAGCTAGGCGCTGCACAACGGGGGGTAGAGGCGAGAAGAGAGGGAGGAGGAGGAGGAGAGATAGTTTGTGTGTGTGTGTGTGGTGGGGGGGCCGAATATATAAGGTTTATTTGAAAGTTGGGACAGGGCAGCTCGTTCACATTAGCAAAGAGGAGAGCAGGGCGACAAGAGAAACCAAACCACTGAGCCTAAAATTTGAGTGAAAACCGCCGGAAACGTCAGAGATGAATTTATTAGCGGTCCGCCACACAGGCAAAGATGAGCAGAGGCAAAACATGACCTAAATCTCCATCCAATTTTTAAATATGTTTCAAGCGAATGATTGAATATAAAGAAAAAATCATGCACATCATAGGATAACCTGGGTCTTCTTTTTGCAGTGTTTTTTTTCTTTTTTAAATCTTGTGGATTTTTCCCACTTTTTCTCCGTAGTTGTATATGGCCAATTACCCCACTCTTCCGAGTTGTTCCGGTTGCTGCTCCACCCCTTCTGCTAATCCGGGGAGGGCTGCAGACTACCACATGCCTCCTCCGATACATGTGGAGTCACCAGCCTCTTCTTTTTGTCTGACAGTGAGGAGTTTCACCAGGGGGATGTAGCACATGGGAAGATCACGCTATTCCCCCCAGTTGCCCCTCTCCCCCCGAACAGGCGCCCTGACTGACCAGAGGAGGCGCTCGTGCAGTGACCAGGACCCATACCTACATCCGGCTTCCCACCCGCAGACACGGCCAATTGTGTCTGTAGGGACGCCCGACCAAACCGGAAGTAACACAGGGATTTCATCTGGCGATCCCTGTGTTGGTAGGCAACGGAAGAGACTGCTACACTACCCGGCCGCCCCCATTTTTGTAGTGTTTGACATCGTACATATCGATTACTGTATTATTTTACACAATGGCTTCATTTTGGAGATTTGGACATGGGGGACCACTGCTGGACAGTGGACACAGCTCTACAGCACCATCTTACCAGTCAACTGAACACGAGCATTAAATCCTCTACACCAAAACAATTAACCCTTAGTGCCTCAGTTAAATTGTATAAATGATTTCCCATTATCCATGACTTCTGAACTACACTGGCCAGTTAGTTTATCGACGGTTATCTACAACCCACAGTAAGTACAGGCTGGTCATTCCTGCAAGTTGAGCCAGGAATTGGCTCCGCAAAGTTGACTGACCACTCAAAATCATTGGCTGCAGAAGTGAGGAGCAAGGAGTGTTGGTGACGTCTAGTCAAAAAATATTAGGATGAAGAGGGTGAATGAACTGTGAAAGATGGAGTTGGGAGGGGGGTGATGGCAGCAACAGATAAAAATGTGCCTCTGAATAAAAATAATTTAATGAGTCAGCACACTCGCAAAACAAAGTGCCATAAGTCAATAAATTCATATTTGCCCCGTTAGCCTTTTTTTGTTTTTTCTTACAAGTCACAGGGGCTGTTTTTTGAAGGAAAGTAAGAAATCACAAATATCCAGAGATTAGATGTAGTGCCTCCATTCTGTGCATAGCTTTCTCTCTAAATTACCTTCACTTCTGGAAAAAAAGAAAAGGCGGAAAACAATGCAGGGGCAACTCTTTAGGAAATTATTAAATGGGAGTTTTCAAGGGCATTTTCCAGGGCTTTTGATATACAAGACATCCATTGCTCACAGCTCATATTGTTATTCAGCATTAACTGAATAACATGACAGAGGGTGGCTGTGATTTGTTTCTTGCAACAATTGCTGACGTAATTGCGTCCTAGAAAGGGGAGCGACACTAAAAGAAAAGGCAATACTCTGCCCTGGCTGAATGTTGAACGTAGGAAATTCATGAAAGGTAGAGACCAACTGCTTAAAAAAATATTTGACAGACCAACAAAAATTCGCCTCAGCGAGAAACAAAATAAGACAGACTATACGAAAGGTCAAGGCAAACATTTTTTGGGACATTATTGAAGGCACAAAGGGAATGGGAAAAAAAATTGGCGAAATATTAAATTAATCAGCAGACAAAACAAACGGAACAAAGAATTAGTACTCTAAATTAATAAAGTATTCGTGAAAAATACAATCAAGCACGCTACCAGACTCGATACTGTAACGATCACGGATGAATAGGCTCACTTAGCCCTTGGCTAACAGGTTGGACCCTTTAGTCGACTGGTTAACGTTGTCGCTTGCGGAGTGGGGGACACGGGTTCGCGTCCCGGTTGTGACGGTCCAGCCGGGCTGCCCCCCGATTTCGCTACATTGGTGTCAGAAGTGGGATATGCGCGGACGCGCTTTCCCGAAGAAGGAGGAGGAGGGGGGGTAGTGTAACGTGCGTGGATAAGCGACAACGTCAACCAGTCGACTGAAGGGTCCGACCCGTTCGCCAAGGGCTAAGCGAGCCTATTCATCCTTGATCGTTACAATACTATTTTTTTCTTAATTCTCGTGGGCGTTGCCTCCAACTGTTTTTTTTCTTTGCTATCGAAAATACGTAGCAATAAATGGGGCGATTGGTCTTGTCTCCCCACTTGTATGGAAATGTCTGGATCAACTCATTTAGGCATTCAAAGGTGAAACAATTCTAGTCAAGAAGTAGCCCAAAGCATGCAGCTAGCTCAACATATGAGCTTGTGAGCAACATCTGGGGAGGAGCCTGCAATAACCTCGGAGAATGACAGGCTCTCAGCTAAAACACGTGTTTTTACACTATAACTTGCTGCGTTGTGTACGATGGCGCTCTTAAATTCTCTGTGTAAACTCGCCATTTTTTTTAATCTCCTTTGTCTGAATCTCTGAGCGTGTCGCAGTACAAAAAAAATCTACAAAAGCAAGCTCCAGAAAAACTCTCCACAAAACCAGCCAATCCATGAGCTCCACGGTTATCTGCCACGACACGCTGAACGGTGCCTTTGACAAATGTTCCTGGATGATCGTCGAACACGCCCTGCTCTTCTGAAGTGACAAGGTCATGCAAAAGTAGCTCAAATATTTTCTGATAACCAAAGGTCTTCACGTCACCAGTTTTACATACATAGCAATGCAAGATAAATTGAGGAGAGTGATGAATAATAAACACTTTATTTATACAGCACTTTTCAAAACAAAAAAAACAGTTTAAAAGTTATACAATTGGGAAAGAACTATAAAAGCAAGGGGAGCTGCAAATGAGGAACAGTAAAATAAATACAATAAAACAATAAAAGACTACCAGATGGCAAATTTCCCAGAATCCAGTAAACAGAATAAACTTTATGTTTTTGCGCGATGTTCCTAACAGAGTACAAATTTAAAAATCATCGACATAAAGGCATAAAGACATTTTTAACTCCCCACCAGAGAGAAATTTATTGTTTAGAAAGTGATGACCATTGTGATAAGATCAGTACTTAGTAAATGTATGTTTGCATGGCTAACAACAACTTCACTGAGTATATCCTTATGTTTGAGCAACTGCTGTAAGGATGTCAGCATGAGAACATACTGGAAACTCTGATTTGTTTGTAGTTGATTTTGATTTTATTCACACAAATAACAAAGCAGTGAAAACACAACAAAACAAAACAAGAACGAGGTGCAGGTGAGATTTAAAAAACAAAAAACAGGGGGCGTCCGGGTGGCGTGGCAGTCTATTCCATTGCCTACCAACACGGGGATCGCCAGTTTGAATCCCCGTGTTACTTCCAGCTTGGTCAAGCATCCCTACAGACACAATTGGCCGTGTCTGCGGGAGGGAAGCCGGATGTGGGTATGTGTCTTGGTTGCTGCACTAGCTTCCTCTGGTCAGTCGGGGCGCCTGTTGGGGGGGGCGGCTGGAGGGAATAGCGTGATTCTCCCATGCACTACATTCCCCTGGGGAAACTCCTCATTGTCAGGTGAAAAGAAGCGGCTGGTGACTCAACGTGTATCGGAGGAGTTATGTGATAGTCTGCAGCCCTCCCCGGATCAGCAGAGGGGGTGGAGCAGTGACCAGGACAGCTTGGAAGAGTGAGGTAATTGGCAGGATACAACTGGGGAGAAAAAAAGGGGGGGAAGCCAAAAAAAAAAGCCTTAGGGGCTTATAAAAGGAGTCTCACCTCAATGAGCATTATGAGCAAATACAAAAGTATGTTAGCCACAAAATTACAGAAGCAAGCAAACAAAATAAAAAAGCGAACATGAATTAAGCAGAAGTATAAAATATTTCAGTGAGAGTGTGTGCGTTTGTGTGCATACGTGCATTTGTAGTGTGTACATGCGCGCACATTCGGTCAACCCATTACGAGAGAGAGAGAGAGAGGTCAATCCATAGTTTTCATGTGACGTCACAGTCATATTGGAACGCCCACCTGGCGGGCAAAACATTTCCCAAGCGGCAGCATTATTGACCCATCCAGAACGAAAATACTAACTGTCTGTATTGTAAGCTTTCATCCTGGTGGCAGTGTAAGGAGAGGGATTCTCCACAAGATATAGTATGTAAACATCACCAAATTGCAGCTCTGACAAGGACTTCGCTGTTTTTAGAGATTGAAATACTGCGGTGGGTGCTGTATATGGATTGTGAAATACTGCGGTGGGTGCTGTATATGGATTGCAAGTGCCCAAAACTTGTAGTTTGTTAATATATCTTTGTTTTTCTTCTTTCGTAAGGTGACCCAAATAGTCGTTGTTTGGAACAGCTGGAAAATTGACAGGTCTGTGCTGCTGCTCTCCAGAGTTTCCACTGTTGGCCGCCATGCTGGAACTCTATTTTGCCACTGTCACGTGATTGAAAACTATGGAGTATAGTCAAATATGATCAGGTCGGATAGTTTTAATATGTGTACTGGATCAATCAAGTTAAAAATGTTCCCGATAATACTGGCTGAGTTTGAAAGAAGTAGTTAGCAGGCTATCCTTTTCTATAGTTTTTAACAAAGGGTTAAACTAAGTTAATGCACTACTGTTATTTAATGACTGAAGAGTCTATAGAGGCTGTGATTTTTAAAGGTACCTAAATTTACTTGGTTTGAAATAGGCACAGTGGCATAATTCATTAAATAATGCAATTCTGTTAGCACATCATCAATTGCTATGCTTGGGACATGAAAATAGTTTTCCAATTTTAGTAAAAGAGATGCAAATTTCAGCTCTAATGTTTTTGACAAGCCCTGTGCTGTGTCAAAATCATCTGCAATGCTGCTTGCAGCAATATCTCATTGTCTGTTATCTAAGCTGCCATCAGCTGAATTTGGAGTTGGAGTTTCACTTCTGTGGGAGGAAACCAGAGCTCGTGGTGGCATGTAACATGTAAGTCAGGTGAATCGGAGATGCTAAATTGCCCCTTGGTGTGAATGTGTGCATGAATGTGTCTGTCTGTGATGGACTGGCGACCTGTCCAGGGTGTTTTCCCACCTTCCGCCCAGTGAGCCCTGGGGTAGGCTCCAGCACCCCACAACCCTAATTAGCATAAGCGGCTTGGAAAATGAATGAACGATGAGTGTCACTTCTTTTTACAATGCCCAGTTTAAAATCTTGAAGACTATATGGATTGTGCTACTTGTTTGCATGTGACTTAAACATGCCGTAAACATTTGTCTGGAAAGAACAGCCTTCAAACATACAATGTACAGTCTCGTGTCTCTGAAGATGCTTGTTGATGTGAAAAAAATACTCTTGTTCTGAACGTGCTTCACTGCATGCCCAAAAATTGCATTTAAAGGTAGCCAAACTCACAGGATTTTTGCACAGTTTGATTTGCATGTAATCCACTTAAATGGTTATGAAGAGCGTTCCATGTTTTAAAAATGCAAGGGTAATCAGAATGGATATGGGTGATGGCAGCCAAAATGACCATGAGACAACCTGTAGTGCTTTAATAATTAAGACCTCGATGACACTTCTGTTCCGCAATCTCTGCACCGCCACATTGAAGTCTCTGCAAAAAAAAGAAAAGAAAGTGGAGAGGATTTCGTCAGTAAAATATGCATAGTCCTTAATTATGTAAAAGTGCAAAACTGTCTTTGGTCCATATGCCATGACATTAAATTGAATCATTAATCCCATTTCCACAAAATAACTAAGAAGGCCTCATTTTATTATGAGGAAAGCTTGCTTCCAAAAGTCAAACATCTTGAAGAATGACTTGTGTTTGCCATCATTTTATTAAAAGGTTGTGAAAGCAGAATTCAGAATGTTATATTTTATTAATTGATTTTTACCATATATTACTTAAATAGTGTTTGATTTTTGGCTAAGACTGTAATGGGTAAGTTAAAAAGCAGCAATAGCACCCCAGGAGACCCGTCTGTTAAACTCCTGAAGTTTTCAGGCGACACAACCATCATTGTCCTTATCCAGCATGGTGACGAGTCTGCATATAGACGGGAGGTGGATCAGCTGGCCCTCTGGTGCAACCATAACAACCTGGAGCTGAACACGCTCAAAACTGTTGAGATGACAGTGGACTTCAGGAGGAGCCCCCCAACACTGCCCCCCCCCACACACACACACCATACTCAACAGCACAGTGTCTACAGTGAAAACCTACAGATGTCTGGGTCTACAATCTCTCAGGGCCTAAGTTGGGCATCCAACATAGACAGAATTATCAAAAAGGCCCAGCAGAGGATGTACTCTCTCTGCCAGGTCAAGAAGTCCAACCTGCCTCAGGAACTGTTGATTCTGTTCTACACTGCAGTAATCCAGTCTGTCCTCTACACATCCATCACTGTCTGGTTTGGATCAGCCACCAAACAGGTCAGGGACAGACAACAACAGACAGTTAAGTCTGCAGAGAAAATCATTCGTGCCAACCTGCCCTCCATTCAGGACTTATACACCTCTAGAGTCAGGAAACGGCAGGCAACATCAATGCAGACCCATCACACCCTGATCATAACCTGTTCCAATTCCTCCCCTCTGGTAGGCGCTACAGAGCACTGTACCCTAAAACAACCAGATATAAAAACAGTTTCTTTCTGCAGGCTATCATTCAAATTAATGCTTAACACTGTCAATAAATCCAACCAATTTGTATATACTGTACTGTACATTGCACATATACTGGTATGCTCTGTCATGTACATCTACCTCAGTTATGTATGTAAGTAGCCTTGCTAACATCTATTTCAGCATCTCTAATATATATTCTCTGCACCATTGCACTTAATCACCTCTTATTTCGCCTGTATGTCAAGCCTTCTGTATATATCTGAAGATTGTTGTGTTGTACTTTGAGTGGCTGTTGCAGCTAGAAAAGTGTTATATAAAATGAAACTTGATTGATTGATTGATTGATTGTAGTGTAGCTGTTCTATGTTAAGTACACTGAGAGAGCCATGAAACTGGAGTCAAATTCCATCTATGTGCAAACCTACATGGCCAATAAACATGATTTTGATTCTGAATTTGAACATGAAAACTCCTATATTTTCAAAAGTAGGATACGTAAGGAAAAACATATAAAATGCAACCATTTAGTGAGAGTCTGGAACCCTGCATTGCAAAATATTAAACTGTCTCGTGTTACTGAAATTAAATCTAAAGTATCTTTAATTAAAACATAGCCTAATTGACTTCCTCTCCTTTCCAGACGGCAGCCCAGTTCCAGGAGTGCATCCAGTCTTCCAGTATGGACGCCAAGCTGCAACCTCTGAAGGACCTGGCCAACTCCTCCAGGGACATCACCTTCGCCCAGGAGTTCATCAACCTGGACAGCATCTCCCTGCTCACGCAGATGGTGGAGAGTGGAACCAAGTAAGTTGGCCGCCTGTCTCTCTCTCGTCTCTTTCTCCATAGTCATTCTCTTCTTCTGCCTGTCCCCACCCATCCTCCTCTTCCTCTGGTGTATTTCTCTCTCTCCCTGATGAAATGGACGGAAGCAGTGAGGTGAGAGCAGAAAGATGAATCTCTTCCTTTTTAGTCCCCTGATCTTCAGCACTTCCTGTTATATTCATGTGGCTCTGGAAGTGGAGGTTTGGGCATGGAATTTAAGACCCGCCCACATTAAGAAAATACAATTCAAGCCTGAACCTGGGCGGCAAGGTGGCACAGTGGTTAGCACGGTCACCTCACAGCAAGAAGGCCCTGGGTTCGACCCCTGAGGTAGTCCAACCTTGGGGGTTGTCCCAAGGCGTCCTCTGTGTGGAGTTTGCATGTTCTCCCCATGTCTTCATGTGTTTCCTCTGGGTGCTCCGGTTTCCTCCCACAGTCCAGAGACATGTAGGTCAGGTGAATCGGCCGTACTGAATTGACCCTAGATATGAATGTGTGTGTGTGTGTGTGATGGACTGGCAGCCTGTCCAGGGTGTCTCCCCGCCTGCCGCCCAATGGGATAGGCTCCAGCATCCCCGTGACCTCAGTTGGGATAAGCGGCTTGGATAATGTATGTATGTATGTATGTATGTATGTATGTATGTATGTATGTATGTATGTATGTATGTATGTATGTATGTATGTATGTACGTACGTATGTACAGTGGTGTGAAAAAGTGTTTGCCCCCTTCCTGATTTCTTATTTTTTTGCATGTTTGTCACACTTAAATGTTTCAGATCATCAAACAAATTTAAATATTAGACAAAGATAACACAAGTAAACACAAAATGCAGTTTTTAAATGAAGGTTTTTATTATTAAGGGAAAAAAAATCCAAAGCTATATGGCCCTGTGTGAAAAAGTGATTGCCCCCTAAACCTAATAACTGGTTGGGCCACCCTTAGCAGCAACAACTGCAATCAAGCGTTTGCGATAACTGGCAATGAGTCTTTTACAGCGCTGTGGAGGAATTTTGGCCCACTCATCTTTGCAGAATTGTTGTAATTCAGCCACATTGGAGGGTTTTCGAGCATGAACCACCTTTTTAAGTTCATGCCACAGCATCTGAATCGGATTCAGGTCAGGACTTTGACTAGGCCACTCCAAAGTCTTCATTTTGTTTCTCTTAAGCCATTCAGAGGTGGACTTGCTGGTGTGTTTTGGATCATTGTCCTGCTGCAGAACCCAAGTGCGCTTCAGCTTGAGGTCACGAACAGATGGCCGGACATTCTCCTTCAGGATTTTTTGGTAGACAGCAGAATTCATGGTTCCATTTACCACAGCAAGTCTTCCAGGTCCTGAAGCAGCAAAACAGCCCCAGACCCTCACACTACCACCACCAAATTTTACTGTTGGTATGATGTTCCTTTTCTGAAATGTTGTGTTACTTTTACGCCAGATGTAATGGGACACACACCTTCCAAAAAGTTCAACTTTTGTCTCGTCAGTCCACAGAGTATTTTCCCAAAAGTCTTGGGGATCATCAAGATGTTTTCTGGCAAAACTGAAATGAGCCTTTATGTTCTTTTTGCTCAGCAGTGGTTTTCGTCTTGGAACTCTGCCATGCAGGCCATTTTTGCCCAGTCTCTTTCTTATGGTGGAGTCATGAACACTGACCTTAACTAGGGCAAGTGAGGCCTGCAGGTCTTTGGATGTTGTTGTGGGGTCTTTTGTGTCCTCTTGGATGAGTCCTTGCTGCGCTCTTTGGTCGGCCGGCCACTCCTGGGAAGGTTCACCACTGTTCCATGTTTTCGCCATTTGTGGATAATGGCTCTCACTGTGGTTCGCTGGAGTCCCAAAGCTTTAGAAATGGGTTTATAACATTTTCCAGACTGATGGATTTCAATTACTTGTTTCTCATTTGTTCCTGAATTTCTTTGGATCGCAGCATGATGTCTAGCTTTGGAGGATCTTTTGGTCTACTTCACTTTGTCAGGCAGGTCCTATTTAAGTGATTCTTGATTGAGAAGAGGTGTGGCAGAAGTCAGGCCTGGGTATGGCTAGAGAAATTCAACTAAGCTTTCCAAAGATGTGATAGACCACACTTAATTTATGTTTTAACAGGGGGTGGCAATCACTTTTTCACACAGGGCCATATGGGTTTGGAGTTTTCGTTTCCCTTAATAATAAAAACCTTCATTAAAAAACTGCATTTTGTGATTACTTGTGTTATCTTTGTCTAATATTTAAATTTGTTTGATGATCCGAAACATTTAAGTGTGACAAACATGCAAAAAAATAAAAAATCAGGAAGGGGGCAAACACTTTTTCACACCACTGTATGTATATATGTATGGATAGCCTAATTGACTAGCTAGCTGTGTTTCACTTAAGTAAGCTAGTATGACTTAACCTATCAACACAGTCAATAGATAGAGTGGAAATTTAAAAAAAAACAACCACAATGAAATACCAATCGTTTATTAAATATATAATAAGGTAGTGGTACTCAACCCAGTCCTCAAGGACTCGCTCTCCTGCTTTTTTTTGGTCTTTTTTTTGAATCGGGTGTTCAGGAGTATAGCTGGAACGAAAACCTGCAGGACAGAGAGTCCTTGAGGAATGGGTTGAATACCATTGTATTAAGGCAGTATTAAGTTTTTTTTTTACACCTGTTTTTTGAAGGCTGGCACTGGATTCCCAGCCTAAGCACAATGTTCGCTTCTCATCATGCTTTTGTTCTCACAGTGCTACAAAAAAATCCAAAATGGCTGTTAAGGAAATCACATCACCAGACCATTTTTTTCATTATTTTCTTTTTTACTTTAAATGTCAGTCTATTATTTTACTGAACAATGTTGTGTTAGGGTGTCTGAGTAGCGTAGCGGTCTATGCTGTTGCATACCCACATGGGGATCGCCTGTTCGAATCCCCGTGTTTCCTTCCGCTTGGTCTGGCATCCCTACAGACACAATTGGCCGTGTCTGCAGGTGGGAAGCCGGATGTGGGTATGTGTCCTGGTTGCTGCACTGGCACCTCGTCTGGTCAGTCGGGGTGCCTGTTCGGGGGGGGAGGGGGAACTGGGGGGAATAGCGTGATCCTCCCACGCGCTACGTCCCTCTGCCGAAACGCCCCACTGTCAGGTGAAAAGAAGCAGTTGGCGACTCCACATGTATCGGAGGAGGCATGTGGTAGTCTGCAGCCCTCCCCGGATCGGCAGAGGGGGTGGAGCAGTGACCGGGACGGCTCGGAAGAGTGGGGTAATTGGCCGGATGTAATTGGGGAGACAAACGGGAAGAAAATCCCCCCCCCCAAAAAAAGTGTTGATTCAATTAACATTTATCAAGTAAACCTGACAACCAGCTTTCTCTTGTTAAAACAACCCATCAGACTCAGTTTCACCGTGAAACATGTATTTAGCCTGTAACTAATGAACGATGATCAATTAAAACCAGCAAGTGAGATTTCATAGCGGAAGGCTTACTACATCCCTTACGAATATACAGACGGACGAATGGACTGATTGATACACACACAATATACACACATACCTTTCCCCTTCTATACTTATCATGTGATTATGAGTTTCATGGAAACATCTCCATTTGTCATGTGATATTGCTCTCTGAGTTGTTGAGAGCGACTTGTTTAACCTAGCTTGGCGATCTTCAGTGAGCTCAATAATATATTCACATGGGAACAAACCTGAAAGTGGAGAGAGAGATAACCTTTGTGTTAGTCTGTGTTTGCGTTGTGTAAGTTGTGTATACGTTAGTCAGTGTAGTTGCGGTGGCTCGGGACAAGATGCAAAAGCTTTCTGGCGTACGTATGTAAAGAGGTTTGGAGCAAAGACTCCTTTTCAGAGAGACTTCCTCTCCCTCCCCATGTGCTGGTGAGGGAGAAGTGTCATGGAACAGATGCAGTCAGCTTGAAAGTCTTCCTGAGCAGTGAGACGAGGTTTGTCTGTGCTTAACCGTCTGTGTGTTGGTATGAGAGAGAGAGAGAGAGAGAGAGAGAGAGAGAGAGAGAGAGAGAGAGAGAGAGAGAGAGAGAGAGAGAGAGAGAGAGAGAGAGAAAGAAATCGTTCACCCGTCCCCAAAATGCTGAGTCATTTATTGAGCTCTCGCGCTCTCTCTCTCTCCCTCTTTTTATTTTTATTCTTTTATCCCCATCAACTCTGTCGTACTCTCTTGCCCTCTACTTTCTTCTTTGTCTCCTTTTTCCTCTACACTTTTCTCTCTACCCCCCCCCCCCCACACACACACCTACACTTTCCCTGTCTTGTTATTTCACTCGGTGCTCTCTTTCTCTGCCCCTCTCACTCCTTCCCTCTCACTTTGTTTTTTTTTTGTTTTTTTTTGCATCCTGTCCCGTTTCTTTCATTTCCCGGGCAGTATTCTCTGTGAAGTATTAATGTTTTTGCTGATGAATTCTGAATGGATGAAGGCCAGAGGCCTGTCAACCCTGCCCAGCTTCAATTCAGACTGGTTTGGACCGCACCACCATTTTCTCTGTATTTGTCCACCTGTTTCTCTCTGCTTTATTCTTACTCTTTTCTACCTTCACACTCTCTCTCTGTCTCTCTCTATCCCTGTCTCTCTCTATCCCTGTCTCTCTCTCTCTCTCTCTCTCTCTCTCTCTCTCTCTCTCTCTCTCTCTCTCTCTCTCTCTCTCTCTCTCTCTCTCTCTCTCTCTCTCTCTCAATTTTTCAGTGCCAACCCTTGCCCGCTGTCAGTGGAGCCAATATTTTCTCATTTTCAGGCTTTCCTCCAGCCTGTCTGTCTGAGGTGGCCAGTGAAATAGATAGCATAGAAAAAAGAAGGTAGAGGAGGCTGCTGGCATAACCTGCTGATGCCCTCTCTCTTTCACTCATTCTTATTCCTTTCACCTCTCATCATCCCTTCATTTATTCTCTTTCTGGCTTGTAATCTCTCATGATATGTCGCCTATTGCTCGCCCTCTTCTCTCCATCTCTCTTGTTCTGTTTTGGTCTTAAATTTGCCCATATTAGAGCTCTCTCTCTCTCTCTCTCTCTCTCTCTCTCTCTCTCTCTCTCTCTCTCTCTCTCTCTCTCTCTCTCTCTCTCTCTCTCTCTCTCTCTCTCTCTCTCTCTCTAGCTGTCTAACACACCACATACACAAACACTTGAGCGATCTCTTGGAAAACAAGGCAGTAGCCAATTGCTCCTGAAAGAGATGAAGATCGTGTTAAACACCTGCCCCTCTACCTCCCCCTCCTCTCAATATTTCTCTGTTTTGTTCTCCCACCGGGGTCAGTGCCCACATCAAATGCTATGCCGGCGCTATCAAACAGGGCCGGGCCTGCCAGTAATCTGTTGGACTGAGCGCTGCCGTTCTCTCTCCTCCGCTCTCCTTTCCTTTCCCGGCACAGCCCCCTCCCATTGCCTCCCTTCCTCTCTGTCCGCCTCTGCTGTGTTATCCTTATCATAATTGAGGGATTAAATAATGCATTAAGCTCAGCTATGGCGCGGATGTCCGAGGGTGTCGCCGAGTGGCTTAAATATTACCCAAACCCCCGTGAATTAATGTGTTGAAAAAGGGAAAGGGATCTCTCAAATCCTCAGGCTCCATGTTACTGGCTAGGGAGCTTGGATAAATCCAAAGGGCAAGAGACAATTAAACCGGAGGATTGTGTCCCTCTGTTCGCAACACCGCGCTAAACAGGCGATGGAGAGAGGAGGAGAGGAAAGGAGAAGACAGGGGAGGGAGAGAGGTAAGCGAGAGAGGCCGTCAGGATCAAGAGAGTAAAAACAAAACAAGAGAGACAGAAAGAGAGACTGAATGATGGGCCGAAGGTTTAGAGAGAAACGCCAGCCATGGACAGACAGAGATAGTCTGAAAGAGACAAACCAACGTGATTAATCTCTGCAAGGACAAAAAAGACAACTGTGTAGATTATTAAAATACAAACAATAAATACCCCCCCCCCACACACACATGACACAAAATGCTTATTGGCAAGGATGTGATGGGGCGGTCTTTTTCCCTCGAGGCTGCCATGGCGGATGACTAGAGTAGCATAGCTGCGGTGGTTAAGCCTACGTAGTGTTTACGTTTAGGGTTAAGTTTAGGTAACAGTTAAGTTGAGATGCTGTCGGGTGGCTGGGGTCAGGTGTATTCGGTTATGTGGGTGTATGCCCGGTGCGTTCAGCCAGATGGTGCATCTAGCTGGTGGTGGTGCGATGGGGCTTGGCCCTGGGCTGGCGGTCTGTGCTTGCCAGCCACAGCTCGGGTCCCATGCCTGAGCGCCTTGTGTCTCCACCTGGGGGTTGGTAGTGGGGGGTGTTCCTCGGGGGTGCGGGCCCTGCCTGTGCTTTTAGGGACTGATTTGTGCTCCTTGTGGGTGTGCGAGGCTGTTGCGCTGTGGGATCCTGGCCCGCCTGATGGCTCGGTGTTCCTCTGGGTTTGCGGTGCTTTGGGCTCCGGCTGTTCTCTTGGCCGTGGGGTGTCTGCACAACTGCGGGGCCTGTGGGTGGCCGAAAAGCACGTCTGCTGCTCGGAGGCACTATGATTAAATTGCAGATCTCGGACACCAGAATTTATTAGGATTAATCCCGTGCACTCACAGGTGGACACAGCACAGCACACTACTAGCACCTACACACCTTGGAACACTCTCTGGATTGCATCCTCTTCTTCATCCTATCCTTTATCTTTATAACTACTATCCTCGACTGATATCGATCAACTCGATTCAATTATGTGTTGTCACACACATGTTAGCGTCTGTTTCTATGTCTCTATGTCTTATCAGACACATGTTGTCATTTTTTCGTTCCTAAGTTTCCTTGTTTCATGAGTGGTGGTTGTCCCTCTGTTGGAGAAGCGATGCTGATTGGTTGTGCTGATGCTGATAAACATGTGGAAGAGGGGGGTACCGGTGGCGCCTATAAACGTAGAACAAAAACGCTGTGCTCTTGTCATCCCGCAGATCATCTAACAGACAGAGTTATTATAAGCGGTTCTTCATAATTAATAAAGATCACCTTTGCAGGTGGAGAACCTGAACTCCACTTGCCGATTAACTGCCTAGGACACATTGGCATACAAATTCCCTGTGTTGTATGCCAAGCTTGTCGACAACACAAGTAAAAAAAAAAAAAGAAAAGAAAAATCGAAAACACTCTCACAACTCGTTGTCAGAAATCTGGAAAATCAACCCGTGTAGCTTTTTACACTGGCCGACAAGCCTCAGACAGATACATCGACAAACACTCAGAGCTCAGTTAGAAAAAAAAGAGAGAGCGAGATAGAGAGAAGGGAGCCAGACTAATGGAGGGACAGAGAGACCGAGGGACACAAAGAGAAGGAGCTGGACGGGTACTGACAGACAGGAGAACTAAATCTACCTCTTGTAAAATGAGAGGAATCTGAATTTATAGGGTTAAGTCGGCTTTCTCTTCTCTTTGTCTCTTGATGATTACTGGGGTAACAAAAGGGCGATGTACTAAGCCCGTAATCCCTGTGGAGCTGGTAAATTTTAATGAAAAGAAAGACAACACCTTTTCTCATGGCGAGCATTGCAGATTATTTCTGCATGGCGGTGCTGCCTCCTGCTTAATTAACGATTGTATCAGGATAGAACAAGAGGCACGGTGAGCTCCGACCTGTGGTTCCGGGATTAGGGAGCGACTGCTCTCTTTTCACAATGTGTTGTTGGAAAGCACACAGTTGGCATTTAAAGGGTTTAAGTAGACCAAACGGTTCAAAATATTCACTTGAAACCTCGACGACAAGGTAAAAGTATCATTCAAATTAGTGACTACACCCGGGCGTTCAGTGGTATTACTCACCAGCAGGTATATATCTCAACCACATCAAGACTTACATTAAAATGAAACACTGCCACCATTTAAATCCACGGTGAATAAATTTAATTAGTCAGCATTTTAAACTAGAGGAGATATATAAGATTGTAGCGATAATGGTCTTGTGTGCGATTTTACCTTCCTTTGGCTGCAAAAACGGTGCCATATCCATAATTTTAGGGAAGTTAAGCTAAGGTTAGTTTCAGCTCTTGGCATCACATCCCAAAATCTCGCCCTTCTTCTTCCAAGTTTTGGGTGCCATTGTGTGTGGTGTCACATATGCCATGCATATGTGACACCACATACACTTATGTAATTTGCATGCGATCACAGAGAAGTGTGTGTCCGGTGGCGTGGCGGTCTATTCCGTTGCCTACCAACACGGGGATCGCCAGTTTGAATCCCCGTGTTACCTCCACTTTTGTCGGGCGTCCCTACAGACACAATTGGCCGTGTCTGCAGTTGGGGAGCCGGATGTGGGTATGGTGTCCTGGTCGCTGCACTAGCGCCTCCTTTGGTCGTTGGGGTATCTGTTCAAGGGGAAGGGGGAACTGGGTGGAATAGCGTGATCCTCTCACGCGCTACATCCCTCTTGGCGAAACTCCTCACTGTCAGGTGAAAAGAAGCGGCTGGCGACTCCACATGTATTGGAGGAAGCATGTGGTAGTCTGCAGCCCTCCCCGGATCAGCAGAGGGGGTGGAGCAGTGACCAGGACAGCTTGGAAAATAGGGTAATTGGCCAAGTACAACTGGCGAGAAAAAAGGGGGGAAATTCACACAAAAAAAAAAGTAAAGTGTAGTTGACTTGAGTTCAAGGTGATTCTTGAACTCAAGATCAGCGCCACAGTTTTCCCATAGTGCTCTCGTGGTACAATTGTCCCTCTGCTGTTTTCCATTACAACAATCTGTCTCTTTCTTTTTTACTGGGATGATTAATCGTATATTCTTTTAACTCGAGCTTCAAATGTGGCGTTAAATTGCCCTTTTTAGTTCTAGAGTGGTATAAATGTCTCACGGGAGTTTATGTTAATATTTGATATGTTAATATTTGTTTTGCTGGCAGTGAATGAATAATGCAGCAAGCCTGAACAGAGGATTGGCACATGATGGTGTTTTCAACCCTGTATTCATGATTGTTCTCTGAAGGCTTTAATTTCTCCCCACACGGTCTTGGGTGTTTTGGGGTTCAATATAGTAGTTGCTAATACCACTGTTAGTTGCATTGCTTATTTAAAGACACATATAGTATTCACACACACACACACACACACACACACACACACACACACACACACACACACACACACACACACACACACACTCATCCACACAAACTTTCTGCAAGTGCATTGACAAGGCAATGGAGAGAAGAAGTGGAGTTGGTCCCTGCTCCCATACCATAGGATGGGTTACATGCAGAGGATGTATTTCATTGTATACTTGCTTACAGTCACAAATGTCTTCTTCTTTCAACCAAACATCTCTATACACCCTCTCTCTCTCTCTCTCGTTCATGCACACGCAAGCTTTTTACACATGCATAAACACAAAATCTCTCTCTCTCTCTCTCTCTCTCTCTCTCTCTCTCTCTCTCTCTCTCTCTCTCTCTCTCTCTCTCTCTCTCTCTCTCTCTATCAGTCTCACACACATACACACAGGACACTAGTACTTGTTTAATGGAGTTATTGTAAGTAACTCAACTCCCTCCTGCTGGCCATCTTTGTTTTACCTCTGGAAGGTTGTAAATATTAGTTTTGCTGTCAATTAATGTCCACCTCAAAAGAGACGAACTCTAGGTTTACACTTGTTTTCTAGTTTGGCCCCAAAATGGTGGAATGAACTCTTGGACTTCAAGCATAACTGCTCCACTGAATTGTGGTATTGTTCAGCTGAATAGTAATTCGAATCTCCCATTACTCGTCCCTCTATTGGCATATTGCATATTTACACTAATTATACTTGACATGACGTGCACTCTTGGAAATTATATGATGTAGTACTCTAAGACGCCTGCAGGTTGACACTTTAATATATCTGCTAATTTGCCGACTCTTGTGTACGTCACTTTGGGTAAAAGTGTCTGCTAAATGAGAAACATGTAATTGTATTGTTAGTACCACTGCTAGCTGCAACACTAATTCATACTCAAACACAATAATGTATGCACACACAAACTCAGTGTGCATGTAAAGGTGAAGCTTCAAATGGTAAACACCAACACCTGACAAAGTCAGAATCTGGTTTTTGGCATTTGACATGAGATGAGCTCTTCAAAAACATATAATCACACACAAGTATAGTGACTTCAGGGGGCAGCGGGGAACCGCTGCAGCTGGGACGTGAACCCGGGTCTCCCGCACCACGGGTGACTGCTAACCAGTCAACTAAAGGGTCCGACCTTATGCCAGCGGGCTGGCGAGTGTAGTCATTCGTGATCATTACACGAGCACTTTCTGCATGTGTGTGTGTCGCACACGCATAAAAAAGGTGATACAAAACACAAATGTTTGCAAAAGTTTGACGGAGTTCATATTTTGATTAGTAGGATGGATGATTAATGTACATGGATACACAGATGCACACAATGAGCATTGATGTGCTCTCATAATAACGTGAGAGCTCCTTATTCTGCAGGACAGATTAAAGTGGGCAGCTCACAATCTGTGCTCGTTTGTAATGCTGCGGTAATTTCCATAATCATCATCATAATAACACACTGCTAATTCCATGTACTTTGGCCTTTATACTGCAGTTAAGGCTGGCAATTGTGATTACCATAATTGTGTTGGAAAATGCACGAGCTTTGTTATTTTCATTATATGCATCCAGCACACTATTTCAATGCCAACTGCAATGCTTCAGATCTCCTTTGATGCCTTTTAACATCACAAAGTTATCACAACCGTCCCCAAAGACATTTACTGTATTTTATTTATGTGTTTTAGTCAGCTGTGGCAGCCTCCCCAGTGTCAGCATAAAATGCACTACTTTTTTCAAGTACATACTTAAAAGACAGTTACCCACCAAAAAGTGTTTTTTTTTTTTTTATAGCAAATATGAGTTCATTAAAGTGCCAAATAATCATGTCTTAAATAGTTGCAGTATGGATGTCTCCAGTGGTGAAAAGTGTGCAGAAATATTGTTTTGTTATCACCATGCAAGTGAGGCTTGCACGCTCAAAAACGCACAAATTAAAAGATCCACGTGTTCAAAAAAACATGTTTACGTTCATCACAAGATGTGGACAGACATGCCAGTTTGGATCAAAGCAATTAATTATGCATGTTTCATCATTTTGTCTAAAGCAAATAAAAGAAATTAATTCAAATTACAAAAAAAAATTCTTTGGCGTTTTTTATTGTCATTTGTAAAGTCATAAAACAGCTCAATTTCTAGCTCCTGTTTACAGATTTGCACGATGGAAAGCAAATACAACAAAAAGTGAGCATGGTTGCATATAAATTCATAGACACAAAGAATGTATGCAATTTAGAGAAAACAACAGCAATCACATGCAGTGAAGCTGTAATAAGTATCCCGAGCACAACAATATCCTGAAGCGTGTTCCACTTATATAGCACAAAGTTACTTGAGGCATATTTTCTTGAATCAGATCTTATCCATGGAATTTTCATTAGGAAATTATCCTGAGCACGACTACAGAATGAGGAATTTCACTACTGGAGGGGACTTGAAAGATAAGGAGGTAGTAGTAATTGTGTAGTAATGCTTTAATGGAGACATTGTTGTTCACCTCTATTAGATAGGGATGTCCAATTTATGTTTTGATACAGTACGCAGTGATGCATTGAAAAGCTGTAATAAAGCAAACTGGCACTAAAACAAATAGCACCATAGCAAGTATGCATTTTGACCACATAACCATTATTAAGTGCCAACTGTTTGCCACCCTTTTCAGTAAAATACTTTGTCTACACTTTATTCTATAAAGGAAGCTAAGCTTGATTTTCTGCCCAATTACCCCACTCTTCTGAGTCGTCCCGGTCACTGCTCCACCCCCTCTGCCGATTCGGGGAGGGTTGTAGACTACCACGTCTCCTCCGATACATGTGGAGTCACCAGCTGCTTCTTTTCACCTGACAGTGAGGAGTTTCGCCGGGGGGACGTAGCACGTGGGAGGATCACGCTATTCCCCCCAGTTCCCCCTCCCCCCTGAACAGGCGCCCTGACCAACCAGAGGAGGCGCTAGTGCAGTGACCAGGATTCATACCCACATCCGGCTTCCCATCCACAGACATGGCCAATTGTGTCTGTAGGGATGCCGGACCAAGCCGGAGGTAACACGGGATTCGAACCGCTGGTCCCTGTGTTGGAAGGTAACAGAATAGACCACTACGCTACCTGGACGCCCCCGAGCTTGATTTTGAGCTTTTTGCTGACAACCTTTTACTTTTAATTCCATTGAAAGTATTATTGGACAGGTGTCTGTTATGTAAGAGTTGGGATATACCATGAGCCATCCTTTATTTGGCCAATTGTTTCTGAGTGTTTCTTTGAATGTAATAGAAAACCAGAAGGCCACTTCATTTATTTTGTCATTATACAGGTTACAATGAAATGTATCTTCTGCATTTAACCTGTCCTATTGTATAGGAGCAGTGGGCAGCTGCAGCACCCGGGGACCAACTCCAGTTCTTTCCGTTGCCTTGCTCAGGGGCACAGACAGGAGTATTAACCCTAACATGCATGTCTTTGTTGATGGTGGGGGAAACCGGAGCATCCGGAGAAAACCCACGCAGACAGGGGGAGAACATGCAAACTCCACACAGAGGACGGCCTGGGATGACCCCCAAGGTTGCACAACCCCAGGTTTGGAACCCAGGACCTTCTTGCTGTGAGGTGACAGCGCTACCCACTGGGCCACCATGCTGCCAAGATGGGATGGGTCTGAACTTGACTGGAAGGTATTTAAAGCAATTGTTTTGATCAAAACAACACAATCTTGGAAAGTGTGAGGATGCCTGAGGAGTGGAGAAGAAGCATACTGGTTTTCAAGAACAAGGACGATGGTCAGAGCTGTAGCAACTACAGAGGTATAAAGTTGATCAGCCACAGCATGAAGATATGGGAAAGAGTAATAGAAGCTACGTTAAGAGGAGAGGTGACGATTAGTGCGCAGCAGTATGGTTTCATGCCACAAAAGAGCACTATAGATGCGATGTTTGCTTTGAGAATGTGGCGACCCCTAACAGGAGCAGCCGAAAGGAGTAGTAGTAGTAGTAGTAGTAGTAGTAGTAGTTTTGATCAAAACAACCTTAGTTGGTAATTTATCAGACATTCTAAAATTTTTGAAAACATGAGTCTCAGAATTGGACAGTTGCAGTTTAAGCATTGGGATCACCCTCTTTTATAAAGGGGAAGCACATTCACAGTTTTCTGAACCTCAAAAATAGTAGCAGTGCAAATTAAATTCGTTAAAAATTAAATGTGTGCGCCACTGGCGTAACATATTTATTATGGGCCCTGGTGCAAGCAACCCTCGTAGACCCCCCCCCCCCCGTCTCTCTCTCACTCGCTCACACACACACACACCACCACCACCATAGGTGGGTTTAGTAAGTCATTTTAGTCATTTATTTGTATAGCACCTTTCACAGATATACAATCACAAAGTGCTTCACAGCATAAAATATAACAAATAAAATAGAAATGTCAAAGTAACAGACAACGTTTACACAGATTAGTTATTGTAAAGGTCAGTACGTCAAAGATTGGATACACTTCAGAACCACGGAGAGCGGACGCACCACGGACAGAGTTTGGAAACCTAAACAGACGGTCTCTAAATCAAATCAGTCGACAAGGCAATGAAACAAGTCAACAAAGCAGCTAGGCTGTAATATAGCTAATAGCCTTGTCATTCGACAGTAACGGGAGCACACGTCAGACTCAAAACCTGGTAGATTGCAGGGTTTGGCACGCACGCAGCACACGTTGCAGCTTTCCTTTTTTTCCTTGCTCTCCTTCCTCTTTTTACATCCACTTTTATGTGTGTAACTCATGCTTGGTTGCTTGGTTTTATTTTTCTAACGTTACTTAGGTAGGCTAGATAGGTAAATGATATTGCGCGCGCTAAACAAACTATCATCGCATGCTCAAAACAGACACGTAACATTGGACTAGGACAATGCATGCAGAAATATTGACGGGCCTCCCCCTAGCGACGGGCCCTGGTGCCACTGCACCGGCTGCACCACCTATATTTACGCCAGTGGTGTGCGTGACAGGTGTCATAATGGCAGGAGCAGCCTGCTTCAGGAGACGGGGTGAGAGCATGCCGGCCCTTGTGGGTATTTTGGCATCGGTCCTTGCCAGAGCTTTATAAATGTCTCTAGAAGAGACACATTGGAATCAGAAAATATGATTGCTATCACATGCATTGCAAATACAACAGCACAGGACCTCACACAAACACTCAATCATCGCTTCACTGCGCTGCCCTCGGGGTGCAGGCACAGGTCTCGGAGGTGCAGAGGGTCTCGCTTTGGCAAAATCATTGTACCCGCAGCCATAGACGCTATAAACAGGGTGACTCATTAAGGGAACGACATGTCTTGTTTCCATGTTGTTTTGCCTGCCGCTGTTGTGTGCTGTTGTGTTGCGCTTCATCTATTGTTACTGTCCGTCATTGTGTGATGATGTAATGTTTATTCTCCCGAATGATGTACAGGAAAAGAATTACCCCCCGGGACAATAAACTAAACTAACTGTGATTTCTATCAGTGAGTGTAATGTTACACATATTCTGTTTACATGGACCATGTTAATAGAATAGATTTGATAGTCTGATTTTTTTTCTAAAAGGTAGAGTTGATTGAAAGCATCACACATTACTCAGTTGTTCAATAACAAATTGTGAGTCACAGATAACCTGATGTGTTTAAGATAATGGATATTGGGGCATCCGGGTGGCATGGTGGTCTATTCTGGGGGTATCCAGGTGGCGTGGCAGTCTATTCCATTGCTTACCAACACAGGGATCGCCGGTTCGAATCCCCACGTTACCTCCGGTTTGGTCGGGTGTCCCTACAGACACAATTGGCCGTTTCTGCAGGTGGGAAGCCAGATGTGGGAATGTATCCTGGTCGCTGCACTAGCGCCTCCTCTGATCGGTCGGGTTGCCTGTTCAGGGTGGAGGGGAAAGAGGGGGGAATAGCATGATCCTCCTATGTGCTACGTCCCCCTGGTGAAACTCCTCATTGTCAGGTGAAAAGAAGCGGCTGGCAACTCCACATGTATCGGAGGAGACGTGTGGTAGTCTGCAGCCCTCCCTGGATCGGTAGAGGGGGTGGAGCAGTGACTGGGACGGCTCAGAAGAGTGGGGTAATTGGCCGGGTACAATTGGGGGGAAAAAGATAATGGAAATTAGGATTTGGCAAGGATTTGATTCTTGGGATTTGATTCGTTTTGGGAAGGATTTGATTTGTTTCCAAAATTGCATTTGGTTATCATTTGAATGCCTCTCGCGTCATTTGGTGACACCAATGCAGTTTTGAAAAATGCAAGAGATAAACAAAAATGAACAAAAACATCACTAATATTAAGTTGGGTGCTTGTGTGCATGTGCTGGTGTTTGTATATCATCCAGCAGAATTATACTAAATCTAAGGCGACTCCACATTAAGTTTGTGCAATAATTATCCAGTAATGCCAGTTATGATCTGGATTAGATCTCACTCTAATTAGGTCACATTATTTTTGACCTGTGAACATATTACACCCATCTGATCCTGTTTAGGTACCGTAAATAAACTGAAACGAGTTGAGCTCCATAAATACACACTTATTAGTGCAGTCTTTTTTAATTAGCTATCTCAAAACAATAATTAGCATATCATTTTATTAATATGGAAGTGGGCCACCAACATCACTTGTGAAGTAAACTGACTCCTAACTTGTTTGCTGCTCCTTGCCGGATTTGATTTGATTTGATTTGATTTGTGTGTGTGTGTGTGTGTGTGTGTGTGTGTGTGTGTGTGTGTGTGTGTGTGAGAGAGAGAGAGTGAAAACTGTAATTGTCTGGGTATGGGAAGTGGTGGAATGTAACGAAGTACAAATACTTCGTTACTGTACTTAAGTACATTATTTACATATCTGTACTTTACTTAAGAGGAATCAATAATGCATACTTTCGACTTTTACTTAGTTACATTTTGCAGCAGTTATTTATACTTTCTACTCTACTACATTTCTACAATACGTTCCGTTACATTTTATGATCAGTTTTTTTTTCTTCGCCAAAATGCTATCTGACCGGCGCACGTTTGTTTCACCCACAAGTTGGTGGATCTCTCTAGCACTAAGCAGGACCATCCCGCTCTGAACGAATCAGGTATGACCCTTCCAAGAGCAGCATCGGGCACCTATAGGCTAGTTCAAGTGGCAACAACTCGCGCACTCGCGCTAACAGGCTAGTACTAGCAAACATGTCTGAAGCAACATCTGAATCAACGAACCACCCATGGCCCTATTTACAGGAATTATTTGAAATAAAAGGATCAAAAAACGACTCGTGGAGATTCCAGTGTAAACTATGCCTGCCACGAAAAAATTAGCTGCTGGTGTTCAAGAACTCTCCTTCAAATTTGAAGAAGCATGTTGAGGTAAGCAAACTTGTATGCTATGCTATCTAGCTAGTTCTAGTACTACGCTAGTTTAATGTCCCTGCTTTTGCATGTTGTTGTAGTGCTTGTTGTAGTGCTATTAATTCTGTTATCCTCTTTCAATGTTGTATTATGTAAATTGCGTGAACACAACATCCATTGCACGCTGTCCATCTTGGGAGAGAGATCCCTCCTCTGTTGCTCTCCCTGAGCTTTCTTCCTAGTTTTTCTCCCGGTTAAAGGGGTTTTTTAGGGAGTTTTTCCTTATCCGATGAGAGGGTCTAAGGACAGGATGTTGTGTTGCTGTTAAGCCCTGTAGGGGACCGAGCCGGCAAGGATGAGGAACACAGGTGTTTTCCAGAAAAAAGGGGGTTTTAGTTACCCAAAAATGCAAAAAAAAAGTACTTTACAAAAGATAGAACAAAAGTCTGGGCCCATAAAAGAGGTCAAAATAACAGAACTTAAATCAAGCAATAAACTCAATATAAAGTGAGCTAACTGAAACAAACTAACAGAATGACTGCCCAACAAAAGACAAAACAGACCTCCCTAACTAGACACAAAGGGACACATATATAGTGGCTGATCAGACCAACTACGCACAAGGAAGGACGACATACAAACACTAAACACTACCGACTAAATTACAAACAAAAGAAAACAGGGCAATCAGATAACCAGTATAAATACACTCAACTTCTAACCTAGCAAAATAAATCAATAAACTAATACAACCCAAAACATAACTAAACTCTAAACTAAATCCCCCCATGATGTGGCCGGCACTTGGTTTGGCCTAATTGGCCACTTCCTCCATAAAAGGGCTGTGCTTCCAGGGGCGGATCCTTTTGCCCAAGCCTCACAGGAAGCCCCTCAGCAGCAACAGCACCCTCTGCAATTTAGATCAGTTGTGAGGCCACAGATGTGGCCATCACACACTCCCCCCCTTTGGAGTCTTCGCTGGGACAGCGAGAGAGATAGTCCGCAGTGGTGTTATCTTTGCCAGGGATGTGAAGCACTGTAAACCGGAATGGTTGCATGGCAAGATACCACCGGGTGATTCGTCCATTGGTGTCTTTCATCCTCTCCAGCCATTGTAGGGCCTTGTGGTCAGTCTCCAAGGTAAACTCTCTCCCCAGGAGGCAATACTTAAAGGAGTCCAAGGCCCACTTGACCGCCAGGGCTTCCTTCTCCACTGTTGAATAGCGGACCTCCCTGGGCGATAGCTTCCGACTGATGTAGACCACAGGATGGCGGTCCTCTTTTGGTCCCTGTAGAAGCACAGCTCCAACACCCCTCTCAGATGCATCAGTTTGCAATATGAAATGTTTGTCAAAATCTAGACTGTGAAGAATAGGGTTCTTACTCAGGGATCCCTGCATGTCCTTGAAAGCTGCCACTGCTTCAGCTGTCCACTGGACGTGGTTGGGGCATCTCGAGCCAGTTCGGTCGGTCAGCAGAGCAGCTCTGGCTGAGAAGTTTGGTATGAACCGATGGTAGAAGCCAGCCATCCCTAGGAAAGATCTGAGCTGCTTCCTAGTTTGTGGGAGAGGGCAGGATTCAATTGCATGGACTTTATGAACTTGTGGTTTTATCAACCCACCTCCAATGGTAAAGCCAAGATACTCAGTTTCCCTTCTGGCGAGGACACACTTTGCTGGATTGATTGTCAGGCCTGCCGACTGCAAGCGTTCCAGGACTTCCTTCAGGTGTCCCAAGTGCTCCTCCCAGGTGGCGCTGTAAATCACAATATCATCAAGATATGCACATGCAAAATCATAAAGCCCACAAAGTACCTGGTCCATCAGTCTTTGAAAAGTTGCAGGGGCCCCATGCAACCCGAATGGCAAGACAGTAAACTGGAAGAGCCCCCAGGGAGTCCGGAAGGCTGTCAGCTCCCGAGACTGCTCGGTCAGGGGCACTTGCCAGTAGCCCTTACAGAGGTCAATTGTAGTCAGGTATTTTGCTTTCCCCTGGCGCTCTAAGAGGTCATCAATCCATGGAGTGGGATACGAATCAAACTTTGAGATGGAGTTCAGGTACCTGAAGTCGATACAGAATCGAATTGTTCCATCCTTCTTTGGGACCAAAACCACAGGATTACACCACTCACTTTTTGAAGACTGAATAATTCCTAAGGACAACATGAGGTCCACTTCCTTCTTCAGCGATACCAGGAGGCGTTCTGGTATCCTGTAACTCATCCGTCTCACAGTTGCATCAGGTTTCAGTACAATAATATGCTCCACCAGATTGGTGCGGCCTGGGTACTCTTGGAATATTTCTGGATCAATCAAAGTCTTCACCTGAGTCTGCTGGTCTACAAGAAGGTGGCCCACATCCAGGTCAAAGGATATCTGTGCAGGTAGGTACTGATCATCTACCTCCTCTTCCTCCTTCACAGCCTGGATCAGCAGCACTGTGGCTCCCTCCTCAACCCTTGGAACCCCCTCTTTGAGGAGGTTCACATGAAGCACACGACTGGACTGCTGACGCCCTGGGTTGGAGACTTGATAGGTGGTGGGCCCAAGCTTCTTCTGGATCTCAAAAGGCCCCTGCCACTTTGCCAGCAGCTTGCTGTCACTCGTTGGCAGCATGACCAGGACCTTTTGACCTGGGTCAAAGCTTCTCTGTCGGGCTGACCGGTCATACCAGGTCTTCTGGTGCTGCTGGGCCTCCGCCATGTGTGCCTCAGCCAATTGACTCATCCTCTGTAGTGTCTCTCTCATCTGTACAACATAAGAAATGGCATTAACAGGCCACTCCCTCCTGTGATCCCCCTCCCAGGTCTCCCGTAGTAAGGCCAGAGGGCCCCTCACCTCATGACCATAAAGAAGTTCAAAAGGGGAGAAGCCTGTGGAAGCTTGGGGTACCTCCCTGTAGGCAAAGAGAAGGTAAGGGAGCCACTGATCCCAGTCAGATCCAGTCTCATTCACAAACTTACGGAGCATTTGTTTGAGGGTTTGGTTGAAACGCTCCGTCAATCCATCCGTCTGCGGGTGCTATGGGGAGGTGCGCACCCTCTTTATGCCCAGAAGCTGGTAAACCTGTTTCAAAAGGTTAGACATGAAGTTAGTGCCCCGGTCTGTTAAGATTTCATGAGGAAACCCCACTCTTGAAAAGAACTGAACCAGGGAAAAAGCCACAACTTTTGCTTTAACAGATTTCAGTGGGAAAACTTAAGGATATTTGGTGCCATAGTCTGTAATGACCAACATGTAGCAGTTTCCTGATTTGCTTTTTTCCACAGGACCAACAATGTCCATCCCCAGGCGTTCAAAGGGAGTAGTGATGATCGGGAATGGCTGGAGGGGAGCTCTGGTGGGGCCTCGAATTGATGTCTTTTGGCACTGAGGGCAACTCCTGCAGAACTGGGCAACATCTAACCTCAAGCCTGGCCAGTGGAAATGGGACCTAATGCGAGCAGTGGTCTTGTGTTTCCCTAGGTGGCCAGCCCAGGGAATCAAGTGGCCCAAGGTAAGCACCACATCTCGGGCTGCCTGCGGGACCACTAGTTGCTTACCCTGGCCATGCTGACAGTAAAGAACACCATTCTGAAGGAAGTACTCCTCCCTCACGCCACCAGGCTCAGCCTCTGGCTCCCCCTCCTTAGCTTTCTGCAAAAAGGTGGACAAAGTTGCATCGTTTTTCTGCATTTGGATTATGTTGTCAGGTATTTGAAAACCTAAGGGCATGTCTGGAGTAGCCTCAGCTGATGGTTGTACAACAGTGTGTTTGAATTTCTCTTGCTTCCTTTGGCTACGGGGCTTCCGACACTTCCCGGGCTGTGTGTCAAGCTCAACACCATAGAAGGGCAAGGCACTGAGGGCTAGGAAATCTGCATCCACATGCTTAGCTTGTGCTCTGGTGACTGCAACATTACAGCTCTGCACTGGGTTCAACAGGTCAAAAAGTACAGGCAGGTCATCACCCAAAATCACTGGAAAAGGCAAGTTGTCTGCAACTCCAACATTTAACAGATAAGCCTGTCCTTGTACTTCAACATAAAGGTCAGCAGTAGGGTAAGGCTTCTCATCACCATGTACACAGCAAATGGGGATAGCTTCAAGGGTGCAGATAGCATTAGCTGGCACATATTTTCTGTGTATGAGAGTCTGAGTACTGCCAGTATCAATCAGAGCTCTGAGGTCTTCTCCATTTACCTTGACATTGATCATTTTCCTGGACTGGTTACTATGAGGTTTAATGTCAACACTTTGGCGTGGAACAAAACACATTTGAGTGAGTTTGGCAAATTTGTAATTTGTGATATTGGGCTATACAAATAGAATTGATTTGATTTTGATTTATTCATTTTGGTGAGTACCGTGGTATTTATGCTGCAATCTAGCAAAATGTGTCTGACATATGGCAATATCAACAAAAGAACACGTTTATGGCTATTATAAATCCAGCGTAGAACTAAATGGTGGGAAGATAAAGCTAGTAGATTAGTAGACTCCTTGCTAGCAATGTCGTGGAATCTGCAGTGGTCGTGGAACAGGGTCCCGCCTGTCATATTTTGATCGAGTGAAGTGGATTCATACATTCTAGAATGTAGAATGAATCATATTTTCTTAGGTGGGCTATCCCAGAGCCATGAAAATAATATATACCAAAGCTTGATGAATGGCAGAGTTAAGCGCAGTGATTTGCAAAGTCAAATGTGATCATAATGCTAACCGAATTTTACAGCGAATTGACCCTTGTCACTCTTTGCAGGGCTTTTTTGTGTGCCTGTAATTGTAGATCTAAAGCACAGAATGGATAGGTAGATACTTGCGGGAGATGGAGGAAGATAGAGGGGCGCAGATACTGTGTAATAAAGTGTGCATAGCTGCTGTGAAAGCTTGCAATGAAATAAGAGCCATATTATTTAATACTATTTTGGGGGGCTTTAGTCAGAGATGGTGTTCTAAATTATCCACATTTTCAATATTAGCCTAAAACTCATCAACAGTTTATGAATATTTTTTTGCCACTTGTATTGTAATACATTTTGGACAGTAACCTCCATCATAATAGGAGTATTACGTAAATGAGTTAGAATTATCTAATTAACTAATAGTATATTGTAATTTTTTATTTTCAGAGAAAACATGGACATCATCTCAACCGATACCTTCAACTGACAGCAACCGCAATCAGGAGGAAGGGAAGCTTGCCTGCTGGTGAGAGTGCGTCAACAAGTAAGCAGCAGAGACTTCAGGACACCAAAGCCTCAAAAAAGAGCACGGATCGGGCAGTAATTAACTTTGTTGTCCAGGGTTTGCATCCCTTCGGAGTTGTGGAGCAACCAGGATTCAAGGATTTAATGCAGCATACCATGCCAAACTACACAGTGATGTCCAGAACAACGGTCAGAGCCAAAATTGAAAAAACAACACAGGAAATTAAAGCACAAGTAAAGAAAGTGATGCAGAACATTGAATACATTGCTTCAACCACTGACTGCTGGACGGCTTTTCGTCAAAGTTTTATTGGAGTGACCGCCCACTGGATCGAGCCAGACAGCCTAGAAAGATTTTCAGTTGCTCTTGCATGCAAGAGGCTTAAGGGATCCCATACGTTTGATGTCTTAGCTGCTGCCCTTAATGACATCCATACAGAATACAACATTTCGTGAAAAGATCGTGAGGACCACTACTGACAATGCCTCGAATTTTGTGAAGGCCTTCAGGGTTTATGGCTTCGACGAGGGAGAGAAGGAAGATGTGAGTGACAGTGAGGAAGATTTAGATCTGGAAGAGGAGATAGAGGGTGTTGAGGTAGAAGGTCTCATGGATGAAGAGGATGGTTGTTCCGAATATCAGCTCCCAAAGCATCACCTTTGTGCGTGTCATCTCCTGAACTTTATCTCAACAGTTGATGCCACAAAAGCAACTCATATGACGTCTACCAAAAAATGTCACGTGCAGCATTTGCAAAGTGCTCAGCACTGTGGAACAAAAGTGCTCGCTCCTCCACAGCTGCAGAGGTTATTGAAAGGGAGTGCAAGCTCCAACTTATTCGCCCAAATGACACAAGATGGAATTCCCTCTTTCTTTCAGTGGAACGATTGCTAAGAATCATCCAAGACATGGGAGAAGGAGCCATCAGAGCTGTTACCATTGCACTTAAAGTCCCCATGTAAGTGTTATGCTGCCAAACACATTGTCTTGTATAAACATAGTTATCATCAATATTTGCATGTAATGTTACCTAATGTTATATTTAGTAACAATAGCCATCTGTGTATGTTACATATTGCATTGCCATATGACATTTTCCTTAATTTTCTATCACTGTGTAACAGGTTCAGCCCTGCAGAACTTTCCTTCTTGGCTGAATATGCTGCAACTATGACCCCAATCGCCAAGGCACTGAACATAATGCAGACAGAGGTGGATGTCCATATGGGATGGCTGGTGCCCACTATAACCCTCCTAATTGTGAAGGTTGACCGCCTCCTAACCTCATCCAAGTTCTGCCGGCCACTGATCTTTGCTCTTCAAGAAGGAATACAGAAGCGGTTTGGACCCATGCTTTCCGACCCTGAACTCATTGCTGCTGCAATTTTACTTCCCAAGTTTCGCACATCCTGGACAAGTGATGAAGACTTGCTGAAACTGGGTAAGTCATTAGCTCTTTAAATTGCAAGATGGAAAGGTAGTGGAAGAGGTTCTTTTATTAAGCCTTGCAAAGAGTAGCTCCTAACAATAGATCCAAAAATGTAAAATCTATTGTTACAGTTTTATGCAAAGGTTTGGGCACCTGGATTTCAGTTTATCATCTGCTGCTCATCCTTTAACACATTATACACCTTATGTAATTAATGACATTTCAGTTCCAAAATAACATTTATAGAATAAACATTAACAATGTAATGTGCAATAGACAACAACAGACAGGTGCAAAAGCTTAGGTGTCCTAATGGAATAAACACATCATCAGTATTTAGTAGAGCCCCTTTTTTAGTGAAATAACAGCCTGTAGATTATTCAACTAACCACACCTAAGTCTGACTGCAGGTATTTTAAACCATCTCCCCTTACAAAATATCTCCAGGTCAGTCAGGTTTGATGGCTGACAAATGTGGATTATTGAGGTTGTTTTGTAGAGGTGGTGCGCACATCCAGAAAATATTTTTCAGGTGCCAGAAGAAAGAAAGTCAGAAGGTGAAGGAGAAGGTCTGCACACTGTATGCTCCAGTAAATATACTTTAATTAACTCTAAAAAGTAGCAACGTTTCAATCACACAGGATCTTCTTCAGGCCTGAAGACGATCCTGTGTGATCGAAACGTTGCTACTTTTTAGAGTTAATTAAAGTATATTTACTGGAGCATACAGTGTGCAGACCTTCTCCTTCACCCACCGATTATTGAGGTTGCCAAACTTTTGCATAAAACTGTATGGTTACTAAGGAGCAAAATCACCTAGCCTATAGTCTCCCGGTCATATCTGGTTATGGAGACACATACAGTATTCTTTTCTTTCTTTCCCTTATTTGGTGTAATGGACATTTCTGTGTAGGCATGAACTACATCAAAACTCAGTTGGAGCGGGAGCCAATACAGTCTAACCAGTCAGAGCAGATGGAGGACAACGACGACTGCTTTGACATGATGAAAGACAACGTCCAGGAGACATCAAAGCAGCTGGATGTTTACCTGGCCAGCACAGCTACCTCAATGAATGTTCTAAAATCAGTGCCTGCAATCTACAGATTGTCGCTTAAGGTAAATACGCCTTTACCTGCCTCTGCTGCCTGTGAGAGACTTTTCGACACAGCAGGGCAGATTTTTACCCCCCAAAGAGGCAGGCTTGGTTCTAAGAACTTCGAAAACCAACTCCTTCTTGAAACTCAACAAAAAATACTGGTAATGTGAAGTTTAAACTGGAAAATGTGAAAGGACTTTAATCTTGAATAAGTACAAGTTCAGCATAGGATGTGTTAAAGTGACAGTTTGGTTTTGAGAGAGCCTCAGAGGCAGTTCTAAGCCTTATGCCTCACCTGGGAGAGTTCTGATTAAAGAGACCCAGTGCAGTTTTATTTAGCTTAATTTACCTTAAATAAACAGCTTCGAAGTCATTGTGATGGTTCTATAACATTTTCTGGATTGATTAGGTGGCAGTCTCGCCTCCCTCTACTGTCTATAAATCAAAACGCACCAATGCAACTTTTGGTGGCGGCGAGCCGCCGCACCTTGAGTCAGAAATTCTATTCGTTTTAAACCTTGTTTCTTACCTTATTAGTCCACAGTTAGTGTTTGTTATATAGCATAATGCACAACTTCTCCTGAAGATGGAGCACTCCCGCATAATACTGCTTTAAGTGATTTGAATTCAGTGTTTGGGACTGCTTATGTGTCTGACACACAAGTTTTTTTTGTAAACTGAAGTATAAAATCTTTAACAATGTTTAAAGGAAATGAAATAAATCTTTTAAAGATGTATAACCAGTGTTCTTTGTTTGATTTTGCTTAATGCTATTTAATTCTCCAGATCACATTTTACAATATCCAGAATTGTAAGTCATAATGTAACACAGATGGTAAGCACAATTACATTAACCTAAAACTAGCTTAATTAAAATGCAACAGTCCATACTGTTTTTATTATAATGTAGGCATTAAGAGAATAAATCAATACGCAAGTACTTTTACTTTTAATACTTAAAAGTACATTTAAAAGCAAGTAATATTTACTTTTACTTAAGTAGGGTTGTCATTGTGGTACTTCTACTTTTACTAGAGTATATATTTCTTTGGTTATTTGTACTTTTACTTATGTACTGAGATTCAGTACTTCCTCCACCACTGGGTATGGGTGCATTGTAGTGATTGTGTGTGTGTGTGTGTGTGTGTGTGTGTGTGTGTGTGTGTGTGTGTGTGTGAGATGGATTGGTAACCTGTCCATTGTGTCTCCCTGCTGTCCATCCAACCATCCAAAGTCCCAAACTATGCTGGGCTGGACTCCAGTCCTCATTGACCCTGAAGAGGAACAAGTTGGCAAGAAAGTGTATGGATGGATGGGTTTAATGATAATGTGAGGATTGATAGGTCACGCTGTACAAAACATGACAGACTTGAACATGGCAGACAAGAGGGGAAAGGGCAGTCTGTGTGAAGTGGTGGTGTAGGGCAGAGGAGGACGGGCTCTCTAATGTACCTCGTTTTTTTGTTTTTCATGCTAATCTGTTATTGGCCAAAACACGTAAAATGAGACGTCCTCCCTAACCAACCAACAACCAGAATACAATATTGACATCGCGTTGGTCCAATGATAATTTACAAATTTCGTCTTCAATCTCTACCACGGTGCAGTTCGTGAATGTGACGAACTGTCGGTTAAAGCGATGGGTTCACGCAGTAGCACGTACGAACGTGCAAATGGCTAACAACTTTTAAACACTTCGCTAAAATACATATATATACTGTGCTGCTTGAAAGTTTGTGAACCCTCCAGACAGGGTCACTGTTTTTGTAAAAAACATTAAAATAAGCTTATTACACATACATCCAAATCCCAATTTGTAAAGCACACCTTCCAAATAATGGACACACACACAAAAAGCGATATATTTTCATTATTTAATTCAACAAAGGTGGTTTATTTCACAAAAACTGAAAATTTAACATGTGCAAAAGTATGTGAACCCTTGTACTAGTAGCTTGTGGCTCCTCCTTTTGCAGCCATTACTTCAACCAAACGTCTTCTGTAACCACTAACCAGTCTCTCGCATCTGCTTATGGGGATTTTTGCCCACTCCTCCTTGCAGAACTCAGCCAGTTGAGAGAGGTTGGAGGGACATCTGGTATGTGCCAACTTCTTCAGGTCTTGCCACAACATTTCCATTGGATTAAGGTCTGGACTTTGACTGGGCCAATCCAGAGTACGAATCCTCTTTCTCTGAAGCCATTCCTTTGTAGTTTTTCTGGAATGCTTTGGGTCATTGTCTTGTTGCACAATCCATTTTCGTCCCAGCTTCAACTCCCTGACTGATGGCAGGAGATTCTGGTCAAGAATTTGTTGATATGCCAGAGAATTCATGGTTCCTTGGATAATATGGAGTCGTCCAGGTCCAGAAGCAGAAAAGCAGCCCCAGACCTTCACATTTGCACCACCATGCTTCACTGTTGGGAGGAGGTTCTTTTCTTCATATGCAGTGTTGGCTTTTCTCCAAACATGTTGGTTTTGATTGTGACCAAATAATTCTATTTTGGACTCGTCTGTCCAGAGAATGGACTTCCAGAAGGCCTCTGGTTTGTCCAAGTGCTCTCTGGCAAAGTTGAAACGGGCAGCTTTGTTCTTTTTTGAGAGCAGAGGCTTCCTTCTAGCAACCCTCCCATGAATGTCATGGCTATTCAATTTTCATCTGATTGTAGACGCATGCACATTTGTCCCAGATGCTACCAGAGAGGTCTGCAACTCTCTAGAGGTGATGTGTGGGTTGGCCTTTACCTAATGTATTATTTTTCTGGTGCTTCTGGGTGATAGTTTTGATGGGCGTCCACTACTAGGCAGAGTAACTGTCATGTTGAAGGCCCTCCATTTGTAAATTATTTGTCTTACAGTGGATGGATGGAGCTGGAATCTTTTGGAGATGGTCTTATAGACCTCCCCAGACTGATGGGCTGTCACTACCCTCTTCTTCATGTCCTCGGATATCACCTTTGCTCTCGGCATTGTTGATTTGTATGGGATCACAGTGGTTTGGTTGGTTTCATCTCTCTTTTAATTAGTGCAGGCCAAACCCTTCCCCAAGGATGTCTCATTTCATTGGTCTGCTTAAATGATTAATTAAGCACCCAAATGCGTTTCACCTAAGTCTGTTACCTGCTTGACTTAACCAATGCAGCTGGGGGTTCACTTACTTTTGCACATACCCTAATTCCATGTTTCATGTAGTTTTTGGGCTACTTAAACAAGTCCCACTAAACAAGTAGATGCAATTGATAAACATATATCTGACATTTCATATATAAAAACTGGTGATGATAAAATAAGAAAATCATGGTAAAACAACAGAAACATCTAAACTGCTCAAGGGGTTCACATACTTTCAAGCAGCACTGTATATATATTATTTAGGCCATTTCAACAGGGTCCAAATTTCCCTTTTTTCAGATTTACGTCTCCGTTTTGTTTTTTGTTTTTGTTTTTTTATTATCGAGCAGTAGCTAGCTACTTGCGTTAGCCAATGCAACAGTTAGCTTGTTGTGGTAGCCCTGATAGACTGTTAAGCTAACGGCGAGAATGGATTCGGAGGAGGGTGGTGCTGTGAGGGTGTCACAGAGGCATGGACGCCGAGCGTGGGATGGGGAAACATATCTTGTGGATTACGCAGCTTAGGTGAGGATCAAGACTGATAATCTTGTAAACCATTGTTTTACTGCTTAATTTTTCTTTTGATTATAAGAAAGTTGAGGTAAGTAGCCAACTAGTGTGTAATAACATGACACCGTGGGTTGGTTTTCCTCTTGGCCTCCCCAGTTGTTTGAATCAGCAGCCACCACTGGAGTGGAGGCGATCTGAAGATGGAAATGGAGTGTAATAACTTGACAAGTCTGTCTTGATATCAGGCAACCCCCCCACACACACACACCTTGTTTGAAGAAGAAAAAACAAAATACTAAGACTATAAAGAATGAAATGACATGTTAAAGTTGATATTTTTAGCAGTGCAGAGTGTGCTCTTTGACTGCAATATTTCTTTTGAGGTGGATGCAATTGGGTTAGAACTAAAAAAAAACTAATTAATGAGATTAATGTAATTCAATAATACCTCCCATTATATTCCCAGCTAAGGCAATTATAGAAGACACTGCTGTATCAGCCGAATCCTTGAAGCCAGTTAAAGAATATTTCAAGGCTGCTTATATGTTCAGACTGCTACAGCGACTCTATACCATTAAAAGTAGAAGATGTATTTGCTGAGACGGCTGGTACGTGGGCAGCTTTTAAGGGCGCGAGAGCAAAGTAAAGCTGGGACGGAGATTTGCAAATGGGGAGGAAAAAAATAGCATGCAACATTATAAGGAAAATTATTAGCCTGGTCAATTTTTGATGAGAAAACAAAAAGAGAAATAAATCCCTTTAAACATCCCATTAGATATTGCCGGTGGGGTGTAGGCTAATGCTGATTTTTTAAACGGTTGCCCAGGTGTGATATGCCAGCATGGTCATCATTATTATTGTTATTATCTATGGATCATCTCCAGAATGATGTCATTACAAAAAAACAAACAAACTATAGTTTGTGAATTTTTCGAAATCCCATGTAGCTGTCAAGATGATGTCTGTGTTTATTTAGCGGAGAAGAGAATCGTTCATTTAGAAGACGTTTTTACATTCAAACTACTGCTTGGCAAACAACCTTGTATCTATCTCCTGAAACATAGAACAGGAGCAAAATTAGGAGTTTTCCTCTTATAGAGCCTCTTGGGACCATATTAGCATTAACGGGGGAGGGCTGGTGATTGGTAATTATTACCTTAGGAGCCAGGTGATTTCATTAAGTGATTCATTTCATTAAGGCTACATCAGGAAAGAAAAAAAAAACGGGCTAAAATCACTCTGTATTTAGAGCTGACTGAAGTTCTTGGTTAATCTTGGTCCTTCTTGGAGCAACATCTATTTTCTTTCTCTCTTGTTTGTTTGCTTTAAACTTAATTACCAACTTGCACAGTTGGTGTCTTGATTGCGGGCTCTGTACAATCTGGCGAAGTCGCGATATGGCAGCGAATCTTTTAATTAAACATGGTGGTCACCACGTGGGCCTTTCACGGACCCCTTGGCATGGTCCCCTAACCGCCCGACCCCACTATAGGACGTGCTGTCAGACTTCGGGGGCCCGAGCCAAACAATCAAAAATAGTCGCCACGTCAGGTGGTAATAGTGTGTGGCAGTCATTTCAAAATACACATCTCCTCCACTGTGTGTCTGTATGCACATACTGGTTTCCTGACTGTTTCCCTTGTTTTCTGTATCGGTCTGAAGCATTGTTACTTATGGAGCGTAATTAAAGCTCTGCAGAGTGTCTTTCACAGAGTAATTGTCCCAACTATATTGGTATGCTCGGTGTATATGCATTTGGTGTGCATGTGTGTGCGTGCGCATGTGTGTGTGTGCATGCATATGTGTGAGTTTACATATAGAGTGTACAAGTATTGTAATAACCACAACCACTTTTGTATTTTCTCCTCCTGCAGGATTGAAAACAGAAATGTATGGTTGTGCATAAGTGGTGCTATAGCTGGTGCTGTGTGTGTACTTAGCCCAGGAGAACCAAGAGAGTCTCATTCAGATAATGTAAATTAAAACATAAATAAAACAGACTGGGCATCCGGTTAGTATAGCCGTCTATTCCGTTGCCTACCAACATGAGATCACTGGTTCAAATCCCTGCGTTACCTCCAGCTTCGTCAGGCATCCCTACAGACACAATTGGCCGTATCTGCGGGTGGGAAGCCGGATGTGGGTATGTGTGTTGGTCCCTGCACCTAGCGCCTGCTCTGGTCAGTCAGATAGCGTGATCCTCCCACGCACTACATCCCCCTGGTGAAACTCCCACTATCAGGTGAAAAGAAGCAGCTGGCGACTCCACATGTATCGGAGGAGGCGTGGTAGTCTGCAGCCCTCCCCGAATCAGCAGAGGGGGTGGAGCAGAGATGGGGACAGCTCGGAAGAGAGGGGTAATTGGCCAGGTACAATTGGGGAGGGAAAAAAGGGGGGGGTATAAAACAAAACAGTCTGACTTTAAGCAAAGAATTTTATGTTTTAATGTTGCTTTATGATCAGTCAGCCTTTTAGCTGTTGAAAGAATTGTTAAGGGGGAATGGGAAAGTGGTAGAATTGAGTGGCTTTTGTTTGTTTGTGTTTTTTTTTAGCTCCTTGTCTAATCTATCTTGTGTACCTTTAGAAAAAAAACAAACTGTAGTCTGTCTGCTCTGCCAGTTTTCTTATCTACATCACCACTTTGTAAAATTTCCACTCAGCCTGGATTAAACGCGACATGCATGAAAAACAGTGATGACCTTTCTGTTTTTTTCCTCTCTGCCCTGATTGTAAGTGTGTAAAAGTAGAATAGGAGCAAAATTAGAGTTTCCTCTCACAGAGCCTCTCTGTGTGACACTTTTATGGGACAATTACTGATTGCAGACGAAATGGTGCACTGTAAAAAAAAAACTGACTTTAAGAAAAAAAAAGCTGATTGCATTTCTTATACAACATTTAAATAATTTCTTTGTCAACTTTCCTTTTTCTTTGTGGTAGGATAGCACACTGACCCCTCAGAGCTCCGCGGTCTTCTTCCATATCAGGGTACGATGCTCCACTATGTGAATATATTTCACTCTTTGCTATTCTGCCAATTATTCTTCTCTCTATAGTTGAATGACTTTGAGCAGATAACCACCACTAGTGTGTGTGTGTGTGTGTGTGTGTGTGCGTGCGTGCATGCGCGCACATGCACACACTTTGGATATGCACATTTGAGTTAGCTTGTCTATGTATCGTATATGAATATGAACGTGTGTGCGTGCATGCATATGTGTGTGTGTTTTATGTGTATAGATCTCTTAGTGTATGTATTCATAGCATGTTTGGTATAAGAGATACTGTGCCTGTATGTGTGTGAGAGAAAGAAAATGTGTGTGGGTGTGGGTGTGTGTTTGTGTATGTGGGTATTTGATTGGCAGCTCTGAGCTTGCGGGGTTAGTCTACTGCTGAGTGGAGACCACTGAAGATGAGCATTTGTGCCACGCATGCATGCCAGCACATGTGCACAGACCCATCTATTTGTACGTACACATACAGCCATATACAACCATAAGCACAGCGCATGCACACAGAAACACATCACTGCCAATGCCTTAAAAACATGTTTCTGCATAAAAGCTCACGTGCGTACCCAAACACACACATGCCAACACAGCTTTACACACAGATAGGCAACACATAAACACTCCCAATGCTGTAAGCTCTGTGTAATGCTCCACTAACAGTCTGGGGTCCTCTGTCATGTCTATACTCACTGTTTCTTTTCCTTCTCAAACTTTTCTCTTTCTTTCACACACTGAAACACAAGAATACGCATATACAGAGAGAGTCTCACTCTTAACCCAAGGGTCAAATTGCACGACATTGATAGTCCTATGAAATAATTGCTGAAAACACCGCATAGTTTTTAACGAAATCACTCTACAGCTTCATTTTAGTTGGCTGAATGAATCATAAATGCTCACTGCAATTATGCAATAATTGACACTCTGTGGTACTGAATGAGTCAAAGTATTGATTTTGACCCCTTAGGGCAGTGGTCCCCAAACTACTGCCCGCCCCCACATTCTGGGTGGCTCCTGAATCAATGTATCCAATATATTGTATCCGGCCCTCTGGTTTATTAAGTTTGACTCTCTGCCCTAAGGTGCATTTTGCTTGAAATACCAATTTTTTTCACTGCTGGGCTACCATATATAGATGGCCACTTAGTCACGGCTCCTGCCACAGTCTTAAACTTCAAGAATATTGTCACAGGCAGTTTTTTAGCCTAGCTCGATAATTTTCAGTCATTTTCAAAGGAAATGCTGAAGACAGATTTGTTTTTTCCCCCATTTTCTCCCCAATTGTACTTGGCCGATTGCCCCACGCCTCCGAACCATCCCGGTCACTGCTCCACCCCCTCTGCCGATCCAGGGAGGGCTGCAACTACCACATGCCTCCTCCAATACATGTGGAGTCACCAGCCGCTTCTTTACACCTGACAGTGAGGAGTTTCGCCAGGGGGACGTGACACGTGGGAGGATCACGCTATTCCCCTCAGGCGCCCCGACCGACCAGAGGAGGCGCTAGTACAGTGACCAGGACACCTACCCACATCAGGCTTCCCACCCGCAGACACAGCCAATTGTGTCTAGGGATGTCTGACGAAGCCGGAGGTAACATGGGGATTCGAACTGACGATCCTCGTGTTGGTAGGCAATGGAGTAGATAGATTTTGAGGTGAGATTCCATGAGCTACATCTCAACGTGAAAGATATCCAGCTATTCCAGAACCCATTTGCTGCAGACATTTATGAGGCCCCGCCATCTCTTAGGCCCGAGTTGGCTGACTTGCAAAGCTGATGCATTGAGAGATTCATTCGAGTCAGGCAGTTTGATTGATTTTTATGCTGCCCTACCCGATGACACTTATCCGAACATTAAAATTGCACGATATCAAGATGTGCACAGCAGTTATATATGCAAGCAAATGTTCTCATGAATGAAGCTTCTGAAAAGGCCGATGAGATCAACACTTGCTGATGAACATTTGCACCATTCATTGAGATTGGCTGTAACCAAAATGGAGGCTGACATCAATCTACTTGTCAGAAAGATGAGGCAGCACGGTGGCCCAGTGGTTACCACTGTTGCCTCACAGCAAGAAGGTCCTGGGTTCGAACCCTAGGCTCTCCTGGTCCTTTCTATGTGGCATTTGCATGTTCTCTCTGTGTCTGCATGGGTTTCCTCCGGGTGCTCCGGTTTCATCCCACCATCAAAAAGACATGCATGTTAGTTAGGGTTAATACTCCTGTCTGTGCCCCTGAGCAAGGCTATGGAAAGAAGAACTGGAGTTGGTCCCTGGGTGCTGCAGGTGCCCACTGCTCCTATACAATAGGATGGATTAAATGCAGGAGACAAATTTCATTGTAACCGAACAACTGTACAATGACAAAAATAAAGTGGCTTTTTAAAGAAGCAAGCCCACAGTTCAGCCCGCTGGTACACAAACTAGGAGTCATTAGGATGTTTGCTGTACCACCGAGCTGATAATGTCCCACCCAACACAGCGGTCAGGGAAGGGGAGAAATCCCACATTAAACAGGCCCTGGTTAAGTGTGGTTATCTTAACTGGGTGTTAAAGCCAGGAAGACACCCAAACAGTGCACCATCCAATCAAAGAGAGGAGAAAGACAACAGCTGCCAAAGGGTAATCAGTGGTGATTCTGTATGTGGCGGGAGTGTTGGAACAGTTGAGAAAAGTTGAGAAGCGTATTTTCCAAACACCACATCTAAGTTGCTTTCAAACCCCAAAACACGCTGCACCAAAAATTGGTCCACACCAAGGATCAGATCCCCCGGCACAAACAGAGCAATTTAGTGTACACTGTTAAATGCCAGGAGGATTGCTGTGACTTGTACATCAGGGAAACCAAACAGACACTGGACAAGAGGATGGTACAACACAGAAGGGCTAATGCGTCAGGCCAGGACTCCGCAGTCTACACCCATCTACAGGCCAGTGGCCACTCTTTCAAGGATGAGGATGTGCACATCCTTGATAGGGAGGAATGCTGGTTTGAATGGGCAGTCAAAGAGGCCATCTATGTGAAAAGGGAACGACTATCCCTTAACCAAGGGGGGCAGGGGCCCTAAGAGTACATCTGTCACCATCTTACAATGCTGTGATTGCAACGATTCCCCAATCCTCTGTAAATAGTGCACATGGCCATTGTAACTCTAGTTAATGGTCATGGCAATTGGCATATGAAATCAATAATTGGTTCCAAAATCCACCACCATCTTTCCCTCCACATTCCTTTCCATGACACCATTCCTGCCCATCATATCCTCATCATCTCTGTTCCCTTCACCAACATGCCCATTGAAGTCCACTCCAATTACCACTCTCTTTGGGTACACGCTCCACCACTTCATCCAACTCATTCCAGAATTCTTCTTTCTCTTCCAGCTCACACCCAACTTGCGGGGACATATGTGCCAATAACTTTCATCAGCACACCTTTGATTTCCAGCTTCGTACTTACCACTCTGTCCGACTCTGTTCACCTCCAGTACACTCTTGATATATTCTTCCTTCAGAATTACTCCTACCCCATTTCTCCTCCTGTATGCACTATGGTAGAAGAGTTTGAACCCATCTCCAATGCTCCTGGCCTTACTCTCCTAACGCCCAGTCTCTTGTACACATGTTATATCTACCTTCCTTTTCTCCATCATATCAGCCAGCTCTCTTCCTTTACCAGTCATAAGGCCAACCTTCAAAGTTCAGACTCTCCCCTCTACACTTCTACATTTCCTCCTCTCCTACTGTGTCTGGACATGCCTTCTCCTTCTCCCTCAACCAACTAATACATTTTCCACCGGCACCCTGCTGGCTAACAGTACTGTGGCGGTCGTTGGTAACCTGGGCATTGACCGACCCGGTATGGAAATCTGGTTCATAATCCACACATTTGATTCGGCAAAGTTTTTATGCCAGATGCCCTTCTTGAAGCAACCCTCCCCATTTATCCGGGCTTTGGACCGGCACTAAGAATGCACTGGTTTGTGCATCCTCAGTGGCTGGGTTTGATAGTATGATATGGTATGATATTCATTAACAAACAGAGCTTTTAATTTCCATCTCTGATGCTGTTATCATCCATGTTAATGACTACACATACAGGAACACTACCCTCACCTATCTGTCATACCTTTATGAAAAACAAAACAAAAAAGAAAACAAAATACTAAATTCACAAAATAACGTAACTAGTGTGTGTGTGTTTGGATCCAGACGGCCTGTTTATATCTCGGAGTACTTGGCGATTCTTTGCATATCTCCGTTGTTGCCATGGAAATTTCCCAAAATCCTACTGAGTTGTGTGTTTGCTATTTCGTAGCTTGTCTTCTGCGCATGTGTTTGTCCATCAGCGTGTAAAAGCGTATGTGCACACCACACGTGGGAGCACCTGTGTTTTCACGGCTGTTTGTTTGCGAGTGTGGGTTTTTGTGTGTGCAGGCATGTGAGCAAGCCTCCATATGTGGATGTGAATTTGTCTGTGCGTGGGTGTGATTATGTGTGTGTGTGGTGGTGGGGGGGTATGTGTGGGTATGTGCATGTGAGCGTCTGTGCTCCCCTGATAAGAATATGGTGTTATTGCTGAATAAAACCCTTTAGTGATGGCCCTGCAGGAAAAGTGGACACAGTTATCAAGGAGCTCGAGACCCTGACAAGACAGCAAGGCTCCAGGAATAGCATAACACGAGGTTGGACAAAAGCGAGCACTAATAACATTCCCACTGTGCATGGTTTTGTTGTTAATTTCCTCGTTTTCTCTCTATGCGTCTTTCTCTCGCTGTCTCTCCCTGCGCTTCACTCATGCTTCGGCTGTTTGCTCTCCAGCTTCCTCTCTTTCTGCACACAGTAAAACTTCCTTTCAATTGCCACATTTTGCATGCATTAAAAAGGAAAAAGAAAACTGGAATATGTGATCATATGTGATATGGGTGTGACTCTTCCTAGTTGTCCAAAAAAAAAAAGAAATCAAATTAATTTCGCAGATTTTGATGACATTGTAGCTGAAAAAATGAAAAAATCAGATTTTGGCTCTGGGTGTTTTAGCACACTTCAGAGGGCAGATTATCGAATAGGAATCAAAGAAATAACATCTATTGGGACACAATGGTGGAATACAAAAGGGTCGTTCCCGGGTCTTAGAAGCCAGAGGGTTACAAAGGATGTGATGTCAACAATTAATAAAAACTGAACTACACCCCCCCTTTTTTTCTCCCCAATTGCATCCGGCCAATCACCCCACTCTTCCAAGCTGTCCCGGTCGCTGCTGCACCCACTCTGATCCGGGGAGGGCTGCAGACTACCACGTGTCCTCCGATACATGTGGAGCCGCCAGCCGCTTCTTTTCACCTGACAGTGAGGAGTTTTACCAGGGGGACATAGCGCGTGGGAGGATCACACTATTCCCCCCAGTTCCCCCTCCCCCCCAAACAGGTGCCCCGACCAACCAGAGGAGGCAGTAGTACAGCGACCAGGACATAAACCCACTTCTGGCTTCCCACCCGAAGACATGGCCAGTTGTGTCTATAGAGATGCCCGACCAAGCCAGAGGTGACAAGGGGAATTGAACCGGCGATCCCTGTGTTGGTAGGCAACGGAATAGACCACTACACTTCCCGGGCACCTAGCTGCTGAACTACATTTATCTCAGTTGGGATTTGTCTGGGTTTTGAATATTTAAATTGTATATACATAAAGGCTTTATTCCCATGATTTACCCGTATTACTGGTCTCAATACTGTCAATTTAAAAGTTAAAATAGTTCAAATCAAAGGCTTTCTATGAGGTGAATGCAACAAATATTTCTCTCACTATTCATACACATCTTACTTCGCTCTCTCTCACGCTCTCTTTTGCTCTTTTGCTGTCTCTCCCTCTCTCTCTCTAATAATTACACACACTCTCTGTAAATAGCGTCATTTATTATAAGACAAAAGGCCTCTCTCTGGTGGCACCGCTGCTACAATGGGCTTTCAACTAACCATTTAAAAAGGTTTCAACTCTTATCATGAAGCCGCAAATTAATATTCTAAAAGCTTTATGGCCGTGCAAGTGTGCATGACTGTGTCTCTCTGAGTGCCCGTGCATGTGTGCATACTGTATGTGTGTCCTTTTTCCTCCATCTCACTGTGTCAGTGCCTGCATATGCATGCCCGTGTGTCTATGTCTGACTCTCCCTGCGTGCTCGTGTGTGTCTGTGTGCGTGCACATAAACCATGTGTGATAATTATATAGTGCTCATGGCAGCCTTGCACCTCATAAAGCGTTGGCAGCGAAAGGTCCTGCTGTGTTATCCATTGTTACTCTCCATTACAGCCTGCTCACTTCTGATAATTCCCTCCCGTTATTGAAATGAAAAACTAGCATTTTGTCTATTGCATTATTAGTTTTCTTGTCTGTCTGCAAATTATTACTTCTCATTATTTTCCCTCGCCCTTGCATTTAAGAAAAAACACTAATAATGAAGGGAGCTCATAATTCTGGACATGTGTATTGTGATTACATGTCACTTCCTACACAGGGATATAGCCACACTCGCATCAGCACACACACACACACACACACACACATGCACACAAAGTTTCATTACAGCCAGACCTTAGAGACTGAATGTATGTGGTGGATAATAATGCCTGCTGGCTCTCTGGCCAGCATCTCCCTTTCTCTCTTTTTTTCTTAGTCTCTTGCTCTTATTCTCTCTTTTATTAGCTCTATTTTTTTTTTTGGAAAGCAGGCTGTCTTAAACATCAATGGCTGACTTGCTAGTGATCTTGCTCAGGCAAGGCCTGGCCCACCAACTGTTTTGGCATATTCTTTGACTGGCTGAATGGCTTGCTGCCTTCTAGTATCATGATTACCATTTTCTTTTTCAGTTGCTAACATGCATTGGTCAAAGCTGAAGTCCATCCATCCGTTATCCAAACCGCTTATCCTTACTCAGGGTTGCGGGGATGCTGGAGCCTATCCCAGCAGTCATTGGGCGGCAGGTGAGGAGACACCCTGGACAGGCCGCCAGTCCATCATGGGGCCAAAACTGAAGTCACATTGTCAAAACTCTTCAACACAGTCAGCGAAACAGAAGTCTATGTGGATGAAACTGTGAATCAGTTTCCATTGCTTTCACACAAAGTGCATTCAATGACCACGTTTCCCAAAGTCCATAAGCTTTTTTTCTCATTCATACTCCAGCACCTGCAAAAAACTACGTATCTGCAGTACATTTTTCAAATGCCAACACACCGTTTTCAAAACTGTTAGAAACACATTCAAAACAGAATGATGGCAAATTTCTTGCATTTCTGCAGTAACCATATTGAACTATGTAGAAAATCTTAGCAGAATATTTGCAATAAAATTGAATAATAATCATTCCAAACAGAGCTGATTGCAATTTTAGCTGAAAGTCTACCCCACGTGTCCTGTTTTTAGTCTTGTTACCAAGCAGACAAAAGGGGAGACAGCTTCGCAATGATTTTGTCAAAGAAGACAGGTTGGTGGGCAAAGAAGAGTGGCAGAGAGAGGAAGACCAAGAGCGGTGGTCTCTGATGAGATAAGGGCCACAGTTATTCAGTTATTGACCATGTTGTGTGACCATGTTCTCTCTTTCAGAGAGGCCAGTTTGAGGATGCAACCAAATCTGCAGCATTCAACAGTTGCATCAATAGGAAGAATTTTTCAGCAAAACAACAGGTGAGATTTGCAGCCTTCAATGATAATTGAACATATTACAGTACAATACAGTATGTTTTTTTATATATACTGACATTTTGAAAAAAAAATATTAAGATAGATGTAGGAAAAAAACTTTAATTCATAGCAGTGCAAGCCTGTTTCGTGCGTTGCGCACTCATCAGCTGCCAAGTTGGCCATACAGCAAAAAACCAAAACAAAAAAACCCAGCGAATAAATGCTATGTTGCCTCACACCATGCCCCCAGCTGCGGTGCACAGCAATCAATGGGAGGATAGGAAACATTTGAAAAGTAACATCAGGGACATTACAACCAATGAGGGAGGGGCTGGGGCTCAATTTGAAAAAGTAAGGGCTTAAAGGGCATTATCCAAACTGCTTACCTGCTCTCAGGGTTGCGGGGATGCTGGAGCCTATCCCAGCAGTCATTGGGTGGCAGGCGGGGAGACACCATGGACAGACCGCCAGGCCATCACACAAATAAAATAACATCCAATGGGTTACTTTACGTAGGTCATCTAGTGGAGTGGATCCAGAGCACAGCCGAGAGAGCAGACAGGCAAAACACAAAAATACCACATCCAATAACAGTCATCACAAGTATATCATCCAGTGGGGGGGATGGAATAATAAAGACAATGGCTTATTTGTAATTGCAAAGCAAATATTTTCTTCTGTGTCTACAGCTGGTGGCCGGTTCATTTCTGCTGTTCAAGGCGGACATCTCAGGCTTGCGAATAATAAAATATTTCTCTGCTAAGCATAGGTTACATGTTTTGTTGTTAGTTGAATAGGAATTGCTCTTAGGAAGTATTTTTCATGAGATAGAGTAACTAATTTTCTTGTCCACCAATGACCAAATGTGGCGGTTTAAGGCTGTTGCATTTCTTGAATGCTCATTCCTGAAGCTACTCATATGGGTGTTAAACCTAATTTTAAAAGGGCCCTCTGTTAGTCCAATATAAGTGTCCACTTGGCAGTGGTCTTCTCTTGTCACTGATGTCTGGTAAATGACTCCCTCTGTCTGGCATTTTCCTTCAAGAGGGCACGATGCCTTAGCATGGCAGTTGCAGATGGTGGTGTTTGGTTGCACTGAGGGGATCTGTGCCTTGGTCATGATGCTTGTGTTGTGGGATGAAATAACCTGCTGAACATTTGACATGCAGCTGTAGCTCATTTTCACTATGTTCCTGTTGAATGTTTTTCTTAGTTGATGGTCTGGGGTAAAGCACTCATTCAAAAGTTTGAAAAATAGTTTTCCAATATTAGAGGCCACGGTGTATGTGTGTGTGTGTGTGTGTGTGTGTGTGTGTGTGTGTGTGTGTGTGTGTGTGTGTATATATGTACTTTTTTAAACGAAACACTCAATGGTTGGGAAAGTGCTCAACAAATAAGGAGCAAAATAATCCAGTGAGTCAAGGAAATTATTTACGAGACAGTACAAGCTGATGATTGCTTGTGGCATGAAACTCCTGGTTCTGTAGAGAACCTAGGTTCTATGAGCTACGGAGTAGTGCTATATTTACATATTGCCCTCTGACCTCGCCTCTGACGACGCTAGGCTCTGAAATTCACCACTCATGCGACAGCATCCCCTAAGCCCCGCCCACAACTGCACTTGACATGCGTCACCACATCACTCGTCAGTTCGACCCACCAAAGCCTCCTTCAAGGGACCTCAGCCGGCGAGCAGGAAAATATAGCACTACTCCGTAGCTCATAGAACCTAGGTTCTCTACAGAACCAAGAGTTCTATTATCGCTACTCCGTAGTGCTATATTTACATATTGCCCCAACTACGGAGTAGCGGCGGACTAATGCCCCTCGCCTGCCACCCGCGCTGAGGACAATAAGGGGAACAACACCTCACAACCAGTACTCAAATCCCCCCCTTTGGCCGGCTAGTATATCGTAGAGGGGAGGCTCGCATAAGGGGGCGGGAAAAAAGAGAAAAGGGAACGTAACCATTCCAACCTTCCATGTACATATTACACATAGGCTATAGCCTATATATAATATTTTTTTTATTTTAATTTTTTATGTTAAATGAACTATGTACAAACGTCCGCGCTCCCGACAGGAGACACTTGCGTATGGCCGGAGCGCATTACGCATCAGTGCGCCTCGCTGTGCCAAGCACAGCACCGGTCACTGTCATAGCAGACTGGTCAGTTAAGTAATGATTAATGAACGAATGTGGCGAAGACCACATTGCCGTTGACATAATAGACTCCATCGCCACACCAGCATAGAGAGCCACCGAAGCGGCTGTGCCCCTCGTGGAGTGCGCTTTAAACCTGGGTACTTCTCTACCAGCCCACACACAGGCTTGGGAGATCCCGGAGCAAATCCAATGAGAAAGCCTCTGGCTAGACAGCGCCTCTCCTTTCCTGCCCGTCGCCCCGTAGCAGACAAGGACCTGTTTAGTCTTTCTGAAAGGTCCAGTGCGCTCCAGGTAAACCCGTAGCGCACGAACCAGGCAGAGGAGATGGAGCCTCCTCTCCTCCTCCGAAGAGGGAGAGGGATAAAAGGCCGACAACACCAATGGCACCCGCTGGTAACGCACGGTGACATGTTTCGGACGAAACGACGGATTCGGGTAGACTATCACCTTTGAACTGTCCGCGGCAAATTCGATGACCTCCGTGGAGAGCGCACATAGTTCGCTGACCCTACCCAAAGACACCAGGGCCAGCAGGAGCGCCACCTTGGCCGACAGCCACTTAACGTCAGCCGATTCCAAAGGCTCGAATGGCGCAGAACACAACGCCGACAGAACCAGGGATAAATCTCAAGTGGCCGTGCAGTCGTTCCGAACACCCTGCCTGTTCCTCACCCCCTTGAGGAACGCCACCATACGGGGATGAGAGAAGACAGTGTCGCCACCCAGCCTAGGCATAAAGGCTGAGATCGCTGCCAAGTACCCCTTGATCGATTCGTAGGCTAAATTGTCAGTCGATCTCTTGTATTCCAAGAACCCCGCAACGTGGGCCAAGGATGCAGACAGAGGTTCCACGCCCTCTCCCACGCACCACCTAGCAAAAACTCTCCACTTGGAGTCGTATTGCGCCGATGTGCTCGGAGCGCGCGCGGCTTGTATAGTGGCCACCATGGCCTCATCAAAGCCCTCCTCTCTAAGCCTGGCCCTCTCAGAAGCCAGGCCGCCAGTTGGAACCCCGCTAGAAGGGCCTCCTGTTGGATAATCCCGTCTGCCTGCGTCAGAGCATCCAGCCACATCGGGAGGAGGAACTGTGGCGCGTGCACCATGGAAACCATGTTTGGAAACCACGGCGCGCCTGGGTTGTTGGGAGCCACCAGGATCACCGACGCGCCCGTGCATCTGATCCGTTCCAGCACCGCCGGTATCAGACCCAGAGGGGGAAAAGCATAGAGCAGCTCGCGTGGCCACGGCTCGATGCCCAGCGCATTCACTCCCATAGGCGGGTTGTCGCTCGGGCAGAGCGAATACCATCGTGCGCATTTGGCGTTCCTCTTGGACGCAAACAAGTCCACCTGCGCCACTCCGAACCTCGCCCAGATCATCTCCACGATAAGAGGATTGAGGGACCAGTTGTCCCAGCTGGGCCCGCCGCGCGACATTATGTCCGCTGCCCCATTCTGGCTGCCAGGCACATGAACTGCCCGAATGGACTGCGCGTTCTGGTGCACCCAACTCCTCAGGTCGTAGGCTAACGCACGGCATGCAGCCGACCGCGTCCCCCACTGCCTGTTGATATACGCCACCGTAGTGGTACTGTCCGACCTGACCAGAATGTGTCGATGTCGTAAGAGAGGAGCGAAATGACGCACCGCCAACAGCACTGCCTCCAGCTCCAGCATGTTGATGTGCACATTGTGACTCACGGGCCATACTCCTCTGATTGTGCCGTGGCCACAGATCGCACCCCAACCTCCCAGGGATGCGTCCGTGAATAGAATCACCTCCTCCGATCTGGGTCCGAGGGGAACCCCAACCCTGGATCTGCAGGCCTCTGCCCAGTGATCCAGGTCCAAGCTCACCCCCTCCGGGACCACTAACCTGTGCCGTTGGTGCAGCCGGCGGAACCGGCCCTCTCGAATAAGCCAACACTGGAGTCTCCTCATAAAAAGCAGACCCAGAGGCGCCACCTGGTGAGCAGAGGACATGATGCCCAGGAGCCGACGCAGTTGACCTACTGTCACCGACCGGCCCAGGGCAAAACTGGCAAGAAGGTCCTCTAACCCCTGCCACCGCTCCTCCGAGATGGAAGCCAGCATCCTCCCTGAGTCCAACACTAATCCCAGATAGGTGGTTTCGCGTGATGGCCAGGGAGCGCTCTTCTTCCAGTTTACCGTGAGACCCAGGTCTGACAGATGCGAGACCAGGTGACTCATGCGTTCCATAGCCAGCCGGTGATCTGGGGCTATCAGAAGCAGATGGTCCAAGTAGTAGGCTATAACGTAACCCTGGGCGAATAGCGGAGTGAGAGCCGCCTTGACGCACATCGAAAAGACCCGTGGGGCCAAACTGTAGCCGAACGGGAGGACTTTGTACTCGTAACACGTTCCCTGAAACGCGAACTTGAAATATTTCCAGTGGTGGCCCACTATCGGGACATGGAAATATGCGTCCTTGAGGTCCACAGATGTGAACCAGGCTCCGCTTGATATCATGGCTAGGAGCTGGGGGACCGTCAGCATGTGGAATGATTCTTTGCGCACCCAAGTATTGAACCATTTCAGATCTAGAATCGGCCGCATGCCCCCCGATTTCTTGGGCACGAGGAAATATCTCGAACAAACCCCTATTTCCTCTGTGCCTCTCTCCACCACCTGTATCGCGTCTTTGGACAGCATCTCCAATATTTCCTGCCACAACACCTCTGCTTCGGCAGGTGAATGGATCAGCGTCTGACGTATGCCCGTGTAAGGGGGAGGACCCTGCTCGAACCGAATCTCATGCCCATGCCTGACCGTCCGGAGGATCCACTCTGGTACACCCGGCAGCGCCTGCCAGCGTGCGTAATGGGGAGACAGAGGGCGCGTGACGCGTTGTGTCTGGCTGTCGAGAAATAGGCTGTATCGCTGCCATTCCGGTCCAACCTCCGAGCTCTCCACGGAAGTGTTGAGAGGCTCCCACGGCGGACCGCGTCCCATATGGGGAGCGAATATGTGCAGGATTTTGCCCAACAGAAGGTGGGAGCGCGGAAAAATCAGCATCAGCATGCACGCGCCCAGCACCCTCTCCGACTGGCCACAGACAGCGAGTCATGCACTCCGGTAACCCTGCTTTACGCACGGGAAAACCCAGCGCGTAACTCTGGACGCCTGTCCGATGGGATAAACTAATTTCATTCCCATCTGACAGCTCATGATTATCCGAGACAGGCATAGATACAGAGTTCAACAACCCATAACCTTGTGTACGGTTTGAAACAGAACTGATCTCAGCGGTATAATTCACATAGCCTACACCCTGTGAAGCTAGTGAACCCGTTGCCATATCTGGAACATCTTCGTTTCTTCTGACTTACTTGCAGAGTCCGGTGGCATGTGACACAACATTACTCACTACACCATGTGCGTGTGGAATAAAAGTAGCATTGATATCACCACCATTATATGACAGACCACCCACCGTAGAATAATCTACAGACGAGGAACACGAAGGATAAAATGCAGAACTGAAATCTTTATTCATCAACATGTTCCCATCATTGCATGGTAAAACCTTGCCACCAGTGGCCATAACATCAATACCTGCAATGTTCGAACAGGGGGTGTGGGGGTCTGTCGTGCACCGTCAGCGGCGGCGCGGATCTCCCGAGCTGGCACCCCTGGTCTGGTGCTCGTACTTCCGCTTCACGTCAGGCTGAGGACCACCCGCGCCGCCTCCGCCAGCATGGTGGGACTGACTGTGAGCCCCAGGGGCTGGCGCAGGGCCAGCCGACTGGTTCTTGTCGTAGTTCTTGCGGTGCTTCGAGGCTCGACCTCGCCCCCCCCTGCGGCTGGGGCTTCGGAGAGCCTTGAGCGCGTGTCGGAGGCTGCGCGGGACCCTTCTCTTTGAAGGTCTTAGCCAGCAGCTCCGCGTTGGCCAGGTCGTGACGGATCTTTTCCAGTGCTGGCTCATCCACACCGAAAAGGCCGTCCGTGTCGATGGGGAGCTTGCGGATCATCTTAACGACCCCGTCCTCCAAGCGACAGTCCTTCGTCCAGAACTCGCGCCTCAGCAGGACTGAGGAGGACAGAGCAGCACCCAGGTTCACCGCGGCATCACGGAGGAACGTGCCGATGATCTGAGAAGCCCTCCAAGCCTCGTCCAGGCGTGAAGCATCGGTGTCGTCATCCCCCTGGCTCTCACTGTTTGATCTTCATCGCCGCCTCCTTGCTCTCCGGTTCGTGTAGCTTACCAGGGTAGAGCCGGGTAAAAAGAAATTTCTCCACAGTGGGGGGCGGCATAGAAGCAGGAGACCAGCCGGCAACCGTCAGGTGGCTCTTGGTGTTCACTTTAACAGTGGAGCGCACCTTCTCTGGTTCCGGCCATGTGGCTTTGATGGACTCCGTGATTGGGGGGGAAGGGCGGAATGTGCTTTTGGTCTTGCGCACCTCCACCGAGGCAGAGAACGCCTGATCCATTCCGGGCGTCACCGAGGCATGGACTGGGGCAATCCTTGTGGTCCCCGTCGAAGCCAAGGCCCTCTCGAGGAAAAAAGGGAAAAAGTCGTCGAACTTTGCCTCCTCCTCGGACCCTTCCTCAGGGACTTGGTAGGAGCAAGATCCGCCATCTTGAGTAGCAGCCTGCGGAACTGCCGGCGGGCACATGTGGTTCTGGCTCCCAGGGAGCACAGCAGAAACCAACGAGCCCGGCCGGGGAGGGATCTCGGAACACACCGACACCAACCTGAGTGGAAAAGCGTGTGAAACCCAGCTCGTCCATCGACTGAGCGGCCATGAAGCGCACACCATGCATGGTGGCGCCTCTAGGCTAGCTGCAGTCTCCCGAACATGAGCCATGCTAGGATGGTCGCTGCAAAAAGGATGGAAATCGCAAGCGTCCTTCTTCCTGTGGCAACAACTGTAAAACTCGGCGAAAGGAACATCGACGTCGACGTTAACACCAGCCATAGTGACGGAGAAAACCGCACCATTGTCAAAATAGAGAAAATAGCTAAGCTAGCTAGCAATGAAGAAAAAAAACCCGCAACAGAGCTCAGCGCGACACGTCTTCCCTTGAAGGAGGCTCTAGTCAAACTGACGAGTGATGTGGTGACGCATGTCAAGTGCAGTTGTGGGCGGGGCTTAGGGGATGCTGTCGCATGAGCGGTGAATTTCAGAGCGTAGCGTCGCCAGAGGCGAGGTCAGAGGGCAATATGTAAATATAGCACTGCGGAGTAGCGATAATAGAACAGGCTTATACTGTCTCATAAAGACTTTACTTGACTCACTGGAATATATACACACACACATATATATATATATGTATATATATTTATCCAAACCGCTTATCCTACTCAGGGTAGCGGAGATTACCCCCACCCCTTTTCTCTGGAATTGTACCTTGCCGCATCGACATTCATCGCATTCACTGTATCGATATTCACTGCATCGACATTCATCTTTGTGGAGGTAGCTGGATTCAACCTGGCAAAACCAGGCCTCAGGGGAAGAAATGTGATTGGACAGAGAGCAACCGTGGATGTCCCAGGTCAGAGAGGAGCTAACATCACAACGTGTGCAGCACTGCCCAGTGGTGGTTTGTTGTTACACAAACCCCTCATTGGCCCCTACAATACAGACAGACTCATTTCTTTTCTGGATGACCTGCATAATCTACTTGTCTCAGTGGAGGAGAGAAGTCAGGCAAGGAACTCCCCTACCTTGTTTGTTGTGTGGGATAAAATGTGGCCTTGCATCACTCTGCTGCAGTCACAGTGTGGTTTGCTGCACATCCCAGGATGTCGGTACTAGTCCTGCCTCCATACTCCCCCTACCTAAACCCCATAGAGGAGTTTTTCTCTGCGTGGAGGTGGAAGGTTTATGACCACCATGCAAATGGCCAGATGTCCTTACTGGATGCCATTAATGTGGGTTGTGGAGACACGTCTCTTGAGGACTGCCAGGGTTGGATTAGACATTCCAGAAGATACTTTCCAAGATGTATCGCCAGAGCAAACACAAGATGTATTGTTGAGGAGAACTTGTGGCCAAATGCAGGAGAGAGGGATGACTAGAACCCTCACAGTACTGTACAGTATGAGTGATTATACTACACATGTTTTATTTAAAAATATATTTATTATTGCAGCCCTGTAATTTCTGGAATTTCTCTTTCAACTTATTTGTCATGAGTAAATTACAATTTGAAGCAAATTGCTGTACTTCTGATTCATTCTTGCTGCTTTTACTTTAGTACAGTCAAAGTGAAAAGGTGTTATTCTTATTCTGTAATGAAATACTGATTTATGTAAAAAATGATGGGGCAGCACGGTGGCCCAGTGGTTAGTACTGTCGCCTCACAGCAAGAAGGTCTTGGGTTCGAACCCCGGAGTTGTCCAACCCTGGGGGTCATCCCAGGTCATCCTCCATGTAGAGCTTGCCAGTTCTCCCCGTGTCTGCGGTGGGTTTTTTCTCCGGGTGCTCCGGTTTCCCCCACCATCAAAAAGACATGCATGTTAGAGTTAATACTCCTGTCTGTGCCCCTGACTGAGGCATGGCAAGACGAACTGGAGTTGGTCCCCGAGTGCTGCACGTCGGCTACCCACTGCTCCTAGCTACACAGCTAGGATGGGTTAAATGCAGAGCATGAATTTTCCCACGGGGATGAATAAAGTATATCAAAATCAAAAATCATTCAAACTTCAAAGATAAAGGTTCACCATTTATGTAACGCTCCCTGTCAGTAGTGTTTTTGTAGGCCAGTGTGTTTGTAATTAGGGACATTGTGTGCTCTCTGAGTGAGAATTGTTGCCAGTGTTATGGTCAAAGAAGCTTATTTTGAGACATATATGAAGCGGATTGGTGGTTTGAGTGAGTTTTGGACCTGAGATTAACTGTTTGGCCAAGATGCATGTTGGTAGAGCGGCATGGTGGTCCAGTGGTTAGCCCTGTTGCCTCACAGCAAGACGGTGTCTGCTTGGTTTTCTTCCGGGTACTCCAGTTTCCTCCCACCATCAAAAAGACCTGCATGTTAAGGTTAATACTCCTGTCTGTGCCCCTGAGCAAGGCAATGGAAAGAAGAACTGGAGTTGGTCTCCGGGCGCTGCAGCTGCCCACTGCTCCTATGCAATAGGATGGGTTCAATGCAGAGAACACATTTCACTGTAACCTGTACAATGACAAAAATAAAGTAAATAAAAACAATAATAATGCAGACTGTATGAAGAGTTTTGAAAAAGTGTCTTCAGTATTGACTAATGCTTGTTAGCAATCAGGGAAAAAGATTGTTAAGTTATTATTTGGCTGACCATCTGCATACTTTGCAGACTGACTCATGGTGATGACATGACTGGCTGGCTGACTGCTTAAACATCCTGTCTGTAATTTTAGTATTGCACCCCACTTGACACTGAAATTTTATTTGAAATTTATATAAAAGATTTGACTGTACCTGACAGCTTAGTTTACTTTTTTTTTTAAACCTATAACCGGAAGAAGGGTACCAAAGTTTTGAAGTGAAGCAAGCTGTCCAGACGATACTTATATTTACACAGCTTAGGTGGTCAAATAAATTGCAGACTTTATCACTTATGGAGTGTCTGGCAAGCAATTACAGGCCTGCAGAAATGTGACTTTGCTGCTTTGCTGACTAATAGCCCGAATGACTGACTGCCTGCATCTCTGAATGGCAGCAGGACTCCATTAAAAACCCAAAGCTGGAACTATCCGCCTAACCCTGTACACACATCCCATATTGAATCCCCCAATTTGCTGTAAGCATAGCGCGCATTGAAATATCTATTGTCATTCCTCAGGGAATCCTGAGCTAGGCGCTCTGTGCATCTCTCCGTTCAGGTGTAGTAATACCTGTTTAAATGCTGTTGTCATTCAGACACCGACACGGAGACAGCGTGCCCATTTGGCAACCCCCCTCGTCCAGACTGGAGATTAGCAGGTGTGTGTGTGTGTGTGTGTGTGTGTGTGTGTGTGTGTGTGTGTGTGTGTGTGTGTGTGTGGTTGAGATAGACGTATTATGATGAAACACTGTGAGGCTCAGCTATTTGCACCCTTCAGTTCACCAGACACCAAGCCACACTGACGTCTCTTGGTGCTTGAGCAAGACTGGGCAGTCAGTCAGTCTGTTGGCTTGGTCAGTGGGCTGTTTATGTTTTGAGTATGTATGTAGAAAACCGGGCATTTTTTATTTTATTTTTCATGCACTTTGAGCGCATCTTGATCATAACTATAACCTTACTGTACATTAACCCTACCATTATTTTTCAAAGATAATAGTTTCCTAACCTGGTATCATTTGAAAAAACAGTTTTTAAACTCTTGTTACTAACCAGGTTAAATGGATGAATGAATCTATGGATAAGACAAAGAATGAATGAGTGAGACAGTGAATGAATGAGTGAATGTCATGTTGGTTTCAAAGTATTATTTCTAGTCTTTATGGGAAGTTGAAATCTTAGCAACACATCCCGAGATTATTCAGACTGATATGTTCTTGCAACGATGTCATTTTTATTTGTACATATTTGGTTTTCTTGTGATCATCACGACAGCACCTATAGGTTACTCCCCCCCATTTTTATCCTCCCCAATTGTATCCGGCCAATTACCCCACTCTTCCCGAGCCATCCCGGCCGCTGTTCCACCCCCTCTGCCAATCCATGGACGGCTGCAAACTACCCCATGCCTCCTCCGAGACATGTGGAGTCGCCAGCCACTTCTTTTCACCTGACAGGGAGGAGTTTCACCAGGGGGACGTATCATGTGGGAGCAACATGCTATTCCCCCCCAACTCCCCCTCCCAACCGACCAGAGGAGGCGCTAGTGCAGCGACCAGGACACATACCCACATCCGGCTTCCCACCCGCAGACACGGTCAATTGTTTCTGGAGGTAACAAGGGGATTCGAGCCACCAATCCCTGCATTGGTAGGCAACGGAATAGACTGCCACGCCACTTCGGATGCTCTATAGATTACCTTTAACATAATTAATGTTTTATGAACCAAAATAGTGAAAACTAAAGCATCTCAGAAAGTATTGTGTGACAGTTTATTAAAGCAGTCCATCAGTGTAATTTTGCAAGGCAGCCCTAGCACTTAATTTTATTAGGTTTGAGAAAATAACTCTGTCTACAGATTGCAGCAGATCGATAACAGGCATGAGCAATTGTCTCCCCATGTTTCTGTTTGTTAAGCAGCAGTGAGTCAAGAGGTGGATAAAGCTACCTACAGTGGACTGCCTACTCTACGGCTGATTGGATCTCTCATAAGGGTGAGTGTGTGTGTGTGTGTGTGTCTGTGTGAGACAAGATTCAGACAGAAAGGCACTTCAGACATTGGCAAGGTTTTATCTCTGTTTTATGACCCATTGTTCATGTTGAATAAACTCTAATTCTTTCTTTCTATCTTTCTTCCTTTTTCTATTTTCACTCCCTATTCTTTTAAACTTTGCTCATTAATCTTATCAAATGACTCAATTTCCTCTCTCCAGAATCCAACCTAGAGAATTGGGTTTGGGCAGATTGTATTTTTCATCATATTTTTTTTATATCTAATTACATTAAAAGTCAAAAAAACTGCTCTCATGTCTGGAGAGGTGAATTTTCAGCTGGCTCTACTATTACCAAAATAAATAAATAAATAAAATAAAGTGACAAATCCGTGTTTACAAAAGTAAAAACACAATGTAGAGACCAGCAATTTTGATGAATTACAATAGCTGTGCCATTGTCCGACCATCTAAGCTCTCAAACTAGTAATTTCACACTCCTCGCCATGACAAATATCCAATCTCGCTGAAGTACCAAAATAATATTGAGGGAACTTTTCATGCCAAGTCCACATATTTGTCATCTCCCAATGATTCAGTGAGTCCTGTAGATGGTGATTTGTAATTCTGCTTTTGCTTCTTTATCCTATAAGGGGTGTTTCGAGAGAAGGCACCGCAACGAGTATTTTATCAGTCTCTTGCAGCCTTGACACAATTATAGTCTCTAGGTTTTTCACTGCTTGCTGTTTTCCCACTGCCTAAATGTGTCTGCACCCCCCCCCCCCCAAGGCCCTCCCGGCATCAGGTCCCGTGGCCTGTTATTCTTTGAAGTTTATCCCGTCTAAAAGTTATGGGGTGTTTCGGCTTCCCAAAGTTATTTTCTTTTTCAAATTTCCAAGTACACCTGAAACATTCATTAAGTCGTTTAGCACTGGGATGCAGTAAATTGATTCTCTTTGCAGTAGAAGCAGTTGCCATGCTACCAATCCCTGTTGGTGTAGCGATGCTCACAGGTGTGGTGATGGGTAAACACGTGTCAACTAAGAATTAGCTTGAATTAGTGATGTTTTTACAAAAATTCTGGAACGATATCTTTTGTACCCTATCTAAAATTTTAAAACAAGACCTAGACCGAGACCCTCTTATTGCTCTGTTTGGCATTACTGATGGAGATGACTCTCATCTGACATCTGCGGAGCACCGCATGGTGGCCTTTGCTGTGCTCTTTGCCAGACTTTTGCTCAAATGGAAGGACGCTGCCCCGCCCATGCTTAGTCAGTGGCTTTGAGACATAATGTCCTGTCTCAGCTTAGAGATGCTGCGATTCTCAGTCAGTGGCTCAGAGGAAATTTTTTTATAAAACCTGGGAACCCTTTTTAGCATTCTTTCATAACACCCAAAAAGATAAGCATGATATTCGTTTTAACTCGGCCCCTGACATGAAAAACATTACCTGACTCCATGGAAATAGCTATATTAATTATTTCTTTACTCCTAGACATTATTCCAGATAATCAGGGGGGTGGGGGGACAGGTGGCGGGGACATGAGGGTGGGAGGGAAGGCTTGTTTCACTATATCGCTGTTACCACTGTCACTGCCACAGGGTTTTGTTTGTTTTGCTTGTTCTGTACATTGATGTGTACCATTGTGGAATATATATGTGCCCAACCCTGTTCATTTTTGGTAAAAAATAATAATAAATAAAGACATTTTGAAATGAAAGAATTATTGCTGCGGCATGGTGGCGCAGTGCTTAGCGCGGTCGCCTCACAGCAAGAAGGTCCTGGGTTCGAGCCCCGGCGTAGTCCACCTTGGGGGTCTTCCTGGTTCGTCCTCTGTGTGGAGTTTACACGTTCTCCCCGTGTCTGCGTGGGTTTCCTCCGGGGGCTCCAGTGTCCTCCCACAGGCAAAAGACATGTAGGTCAGGTTAATCAGCCGTACTAAATTGTCCCTAGTTATGAATGTGTGTGTGTGTGTGGGGGCCGTGTGATGGCCTCGAGGCCTGTCCAGGGTGTCTCCCCGCCTGCCACCCGATGACTGCTGGGATAGGCTCCAGCATCCCCTGAGAGTGGGATAAGCAGTTTGGATAATGGATGGCTGGATGGATGAAATTATTGATGTTTCCTCATCTCTTTTAGGCTCGCAGAAATCTTTTTTTTGGGGCGGGATTTTTCCCCTTTTTCACCCAGTTGTCTCCGGCCAATTAACCCACTCTTCTGAGCCATCCTGGTCACTGCTCCAGCCCCTCTGCCGATCCGGGGAGGGCTGCAGACTACCACATGCCTCCTCTGATACATGTGGCGTCGCCACCCGCTTCTTTTCACCTGACAGGAGTTTTGCCAGGGGAACGTAGCGCATGGGAGGATAACGCTATTCCCCCCAGTTCCCCCTCCCCCCTGAACAGGTGCCCTGACCGACCAGATGAGGCGCTAGTGCAGCGACCAGGACACATACCCACATCTGGCTTCCCACCCGCAGACACAGCCAATTGTGTCTGTAGGGATGCCCGACCACGCCGGAGGTTAATACGGAGATTCAAACCGGCGATCCCCGCATTGGTAGCCAACACAATATACTGCCACGCCACCTGGATACCCTATAGATTACCTTTAACATAATTAATGTTTTATGAACCAAAATATTGAAAACTAAAGCATCTCAGAAAGTATTGTGTGACAGTTTTTTAAAGCAGTCCATCGGTGTAATTTTGCAAGGCAGCCCTAGCACTTAATTTTATTAGGTTTGAGAAAATAACTCTGTCTACAGATTGCAGCAGATTGATAACAGGCATGAGCAATTGTCTCCCCATGTTTCTGTTTGTTAAGCAGTAGTGAGTCGAGCCAAAGAAAGCTACCTACGGTCAACGGAATAGACCACGACATTACCCGGATGCAGGCTCACAGCAATCTTTGATCCCAACTACCACCTAATAACTGTAAAGGTGAGTTGTCTGCCATATATGATGTTTGGTTACTTCTAATCTTGGACCGTGTATGACCTATACCATGTTTAACTTTAGTCTATATTGCCTAACTAGATGCTTAAAGCTCATCTGTAGCAGAACAGAGGTAGTGTTGTAAAAGTGTCTTCTCCATGTGAACTGATAAAGACTTATTGTGCATGAGAAACTCACTGAGTGTATTAAAGTCTGTACACAGTAATTGGAGAAATGGCCCTGGTGAATTACGGCTGAAAGATAAGGGGGAAATCTGACCTATGAACTCCTTGAACAATACGCAAGTTCTGTTATCCATTAGGATGACAGCCCAGCAGGAAAGATGAGCCTCTTCCTGCAGACAGAGATTAGGAAGAGACATCTGGGAACATATCATTGTGACTGTAACTCAGACTTGTTTACAGTAAGCATGGCTCAGCAGTTTTGCTGCAAGGTATAAAGGGGGAACGCTCTCACAAAGAGGGCACGCACTTTGGTATTTATACTTTGTGTGTCTGTTCATGAACAATATTCAAGTGTGACAATACTGTAAGAGATTTTTGTCTCACTCCTCATTTATTGTCAGAGTTGAATTAAATAATTGCCACGACGTATCCTTCTAATGTAAGTTGAGCAAAATGCAGGTCTTTTGGGCGTCCGGGTAGCATAGCGATCTATTCCGTTACCTACCAACCTACCTAACTACGAACACGGGAAACACCAGTTCGAATCCTCATGTTACCTCCAGCCTGGTCGGGCGTCCCTACAGACACAATTGGCCATGTCTGCGGGTAGGAAGCCGGATGTGAGTATCTGTACTGGTCGATACACTAGCACCTCCGCTGGTCGGTCGGGGCACCTGTTCAGGGGGGAGGGGGAACTGAGGCGAATAGCGTGATCCTCCCATGCGCTATGTCCTGCTGGTGTCAGATGAAAAGAAGCGGATGGTGACCCCACATGTATCAAAGGAGGCATGTGGTAGTCTGCAGCCCTTCCCGGATTGGCAGAGGGGGTGGAGCAGTGCAGTAATTGGCCAAGTACAATGGGGGAGAAAAAGGAGAAAATATTATCCTTGATCATTTTTGAGTAAAAAAAATAATTTTTGTTTGACTTTGGTTCAAATTGAGTTCATAGCTGATCCATCTTTTTTCTTCTTTTTTTTACTACCATATAATTCTGTTTTTCTATTAACTGACCTTTCGTGAAGTTCCGCCCTCCTTAGTTACCATTGCTACTCCTGTCAAGCTTTTCAGAACATCCAGGAAGTAGCTGGAAAACACCAAAACATGAAGGAAGAAATCAGTGCATTCCCAGCGTAAATGAGTGATGTATTTTAGAGTAATTCATCCTTAATATCATCCAATGCAAGGCAGAAGGGGTTACAGTATGTCGTGAAGGGCTACACTCAGAATATTAAAATTAACACCGAAGGGGATACGACTTTAATTGAGGGTAAAGCTTACCGGTCACAATCAAAGAATGAGAAACCCCCATCAACTATTTCTGAAACACACCCTTAATAACATTGTAGACCAGCGGTGCTTGGCCAACTTAGGAGCCACATTGACAATATTTTTTTGGGAAAGAGCCACATGACAAAATCTTGCCTTCTCACCCATCCTCGGTAAGGTCATAGGTTGCTCTTACTGGGAAATTGGATTATTAACGTTACCGTTGGAAACTGAATCATGCTTTGATGGATGCACTAACTATCACAGTGAGAAACCACATGCAACCAGAACTATCAGAAACTGGAGTTACAGATCATTCATTGAAATCAATACTCAGGATGGAACATGGTGAAACAACAAGAACTGTTCAAAGAAGGTTGAATCAGTTGATCTGGATACAACGTTTATTGACAGATACGTTTCATCACTCAACTAAGTGACATCTTGAGTCTAAACTGACTGCAGGTATCCTCACCCTTATAAACAATACAGTACAATACAATTGCAGAACGACCGAATGGGTGTGACCATTAAGTAGAGTTTCAGTGGCCATGTGTACTATTCACCACATCAACTCTGTGGACAACCACATCAAGTTCACCAGGGAGGATGTGAAAAATGACAGGTTAGCCTTCTTTTTGATTGTTGATGTTTACCGTAAACCAACACATACTGATCAGTGCTTTAGGTTTGACTCTCATCATCTACTGGAGCACAAACTAGGAGCCATCAGAATACTGTATCACTGAGCTGACAACGTCCCCACCGACACAGCGCCCAGGGAAGGGGAGAAATCCCACATTAAACAGGCCCTGGTTAAGTGTGGTTATCCTAACTGGGCATTTGTCAAAGCCAGGAAGATGTCCAAACAGTGCACCAGCCAATCGAAGAGAGGAGGACAACCGCTCCCTAAAGCATAAACCAGTGGCGATTCCGTATGTGGCGGGAGTGTCGGAAAAAGCTGAGACGTGTATTTTCCAAACAGTGTGTCTCAGTTGCTTTCAAACCCCAAAACATGCTGTACCAGAAGTTGGTCCACCCCAATGATCGGGTCCCCCAGCACAAACAGAGCAATATAGTGTATGCTGTTAATTGCCAAGAGGATTGCCGTTACTTATACATTGGGGAAACTAAACAGACGCTGGCAAAGAGGATGGCACAAATTGTGCCATCCTGTTGTGCTGCACAACACAGGAGAGCTAACATGTCAGGCCAGGACTCTGCAGTCAACACCCATCTACAGGCCAGTGGTCACTCTTTCAAGGACGAGGATGTGCACATCCTTGATAGGGAGAAACGCTAGTTTGAACAGGGAGTCAGAGAGGCCATCTATGTGAAGAGGGAACGACCAATCTCGAATGGGGGGGGGGGGGGCTAAGAGTACATTTGTCACCATCTTTTACAATGCTGTGATTGCAAATATTCCCTAATCCTCTTTGAGTAGTACATTGGAACTCTAGTTAATGGTCACACCCATATTTGCACATGAAACTGGTCGTTGGTTTCGGTCACTATGCAAGTGTAAAGTTTATGAGTGGGGATACCTGCAGTCAGTTTAGACTGAAGATGTCACTTAGTTGAGTGATGAAGCGTATCTGTCAATAAACGTTGTGTCCAGATTAACTGATTCAACCTTTTTTAATTTCCTTGCCTGGATTATTGAGCATGCATTAAGACAACAAGAGCTTTTATACATTTTCTCCATCGCACCGGGTGTAAGGATGTAGCTCATTCAGTGGCGTTCTATAAATGATCTGTGGAGGGCAGCAATACGCCTTTGCTGTGTTTAGTCTGCCGCAGATTTATCAAAGAACTTTACTGCTGCAAATTTGTTAGACAAAATCTGAAGATATATTTGGTTAATAGCAATTTTATTCAACGGATTCTATTCAAAGGAAGTTTTATTTAAAGGATGGTGTGTCTAGTCAACTCAAATATCCAACACCAAAAACCGACTTTGCATGTTCTCCCTGTGTCTGCGTGGGTTTCCTCCAACAGTCCAAAGACATGTAGGTCAGGTGAATGGGCCGTACTTAATTGTCCCTAGGTGTGAATGTGTGTGTGTGTGTGTGTGTGTGTGTGTGTGTGTGTGTGTGTGTGTGTGTGTGTGTGTGTGTGTGTGTGTGTGTGTGTGTGATGGCCTGGGGGCCTGTCCAGGGTGTCTCTCCGCCTGCCGCCCAATGACTGCTGGGATAGGCTCCAGCATCCCTGTGACCCTGAGAGCAGGATAAGTGGTTGGGGTAATGGATGGATGGATATTTGGTTATAAAGCATTAAAAATGCAAAATTGGTGACTTAAAAAAGCCGCACGTGGCTCGCGAGATGCGGTCTGAGTACCACTGTTATAGAACAATTGTCCTCAATCGTCTCTTGCACTGCGTTCATTCATTCATTTATTCATTATCCAAACTACTTATCCTTACTCAGGGTCGCGGGGATACTGGAGCCTATCCCAGCAGTCATTGGGCGGCAGACACCCTGGACAAGCCACCAGTCCATCACAGGGCTGACACACACACACAAACACATTCACATCTGGGGACAATTTTAATATGGCTGATTCAGCTAACCTGCATGTCTTTGAACTGTGGGAGGAAACCGAAGCACCCGGAGGGAACCAGAGCAGACATGGGGAGAACATGCAAACTCCACACAGAGGACAACCTGGGATGACTTCCAAGGTTGGACTACCCTGGAGATTGAACCCAGGACCTTCTTGTTGTGAAGCGACCGCACTGTAAGTTAAATATTTCAGCTATTATTGAAATCTTTTTCATAATCTTGTCAACATCGTGATATTGGACAGGGTACACCACGGTGTTCTGTTATCCAGGCTATTCCGGGGTTCTGTATGGGCTCCTGGGGGTCCAGGGACACACCGTGGAAACTGCCCCGTTTTTTTTTGCTTCCGGACCGGGACCGGGATTTTCAACAAAATAAGACCAACAAAAGGCCTCTGTGGGCGGTTTGTCTTTGCCGAACAGCCGGTCCCCGCCTGGAGCCAATGGAGGGGGAGACATTTTTTAAATAGGCAAGATATGGGGAGGGCAGACTGGCCTGAGACCGTCCCAGGGCCAGTCGACCCTTCCTGCGGGTCTTTTATTTTATGAAATGAGAGTTAGAACCTGGCTAACTTGTGACTAGTATAATGAAGTTAGTGGGCTAGCTACCTCCAAATTTGCTATCTCTGGCCACAGACTAAGCTGGTAACATTCATCAGGTACCTTGATAGTGGTATTTTGTTAGTAATACGTTGATTCATTGATAATGGTAATAATCATTGTGTGGGTAAAAGTAACAGTAATAATATGTTGGCTATATCAGCTATCGATAATAGCCAGGTAACTTAGTAGCAAGCATACCTTGGAGCAGACAAAGGTATTTTTGTTGATTTTGGATAGATTAAGCTGGCTATGGGGTCTGCCACACTGCTTAATCCATTGCCGACATCACACTTCTTGCATTTTGGGGCAGAAAATTACACCCCCCTCCAAACTTTTGGGATACTACCTAGTATCTCCTTGGCAAATCCCAAAGGCAGACCGTTTCGTCATTTTGCTGCCTGTTGAAAGCTTAACAGACCTCCCTCACATGGAAACTGTTGCTAAGGTAGGATTGGACACATTCTGGGGCGGGACTTTGCGAAAGGTCAATTAACCTATGCCAAAGTAATTCACAGCGGATTCGTGTGATATTGGAGTATGCAACATAGACAGATCAAATGAAACTTAAATGAAAAGGGTTCACGCAGCAGCGTGTCAATTAGCGCAAACATGAAAAAGTAACAACTGTTTCTAAGGTTGCCCGCACCGAGACCTGGCCATCACCATTGACAACACCGTGGTGACGCCAACTCGGACTGTGAGGAATCTGGGTGTGATCCTGGATGACCAACTGTCGTTTGCTGAAAACGTTGCATCGGTTGTTCGCTCCTGCAGATTTCTCCTCTATAACATCAGGAGGATTCACCCATTCCTCACCGACGAGATGGCACAGGTGCTCATCCAGGCTCTGGTCATCTCCCGGCTGGACTACGGCAACTCCCTCCTGGCCGGCGCCCCGGCGTCGGCCATCAGACCTCTGGAGCTTGTTCAGAAAGCTGCAGCTCGTCTGGTGTGTTCAACCGCCCTAAGTTCTCCCACACAACTCCCCTTCTCATGTCCCTACACTGGCTCCCAGTAGCTGCTCGCATCCAGTTTAAGACTCTGGTGCTAGCCTACAGGGCAGTAAAAGGAACAACTCCTTCCTATCTCCAGGCCATGGTCAAGCCCTACACCCCCGCCCGACCACTTCGTTCTGCTGCCATGGGACGCCTGGTTGCCCCATCGCTCAGAGGCCCTTGCTGCCGATCGACCCGGTCACGGCTCTTTTCTGTCCTGGCCCCACAGTGGTGGAATGAACTCCCCACTGATGTCAGGACAGCAGAGTCGCTGCCCATCTTTCGGCGCAGGTTGAAAACTCACCTCTTTAAGAACTACTACCCTGTTACTTGCTCTTAGCACTTATTGTATTCACTCATTTAAAAAAAAAACTCTTTCCTGCACTTTTACTTTAGCACTGGTTTTGCTCTTAGATGCTTGTTTAGATGCACTTATGACCTCTGATGACTAGTAGGTCTCCTGATTTCCTATGTTAAATGCACTTATTGTAAGTCGCTTTGGATAAAAGCGTTGGCTAAATGACTGTAATGTAATGTAATGCTAACAGCCTCCATTGATCAAGTAGGAAATGCTGGCTGCTCGCCACTATAGCTGTGTATATTATTTTACATACAGAAACACAATAGGGCAGTTACCTGTTTGTTTATATAGATTAATTTCATTCATCCATATGGTGAATTTACATACAAAGAAAAATAAACACTCAGCTGGACTGCTATCATCGGGTTTGAAACGTTACGTACAAGAGAAGAAACATTGCTTTGAGAATCGGGATGTTCACATCCTGGGCTAAGAGGATGTTTGGTTTGAGTGTGATAGAGGCCACACACTTTATTTATTTTTTTAATTTCTGTATTCAATATTAGAAATACAAAATACATATAACAGTAAAAGGAATAACAAACAAACAAATATACAGCTCCAGGGGTTACAAAAAAATTTGACACAATGACAAAAATGAAGGGGTGCAGTATTAATAAATAAATTAATATCTTAAATTTGGAGCATAAATTTAAGGTTTTCACAGCTTTTCTATTGCATGAAGTAGATAATGTTCTAATGTAGGACTCTGCTTCCTTTTTAAAGGTACAAAAAGATGGTTTAATTTTCAACACCTTACATTTATGGATATAAAACTTGGCCAGCAATATGATGAGGTTGCACAGAAAATATTCATTTTCTAATTCTCTTCTATAATTTTTAAAACCAAACAAGACATCCTTCAAGCAAAGTACAAAAGTATCACAGATGTAGTCCAATATGAAACAACAGATGTCTTGCCACAGACTCTGAGTGTGTTCACAAGTCCAAAACAAACGGAAGACAGCCTCTGGGTGCTTGTTACAAAAAGTGCAATTTACATCAATATCCTTCTTGAATCTTACCAAAAATGACTTGACAGGATAACAGCGATGAATGATCTTAAAAGAAATGTCTTTAACTTTGTTAACCAGTAGATATCTAGTAGGAAAAGACCATATTTTTCCCAACATAAGTCCTTAATCAGTTTATTCCAGGTTGCAATTACATATGGGACAGAGAGACATTCGGTTTGGAATAAGGTGCAGATTTTTTTGTTATTTTTACAGGAAACTGGTAGAAAACACAATTTTCCTATATGTACATCAACTGGATCGAGCAAAGGTGTCGCAGCAAAAGGTGGAAAGGCATAACCTTATAGAGCATTACAACACCAGATGGAATGGCATCAAAAACAATAGAGAATTGTTTAGGGCTTACAGGGACCTTGAAATGACAGAGAAATTCTTGGTAACCGAAAAGCTTTCCCTCCTTATTGAAAGGTTGACTGACCAGTACAATATCGTTCCTGAACCAATTTTAAAAAAAATAAAGATTTCGTTATGTAACACCCTGTTGTTCCATATGGAATATCTTTGGAGAAAAATTGTGCTTGTAAATAAAGACCAGGCCAAAAGCATTTGCTTATGGAAATTTGAAAGAGAAACAGGAATCCGATCAATATTATAATTAAAAAGTAAAACAAACTTCAGACTATCCAAATCAGAAAACATATGATGAGAAATAAAATTTCAAACAGAGTTAGGGTCTTTTAATGTTGTCTAATCCTATTAACCTTGAATGTGTTGTTTAGTGTACTAAAATCAAGAACATGTAGGCCACTGTTATTATAGTTATTCATTGAGACAGACTTTTTAATATGACGAGTTTTGTACTTCCAAGTAAAGTTGTAAAGCAACTGGTCAATTTCTTTACATTGGCTTTTGGTCAACATCTAAGGAAACAGCAGCATAGGTAAGACTGGATATACCTTCTGCTTTAGAGAATAACGTTCTACCCTTTAAGGATAGGTCTCTTTGAAGCCACTGATTAAATTTGTTTCTGGTTCTCTCTAAAATCGGGATAAAGTTTAAGTCACATCTATCTTTCTGATTTTTTGTTATGACTATTCCCAGGTAGGTGACTCCCTCCTCAATTGGAATATTACAGATGAAGGGCAACTCACAGTTCTTGATTGCCATTAATTCACACTTATTCACATTTAAATGAAGACCGGAAGCATTAGAAAACACCCGGATTATGTCGAGTGAGAGGAATTTGAGAGGAGTCCTTTAAGAAAAGGGTAGTATCGTCAGCCAGTTGGCTGATAATGACTTCCCTATTTATAATTGACATACCTTTCCAGCCACTAGCTTTGATATGATTAGCTAATAATTGGGTGAATAGTAAAAATAAATAAGGACTGATAGGGCAGCCCTGACGATTGCCACGTTATAACTCAAATCTGGGAGATGTGCCATTTTTCAATTTAATTGAACTATTTACATTAGTGTATAATGTTTTAGTTGTTCTGGAAAAAAAAGCTGGAGTTGGAGCAGAAGTTTGCAATTATACCATGTTCTTTATTCTAAGTTAATGAATGGTATTATTTTTGGACTGGGATTTTTCTAACCTAAAGAAATATGCTGAGTTCTGTTCACCTTCCATCCATCGCCTCCTGGACCTTACAAAAGCCCCTTCAGCTTTAGATGATAGAGCTTATCTAAGTTTGTTTTGATATTCAAGTAGTGTTTCTTTTTCTTCGGAGGACAACTTATCAGGACAGTATCTCTATAACATCCGGGAGTCGTTCAGCATCCAATGGCAGCTGCACCTGGCAAATACAAATCACTTCTTTACCTATATCTTTGTCTTCGGCCCGCTCGGAAACGCCGTGTAGTTTCAGGTCCAGCAACTCGAATATCTTTCTGTCTCGGTAATGCGCAATTCCAGCATGTTAACATGCTTCTTTTCTTCCTCAAGAGAGTGATTGAGTTGGGAAACTTCCCCCTTCACCTCACTCATTTGCCTGCAGACAACTTCCATTTCTCCCCTCAGACTCATGATTTCCACAACATTATTCTGGACCAAAGTCTCATCTCATCTGATCTGACAGAGCAGCGACAATATCAGTGTTGGCCATTTCAGGTTGACCTTTCCTGACAGGTTTCTTTGGGGTGACGGGCAGAGAAGGAAGGTCTTCATTTATCACAGAAAATCTTGGAATGTCATCATGGACGGAATAGTCATGGCAGTTATCAATTAGTGCATTAGAAGCACCGGCGACAAACACCACCTCAATTTTCTTGGCCACATTTTTTCTCTTCCCACTGGAGGTCGACATAACTTGTTAAAGTTTCCTTAAAAGTTCAGAAAAATAACAAATTAACAGAGACGATTCAATGTTTCTGAAAAAAATATATTGTGGGCCGTACAAAAGTCGCTTTCACATGTCAATGTCGAATTGGATGGCTGCACTGAAACTCAAGGTAGTTCACAGCGCCATCTTGGATCTGTCAGGCCACACACTTTATGTCAGGCTGAAACGGGTTGTGTGATGCCATCTTTCCATTATCTATGATGTGGTCATTACATCACTGTCCCGGCGCTTTTCTAATTGATTCCATTCACGAACATAAAGCCCCACAAGCGTGCCCCCTATTTGGGCGACGAGCAATAAGGTGGCAACAATAAAAAGTGGGGTCTCCGTCTGACATCAGAGCTGAGGAAGCCGATGGAATGAGCGGCGAAACGTCTTATAACATCTTAAACTGGCATTTAATCTCTCTTTTTATGTGAACGTTTACCACCTGCATGACTGGTGGGGTGGGAACTTGTTAAAGCCTTGTGGGGCAACTGGAGAGCTCAAACCACAACTTTAAGCTTTGCCCTTTTAACATTGCCTTTAACTATGTAGATACCCCTGTGGGCATCTGCCTTTTGTGTCTGCCTTTTATAGTTTCTAGTAGTCTGTTTTTTTTTTCTTACCGTCTGCCTCTGGTATATTTGTTTTCTTCTGTATCTTTCCTTATCTTTCTACGCTTTACTGCAAGCCCCCTCTTTTTCCTGTCTGTCTAACCACACAAACTCCTCCAACCTCGCCAATCTCATTCACAAATTCTGTTTCCCACTCCCCTGCAGTCCTCCTACAACGCCCCCCCCCCCATTTTTTTTCTTTTTGTCTTTCCCACCGAGTCTCTCTCTCTCTCTGCTGGACCCACACTTTTCTTTCTTTTTCTCCGTTTCTTTCTTCCTTTCCCCCCATTTTTCAGTCTTTCCAGCTTTTGGCTTTAATTTCTCATCGGAAAAACTAAGATACATTTCAGACACGCCCCCCTGCTGCAGACGACGGGGGAGCGGGAGCCGGTGTGATATCAACACACACAAAAAAACACGTCTCAATACGCCATAACAAAGCCAGTAAGGGAGGGGATATCACAGAGCTTCCTGAAAATGGGAGTTGTGAGTTTGACGCATCACTTCTCTGCCTGTGCTCGACACACAACCATATCTCTCTCTTATTCGTATTAAGGACCGGGTATCATTTTTTCCAAACTAATCCTCCTCCTCCTCCTCTGTCCCTGATTGTCTGTGTGAAAGCATCACATTCAAAAAGTAACAACGACTTCAGTGAAAGCCGTCGCGTTGGAAGATAGTTTCATTATGTAGTGTGTGTTTACACTGTTTACTACAATCAATCTCACACACACACACACACACACACACACACACACACACACACGTGTACATACAAACACACACCCCGCCCACCTCTTTTTTTCCTGTTTGTACTGTCAGGTTGTACTTGGAAATGTTTTCATTTTTGGCTTCCGCTCACTCTTTTTTGCATTTTCTTCTCCTCTTCCTACTCAGTCTCTCTTTCTCCGCCCCAACCCACCCACCACAGCTCTCCTCTCCTTTTTTCCCCATTTTCTCCCTGCCTTTTAAACAATGATTTCTCCTTTCCTTTGTTACTCTGATTTTTCTGTCTCCCCCCCATCTCACTTCTCTTTCTCTTTCTCACCATTCCTGGCAGCCATTTTTTCTTGTCCTTTAATTTCCTTGCAGATTCATCCTTTCTCTCTCTCTCTCTCTCTCTCTCTCTCTCTCTTTCTGTCTCTCTCTTTCTCTCTGTCTCTCCCTCTCTCTCTCCTTCTCTTTCTCTCTCTCCCTCCCTCCCTCTCTCTCTCTCTCGCTCTCTCTCCCCCTCTCTCTCTTTCTCTGTCTCTCTCTGTGTCTCTTTCTCTGTAGTAATTGGTTTAACTGGCATAAAGCTTCTCCTCTCCACAGCTTTTCACTTTACTTTGAATAAGTTAGTCGATGGTTTTAGGCAGAATGCTGGCAGATTTTGTGGCAGTAGATCAATTAGGCATGTCAGATGGCAGAGCAGGGCTTCTCTCTCTCTGTGAAATGCCAACCACTCTGATCTCCCTGTGATCATCATCACAGTCATGCAAATGCACACCACACACGCACACACGCACACACACACACACACACACACACACATGCACAAACGCCTACACAGCCTACACAGACACACAATTACCCACTGACTAACTAGCATCCCCATGGATTTCCCCAGTCCCTGATGTTTCCCTGTATCTAAATGTCAACCCCGGCAGATTGGCACAAAGCCCTCTCTATTGAGGCGTTCACATATTGCACATACTGTACACATGTTGACACATGCATAGAAACATGCATGTACACACACACAAACATACACACACTACTCTCTGAACTGCAATTAAAATGGTACTACAGGTCTGCTAATGGCTCCAGTGAGAGTCTGGCTGTTGCAGATTACTGCCCAAGGCAAAGGCCTCTCTGATGTGGAGAGCATGATGCCCTAGACATAAACCTGACCAAAGGAGGCTGCAGCAGTCTCAAGTCTGAAGAAATGGCACCCGTCATGCCTTCCTGCCGTGTCCATGAATTTGACTGAGCAGGTGAAACTCATGATTGCTTACTAATTTCCACATCAGCTGCGACCTTGCTAAACTCAAATCAAAGTAATGCAATACATTAAGTCATGTCTGGTGTTTGGAATGAGTCAGGCTTGACAGCCCCGGATCCCCTCAGTAGTGTTTTCTATCACAAAATCATATACAGTGCTGCTTGAAAGTATGCGAACCCCTTGAGCAGTTTAGATGTTTCTGTTGTTTTACCATGATTTTCTTATTTTATCATCACCAGTTTTTATATATGAAATGTCAGATATATGTTTATCAGTTGCATATACTTGTTTAGTGGGACTTGTTTTAGTAGCCCAAAAACTACATGAAACATGGAATTAGGGTATGTGCAAAAGTAAGTGAACCCCCAGCTGCATTGGTTAAGTCAAGCAGGTAACAGACTTAGGTGAAACACATTTGGGTGCTTAATTAATCATTTAAGCAGACCAATGAAATGAGAGATCCTTGGGAAAGGGTTTGGCCTGCACGAATTAAAAGAGAGAGGAAACCAACCAAACCACTGTGGTCCCATACAAATCAACAATGCCGAGAGCAAAGGAGATATCCGAGGACATGAAGAAGAGGGTAGTGACAGCCCATCAGTCTGGGGAGGTCTATAAGACCATCTCCAAAAGATTCCAGCTCCATCCATCCACTGTAAGACATATAATTTACAAATGGACGGCCGTCAACATGACAGCAACTCTGCCTAGAAGTGGACGCCCATCAAAACTATCACCCAGAAGCACCAGAAAAATAATACATCAGATAAAGGCCAACCCACACATCACCTCTAGAGAGTTGCAGACCTCTCTGGTAGCATCTGGGACAAATGTGCATGCGTCTACAATCAGACGAAAATTGAATAGCCATGACATTCATGGGAGGGTAGCTAGAAGGAAGCCTCTGCTCTCAAAAAAGAACAAAGCTGCCCATTTCAACTTTGCCAGAGAGCACTTGGACAAACCAGAGGCCTTCTGGAAGTCCATTCTCTGGACAGATGAGTCCAAAATAGAATTATTTGGTCACAATCAAAACCAACATGTTTGGAGAAAAGCCAACACTTCATATGAAGAAAAGAACCTCCTCCCAACAGTGAAGCATGGTGGTGCAAATGTGAAGGTCTGGGGCTGCTTTTCTGCTTCTGGACCTGGACGACTCCATATTATCCAAGGAACCATGAATTCTCCGGCATATCAACAAATTCTTGACCAGAATCTCCTGCCATCAGTCAGGGAGTTGACGCTGGGACGAAAATTGATTGTGCAACAAGACAATGACCCAAAGCATTCCAGCAAAACTACAAAGGAATGGCTTCAGAGAAAGAGGATTCGTACTCTGGATTGGCCCAGTCAAAGTCCAGACCTTAATCCAATTGAAATGTTGTGGCAAGACCTGAAGAAGTTGGCACATACCAGATGTCCCTCCAACCTCTCTCAACTGGCTGAGTTCTGCAAGGAGGAGTGGGCAAAAATCCCCATAAGCAGATGCGAGAGACTGGTTAGTGGTTACAGAAGACGTTTGGTTGAAGTAATGGCTGCAAAAGGAGGAGCCACAAGCTACTAATACAAGGGTTCACATACTTTTGCACATGTTAAATTTTCAGTTTTTGTGAAATAAACCACCTTTGTTGAATTAAATAATGAAAATATATCGCTTTTTGTGTGTGTGTCCATTATTTGGAAGGTGTGCTTTACAAATTGGGATTTGGATGTATGTGTAATAAGCTTATTTTAGTGTTTTTTACAAAAACAGTGACCCTGTCTGGAGGGTTCACAAACTTTCAAGCAGCACTGTATGTTTACATGACCACACTGAAGGATTAAAAGAATGCTTGTAAAACTCAGTCCGTTTTTTTGTTGTTTTTTTTGCCTCCCTCATCAAGTCTGCCCTCATCTCTCTCACACTCAGCATCTTTCAGTGATTCTCTGACTCACTTCTGTCATGGTCTTTGTTTCTTTAACATATACTGTTTCTTATGCAGTCTGTCTGTTTCTCTCTCTCTCTCTCTCTCACACACACACACACTGAATCCCTTTCTTAGGAACGTAGTACCTACACAAACACCTGACAGCAGGGCTCCTGAGGGATGTTTCTCTTGGCCTCAGGCTCTTCTTCACCCTTGGCCAATGAGCTCATTACAGGCACACACACTCGCACACACTTAACTCAAACACACATGCATCATGTGAAACACACACGTACACGTTCATGTATAATATACACGTGCGGTCAAGCGCGCACGCACACACACACACACACACACACCAGAAACGTTAAGAACGCAAGTACACAGAGTGATATGCTCAAAGATATACTAAGACACCAACATTCAAACACAAACAAGTTATTGCGCACACACACACATTCTCTCTCTCGCTCTCTCTCTGGGTCTCTCTCTCACTCTCGCTCACTCGCTTGCTCTCTGTCTCTCTCCTCTGACAGCCCCCATGTGTTTAGCCGTCTACAGAGGCCTGGTGTGAAGTCAGGCTGGCACAGACTTAAACGACTATGGGATCTCTCCTAACGTCAGTTAGAAAGCCCCACCGGTCAGCAAAACCTGCTCACACATGTCAGCTGTCTTGTTAGTCAGCCACCTGTGTATGTGTGTGTGTGTGTGTGTAGAGCAAAGCTTTCTCTTTAACATGTAAACGTTGTGTGTAAGTGTGTGCGTTTGGCTGTCTGTCTGCCTGTTTGTATTTGTGTGTATGCCTGAATGTTTGTGATGTCATGTTTTTTGCGTGAATATGTGTTTCCACATGTGCAATAGGGTAGTTACCTCCTTCCTTTGCATCGTTCAGAGACCGAGACATCTCTTAAAGAAAACATTGGCTCTTTCAGTTGGTTTTATGCAGGCATGTGTGTGGGCATGCTTACAATACTTTTGAGTACATGAGTGTGTGAAGGTACAGCTATGGTCACTGTGAATGTGTCTGCCTTGATCTTTAGTCCATGTTTGATTCAAATTTGCGTACTGCATTTGTTGTCATTGCATATGCAGTCAGAAAACCGTCATCATCGGCAGTCACTCGACGTCGAGTATGACCGTCCTCTCGTTCCTCGGGTGGGCGTACAGGCCGATCCTGGAGCCGCATAATGGGAGGATGCCTGTACGTGACAGCTTTTTACGTGGAGTGGCTGATGCACCTGCAGCCACCACACGGTCCTTGACGGGGTGGCCAGAGTCCAATGGCATGGGGAACCAAGACGACTGGGGACCACCCTCTGTTGCAGCCTTCATCCGCCTTCACTGCCATTGTGACCTGGAGACAGCTTCCAGCAGTTCCACCGTTGAGGTCTTTGTTGGGTCGCACTTTGTCTGGAACCTCCCCCTTGACCTGTCCGCCTTGGGTGACCCTACCAGGAGCCAAGCTGCAGACGGCATAGCTCTTGGGAAGATTGGTACATGCAAGCTTCTCCACCATGGCAAGGTGGCAATCAGAAAACATTCACAAGCCCTCAAGTGTATAAAGTAATGAAAACACCTAGAATCAGGATGCAATTTGCCAGAGAGGATCCCCTCGACCCCAGAATCTCTTCATCCCAACCTCTGGTTATCTATTTCCATCCCCTGGTATTGCTCTCATGGTGAGGTTTGCTTAGGCTGGACAGGCTGTGACACTTACATGATAGCCTATAGAGCAAACAGCAATAAAAGCAGAAAGGGATTTTCACTGTCAGTACTTGCAAGGTTCATACACTGTCACAGTGATGGCCTGATGACAGTAGAGATGACCATCTGGGCAACTTGGGGATCCTGTATCCAATATGTTTGCATAAAGAAAGGACAATATAGCAGCCCAGATTGGGCATCACATTGCTGAAAATGAAAATTTTTGCCATACTTGATGAAATGAAACAAGTTTTTTCAGAATTCAGTGATCAGTTCAGTTCATATTTCTCTTAATTGCATTATTTTTTTCTTCAAAGTTGCAAAAGGCTTCCAAGCCTACAGGTCTACTGTGTTATATGAAAGTAAACCGTTGATGATGAAAAGCATGCATGGTCAGGAAAACCTTCACAACTTCAATAAAAGAGGTTGAAAGAGGTTTTCTAGCTGACTGGAGAGGGTAAAAAGATTTATGATTATTAAGTATAATCGATCTGGATATAACACTATGTACGATGAAGGAATATCTCCTGTGCTTAAAGGGACATAATGTAGAATTAAAGGGTTGGCTTTTCTAGTATTAAAATAGAAGTTGTGGTTTTGTTTTGTTTTTTTGACCACACACTCTGTGACCCATTCAGAATGAGTCCACGGCCCTCTTATGGGTCGTGTCCCACCAATCTAGAAACAGCCCAGATAGCAAAGAATCTTTGGCCCAAATATGGCCCACATCTGCAGTTATCTTATGGCCCACATTTGGCCTTGAATGACAGCATTGACTCAGGGTGAGTGTGGCTGCCTCAACTCAGCCATGGCTCATGACATTTGGGCCTCTTCTGGCCCACACAGCATGTGACTTAACTAAAATCAAGTCTGGCTCATTAAATTTGGGCCACATCTGGCCCACATAGTATGTGCTGTAATCCAAGTCAAACCTGGTTCATTACATTTGGGCCATGTCTGGCCCACACACTTGCCATAACCCAAGTCAGGCCCAGCATATGCCATTTGGACCATGCCTGGCCCACACAACAGTTGCCAGTGCCGTAAGTACTAAAAGTGCCCCAGATTGGGCCCAAATGTGTCTGCTATCTGGGAGTGGTCTAAGAAAATAGGTTCAACATGAAACTGCTCACAGCAAGGTCGTTGGATTATCTTGAGTAATTGTGTCATGATTTCTGGAAAGAGACGTTGCTGTTGAATTTTTAAAAAAAACCTTTTTTTTCTTTTTCTTTTTTTTGGCGCTTTGAGCAACACAACCGGAGTGCAATCCAGTTCCATTGTATTCAAGAGAAGGCAAACATCTCTACAGATGAATTCTCCTAAACTCGATGACTTAACACCAAAATGATCTAGATGGATAAATAGCACTACAGGTCAAGTCAAGTCAGTTTTATTTGTATAGCTCAGTATCACAAATTGGATAAGGAACAATGCCCTAAAAAAAAAAAAACCTTTAAGAGAGAGAAAAAATAGGAAGAAACCTCAGAGAGCAACAAAGGAGGGATCTCTCTCCCAAGACGGACAACGTGCAATGGATGTTGTGTATACATAATTTACAGAATACAACACTGAAAGAGGATAACAGAATTATAATGGAATCATAAAATACCTGAAGACTATGGTGAGGAGGATGCCAAGCAGTGTCCAGATGCCACCAGAACAGCCCAGGACCTGAGCCACACGACCACCATCACCATGTAAAAAAAAAAAAAGTCACGTATCTTAGTGAGAGGATAGAACATTAAAACAGGATAACACAATTAGATGGATTTATAAGATATATAAAGAATGTGATGAGGGGTGGCGACCACCATCACCATGGATACCTGGGAGGGAGACAGATTGCACGTGCACTAAAGCACACCATTCACATATACAGGAGACGAGAAAGGAGAGGACATCATTCAGAGAGAGAAAAGACGTGGGAGAAGAGAGCAGTTGCAATAGTCAATCTATATGCTATAATTCCATTGGCAGAACAGTGGTTGGTAAATTCATTGAGACAGAAACTGACCCACCACACAGTACATGTTGTTAAGCACTCAACTTAAAGGCAACTAATTGTAGGTTCAGGCAAAAAGATGAGTTTTAAGTTTGGATTTAAAGGATTCAACAGACTGATTGTCTGATGGCAGCAGGCAGGTTATTCCACAAGAACAGGGCCTGATAGGAAAAGGCCCTGCCACCAGCTGACTACTTTTTAACTTATTTTTTACAGGTAAGAGGAAGAACATGTATTTTTGATTTTAAGGCGAACTGTCCCTTTAAACACTAGATAATAGTGATAGTGCATAGCAATGCCAACCACAACCAGTTACAATTATTGTTGTGCTGGAGAGGGTCCTGTTCAGAATTGCAGAGCTCCATCTCGATTAAAACAATTACCGAATGCATGTCTGGTTAAATTCATCAGTATTCAGGTACATTAGGGATGCACAGATAATAGCAGTTACCTTTGTTGGTTTTTCAAAATTCACTGGTCACCCCTACAATCTTTCCAGCAAACTATAATTTTTGGAATCGAGAGGAATCTCTTAAGGGTGGCTGGTTGCCTTTCAAAATTGCTGGTAGCAACACATACCGGCCCTGGACAAAGTCGATCAGAGCTTGGCTGGTGACTGGTTTTAATTTCTCACCCCTCATGCAGACAAGATCAATGCTTTTAGCCTAAATCCTTCACTCACAGATGGCAGAAAATTGATATTGGCTCGGGTCATTTAAGTAGCTCATAGACACATAAGGCCCATCTGGACACTTGTGGGGCACAGCTAACTGGATAGCGCTGACACCAGACTGTCTCGATATCATATTAGCAATTGCACAGTTGTCAGTGCTTAACACGCTGCAGTCTCTTGATAGCACAGACGGCCCAGTGTGCCTGAGCTGACCAAGCTAAAATCATGACAACCTGGGAAACAAATGCAAAACAAGTTCCTGCCACCCCCACCCCTCACCCCCTTAGTTAGACCAACCGTGTATCTTGAACAAAACCCAATGTGATGAAAATTTGGATCACGCATCGCTCCTCATTATTGCACGGTCACTTTCCTGTTCAGTCTGGGTCAGCGGTGTGTTGGAGATTATCGTCAGTCTTATGAAGTCTGGTGAATTTCTTTTGATGTCCCACTCTTGTGAACTGATGACTGACAGTTCAGATAAATCTGTTTCCACCCCCCCCCCCTTCCAACTTGTCTTGAGTTGAAGAGGGGAGTAGGAGGGCACATCACCTGCACATCACACACCACCATGCAGCCATTGGATCGTTCCCCTTGAACCACAACCACTTGCCAAACCTGTGGGCACTTCACCAACATGCTTCACTTGACACGGTGCTTCTTAAGCTTTATTTTTTGGCTACATTTTTGACGGTCAAAAGCCAGACACTCATCATGCTAAGGAACACACATTGATGACACATTGATGACTTCAGAAGTTTGAATCCTCGTCAAAACGTTTGTTAGATTTCATCTCCTGTTATATCCACTGTATAACATGCAGTATGAATGAAATACAGTGAAATAAGGTAGTGTCCTTTATTTCTAGGTCTCTTAATTCTCATGACACAATCACTCTCAGCTTTCTTGCTTTTCTTTTCTTTCTTTTTCAGTGGATGATGCAGTCAACATGTGACTGCACTACATCCTGCAACACCTTGACCGCCCAGCGACATACATACTTGCCTACACTATTCTCCTTATTATTCCCTTTCCATTTATTTCTTTTGTTTTTCTTTTTTGTTGCTTTTTTTCCGTGAGTGATATATGTAAGTACTAAAAGCTACTTTAAACCGGAGTCACATTCCTCGTATGCATAAGCACACTTGGCCAATGAAGTTGATTCGGATTCTATAGAGCAGTTTAATCAGATTTAGGGACTAAGCAGACACCTTGAACAGATGGCTAGTGTATCAAAGGAGCCCACACAATCATTTACACTCCTATTCACACTTACTGTATGGACAACTACATGTACAGCCTCCAAAAGATGCTTCCCTTGAGCATCTTTCCAATTACAGGAGCAGGAGTAAAAATCATAAAAATGTGAGCTGAACTTGCAGACATTTAGACCTTGTGTATTATACAGCACTTGGTCAGAGTTGGCTGTTATTACATGTTAATGTAATACATTACATTAAAGTTAATGCATCAATTGATTTGACTTGACTACACACAGATGAGCAGAGATGGAATCAAAGACCCTCTTGCTGTGAGGCAACAGTGTTATAATAGCATATTAAATTAGTTCTTCAGAGTTTCATATTTGCCCTGCACTTCGCAATGTTTTGCGCTCACTTAGTGAAGTCATTAAGTGTTCTCATTAAGTGCTTTATATCCAAATCTATTACCTCATTTTGAGTTTGCCCACTCGGCACTTTTTGCATGCCTATCCATCCTAGAAGATGGATTTCTCTGTTTGTCCTGGAGCCTCTCCCATTTTTTCTTGTTAATTGTCCTATGGCGTTCAAAGAAGGTTGAATCAGTTCATCTGGACACAACGTTTATAGACGGATAAGTTTCATCACTCATAAGTGACCTCTTCAGTCTCAACTGACTGCAGGTATCCCCACCCTTACAAGCAATATAGTGGCATAACGACCGAAAACAATGATTGGTTTCATATGCACATTGCTGTGACTATTAACTAGAGCTTCAGTGGCCATGTGTACTATTCACAGAGGATTGGGGAATAGTTGTAATCACAGCATTATATAAGATGGCGACAGATGTGCTTTTAGTCCCCCCCCCCCTTTCCTTGCTTCAGGTATGGTCATTCCCTCTTTATATAGATGACCTGTTTGTTAAGGGTGGTCCTATTGCTAAGGGTAGGGTCGTTTAGACAGATTAAAGTTGTTGATAAAACCAAATTATAAACGACAGCACTGCGACTGAAGCCAGGTGTGAAGCTGCAAAAGTCTGCTTACATTTATTGAGAGATATGTTTCATCACTCATGTGACCTCATCATTCTAAACTGACTGCAGGTATCCCCACCCCTTATAAATAATACAGTGGCGTAATGACCGAAACCAATGACCAGTTTCATTTGCAAATATGGGCATGACCATTAACTAGAGTTACAATGGCTATGTGTATTATTCACAGAGGATTGGGGAATAGTTGCAGTCACAGCATTGTAAGATGGTGACAGACGTACTCTTGGATGGTTGTTCCCTCTTCACATAGATGGCCTCTGACTCCTCGTTCAAACCATCATTCCTCCCTATCAAGGGTGTGCATATAGGTCTTGTCCTAATGAGTTTTCCCTCATCAAAATCAAGGATCAAGGACTGGGGGTTGTCATTCACTGTATCTACCTATTTTTGCTGTGGGCTTGTAAAGCGCTTTGAAAACTATAACTGTGATTAAAGTCTATATAAATAAACTCAGCTGCTGGCCACAAGGCCACTCTAATGACATGACATTACATGCCAACTCTTTGCCATTTAACAACTGGTTTGCCTGCAGTAAACAAGTGGATGCAGACCATATTTCTTAAAGGTGAAAAAACGAATTTCACTAGTTCATCCACAAACCAAAAGATAGCTAGTTCTTGCCAAACTTGGCGCCCAACAGGTTAAATCAGAGGCTATGAGCCTGGGTATTACCGTAGACCAGGGGTTGGCAACCTATGACGAGGACATTAACACAGGCATGCGGAGCAATTCAATAAAAAAAAAAATTCAATATATTTTTTTTTATATATAAAAAACATGGCTTAATGGAATCAGAATCATGTTTATTGGCCATGTAGGTTTGCACTGCATGGAATTTGACTGGTGTTGTGGCCCTCTTAGTGTATTTAACATAGAATAACAACACTTCAACATAACAATCTTCAGATATATACACAAGAATTGACTATATACAGGTGAAGTAAGAGGTGATAAAGTGCAATGGTACAGAGAATATATCAGAGATGCTGAAATAGGTGTTAGCAGGTTACTTACATACATACATAGTCATACATACATACATAGATGGCCATAGATGTGACGAGGGAACGACCATCCCTGAACCGAGGGGGCTAAGAGTACATCTGTCATCATCTTACAATGCTGTGATTGTAACTGTTCCCCAACCCTCTGTGAATAGTACACATGGTCATTAATTTTTTTTTTAAATCCAACCTTGGCTTCTCTAATTCATGGTGTGTTCATTCTTAAAATACAAAACTACTTTGATCGGCCTGCTCTCTGTTTAGCTTTTTTTGCATCTGTTTTCCTGTCATTTATCCAGGCTCACGTGTGTTTATTGTTGATTTGCTGTACAGCAGCCAATAAGATGCAAGAAGTGGCAATGTCTTTAATTAATGTAATCTATGTCTTTCAAAACATAGGAACAAGTAACCTACTGAGCAGGTAGATCAAGTAATGCAGAAAGCCGGTGTATTTTTATCACTGGTCATCCAACGGGGTATTAAGATGTTATTACCTGTTGGGACTGTTAATTGGTTCCATAAAGAAAGGTGAAATATTCATAGTTGGTGGTCATGCCTATTTGTATATGAAACCAATCATTGGTTTCGGTCGTTATGCCACTGTATTGTTTATAAGGGTGGGGATACCTGCAGTCAGTTGAGACTGAAGAGGTCACTTAGATGAGTGATGAAACGTCTCTGTCAATAAACATTGTATCCAGATTCACCTTTCTGTGATTTCCTTACCTGGATTATTGAGCATGCATCAAGACAGTCTTTGCACTTGTTTGAATTGTATTCTCTTGTTTCTTCACGTTATTGTAAAGCACTTTGAACCCAGCCACTGAGGATGCACAAGCCAGTGCATCCTTAGTGCCGGTCCCAAGCCCGGACAAATGGGGAGGGTTGCGTCAGGAAGGGCATCCGGCGTAAAATCTTTGCCAAATCAAATATGCGGATCTCGGATGATCCGCTGTGGCGACCCCTAACGGGAGCAGCCGAAAGTAGTAGTAGATTGTAAAGCACTTTGAGCTACACCTCCTGTATGAAAGTTGCTATATAAAGAAAGCCCCCCCTCCCTTTTTTCTCCCCAGTTGTCTCCCGGCCAATTACCCCACTCTTCCGAACCATCCCGGTTGCTGTTCCACCCCCTCTGCCGATCCAGGCAGGGCTGCAGACTACCACATGCCTCCTCCGATACATGTGGAGACGCCAGCCGCTTCTTTTCACCTGACAGTGAGGCGTCCTGCCCCCTCAACAGGTGCCCTGACCGACCAGAGGTGGCGCTAGTGCAGCAACCAGGACCCATACCTACATCCGGCTTCCCACCTGCAGACACGGTCAATTGTGTCTGAAGGGATGCCTGACCAAGCCGGAGGTAACACGGGGATTCAATCCGGTGAGCCCCGTGTTGGTAGGAAACAGAATAGACTGCTAAATAAAGTTTTATCATTATTATCATTATTATTAACTCCATGTTTACCAACAGTCTAGCACACCTCCCACGTTTATGTGAATACTAATGACATCCGTAAAGAACGATGGCTACTGTGAGCATGCATAAAGACAATGGCTACTATGGTTCCCCAACTTGAACATTATGGTTGTATTCATAGAACATTTTACATGACTCAAGGAAATAACTTATTGAAGAGAAATTAAGATGAGACAACTGAGACGAGTGTGACATTACATGTGCCAGTGTGATTGCTTGGAACAAAATAAAAGAGAAATGCAAAGTCAGTGTTTAACAATTAAAGAGGAACCATGTCCTGTTGTGGGTGTGATACAACTAACACATCTCATTACAAGCGTCTAAATGAAGCACGCCGACACGCACATGTGCTTGATCACACTCCTTGCATCGACTCAAGTTCTCTGCCTTTAACAAGCTTCTGACGCACCATGCACCCAGCCGCCCCCCTCTGCTCCTTCACATCCCACACACATTATAGTTGAAAGGTAGGAGCGTTCGCCATTATGTAGACCCCCCTCCCCCGCTCATGCAAACCCCACCATTCCTTACTGTCTCTCCCTCCTCCCTCCGCGGCGTGAGAATTTCACTATCGCTGCAACAGCTGTGAGTGGAAAGCAGGGAGAGACGGTCGCAGGGTTTCCTTATTAGCTGTTATCAGCAGCTTGAGCAAAGACAAAGCACAGGCTCATCGTGACAACAGATATTCAGAGATAGAGAGGCAGTTAGAGAGAGAGGAAGGAGAGAGCGAGCGAAAGGGAAATGAACAAAGAGATATGGGATGAGCAGGAGAAATAGGCAGAGAGAGAGAGAGAGAGTTGAGTAACTCATCCAGAGATCCTGTTAGACTTTTGAGCTCATACGTAGATACTCCCATATACACTATGAACCAAGCTTGTATGCAAACATGAACACACACACAGTACCAAGTCTGTATGTTGACATACTATAGATTAGATTAGATTAGGTTAGATTAGATTATTTTATTAGCCACACGACCAAGGCCTGTGGAATTTGTTTTTGGTACACAAGCTCTGCAGCACAATACATACATGGACAACAACAGACACCCCACATATTATCACGAACAATACAGTAACAGAAATAAAGATATCACGCATAACAGTCAGGTGAATGGTGGTGTTTATGCCAATGTTGTGTGTGAGGAGGGGACTATAGGGAGGAATTCAGAGTCCTGGTGGCTAGGGGAAAAAAAACTGAAGCGTTTAGTCTTAGTGGACAATGACCTGTAGCGCCTTCCTGAGGGAAGGAGCTGGAAGAGGTGATGAGCAGGATGTGAGGGGTCGGAGATGATCTTCTTTGCTCGCTTTACAGTCCGGTTAGCATGTAGAGATTCAACTGAGGGGAGTGGGTGGCCTATGATTTTGGATGCCTTGTTGACAATCCACTGCAGATATTTCTGTGTTTGACTGTCTGTGCCGCTGTACCATACTGTAATAAAGATGTTATGATGGATTTGATAATGGCTGAGTAAAACAGAATGAGCAGTTGATGTTTGATCCAGTATTTTTTAAGCTGCCTAAGAAAGTAAGAAAGTAAAGTCGTTGTTGAGCTTTTGCAACGATGTGTTCTGTGTTAATTGTCCACTCTAGGTTATTGCTGATGTATGTTCCAAGGAATTTAAAAGAGTCGGTGATGGTGATGGGGTCTCTGGTCATTTGTATGGGTGTTTTGGGATTTGGCATGCACCGGAAGTCAATAATGAGTTCTTGGGTTTTGGCTGTATTAAGCAGAAGGTTGTTGTTTGCACACCAAGTGGCAGCTTGGTCTACTGCAATGCGGTACTGGGTTTCATCATTGTTGGAGATGAGGCCTAAAATGGTTTTGTCATCTGCGTATTTTAATATTTTCACAGAGCTATCCGTGGATGTAAAGTGAGAAGAACCAGGGGGAGAGAACACAGCCCTGAGGAGCACCTGTATTAAGGGTAAGAGGGTGTGAGGTTAGGTTATTAACCTTCACCCTCAGTGGTGTGTTCCACAGGAAGTGCCGAATCCAGTGGCATATGGCTGGGTCAATGTTCATATCCAAGAATATGGTAAAGAGTTTGAGTGGGTTGATGGAGTTGAGGGTGGAACTAAAGTCTATGAACAGGGTGCCTGCCTAGGTGTTTGGTGATTCCAGGTGTTGCAGGGCATGGTGAGGGGCTTTGCTAACTGCATCCTCAACAGACCGGTTGGCTTGATAGGCAAATTGATATGGGTCCATCATTGGGGAGGTGCAAGATTTCAAGTGTGACAGAATGATGCGCTCAAATGCTTTCATGGCCACAGATGTTAGGGCAACTGGTCTGAAGTCATTGAGGCAGGTGACCTTTGAGGACTTTGGGACAGGAATGATAGTGGAGAGTTTGAAGCACTGTGGGACTGTACATTGGCTGAGAGAGGTGTTAAATATGGTGGAAAATATTGGAGCCAATTGTGCTGCACAGTGGCTCAACAAAGCAGGACTGATGCCGTCTGGCCCTGCTGCTTTCTTAATGTTCAGCTTCTTGGATGTTGCGCTCACCTCATCCTCCTGGATGCAGAAAGGTGGCATTGGAGTAGGAGGAAGGAGGATGGCTGGTGGAACAGGTTTTTCAAACCTGGCATAAAACTTGTTTAATTTATGTCTGGGAGGTTGTGGTCATCTGGAAGGGAGCAGGGGCATTTATACTCACACAGCTAAATATCTGTGTGCATGTGTGCGCGCGCACACACACACACACACACACACACACACACACACACACACACGCATACACACACAGTACCAAGTCTGTACGTTGACATACTATACTCACACAGCTAAATATCTGCACGCATGCACACACACACACACCACACACACACACACACACACACACACACACACACACACACACACACACACACACACACACACACACACACACACACAGAGGGTACCAAGTCTGTATGTGGACATAATATACTCACAAACTTAAACATCTACGTTCAAACACACGGACACACACACACACACACACACACACACATAGATATGCACACACTCACACACACACAATACGACAGCGTATTGGAAAAACACTACATTAAAGCTGTTGTAAGCTGTCTGTGATGAAGCCGTTGCAGAAAGGGGCTCCCAAGAGACGTGAGTGCTGTGTCTCTGTCTAAAGAAAACTTTTTGCCCCTTGGGAGCTTGTACACATGCCACCGAAAACTAGACCACTTTGATTTTCTGTTCCATTCTGTCATTCTTCCTGTGCTAAGTGTTACCATTTGTTTTATTTATATACAACATTAAACATCCTATCTATAAGCTGAGCTAACATAAATCTTCAGTCCCCTGAAGCGTAGAACAAACACCGCAGTTTATGTGAGGGAGAAAAAAAAGTTAAACACGACTTCTGAAGCAAGTCTAAACTCTTTTTCATCACTTTGTTCTTGTCTGCCGCCAAAGTCGGAGCCTGGCATACATGCTAGCATTACTCCACCATCATCGTCTCTTCCTCCAACTCTGAGACAGTTTCTTTGAAAGGAAACATTTTTTTTGCAAGGAACAATTCGCAGCAAGGAGCTACAGATGGTTCTGTCAGCCAAGTTGTTTGGCACGTATATTTTGTGTAACATACTGATTTTGTCCTGGTGTGCACCAGCAGAAAATCCCTCACAGCTGCCCCCCGGAGTATTCATGCATGATAGATACAGTAGGACAGTAGTAGGACAGATGCAGAATAGAGGACCGGCTACCCGTGTACATTTATGACTCCATGGCCCATTGATTCCATGGGGACAGGTAGAAATGACAGGTTGAATACATCATGTTTAACCAGGCATGAGGGCAATGAACAAGGAGGAGGTCCCCTGGGGCTTGCTCCCTTTCAATCCTTTAGCTATTGAATTAGGGTTGGTGGAAAAAAGAAATGGCTGGTGTGTGGGGGCCTTTTTGTGCGTGTGTGTGTGTGTGTGTGTGCGTGCGTGCGTGCGTGGGTGGTTGATTTTTTTTTCTGTTCTTGTATGGACCTATTACGAGAGAAAATATTGTTATCCCCCAGCCCAAAGCAGTGCAACACAAAGACAAAAACATATACAAAAACTACAAGAGCACATATATCCAAACTAAACAACAACAAAAAATCACTGTCCAGGTGGACGAACACCAGCCAATGACTGTCGGAACTGCCGATCTGCATGGGCTAGCAGTTAGCTTAGCCTGCCCCGCTTTGGCATCCTTTCAGACTGCCCTTGGTGTTTCCTCTTCTGGCGCAGCTCCGGGCAGGGCCGCGGTCCTTGGGCCCACCGGACGTGCAGACCAGGCTCCCTCAGCCGATCCAGCGCCAGCTCTCCCAGACAGACATCCTCGACACAACTCTCCGCACTTCACACAATGACACTAAAACACAGTCAATGCTAGGCGAGGCCACCGCCAAACTGCCCTTGGTGTTATCGAAACTGCTGGTCTACATGAGCTAGCAGTTAGCTTAGCCTGCCCCACGTCTGCATTCTGTCAAGACTGCCCTCGGTGTTACCTCTTCGGGCACAGCTCCGGGCAGGGCCGTGGTCCTTGGACCCACAGGACGCAGCAGATCAAGCTCCCCCAGCTGATCCAGCGCCAGCTCTCCAAACCATCAAACGAAGACACAAACTTAGGCACAGACGTGGACAAAGACACTACATGGACGGTACTGGGTGAGGCCGCCGCAAACATAACTTCGCGCCCCATCTTCCCATACTGGTACTGGGCGAGGATGCTGCAAATGTGAATTTGTGCCGCCATCTTCCCACACTGGAAATGGAACTGGAGGCTCAATGTTAACACTGGAACAACCAAGGCGGTCATTATGGCCATTTTGGATTTTCAAAGTTTAATAAGTTGGTGAAGAAGAAAAAAGTTACGGACCTGCCGCTCCCTGAATTCTCCTAAATCTGCATATATTTGCATTAAAACGAGTTTTAGACCACCTGCACAAAAAAAGTTATGATAAGATCAACCTAAAATGACCATGAGCAGCTCGTAACTTGTGTGTGATCATGCACGTCATGTCACTATTTATGACGTGTTTTGGTCACATCATTTCCTTCACGAACTTCATTGCTCTGTCCTAGAAAAAAACCGAACTAGCATTCTGCAGTGCAGAGTAATAGTCTAAACATAATTTTTGTGATTATTAGCAACATGTCTGGGTACAGACGCCATTTCAGACGCACTACCGAGGTGCACTACCGAGGTGTTGCAGTATTTACAGGTGTTGGACAGTGGCCATTTTAAATTGTTTGAAAAATAGTATTAAAGTTGTTGAAATGTTAATTTTTGGTGTCAGTTTCTTAACAGACATACTAACATATGTAATGCATTAATATCTCAGCTGGGTATTTATCTTGACAGAATATAGAGTTTAAAACCCATGGTCGTTTTAGGTAGGAGTGAAATCCCGGTCGCTCTAATGTTAATGCATAAAGTTAGACAGAATGGAAGCAACAGGAACAGTAAAGGAGATTTTTTTGTTGTTTTTTTTTCCCTGTCACTCATTTATTTCTCTCTTTCTTCTCTCTCTTTTCATTCCCTTCATTCCCTTGTTTCTGTCTGGTCCCATGTCTTTCCATCTTTCACTCCGTCTTTGTCGCCTTTTTATGTGTCTATGCTTCCTCTTTCAACCTCTCCCTGACACCTCCATTAAAGCACACGCACACACAAAAACGCACACACAAACACATACACCTATATAATCCATACCACAGAGTCAGGCGAACCAAGAGTCAGAGTGATGAACGAGGGTTTGAATCAGGTTGGACGTTAAAGATTACTGCAGCATGTTCCGTTTCACATCGTTGCCAAACTAACACCCACTAACAACCCCCCCCCCACATCTTCATCAAGAAGCCTTCCCAGCCCTAATCCAGTTTCTATCAGTGAAACAGGTGGGTCTTAGTTAATGACGGGGCAACATGGACCAGAGATGACTATTAATAAATCAATGCCTGTAATTAATGTTGGCACACCATAATAGATGTTCATCAACAAAACACATCTAATGGCTTCATGAGGTAGGATGCATATGTCTTACAGAGACCTCATGCCAAGCCTAGCTTCTTTGCTCATGGTTAGTGGTTTATCATGTTCCACTTAATTTTACAGTTTTGCAAACGGGGAATGTTATGTGAAAGCTGCATTTTATCCATTATGGTGCCAAAACATTCTTGCACACTATCGCTAAAAACAAAATAACCCAAAATACGTTGTCAGAATCGGAATCATGTTTATTGGCCATGTAGGTTTGCACTACATGGAACTTGACTCCGGTTTTGTGGCTTTCTGTGTACTTAACATAGAATAACAACACTACAACACAACAACCTTCAGATATATACACAAGGATTGACTTATACAGGTGAAGTAAGAGGTGATAAGGTGCAATGGTGCAGATAATATATCAGAGATGCTGAAATAGATGTTAGCTGGTTACTTACATACATACCTGAGGTAGATGTACATGACAGAGCGTACCGATATACATACAATGTACAGTACAGTATATACATAATGGTTGGATTTATTTGACAGTGTTAAGTGTTTATTTGAATGACAGCCCGTGGAAATAAATTGTTTTTATATCTGGTTGTTTTGGGGTACAGTGCTCTGTAGTGCCTACCAGAGGAGAGGAGTTGGATTAGGCTGTGACCAGGGTGTGATGGGTCTGCAGTAATGTTGCCTCCCCGTTTCCTGACTCTGGAGGTGTGTAAGTCCTGAATGGAGGGCAGGTTGGCACCAATGATGTTCTCTGTAGACTTAACTGTCCATTATTGTCTGTCCCTGTCCTGTTTGGTGGCCGATCCAAACCAGACAGTGATAGATGTGCAGAAGACAGACTGGATTATGTCAGTATAGAACTGAATCAGCGGTCCCTGAGGTAGGTTGAACTTCTTGAGCTGGCTTAGAAAGTCCATCCTCTGCTGGGCCTTTTTAATAATTGTATCTATGTTGGATGCCCACCTTAGGTCCTGGGAGATTGTGTAACCCAGAAATCTGTAGGTTTTCACCGTAGACACCGTGCTTTTGAGTATGGTGAGGGGGGGCAGTGTTGGGGGACTCCTCCTGAAGTACACTGTCATCTCCACTGGACTTCAGGGGCTAGTCTGGACTTGTCTCATGCTAATTTACAGTGGTTTTGTTCTATCTTATTAGTAGTAGTAGTAGTAGATTTCAGCCTTATTCTCACCAGGAGAGTCAAGTAAGAACATTATAAGAATATATTATTAAAAGAACAAGTAGGATTTGTCAGTTGCGGTTTGTAAACAAAACATTCAAAGTTGTCCCCGCATCCCTGGCTCAATGACACCAGAAGGACATGCCCCCTGACTGCAGTTGCAAGAATGCATCCCAGTGTACAGGACAACTCTGCGTTGCTCTTTGTTCCCATCCTCTCCTTCAGTGCTCACCAGCAGATGAAAGCCAACCCCAGATTCACTCTCGTTTATAAACAAGCTTTGTCCACTTGGTGTTTCACCTGGTTATATTTGCATCTTTTCGGCACTGGGTCCACCATTGTCATAGCTTCCTCTTGGATTTGTGCTTATGATCTCGATCTGATACTTGGTCGCTACATTTTTATAGAGTCCCGCTGCCCGGATGTTAATGCCCAGAAACGTCCCGTACACAGTAAAATAAGAAGAATAAGAAAATACAGGCGGAGGACAAGGTCTCTGCAGATACAGAAACTGCCACACACGTCTAGTGGATCATAAGCAATGATTGAGAGGGATTATTTTTATATGAGTCTTTATTTATTTTTAGGAAAAGCCTACTCGTCCTACCTTTAAGTTGAAATTTATTATTTACAGCCATGGTACTTGGGTAATTGTAAGTTGAAGAAAGACTCTTTCCTTTCATTTTCTTTCTTCTTCTCTCCTTTCCTTTAAGAGAAAGTTTTTCTTTTAACAAAGGACAAGCAAATTCCAAGCAAATTGTTCACCCGCATACGTGGGAGCCGTTAGTTGGGAGTAAAGCAAGAATACATCAACCCGTGGGTTTAATCTAATGAATTGAGTTATGCCTGTTAATCAGAGAAAGCAACTGCCTAATTTATCAAGTTAATCAAGTTGTCCAGCAGAGAAAAATAGGTCCATAAATTGATTGAGTGATCAAGCTTACATCCCGAAAACAATAGCTATGCATATTATACAAGAAAGGTGACATTGGAAAAATGCCACAGATGTTGTATTACTCCCAATGGGTTAGGAAAAATCTGTTTATACTATGAATGACACAGTATAATTGAAAATTTAATTGACCACTCTTCAACCAATTCATTTCGCAGAGATGTCCTCCTATGGTGCAGTTAGAAATCCATCTTCTTTCCAAGCTTCAGTCCTCGTTGCACTTCAAACACATCTCCATTGTTGTAATATGGAGTATTAATGCACTGAATGTCAGCAGTGTAAGGATTGAGCAAAATAACTTGATTCCATTTCCTTCTTTAGTTTCTTGGTCGCTCTTCCCAAACATGGCACATACCGATTCACTTATGCCTTGATGGTTTCCACAGGCAGTTGGATTGTTTTATGTGTTTTCTTTGGATTCATTTCTGAGATCAGAGGATTTAAGAAGGTCATAATTTACACATGGAAGGGGTTAATCAGTTGGAACCACTGGGGTTATTCTTCCTCTCTACTCTCTTGCAGATCTGAGTAAAATGAACTTAGTTTCAATAGCTATTGTAACTTTAGTTAACTCTAGTTGATGGTCATGATCATTTGCATATGAAGCCGAACGTTGTTTTCAGCCGTTATGCCACTGCATTGTTTATAAGGGTGGGGATACCTGCAGTCAGTTGAGACTGAAGAAGTCACAAATGAGTGATGAAACCTTTCTCTCAATAAACGTTGTGTCCAGATGAACTGATTCAACTTTCTATGATTTCCTTACCTGGATTATTGAGCATGCATAAAGACATTTTGGCTCAACTTGTACCTGAGTTTGAGCGAATGACACATAGATGGTAGACAACAGAAACCAGCTGAGATTCAGCCCCAGGTGCAGACAGAGCAGGATTACACCTAAGAGCCTGAAAATGAAATCTTTGGTCAAGGGCCACCGAGTTAACAAGATCCTCCAGAATGCACAGAGCCAGCTGTTGAATGAACAAGTAAGACAAACTAATTTTACCATCGATGCTTTGAAAGCCAAAGAGGGGCAGATCCAACAGAGGCTCATGTCACGTCTACATGAGACCACTTTCCAACATGTGATTGAGTTCTCGGAGAAGGTTCGTCTAGCACAACACGGAAAGTTGAAAACCAGGCAGCAAAAGAAGTTTGACCTACTTGCTGCATGCCAGAGACATTGACAGATAAGGGACGGTGCCCTCAACAGCAGACAGCGAGACGGACGCCAGACACATGCCGACAATGTGGACAAGTGGGTGAAGAATCTATCCGACAGACAACTCACCCAGGCGGAGAAAGACATCCTTGCTATGGGAATGAATTTTGCTGTCACGCCGAGGCAAATCCCACTAGTGGAACTGATCGCAACCACGGAATCAGTAATCCATAAAAACATCATGGACCTGGAAGCGGAGAACCTGTGGACGAAAGTTTCGGCCTGCCTCAGCAATGTGGAGCCGCTGCCATCCAACATCAGTAGAGATGAGAGGAATGCAGTCACGACACAAGTCTCAGTAAGAACAATAACATCATCATCCTTACGACGGACAAAGGCAGATGCACTGTTGTATTAAACCAGACAGACCATCATGATGTTACTTAGCAACATAACAACAAGCCCCTGAAATGACATCCAGGTAGTGGTTACAAGAGAAATATTATAGATTGTCTGAAGCTGTTAGAACAGGACAATGCTATTGACAGAATTTTTTTACCAAAATTATACCCAGGGGAAGCTACACCTAGTCTGTATGGTTTACCTAAGATACATAAACAGGATGTGCAATTACGGCCTATTGTTTTATAATTAATTCAGTGACCTATAACATCTCTTTAAGTTTCTGTCTTTTATTCTTTACCCGTAGGTAGGCAGTAATGAACAATCAAATTCAGAACACTATGGATTTTGTGGATAAGGTGAGGGACATCATTATGGAGAGGAATGAAACAATGGTCTCTTATGATGTTATGTCTCTCTTCACGGTGTTCCTGTTGATGAAGCAGTGGAGGTAGTCCATATGAAAATTATAAAATGACCCCACCCTTAGCAATAGGACCACCGTTAACACTGACCAAGGGTGCTCCTGAAACTGTGTCTTCAGTCCACGTACTTCACATACAGGGGGCAGTACTATTCGCAGAAGCATTGGTGTGCTATGGGTTCCCCAGTCTCACCTGTAATGGCCAACTTGTATATGGAGGAAGTGGAAAAGAGGGCTCTGATGTCATAGTCAGGGCCACCACTAAGCCATTGTTTCAGGTTTGTGGATGACACCTGGGTTTAAATTAAATCTCAGCACGTACCACATTTCACTGACCACATTAACTCTTTGGACAACTACATCCCAGTTCATCAGGGACGATGTGAAAATTGACAGATTAGCCTTCTTAGACTATAAAATTGCAATTGGTGATGGGGGACAATTGATTGTTGATGTTTACCGTAAACCAATACGTACTGATCAGTACTTGACTCTCACCCGATCCAGGGAGGGCTGCAGACTACCACATGCCTACTCCAATACATGTGGAGTCGCCAGCCACTTCTTTTCACCTGACAGTGAGGAGTTTCACCAGGGGGATGTAGCTCATGGGAGGATCATGCTATTCCCCCCCAGTCCATGTGGAGTCACCAGCCACTTCTTTTCACCTGGCAGTGAGGAGTTTTGCCAGGGAGATGTAGCTCATGGGAGGATCACGCTACCCCCCCCCGCCCCGAACAGGGGCCCCGACCAATCAGAGGAGGCGCTAGTGCAGTGACCAGGACACAGACGCACATCCGGCTTCCCACTCGCAGACACGGCCACATGTGTCTGTAGGGACGCCTGACCAAGCCGGAGGTAACACGGGGATTCGAACTGGCAGTCTCCATGTTGGTAGGCGACGGAATAGACCGCTACGTTACCCAGACGCCCCCAACCAATGTCATTGTCTTTTAATCCCACAGCCACTGTTTAAGTATTTCAAAGGCTGACATGTATTACCAATACCTCTCATTCGTATCAAAAGATGCCATTGGTTGGAGTTGTTTACATTCAACAGTGTGCATGTTTGCCATACTGCCTGACATGTTCCCATAAGATGCCTCGAGCATGAAACAATTTTCATCTTTGTTTACATCACAGGTTAAGGTCTCGTAAATGTCAGCCACCGGAGTTATATATAAAATTACTATAAATCCACTATAAATCCTTATTGACCTCTGTTTCATCCACACGCTTTGCTCTGGCATTTTGAATTTTATATTTCTTCCGGGGTTTTTTTTTCTGTCCATGGGTATTCCAAAACAAAACAACCAAACATGTAAACAAACACAAAACAATTTTTTTCTTGAAAGACTGGGGTATTTGTCAGAGGAAATAAGCAAGGCAACGTGCATTTTGCAACCTGACTGATATTGAATGACATTTTACCTTTGCAGGTCCATCATCAGCAGTGAAGACACGAGTGCAGCGGGCTAGCCCACAGCCTTGTTAACTAGATTCAGAGGGGCGAATTCATTCAAGGTGAGGACTGGAGACTTTTAATGTTCCCAGGCCCTGTCTGCCCTTGCTTTATGTCCAGGAGGGGAATCAGAGCTTTGGGGCTTGATGAAGTGGAGCTCTTTGTGAAGAACAAAGGGTTACTCCATCTTGGCTCTATCTGGCTGACATCTTGGGTCCTCAGAGACATTTAGCTCCCCGGCAGTTATTCGTTCTTCCCATCACACTGTGTAAGTACTCTACACTAAAGGAACAAGCAGAGAAAGAGAGAAAGAGAGAAAGAAAGAAAGAAAGGATGAGGTGAATATTGGAACCAAGACAGAGAAATTCTTCTGATGTCATTCATTCACTTGCTCAGTCATGTATTTGTCATTTCACTAAACTTTTTTTATTTGTTGCCACAACATCCTATTAAAATTTTATGTTCACCAACACAGGGATCACTGGTTCGAATCCCCGTGTCACCTCCGGCTTGGTCGGGCGTCCCTACAGACACAGTTAGCCGTGCCTGCGGGTGGGAAGCCGGATGTGGGTATGTGTCCTGATGGCTACACTAGCGCCTCCTCTGGTCAGTCGGGGCGCTTGTTCATGGGGGAGGGGGAACTGGAGGAAATAACGTGACCCTTCCACGCGCTACGTCCCGTTGGCGAAACTCCTCATTGTCAGGTGAAATGAAGCAGCTGGCGACTCCACATGTGTCAGAGGAGACATTTGGTAGTCTGCAGCTCTCCCCGGATCGGCAGAGGGGGTGGAACAGCAACCAGGATGGCTCGGAAGAGTGGGGTAATGGTCAAGTACAATTGGGGAGAAAAGGGGGGGGGGAGTCATATTCAGCACGTTGGCGTTTTCTTATGATGTCAAATGGCTTTCCAACAAAACAAGGCAACAGCAGCAGGATTGAGAGTGGAATCCTGTCCAAGAATATCAACCGCATCATATAAATGTATATGTATACACACTTAATGTACTTTTTACTCATTTACACCATCTTTTTCCCCTTTATGTTTTCCACAGCTAGTTTTCATCTTTCTAATTGTTGCAGCATAAATATCTGTCTGCTGGTGTTGGCCTGTCTTATCTCTTTCATCCTTTCCTGTTCTTGTTCTTCTTTCCATGCTCATGCTGTATGTTTTAGGTTCTCTCTCTATATCTATCTATATATATCTATCTTTCTCTCTCTCTCTCTCTCTCTCTCTCTCTCTCTCTCTCTCTCTTTCTCTCTCCCCTCTCTCTCTCGCTCTCTATCTCTCTATCTTACTCTCTCTCTCTCTCTCTCGCAGATCTCCCCTTGGGGATAAACACATTGAGTTCACTGGTAGTTCACCTCTCTTTGAGAACAAAACAAACTCTCCAGTTGTACATCGTGTTTGCCGAAGATTTTTGGATAACTCCACTTGTTCTGCTTCAGCACCTTTCAGTCTTTTTTCTTATGTAACCAGCTGCACTTTTACTTTCGTGGGATATTGGCTGTGACAAACGAACACTTGACAAAAACTTTTTTTTCAAACTATTTTGGTTGTGTTTTGGGTCTTTTATGATGTTTCCTGAAACCATAAGCACTTAACAACTGTAGCTGGTTAAGACATGAGGACACAATGCAAACTCTATATACAGTGGTCTAGTTGAAATCTACTGGAAAATGACTTCAAAAAACAACAATGAAATGTTTGCTGTCTTGAATTCTGGGTATGCAGGCTGCTGGCCTTGATTGTTCTGCACCGTTTGAGCAGAGCCACTTGTTTCCTTGATGAGCCTGATAGATTGAAAACCTCTTTAGCAGCCACTATTCAAATGGGAACACAGCTCAGGTGTACTTGCTGTAATTCACTGACAAAGGGCCCTGTCACTGGTAACAAATGACAGGGACAAAGGGGTAATGTGTGAGGTATACCTCCTGGACCATTCAGCCCTTCGATGTGGCTAGCTAGAGTCTGTTCTCACAGAATGCAGTTTAATGCTATTAGTTTGTGCATATGGGCCCTCTGCCAAGAACTCCTGACTCAGGAGTAAACTGAAGGAGACAAGTGGAAGGTAAAAAAAAATGCAGCTGGAGAAAAAAATTGAACATTGCTGGGTGTTAGTGATGTGCAGGTTTGTGGTTTACTGGAAAATATCATGGGTTCGGGCGCGCGGGTCAAAAAGTGACAAAGCAGTGTTCTGAGTAAGTTATAAATAACTTATGGAAACATTGCATGCAATAGGCTGTGCATTACTAGTCTACCTTCCCTTCCCCTCCCTCCCTCCCTCCCTCTCTCTCTCCTCTCTGTCTCCCTCTTTCTCTCTCTCTCTGTCACTCTGTCAGGCACATACACACATAAATGCACGCACACAAGCAAGCAGCTTTATCATCAATTTGTGATTGTGTTTCTGGTCAGTGCATGTGTCAGAGTATTGAGGCTTCACCTACGAGTTTTTTCCCTAGGTAGCTTTTCTTTACACCGATAAAACTCTTTTTTTTGGTCAGAAAGAAGGGGTGTGTGGGTGGGTGTGTGTGTTTTTGTGTGTGTAAGTGTATAAGAGAGAGAGAGAAAGAGCGAGAGAGAGAGAGAGATTTTGATTTTTAAGAAGTGACTTTTATTTTAGAAAAATACAATCATATTCAAACCACAAGCCAATAAATAAAATTCCGTAGAAAATAAAAGGTAAATCACATCAATTCTCCAGAAAAAAACAAGTTGGTCATCTTTTACTGAGCACAACACTTCCCTGTAAGCCCAGATAGCACTGAATTGCTGGGTATCTTTCATTTCTTTGTAATAATTGAAATCAAGAATCATCCTGGCTTTTACCATTCTAGTAAACAGCAGCTTTACATCAGTGTCTACTGAGTCTTCTATCTTTCTTTTTCTGCTTACATATATGGCCAGTTTCGCTTGTCCCAGGATGAAATTCATCAGTTGACATTTGTCTTTCACAGTACGTTTATACACAAACCCCAGAATGAAAGTGTGCTTGGAGAAAACCTCCCCTACCTTTCTGAATAAACTCTCCAACAACATGAACAGTGGTACCAGGCGCACGCACTCCAGGTAACAGTGGAAAACAGTTTCTTTGTAAGGGCAAAAAATACATTTATCACTCACACCCTGACCAATAACAGAGAGAAAAGCATTAACTGCTACTATCCCATGCACAATCCTCCACTGCAAGTCAGCAACCTTCTTTGTTAATGGCGGTTTATATAAACCCCTCCAAGCAGGTCTGACATCGACTCCCAAGCCCAGATGACTTCGCCAAGGTGTGTCGACTCGGTCGTGTAGTTTACCTTTGTTTAAACATTTAACCATCGTTCCATACAGTAATTTGCCTTTTGCTTCTTCTAAATTTAGAAAAGTACTTCTCTTCTCATTAAAAAAAAAAACCTGAACAGTCATCAAAGCTGGGACGAATACTTAAACAAGGAAAAGGATCATCGACATTAGGCACGATCAAACCATTGCTGTATTCATTTAACAGGACGGATTCATGTCTCGTCAGACAGCGTTTCCAGTGTTCAAGCAGCTTGTTGATGATCCTCACAGAACGTACTCCCAGACCAGCCGCAAGAGCAGCTGCATTGCACAAGTCAGGTCCAGCAGTGCGCACCACCGATTCAAGGGTTAGAAAACCTGCTCTGCAAAACACTTCTGTGACTGCCGATCCTGCCCAGCAGGGTGTGTTCAGACGTCCTCCATGCGCCACAGGCTCCCTCAACAACCAGTACAGGGAGTCGCATTGCTTTGTCCTCTCTTTCACCACCATCTTCCACACTGTGAAGACACCGCGGTAGAAAGGTGGCAGGGTTTGGAACTTCACAGTCTTCAAATCCATGAGGAACAGTGAGTCATGCAGTCCCAAACCACCAAACTTCTGCAACACTATGTGTGCCAGTGGTCTCCACACCAAGTCTTTCGGGCCATAAAGCAGTCTCTGGAGGAATTGAAGGCGGAACGCAGCGCCTCTACTGGCCAAATGTGCAAGTCCTTGTCCTCCTTCCTCCTTTGGGAGAAAAAGGACAGCCTGGGGAATCCAATGTAAATTATCCCAAAAAAAATAAACTAAAACAGCTTGAATTCTTGCAAGTAAATTTGAAGGGGGGTCAACACAAACTAATCTGTGCCATAATGAGGAGGATACTAGATTGTTGATTACAAGCGTCCTCCCTCTGTAAGACATGCTTGGCAGGAGCCACTTCCACCTTTTAAGCCGGCCTTCTATTTTTTCTAAAATGTTCTCCCAGTTCTTTTCTAACACAGATTCTTCACCCAAATAAACTCCCAAGTACTTTATCCCTCCTTTTTTCCAAATCAGCCCTCCCGGTAGAACTAAATTGTCAAGTGGCCTTTTCCCAACCATCACGGCTTCACTTTTTTCCCAGTTTACCTTAGCAGATGACAAACTATTGAAAAGACATACAGTCCCCTCCAAGGTATCAATATCACTCTGTTTGTTAATCATTATCATAACGTCATCTGCATATGCTGAGACCTTCACAGCTGTGGTACAACCTGGGAAAAAAACACCTGAGAGTTTTTCCCTGAGTTTGTGAAGGAAAGGCTCAATGGAAAGGGAGTACAGCATTCCAGAGAGTGCGCGTCCTTGACGTACTCCCCTCTGTACAATGAAAGGTGCAGCCAAACCACCATTAATTTTCAGTATACTCACAATGTCACGGTACAGTACCTGGATCTTGGCTATGAAACCTGGGCTGAACCCAAAGGCATTTAGCGTCTGCCACAGGTACTTGTGTTCAACCCGGTCAAAAGCCTTTTCCTGGTCTATGGAAATGAGACCAGTATCTACACCCAATGACCCAGAGAGTTCCAAAACGTGCCCAATTAGTGTGATATTGTCACTTATTAACCTGCCGGGCACACAGTAAGTCTGGTCAACATGAATGGCCTTACTCATCACCTCTCTAAGTCTAGAGGCTAAAACTTTAGAGAGGATTTTATAGTCCCCACACAGCAGAGATACAGGTCTCCAGTTCTTCAGGTCTTGTAGATCCCCCTTTTTCGGCAGCAAAGTGATAACTGCCCTTCTACAGCTCAGCGGTAGCTGTCCTCTGCACAAACTGTCCTGAAGCACCTCCAGCAAATCTTTGCCGACCACAGACCAGAAAGACTTATAAAATTCAACGGGCAGGCCATCAATGCCAGGTGCTTTACAATTGCCCAGGCTCATGAGAGCAGTGTACAGTTCATTCAGAGACAGTTCTGCATCTAACACCGCATTGGTATCACCGTCCACCTGAGGAAGCCCAGCATAAAAAGAACTGGCCAACTCTGCATCCTCCACAAATTCACTTTTAAACAGGTCGTTGTAGAAGGAGGTGGCATATCTGCGGATCTCAGGGGTTCCCGTTATTGTGGTTCCATCGCCAGAGCGTAACGAATGAATGATCTTCCTCTGACCATTCCTTCGCTCCAAACCAAAAAAAAACTGTGATGGGGCATCCATTTGAGACACATTCATGAAACGTGAACGGACCAGAGCTCCCTGTGCTGTAGTGCCCAACAGGTTGGCTAAGGCAGCCTTTTTAGCTTTAAGGGCTTCAATATGCCCTTGATTTCTTGTAGAATCCACTAAACCCTGTAACTCTACTACTTCAATCTCCAGTTCTTTAAGAGATCTGGTAATGTACTTGGTGACATTGCGAGTATACTCCTGACATAATTGTCTTATCTTGCTCTTTCCTACATCCCACCATTGCTGTAATGAAGAAAAAGTGGTCTTGCTTTTTCCATGCAAAGCCCAAAGAAACTCAACAGCCTCTCTGAAAGTTCTATCATGTAGAAGACCAGTGTTAAAATGCCAATATGCACTCCGTACTTTAACATGCTGAATGAAAAAAGAGCACTGAACAAGACAATGCTCAGAAAAACCAACAGGAGTTATTTGACTTGATTTAAAGATACCAAAATTATGTTTGAAGCAATAAAAACGATCAAGTCTGGCCAGAGATAACAAATTATCCTTGGAGTGACTCCACGTGTACTGCCTGTCACGCTTGTAAAAACCTCTCCAAACATCCTGTAGGCCATGGGTTTCAATCAACCGCTTAAGTTTAGCAGATGAAGCGGGATGAGGCTCTAGATGGTTCCTGTCTAGTTTGGCATTTTCCGTGCAATTGAAATCACCTCCCAGAAACAAAAAGAAATCGGTACAATGGTGAATTACATCACATAAGGTGTTCAGCAGTCTCATTCTCTCAACGCCCGAAACTGGGGCATAAACATTCACAAAAATCAATTTCGCACCCTCATATTGTACTGTGACTTTTAGAATGTGACCACACACTATCTCTTCAACCTCAGAAGAAGAGGGACTGAAACCCTTATAGAGAAAAGCACACCAACGCCGCCACTGTTAGTTAATTTGTGGCTTAGGAAGACCTCCCCAGGCCACTCCTTCTTCCAGTCACTTTCATTCACAGTGTCACTGTGAGTTTCTTGAATAAAGACCACATCCAACCCTTTCAATTCTACCAACTTGAAGAGAGAAGCTCTCTTCACATCGCTCCTGGCGCCATTTAGGTTTAAAGACCCTATCTTCAAATCAGCCATGAAAGGGAAAGAAGTTGTCTCTGCAACAAGAAAAGCACATACAAACAATATGAGGAGAACAAACTTTGTCTTAATCATCACTGATTAATTGTGCCTTGAATTTTGTCGTGATTTTCTTGAGCCGGTAAACCTCTTGGTCAGTGAAAGCCCCCTCTTCCTTCCTCAGTCGTGCCACAGACCTGACGAAAGATCTCAAATCGGGGAAGAACTGTTCGGTTTTAACCGCCCTTTGCCCTTTAGTGTCAGTTAAAAATTTCCTAATTGTCTCGAGGGGATAAAAAATGGTTTCATCCTCTTGTGATGGTGTCCACTCACTTTCCTCATCCGATGAATCATCCAACACTTTCTTGGCCTTGGCACTACCCTGCTCTTTGTCAGACATTTTCCTTTTACTGCGTTTAGCTGTTAAACCAGTCTCCTCCGTAAACATGGTGCCATCTACCAGTTCCTCACTGACCACACTTTCCACACTCTGACCACAGTTCATTTTACCTTTATCACATTTCCTTTCCTCTGCCAGCTTACATTTTTCCGGTTTCTCTCTGGTCTGGGCATTATCGGCATCATTTCGACTCGTAGCTTGGTCCTGTTCCTCACTCTGCTCCCTGTCCTGCGTGTCTGCCTCGGTCTCCTCTACTTTCTCTGCGGACTGCTGTGCACCAGGCGAGTCGGACTCGGCTTCAAGCTGCGGCGCGTCGGGCCGGTCTGCTGTCCGGCCTCAGGGCAAGACCGAACCACATGTCCTTCTGCACCGCAACCGAAGCATTTCATCGTCTCAGAGGTGGCAAACACGGTATAACTAAAACCGTCCACTTTGAACGTGAAAGTCAGGTTTAAATCGCCCGTGTTGTCCTTAAGGATCATGAACGCCTGTCTTCTGTGACACACAACGTGTCTTAGTTTTGGCGACTCGGACCCCAGCAGAACCGATTTAATGGGGGACACCAGCTGCCCGAAACGCGACAGCTCCGTGGCCAACACTTCGTTCTTAATGAACGGAGGCGCGTTTGAAATAGTGACCTTCTTTGCCAGGTTCACCAGCGGGAGAACAGGGGTGAAAGAGTCGCGAATCACGACGCCATTTTCCACAACCTTTCCAACTTTGGCCACGTCATCTAAGAAAATGACAACAGCTTTGTTCATACGCGAAGCAGACTTCACACTTTCAAACCCGACAACCTCTCCGACAGCATAGCTGGCCTCCTCCACTGAACAGCCGACACTCGGCAATATCTTAACCGCATGACGGCGTGTCAGCTTCTCCAGCTCCGCACTACTACTGACAACGGGCATGGTGCCCGGCTGCCAACCGCACCACCAAACTACACCCCAAAAAATTGACCACCTAACAACAAACTAATCACGAAAATAGATACAGAAAAGAAAGAGAAAGCATGGAAATTTTCGCTCGCACCGAAGCAAAAAAACGCCGTCGCTCCGTTCACTCACTCGCACTTCCACTCGAGAGAGAGAGAGAGAGAGAAAGAGAGAGAGAGAAAGAGAGAGAGAGAGAGAGAGAGAGAGAGAGAGAGAGAGAGAGAGAGAGAGAGGGAGGGAGAGAGAGAGAGAGAGAGAGAGAGAGAGAGAGAGAGCTCACCTCTTTAATGATAGGTTACTTGTTTTGCTGCTGTTAAACAATTAAGAACACCAGTCAGGACATGTTGTCCTTTTATTTAGTAGTCCAGATCCAGACACTGTTGGGCTGAGATACAATAGGCCATCCCTTGCAGTCAGTGTGTTATGCTGGGCAAACAGCCCAAAAACCAAATAGTGCAACTCTGCTCACTTTGCTATAGCCTAGGCTAAATTTGGAGGTTTGCAGGTCGGGTTCGTGTGGTTAATTAACATCTATTTTAGTGGGTCTGCAGTGCGGATTGTCTCTCATAATGGGTCAGGAGGGTGGGGGTATTAAAAAAACCCTGACTCACGCATCACTAGTGGATGTTTTTATCCACCTGTTCATCCCTTTATTTATGTAGCCCTGTATTAGAGTTGTTAAGGTCTTTCATTTGCAATTCCAGGAATAAAAGAGACACGTTCAAAGAAAATGTAAATTAAGTCAGACAGAGAAATGGAGATGATGGTTATTTTGTACAGGAAATGGAATAGACTAGACTATGATAATAATAATAATCATCATCATCATCACATTTATATAGGTCTTTTCTAGGCACCCAAAGCGCTTCACATTGAAGGGGGTAACTCACTTCAGCCACCACCAATGTGTAGCACCCACCTGGGTGATGCACGGCAGCCATTTTGCACCAGAACGCTCACCCACTGATTGTACCAGAATGTTTCATCTCCTTGACATGAATGTGTTTCTTGTAAAAACTAAATGTCTTTTTTTTGTGCCTTACAAAACAAAAATAAGGCTTTTCTTTTGGTTATTTCTTTTATCCGTCATACATTAAGAGAAAAACAAGAAAGAGAAAATTGGGAAATAATACTAAAAAAAAAACAAAGTTACCTTATACGTAGAAACTTAAATGTGTGTAACCTGAAACTGTGGAAAAAAAGGGCAAAACTGAGAATTATGATACACCCCTATGTTAAACTGTACTACAGACTACTACTACTACTACTACTCTACTACTACTACTACTTTCAGCTGCTCCCATTAGGGGTCACCACAGCGGATCATCCGTTTCCATTTCTTCCTGTCTTCTGCATCTTCCTCTGTCACGCCAGTCACCTGCATGTCCTCTCTGACCACATCTTTAAACTTCCTCTTTGGCCTTCCTCTTTTCCTCTTCCCTGGCAGCTCCATATTCAGTATCCTTCTCCCAATATACCCAGCATCTCTCCTCCACACATGTCCAAGCCATCTCAATCTTGCCTTTCTTGCTTTGTCTCCAAACTGTCCAACCTGAGCGGTCCCTCTAATATAATCATTCCTATTCCTGTCCTTCTTCGTCACTCCCAGTGAAAATCTTAGCATCTTCAACTCTGCCACCTCCAGCTCCACCTCCTTTCTTTTCGTCAGTGCCACTGTCTCCAGACCATATAACATAGCTGGTCTCACAACTATCTTGTAAACCTTCCCTTTAATTCTTGCTGGTACCCTTCTGTCGCAAATCACTCCTGACACTCTTCTCCACCCACTCCACCTTGCCTGCACTCTCTTCTTCACCTCTCTACTGCACTCCCCATTACTTTGGACCGTTGACCCCAAGTAGTTAAACTCATATGCCTTCGTCACCTCCACTCCTTGCATCCTGACCATTCCACTGTCCTCCCTCTCATTCACGCATAGGTATTCCGTCTTGCTCCTACTGACTTTCATTCCTCTTCTCTCCAGTGCATACCTCCACCTCTCTAGGCTCTCCTCCACCTGCACCCTACTCTTGCTACAGCTTGAGGTATACAATATGATAATAATAATAATAATAATAATATATAATAATATCCATCCATTATCCAAACTGCTTATCCTGCTCTCGGGGTCGCAGGGATGTTGGAGCCTATCCCAGCAGGCGGGGAGACACCCTGGACAGGCTGCCAGTCCACCACAGGGAATCATGGGCCGCAGGTGGGGAGACACCCTGGACAGGCCACCAGGCCATGATAATATAATAATAATAATATTATATTATATATAAAATCCAGTGAGTCAAGTAAATTCTTAATTTAATTTTAGTCAAGTAAATATATATATAATATAATATAATATAATAATGTAAGCTTGAGGTAAGGTGAGGATGGAAGGAGTAGAGGTGACAAAGGCGTATGAGTTTAAATACTTGGGGTCAACTGTCCAAAGTAACGGGGAGTGAAGAAGAGAGGTGAAGAAGAGAGTGAAGGCAGGGTGGAGAATAGTGTCAGGGGTGATTTGCAACAGAAGGGTACCAGCAAGAGTTAAAGGGAAGGTTTACAAGATGGTTGTGAGACCAGCTATGTTACATGGTTTGGAGACAGTGGCACTGATGAAAAGACAGGAGGCGGAGCTGGAGGTGGCAGAGTTGAAGATGCTAAGATTTTCATTGAGAGTGACAAAGAAGGACAGAATTAGGAATGATTATATTACATTACATTACAGTCATTTAGTTGACGCTTTTATCCAAAGCAACTTAAAATATGTGCATTTAACGTAGGAAATCAGGAGAACTACTAGTCATCAGAGGTCATAAGTGCATCTTCTCTCTAAACAAGCATCTAAGAGCAAAACCAGTGCAGAAGTAAAAGCTCAAGAATGAGATTTTTTTTTTAAATGAGTGAATACAATAAGTGCTAAGAGCAAGTAACAGGGTAGTAGTTCTTGAAGAGGTGAATTTTCAACCTGCGCCAAAAGATGGGTAGCAACTCCGCTGTCCTGACATCAGTGGGGAGTTCATTCCACCACTGTGGGGCCAGGACAGAAAAGAGCCGTGACCGGGTCGATCGTCAGTAGGGGCTTCTGAGGGATGGGGCATCCCGGTGTCCCGAAGAAGCAGAGCGAGGTGATCGGGCAGGGGTGTAGGGCTTGACCACGGCCTGGAGATAGGAAGGACCCATTCCTTTCACTGCCCTGTAGGCTAGCACCAGAGTCTTAAACTGGATGTGAGCAGCTACTGGGAGCCAGTGTAGGGACATGAGAAGGGGAGCTGTGTCTCTGAGGGGAATTATATTAGAGGGACCGCTCACGTTGGGTGGCTTGGAGACAAAGCAAGAGAAGCAAGATTGAGATGGCTTGGACATGTGTGGAGGAGAGATGCTGGGTATATTGGGAGAAGGATGCTGAATATGGAGCTGCCAGGGAAGAGAAAAAGAGGAAGGCCAAAGAAGAGGTTTATGGATGTGGTGAGGGAGGACATGCAGGTGGCTTGTGTGACAGAGGAAGATGCAGAGGACAAGAACAAATGGAAATGGATGATCCGCTGTGGTGACCCCTAACGGGAGCAGCCAAAAGTAGTAGTAGTAATATAAGCTTGAGGTAAGAGCTTGAGAATAATTCATCACAAGAAACCTCAATACATTGAGTTGTGATAAGTTATATTAAGTCTGATCTAAGCCATATAGTTTATGAACTATATACTTTATCATGCATGTTGCATTTTTATTGGCCCATTATGTTATTAATGTTGAATTCAACATTTAATTTTATTCCATCGGATGGGAATGCGACAAGTATAACATTCATTGATAAAACTGCCAGAAAGCATGAGGAGAGACTGATGGAGAAGGTGGTCATGTACCTGTCATTTGCCCTACAGGCAACTGAGATGGCTGTATTTATTTACATGTATCAGTTAACATGATGGTCAATAATGGTAGCTCACTTTTCCGTTGATTTCTATGTTCTGGCAGGAAATGAGCGAATTGCCATGTGGAAGTATTAATTTTGCATTCAAATGATAGATTGACTTTTCAGTACATTATCCATTCAGATTTATTTTCTTTAACTTGGTTCCTTGTTAGCATAACCTGAGTATAAGTTGAGTGCTGCCAGGTTTTGTGTGGCCCTGCATGTGTTTGCATTGTTTAGCACTGAGCGAGGCCTCAGCTAATGATGATTGGATTGAATAATGCATCCGGGATGTACTCAGTGTCCCCAAGGCCACTGTTTATTGCACATTACTGGGAGCAATAGAAGGGGAAAAAAATCATTCACACGCGCACACGCAAACGCTCATACGTGCATGCACACACACGCACACAGACATATAAGGGCACACACATCAAAACACAGGCCGTAGTACAGTGCATGCTCATATATGTATGTGCACAAGAATGCAACACATATATGAGCAAATGTCAGACGTGTATGTATGTGCACATACTATAGATGTATGTATGTGCACAAATAGATGCACAAACACATGCAGCCTCATAGATGTGTATGCACACACAGCAGGGCCTTTTCATTAGCCTGAGCTAATGAACATAAATCTAATAAAGTCTATTAATGAATAAACAAACTAAATGAAGTAATTAGGCTTCAGCCTCTCCCAATGAGGGACTTGACAGGTTTTTCTTTAACAATTTAATTAACAACAACAGCATAATGTTGTTTATTTATTAAGTTTATTATGGATTAAAAACCTTCACATCAAAGAATCAAACAAAACAAAAAAATCAATTTCTGTGATGAGAAAGGCCCATTCTGAATTGACAAAAAGAATAACAAGGAACTTTACACTTGATGTTTTTCCTGATTTAAGAAAGTTAGAAAAAAAGATGTTATTGATTTCAAAGGAATTCGCTCTTTAAAAAAAACTGAGAGCAGAAAAAGGAGAGTTGCTGATTGCCGTAGTCTACTCGTCGTTGTGCTGCTGCCATACTAACAGCGAGGCTTGCTACTCATTCCAGGTGGCAGCTCAGCTTTTGACAGCTTACACTGTTGACGTGTGACGTTGCTTCACTTTGAGCATGTAATTATAGGCGATGGCGTGGGATGGCGCTGTGGACTATGAGTTTAGATGTGTAGCTGAAACAAGGTCAAGAGGAAGTAGAAAAAAGTTTTGAGTATGTTCCTAGATGTGTCAACAGGGATAGGCAACATGATCTTACGCGCCCTCTGTAATGTGCTTTTTTAAGAGCCGGAACTTCAATTTTTGCAAAATATAGTTTTATTTACCCTTTGCACAAAATTATTTATTGTTTCTAACTGCCTCAGGACACACTGTCAGCGGTGTTTTGAGTTTTGTAAAGTATAGATCCATTTCGTCTTCATTTTAAATACTTTTACATTTGCCACCACACTTTGTTAACACTGGCTTGCTATTGTAAACTACTAATAACACACGTTAGCCCCTAGCTAACGGCTCTGACCCTTTAGCCGAGCGGTTAGTGATGTCGCCTTGTGGCGCAGTACACCCCGCATCGAATCCCGCACCGGTTACACTAGTTAAGGTTGACGTGCATCAGTCTATTTCTGCTGAGGTGTGGAGGTGGCGAAATCTTCGGATAAGGTAAGAAGAACACACAACTGTGCTAAAACAACTTCAATTGAGGACTCGTCCGAAGAAATGATTTCTTCCCCGGAGACACCTGTAAGCAGTCCTCTCCACAAAATGAGGAAAAATGAGCACAAGTAATCTGGCGTGACAAACTTCATGCTCCTTGCCGCAATTGAACAGATTGGTGAAAGACAGAACAAGTTTCTAGAGAGGCTGCAATCAATCGACGCCACTGTGGAGGCCAATTCCAAGACCATCCAGGATCTTACCGCCTTGGTGTAGGAGACAGGAAAGCAGGCAGGTGATGCTGGCAATGAGGTTGCTAGCCTAGAAGAGAAACTTAAAAGTTGGAGGGAGTAAACAAAAAGCTTCAGGACCGAGTGGACGAATTGGATGCCTACAAAAGACGATGGAGCCTACCAATCTAAAGTATCACTGAGCGAGAAGGAGAAAATGTTGAACCTTCTGTGATTGATGTATATACACGTGTCCCCCGGATTAGCCGACACCCTTCAGGGATCCGTGGATATCGTTCACAGACTGGGACCAAAGAATGGCAACGGGCAGCCACGTCGCATCATTGTTCAATTCATCTCACGGTCTCGCCGCGATCACATTTGGAAAGATGCCAAGAACTCTGAAGTACTCAAGCAAAAGAAGATCAGGATCATGGAAGACCTGACTCGTCGCACAAAGGATGACTGAAGCAAAATGTGGCCGCTCGTGGAGCAAGCAAGGAAGGAAGGAAAGCAGGCTGGTTACAGCGGTCCTTATGCAGTGGCGCCCCCAGAAATTTTTCATAGGGGTGGCCAAATGGCGCCACTGAAAATCTTGGGGTGGCACACCAAAACCAAAAGCCATGACTGAATTTCGGGAATTCTATGATGCTGTTGTAGTATACTGTACTATAGGCTAGTTGAAAACTGTCAATATGAGAGTTAAGAAAAATATACATTATTGATTTAAATGAACAGCACCTAGACGCATATTATGCATAATCAGAAGCATAGTAGGGATAGTATCAGAGTGGCCGTGGCCACCCCTTGGGGGCGCCACTGTCCTTATGCAGTCATCACCGGGAAAAGAGTCTCGGCAGATGATATCTTAACCTTTTCTACGGCTTGAGACTTCGAATGATGAATGAACGTTCTAGTTATTAGCGTTAATTGTTGGGCAGGTACATTTTGAAAACCAATTTTGTTTAGTGTGCCTTTCACATGCTAATAAATTCAATGTTGTGATGGTTTGGGTTTAAAGGATTTCTCTCTCCCCTTCGATCGCTTGCTTTACCTCTTGAGTGCAAAACAATGGGGGTGCATTCCATTGTCACTTAAAAAAACTTTTTCTCCCTTTATACTGTAGTAAGGTCTTAAAGAAGAGAAGGAGAGAAGAGGAATGAAAGTCAGTAGGAGCAAGACAGAATACATATGCATGAGTGAGAGGGAGGACAGTAGAATGGTGAGGATGCAAGGAGTAGAGGTGATGAGGGCATATGAGTTTAAATACTTGGGGTCAACTGTCCAAAGTAACAGGGAGTGCAGAAGAGAGGTGAAGAAGAGAGTGCAGCTAGGGTGCAGTGGGTGGAGAAGACTGTTAGGAGTGATTTGCGACAGAAGGGTACCAGCAAGAGTTAAAGGGAAGGTTTACAAGATGGTTGTGAGACCAGCTATGTTATATGGTTTGGAGACCGTGGCACTAACGAAAAGACAGGAGGCGGAGCTGGAGGTGACAGAGTTGAAGATGCTGAGATTTTCACTGGGAGTGACAAAAAAGAACAGGACTAGGAATGAGTATATTAGCGTCAGCTCAAGTTGGACGATTTGGAGACAAAGCAAGAGAGGCAAGATTGAGATGGCTTGGACATTTGTGGAGGAACGATGCTGGGTATATTGGGAGAAGGATGCTGAATATGGAGCTACCAGGGAAGAGGAAAAGAGGAAGGCCAAAGAGGAGGTTTATGAATGTGGTGGGAGATGACATGCAGGTGGCTGGTGTGACAGAGGAAGATGCAGAAGACAGGAAGAAATTGAAACGGATGATCCGCTGTGGCGACCCCTAACGGGAGCAGCTGAAAGTAATAGTAGTAGTAGTAGTAGTAGTAGTCTGTAGTACAGTTTAACATAGGGGTGTATCATAATTCTCAGTTTTGCCCTTTTTTTTCCACAGTTTCAGGTTACAAACTTTTAAGTCTCTACGTATAAGGTAACTTTGTTTTTTTAGTATTATTTCACAATTTTCTCTTTCTTGTTTTTCTCTTAATGTATGAGGGATAAAAGAAATAACCAAAAGAAAAGCCTTATTTTTATTTTGTAAGGCACAAAAAAAAGACATTTAGTTTTTACAAGAAACACATTCATGTCAAGGAGATGAAACATTCTGGTACAATCAGTGGGTTGGGAAAGCTCTTTTTTGTCATGGTTCTAATTATTCAGGGAGCATTATGATCTTATTTGATCGCAGCTTTAATGGATCTATTATTGAAACAACTTTCTTCTGACGGCAGATGGATTTTAACGGTTATTCAAATTGGTGATTTGTTAATTATTTTAGCCAATGTTTATGGTTATAATAGGACCACTCTAAATAATGTACTCCTTTAAGAATTGTCTACCAATATACTCACTCTAAAAAAATAGATTTCCTTCAGCCACACTCATTATTGACAGTGACTTCAATGAGGCCCCAGATTTGTATGTTGACAGATCTCCCCCAAGAGGCAGAACAAGTAACTTAAACTTAATTATTAAAGATTTTTGTAGTCGTCTATCATTATTAGATGCTTTTAGATTTGCACATCCAAACTCATCTGATTCATTTACATGGTTCAAGGCGGACTTATCTCAGAAATCTCGCATCGATCTTTGGCTTACCTCGGCAACCTCCTTAGCTCAAGCAATATCTCTCCTGCTCCCCTAACGGACCATGCTGGAATTGATCTTGTCCTATGCAATGCAAAATCCAGTAAACAAAGAATTCCAGGATACTGGATTCCAGGATAATTCTTCTTTCCTTCAACAATCCTCCTATTATTTAGTCATTAAAAAATTATAAATAGCTTCATTACCAGAAGTGATGTCTCCTCTATTTCTAAATGGGAATTGTTTAAATTTGAGTGTAGGAAATTTTCCATCAAATTTGGCAAATCATATTCAAAACTAAAATGACATGAAATGCTAACATTTTAAAGGAAATACATATTTTAAATATGCAATTCCTAATGATGAAGATCAAATAAAATTGCGTTCTTTACAAGAGGAGCTGAATATGCTTTTTGTTGAAAAAGCAAAGGGGCGTTTATTAGATCAAGGTCAAAATGGCTGGAATTTGGGGAAAACAATCCATCATACTTTTTTAGTTTGGAAAAAAGATGTGGGGAAACTGAAAAGATTTCTTCATTATATGTCAATAACACTCTTACTGCTGATGAGAAAAAAATTACTTTTCTAAATTCTATCAAAAATTATATACTTCCTCTTTTGACCCTCAATCTTGCAGCTCCTTCTTTGATAAAGCTTGCTCATTTATTCCTAAAATAACTCAAGAAAGTATGAAAGTCCTTTAACTGTTGATGAACTTGATGCTGTTATCAAGAATGCCCTTTCCAACAAAAGCCCTGGACCCAGCGTTCGCGGTCACAGCCTCTCGTCCTTGACATCAAAGCGTTCACCCCTGACACCTGCTGACCCCCCTGTCACAGCCTCTCTCCCTTGACTTGCCTTGACATCAAAGCGTTCGCTGTCACAGCCTCTCGCCCTTGACATCAAAGCGTTCGCCCCTGACACCAGCTGGCCATCAAAGCAGTCAGCCGCTGCCCCTTGACATCAACGCGATCATCACCCTTAAAAAGCCTCCACTGTGGTCCAGTCTTCGCTGGAACGTTGCCTTTCATGGACTTCTGCCTGCCTGCCTACCTGCCACGGAGCCAACTCCTGCTCTACCCCTGAGATCGATTACTTCAATAAAGACTTGATTCTTCCCTTACCTGGTTGTCCCGTCTTCTTTTGGGTTCTTTCCTGATACGTGACAGTACGTTCCAGCCACTATGGACCCAGCAGACCATTCCACCACAGACCTGGCCACGGTCTGCCAGGCTGTAGCCAACCAGGAATCGGTCCTCGGCCAGCACAGCCAGGTGCTACAGGGGATGGCTGACGCCCTCCGTGGGCTCAGCTCAAAGATCTCCGGAATCCAGACCCAACTTAGTGCCTCCGCTAGCCCGGGATCCGCCCCTCCAGCTCCGCCACCCCCAGCGCCATCAACCTGGGCTAAGGAACCATGGGTTGCCCCGCCCGATAAGTATGATGGAGATTTTGGACTTTGTCGCCCTTTTTTGATGCAGTGTGAGATGTGTTTAACCAGCAGCCCCAGTCATATTCCATGGATGGAGCCAAAGTCGCTTACATCATGGGTCTTCTCCGGGGAAGCGCCCTGGATTGGGCTACAGCGGTGTGGGAGATGCGGGCCTCCACTTCCTCATCCTACGCTGAATTCACCACTGCTTTTCGCCAGGTTTTTGATCATCCCGTGCGGGGAAAGGACGCGTCAAAAAGACTGATCTCTCTCCGCCAGGGTTCCCGCAGCGTCGCTGACTACTCAGTTGAGTTCTGTACGCTATCAGCGGAGAGCGGATGGAACAACGAGTCCCTCCAGGCCGGCTTTTCCAACGGGCTAAGCGAATCCATAAAGGACGAATTGGTTTCCTACCCGGAGCCTGGAGGGTTCGAGGAATTGGTTACCCTGGCCATTCGTGTGGACAACTGTCTCCGGGAGCGGAGGCGAGAGAGGACGCGCCGCTTTCCTGGTCACAACAACTTACCACGGGCCACACCTCCGAACTCTGGGGGCCGAGCTCGCTCGACTGAGGTTGCCATCCTCCGAGAAAGCCCGAGGCGTGACTCTTCCCCAGCTTCGGAGCCGATGCAACTCGGCCGCTCCCAGCTCAACCCGGAGGAGCTTCAACGCCGCATCACCGAGAACAGCTGCTTGTATTGTGGTCAGCCTGGTCACTTTCTCGCCTCCTGCCCTCACCGTCCGTCAAAACTAGCAGGCTCACGAGGGAGGGGGAGGATCCTCGTGAGCCCAACTGTCTGCCCTCTGTCTCCTCGTCCACGTACCCAGTTGCAAGCTACCATCAGTTTTAAAGGTCAGTCCACTAAACTTTTGGCTTTAATTGACTCTGGAGCTGATGAAAGCCTTTTGGATGCGAGTGTTGTGAAGCAGTTAGGTCTTGCCACTGTGAGTCTGGACCAGCCTCTTGAAACTAATGCCCTGAATGGATGTCTCCTGGCCCGGAAAACCTCTAAGACCGAGCCTGTGCGCCTCCTGTTGTCGGGAAACCATCAAGAGAAGTTAAGTTTTTTGTTATCAATTCTCCATTTGCTCCCGTTATACTTGGTCATCCCTGGCTTGTTAAGCATAGTCCCCATATTGATTGGTCATCGGCCAGAATTTTAAGTTGGAGTCCCGTCTGTCATGCCATATGCCTCCAGTCTGCTCTGCCTCAGTCTGTCCCCTGTCGGGTGTCAAGCCCTGGCTCCAGGAATGCCAAGCCCGATGCTCTGTCTCGTGTGCATGGGAAGGAGTCTGAGCCCAAGCTCCAACCTGACACCATTGTTCCCTCTACCTGTGTGGTTGCGGCTGCGGCTGTCACCTGGAACATTGAAAGGGAGGTCATGGCAGCACAACAGACTCAGCCTGACCCAGGTAACGGTCCCCCTGGGCGCTTGTTTGTTCCAGATGCTGTTAAATCTAGTGTGTTGCAGTGGGCTCACTCTTCCAAACTTACCTGCCATCCTGGAGTAACCCGTACCCTAGCCTTCCTCCGCAGGCGGTTCTGGTGGCCTTCCATGACGGAGGATACTGGGTCTTTTGTTTCTGCCTGTCCTGTTTGTGCCCAGAATAAGCCCTCCACTCGGGCCAGTGCCGGTCTGCTGCGCCCCCTGCCTGTTCCACACTGTCCCTGGTTGCATCTGTCCTTGGATTTCGTCTCTGGTCTGCCCGCCTCCGACGGTAACACCGCTGTACTGACTGTTTTTGATCGCTTCAGTAAATTTGTTCACTTTTTGCCCTTGTCGAAACTGCCTTCGGCCCAAGAGACTGCGGATCTGCTGGTCTTCCCCGTGATATAGTGTCTGACCGTGGCCCCCAGTTCACTTCTGCTGTCTGGAAGGCTTTCTGCTCTGCCATCGGTGCCACCGTCAGCCTGTCATCGGGTTTCCATCCTCAGACCAATGGCCAGACCGAGAGGGCCAACCAGGCATTGGAGACGGTTCTCCGCTGTCTGGTGTCTGCCAACCCATCCTCTTGGTCCTCACAACTCCCCTGGGTAGAATATGCTCATAACACCCTGCCATCGTCTGCTACTGGGTTGTCCCCTTTTCAATGCCTTTATGGCTATCAGCCTCCCCTTTTTCCTTCTCAAGAGGTAGACATTCCAGTTCCGTCTGTCCAGGCCCATGTCCGTCGGTGCCGTCGGACCTGGCGGCGAGCCCGTGCTGCACTGCTCAGGACCTCCGGCCGTTACCAGCGCTTGGCGGATCGTCATCGCACCCCTGCTCCGGACTACTCCCCCGGTGACCAGGTATGGCTTTCTATCAAGGATCTACCCATGAAATCGGATGCTAAGAAACTGTCCCCCAGGTATATTGGTCCCTTTCCCATTGTCAAAGTCATTAACCCCTCTGTGGTCTGTCTGAAGCTGCCCCGCGCTCTCCGGGTTCACCCTTCCTTCCATGTGTCCTGCCTCAAACCTGTCTCTACCAGCCCTCTAGTTCCTCCGATCCCCCCGCCCCCACCTCCTCGTATGATCAATGATCATCCGGCTTACACCGTTCGTCGTCTCCTGGACTCTCGTCGCCGCGGTCGCGGCCTGCAGTATCTCGTGGACTGGGAGGGATATGGCCCGGAGGAGAGGTGTTGGGTCCCTCGTCGCCTGGTCCTGGACGCGAACCTCATCCGGGACTTCCACAGGACGAACCCTGACGGGTCTGGTAGGTCGCCCGGTGGCGCCCCTCGGAGGGGGGGTACTGTCACAGCCTCTCGCCCTTGACATCAAAGCGTTCGCGGTCACAGCCTCTCGTCCTTGACATCAAAGTGTTCGCCCCTGATACCTGCTGACCCCCCCTGTCACAGCCTCTCTCCCTTGACTTGCCTTGACATCAAAGCGTTCGCTGTCACAGCCTCTCGCCCTTGACATCAAAGTGTTCGCCCCTGACACCTGCTGACCCCCCCCCCCTGTCACAGCCTCTCTCCCTTGACTTGCCTTGACATCAAAGCTTTCGCTGTCACAGCCTCTCGCCCTTGACATCAAAGCGTTCGCCCCTGACACCAGCTGGCCATCAAAGCAGTCAGCCGCTGTCCCTTGACATCAACGCGATCATCACCCTTAAAAAGCCTCCACTGTGGTCCAGTCTTCGCTGGAACGTCGCCTTTCATGGACTTCTGCCTACCTGCCTACCTGCCACGGAGCCAACTCCTGCTCTACCCCTGAGATCGGTTACTTCAATAAAGACTTGATTCTTCCCTGACCTGGTTGTCCCGTCTGCTTTTGGGTTCTTTCCTGATACGTGACAGTCTTTGATGAATATATTGAGAAAGCAGAGCTAATTGAATTGATTAAACAAGGCCTTATTGCTCTAAACCCAAACAAAGATAGTTTATATTCAGATAATTGGCATTCAATATCATTATTAAACTCTGATTATAAATTGTTTGCTTCACTGTATGCTAAAAGACTGAAACCCTGTCTGAATGAAATTATATCACCAACTCAATCTGGGTTTATGAAGGACAGACACATAAGTAATAATATTCATTTAATTCTAGATTTATTAGATTATTCTGATTTAATTAATGAAGAAGCAGTTATACTTTTTTTTTACATTTTTACAAAGCCTTCGACACTGGAACACCCATTCATAAGTGAAGCATTACTTCATTTTGGCTTTGAGGAAAACTTCAGAAAATGGTTAATACTCTATAAAAATATCAATAGCAGTGTTTCTTTAGTTAACGACACTTCACCTTGTTTTAATGTTAAACAAGATATCAGACAGGGGTGTCTGATATCTCCATTTTTATTTGTAATTGCTGCCAAACTTATTAACCTATACACTGTACATTTTACAAGTATTGAAGGTATAAAAATAGGAGAAAACTTAATAATTAATCAACTTGCTGATGACACCTGTCTATTTTTAAAGAATGAACATCAAGTGCTGGTCATATTGGGGGCTTTAAATAAATTTTGTAAGGCCTCAGGCCTTAACTATTAATCAGAGTAAGTGGGAAATTTTAACAGTACATAATTCTGATAAGACGTCAATAAGTGGTATAGATGTAAAAAAAAAATCAGTAAGCTATCTTGGTATCTTAATAAATAAGTCAGTGTCTGATAGAGTATCTGCCAATTTCTCACCTAAGATATAAAAAAAAGTCTTTAGCTGTTGGTTGCACAGAGAACTTACCATACAGGGCTGTGTACTGCTGTCACAGGCAGAAGGTACCTCAAGAATAGTATACCCTGCCATCTCACTTTATGTTAATCCAAAGACATGTGCAGCCATTGATTCTCTCCTATTTAACTTTACATGGAAAAACAAAACTGAGTATGTTTCAAATAAAAAACATGTATTAGAAGCCACTCAGAAGGGGGCTTTAATGCATTAGATTTTCAAACAATCAATCAGATTTTCAAGGTCAATTGGATTAAGCAATGTTTAGCTAAAAATAATGTCTTTTTTATTTTTTGTGTTATATATAACATATATAAAACAAAATATATGTTTTATATTCCCAATTTATTATTTGATAAATGTGGTGGCCCAAGATTTCTGTTATCTTGTAATTACAAGTGTAATAAATTGTCTTTCAAGCTTGCCTGTTTTCACAAACAAGCTCTTGAAGCTTGGATGATTGCTTTCAAGCTTAATTTTTCCCCACTTCATGCATAAGATGGAACAATCAGAAACAAGTCCAGATGTATAAAAGAATGGATGGATAAGGGTGTAGTCTTTGTTTTAGATGTAGAGAGGCAACCTCTATGGATATGAAGATTTTGTTCAGATTAAGGATATGAATGTTTCTCGAAAAGAATATAACAATGTTATATAAAAAAAAATTATAATCAAAGTTACTGTTTCTCATCAAAAGTGCACAAATATATGGCCCTTTGCATGGAGAAATTCCCAATCTCTTAATTGGTGGGAAAGATTTATCAGATCCCACATATAATAATCGCCATATCAGAAAAATGCTGACCTCAGTTATTTCAAGAGTTATTTTCCCAAATCAACTCTTTTATGGAAACTAAGTTTTCCAGAAATTATAGCAGAGAAAGTTTGGTCAGACCCTAATAAATTCCTCATTGCTAATAAAATAAAAGAAGGTCACATGAAGGTATTACATAGATAGCAGTATCTATGTAATAAATTATTACAGTGTAGCGACCTACTTGCTGGTTAGATACTCACCATGTGGGCCACAGACAGTCCCTTTAAGACAGTGGGCGGGGGTTAGCAAAGGGTATTGTGGGTAGACACGGGGCTGAGGTTTTTAGAGAATGAACTGCTGACTTAGTTTTTGTTGGAGGAAATAAACAACCCTACAGCTGTGTGGTCAAAAGGAGAAGTGGTCTCGCCTCCTTTCTTTCATCCTCTACATTGATGACCCCAACGTGAGCCATGGAGAACGAAGCTACCAGTGCAGCGGCAGTGACTAACACCGTCTCGCTCAAACTGCCCGACTTCTGGGAAACAGCTGCGGCAGCATGGTTCGCTCACATCGAAGCCCAGTTCGTGATTAAGAACATCAACGTGGATGAGACCAAGTACCACTATGTTGTAGCGGCACTCGGAACAGATATGGCGTCACGGATATTGGGCCTGCTGCAAGCCCCGCCGCCTGTGGATAAGTACGGTACGATTAGGAGACACTTGCTGCAGGCTTTTGAGCTAGCAGAGGTGGAGCGGGCGGACTGGTTGTTTCCGCTGCAAGGCTTGGGAGACGGCAAGCCATCGGAGCTAATGGACAAGATGCTGAGTATGCTGGGTTAGTGTGACCCCGCCTTCCTTTTCGGCTGGCTATTCCTCCGTCAGCTCCCCTCGCACGTCCGTACCGCCTTGGCCAGCTCCAAGCTGTCCACCACCCGCAACTTTCGGGAGTTGGCCGCGGAAGCTGACAGGATTTTTCTCGCCAGCCGACAGCAGTGTGCGGCCACTCTGCTGCCTGCCCACGCTCTTCCACCACCACTAGTTGAGGCTGCGGGTGTCGCTGCGGCAGCAGTTTCTCGTTATCAGCAGGACTCAGGGGGACTGTGCTTCTACCATGCTAGGTTTGGAACCAAAGCCAAGCAATGCCGTGCACCATGCACTTTCAGCAGGGCGGGAAAAGCCAGGGCCGGCGCTCAGTAGTAGCTCTGAGCGTTGGCCAGGAAGGCAGGCTGCTGTTTATTCAGGACACCATCTCTGGCCGGCGGTTGCTAGTTGATTCGTGCGTGCAGTGGAGCATCCTGCCTGCGACACCAGTGGACGCGATGGCCGGCGGGTGCGGCTCCCCTATGGATGCTGCTAACGGCACCCCCGTATGCACCTATGACACGAGGTATGTGGAGGTGGTTTTTGGAGGTTGGCGATTCGGCTGGGACTTTGTAATGGTGAAGGTGTCCATTGCCCTCCTTGGTGCCGATTTCTTGCGTGATTATGGACTGTTGGTAGATGTTAAAAAGCGCCGCTTGATTGACGCCATCTCCCTCTGCTCCTAACCATGTACTTTGAAGGAGGCGGGTCCCATCGGCTTGTCCAACATGATTGCGACTGGGGATGAATTTCAGCATCTGCTTGCTGAATTTCCGGACCTCACAATGCCCAATTTCTCAGCAGCAGTCACCACCAAGCATGGAGTGGAACCCTACATCACCACCACGGGCCCCCCGGTCTACGCCCGTGCACAGCGCCTCGACCCAGCCAAGCTCACCATCGCCAAGGAGGAGTTTGCCAACATGGAGTGCCTCGGCATCGTGTGCCTCTCCGACAGTCCATGGGCCTCCTCCCTGCATATGGTCACGAAGGCTAACGATGGCTGGCGCCCATGTGGTGATTACCGCCGCCTCAACAACGCCACAACGCCAGACCGCTACCCCGTCCCGCACATCCAGGACTTCTCCGTGCACTTGGCAGGGATGGTCATCTTCTCCAAGGTGGACCTCGTGTGTGGATACCACCAGGTGCTAGTCCGCCCACAGGATGTGCTGAAGATGGCAGTAATCACGTCATTCGGCCTGTTCGAGTTCCTGATGATGCCTTTAGGGCTCAAGGGGGCTGCACAGACCTTTCAGCTCATGGACTCTGTGCTGCGAGATATGCCCAATATCACAAATTACAAATTTGCATCAAGGGGCTTTACAACAACACAACATCTAACATTAGACCCTCGGATCAGATAAGGAACAACTCCCTAAAAAAAACCTGTTAACAGGGATACAAAATAGGAAGAAACCCCAGGTAGAGCAACAGAGTAGGGATCTCTTCCCCGAGACAGACAACGTGCAATAGATGTGTTTACACAATTTACAGAATACAACACTGAAAGAGGATAACGGAATTATAATGGAATTATATGAAGAATATGATGAGGAGGGTGCCAAGCAGTGTCCAGACGCCACTGGAACAGCCCAGGACCTGAGCCACGCAACCACCATCACCATGTAGACAAAAAAAAAAAATTGTTACACATCTTAGTGAGAGAAGGCTGTAATGTTAAAACACGCTAACAAAACTATATGGATCTATAAGGTCTATAAAAAGAAAATGTGATGAGGGGCTGCCAAGCAGTGTCCAGGTGGCAACCACCATCACCATGGAGACCTGGGAGGAGGACAGACTACACGTGTACATGAGGGAGACTCATATCACACCATCCACACACAGAAAAAGAGTGTTGGATTAGGTAGCAGTGGCCTCCATAGCTTATTCTCATGCCTCTGCTCCCCAGTGTAGTGAAAGAGTAACTGTACATTTAAATGTAAAAATGTAAAATGTCCTGTTAGCAAGGTTAGAACCAGCACTATTTTGGCCACGTCTGCCATTGCACAAAATGTTGCCTCATGTAAACAAAGGCGATAACAGCGCACACTCGGACGTCACAAGTCAAAATACCGTTTTTCCTGTCTACACGTCAACACTGAAAACGGAGTTTTCTGAACCTCTTAACGCTGGAAGGAGTTTTCCAGTGTTTTTAAATCCAAAAATCACATTTTAGCGTAACACAATCTACAACAGGGTGATTTCGACAGCAGGGTTTAGAAAGATAAGTGATTTAGTCAGTGAATATGTACCAGGGTTTATGAGGGCACAGGTAATGGTAGATGAAGTGAGGGGAAGGCGTGATGAAATGTGGTTGGGAATGGCAGAGGATATTTTGAAAGATCAAGAGAGGGATGCCAAGAGATTGGGTCAGTATGATTGAGAGAGAGACTGTGTTGGATGAGGAAGGAGAGATAGAAATGTATGTAGGAGAAAGAGAGGAGAGTGAGTCTGATGAGCGTGAAAACTAAAGTGATATATAGACGTTTAAGAGGGGAAGAAGTGAGAAGCGGAGAAGGTGTGGGAGAGGGTTATGAATGAGATGGATGTAGGGAGGATATGGAGAAATCTAAGAGTGAAGTCGGACAATGTTGAATGTGAGAATTTAGATTTTTTTTTATTTATTAAGGCACAATAGGGTATTCAATGATTTAATAATCAGTAAGTTTGATGTGAATGTGAGAAAGATTGTGATGTGTGTGGTGTGGGAGTGGAAACATTTATGCATGAGTTTGTTGAATGTTATGAGCTGGAGGGATACATGTTGAAAATTAAAAAAAATAGTAAGTAGATGTTGGAGAAGTTGTCTGCCAAGGTTGTCCCTTGTCTCCGATTCTGTTTGTGATATTCATGGACAGGATCTCAAGGCGCAGCCAAGGTGAAGAGTGTGTCCATTTTGGGAACCTCAGAATTGCATCTCTGCTCTTCGCAGTTGATGTGGTTTTGTTGGCTTCATCAGAACGTGACCCCCAGCATGCACAGGGGAGGTTTGCAGCTGAGTGTGAAATGGCTGGGATGAGAGTCAGCACCTCCAAATCTGAGGCCATGGTTTTCTACTGGAAAATGGTGGATTGCTCCCTCCAGGTTGGGGATGAGTTGTTGCCTCAAGTGAAGGAGTTCAAGTATCTCGGGGTCTTGTTCATGAGTGAGGGTAGGATGGAGCGGGAGATTGACAGGCAGATTGGTGCAGCATCAGCAGTAATGCTGACCCTTGTGGTGAAGAGGGAGCTGAGCCGGAAGGCAAAGCTCTCAATTTATCAGTCAGTCTTCGTTCCAACCCTCACCTATGGTCATGAGCTTTGGGTAGTGACCGAAAGGGTGAGATCACGGATACAAGCGGCTGAAATGAGTTTCCTCCATAGGGTGTCTGGGCTCAGCCTTAGCGATAGGGTGACGAGCTCAGACATCTGGAGGGAGCTTGGAGTAGAGCCGCTGCTCCCTCGCATCAAAAGGAGCCAGTTGAGTTGGTTCGGGTATCTGATTAGGATGCCTCCTGGGTGCCTTCCTTTGGAGGCTTACCGGGCATGGCCAACTGGGAGGAGACCCCGGGGTAGACCCAGAACTCGCTGGAAGGACTACATGTCCAATCTGGCCTGGGAACGCCTTGGAATCCCCCAGGAAGAGCTAGAGGGCGTTGCTGGGGAGAGGGACATCTGGAGTGCTCTACTTAGCTTGCTGCCACAGCAACCCGACCCCGGAGAAGCAGCTGAAGCTGAATGAATGAATGTTGGAGAGGTGGGTTTGTTGACAGAATGGAATGGAGAGAATTGTGGTTGGTTTGGGGTGGCTGGCAAAGAGAACGGATGTAATTTATCAAATTATATTTTAAGCCATGCAAAGTTTGCTGTCAAGCTAAGGAGGATTACAGCCCATTATGAAAAGAGGAAAGTTTAGGTGTGGAATATTTTTAGGAGTATAATGGAAAGAGATGTTAATTTGTTGTATGGTTATGTTAGAGAAGAAGAGTTTGTTGGTGGGTTTGTAAAGGGGAGTAATTTTGTTGTGATTTGGGAAGGAGGGAGTGTAATGTTGGATTTTAGTTAAACAGTGTACTGTGTGTGGTTTATGTGTACTTTTGGTTTGATTTCTTTGATTTGGTGGGGGGGGTCTGTAGGCCGGAAGCCATGCCAAGGCCTACAGGTTACCTCACTAATTTCTGTTTTGTCGACCTGTGTCGTAATCTTTGATTCTGTAGAGTTCGGTGGGTTTGTGAAATGTTTTATTTCCCTATTTGTTTTGTATTTTGATATGTTTTTTTTCCTATAGAATAAAAGAGAAAAAAAAAGGAAGGAGTTTTCCAAAAGATCTGTTTTCAGTGACCTACAACGTAGTATGTGGGTGGACCAAAGGCCAAAACGTATACAAAAAGCTATTTTAAAAAACGCCTGTGTATGTTTGGACTAGGCATCACTATGCCAACATGTAGCTACAGCACTGTATAACAGTCAGATATAAAAAACAGAGTACTGGGTGTCTGAGTGGCGTGGCGGTCTATTCCCTTACCTACCAAAATGGGGATCGCTGGTTCGAATCCCTGTGTTACTCCGGCTTGGTCAGGCGTCCCTACAGACACAATTGGCCGTGTCTGCAGGTGGGAAGCTGGATGTGGGTATGTGTCCTGGTCGCTGCATTAGCGCCTCCTCTTGTAAATTGGGGTGCCTGTTTGGGGGGAGGGGGAAACTGGGGGGACTAGCGAGATCCTCCCACTTGCTACATCCTCCTGGTGAAACGCCTCACTGTCAGGTGAAAAGAAGCAGCTGGTGACTCCACATGTATCAGAGGAGGCGTGTGGTAGTCTGCAGCCCTCCCAAAATCGGCAGAGGGGGTGGAGCAGCGACTGGGACGGCTCGGAAGAGAGGGGTAATGGCTGGATACAAATGGGGGGAAAATACAAAAAAAACAAAACAGAGTACTGGAAATATCTGATAGTATAGAGACTGATGTTTGCTTTGAAAGTGCTCATTTGAATTTCCTGGTGTTTGTGGCTTTAAGCCAAATCAAACATCTCACTTAAAACAGGTGTTTTTTTTTTTTGTTTTTTTTGTCATTGATTTCCATATTGCTGTTTTTTTTCCCACAGGGAGATGTCAGTTATATGCAATCATCATAACTACAGCTACACATCTACCTGAAAACTGAAGATTAGTGGCAATAAACACATTTACTAGGAAAATTTACACACCCCTGTGTGTGTTTGTGTGTGTGTGTGTGTGTGTGTGTGTGTGTGTGCTTGTGTGAGACACCTCAGTTTTCCATCTGATGTTGCACGACAGTAGGTGAAATGTGCAGTTCTGTACTAAACCACATATAACGGCACAGAAATGACCAACATTCAGTTTGTTTGCAGATATAGGCCATTATATATTTATTTATTTTTATTTTGATATACTTTAATGACCCTGTAGGGGGAATTACGCTCTGCATTTAACCCATCCTAGCTGTGTAGCTAGGAGCAGTGGGCAGCCGCCGTGCAGCACCCGGGGACCAACTCCAGTTCGTCTTGCCATGCCTCGGTCAAGGGCACAGGCAGGAGTATTTACCCTAACATGCAAGTCTTTTTGGTGGGCTATTATCGATAACCAGATCTTGCAATGATTTATTCTGACTGTCCTCGTTAAACTTTATGGATGCGTATAGAACCATTGTTTTCAGGGAGGTCAATATGTTAGTTAAATGTGCAGTTATTTTGGTAATGTCTAGCTAATGCACTTTCGAAAATTATGGGGATAGTACACAAAACACTTGAACAGAAAATAACGTATAATAACTAAATACACACACAATGGACGAATGAATGGATAACCTCTATAGACAAGAGAGACAATTATAGGTAAAATGCAAGAGCCTCTCTGCTGAAGTATAATTTTGTCTCCTGGCCTTATTTTAATTTTCTCGCTCTCCTTTCCCGTCTGTCGTAGTCTCTTCTTTCATCTTTACTTGTAACTATATCATCTGTATCCATCTCTCACCTCACTTTTCTCATCTCGCCTCACTTCTCACACACACACACACACACACACACACATGCATGCACTTTTTCACTTCTGTCTCTCTCGCTCGCTTGCTCTCTCGCTCGCTTGCTCTCTTTCTTAAAGAAAAATTCAGGATGACAGTCATGATGACATATGAGAGAAATCCCAGAGCTGTCAGAAACTATTCTCTCCACACATCTGTCAGCTAACTGGTCTTTTAAAAAGCAAAGCTGGAGGAAGAGCAAGATGGAGGACGGGAATGTGAATATGGACCAGGAATGTGAAAATGAAAGCAAGGCGGCGGTAAGGGAGGAGTTAAGGAGACATAGAGACGGTGTGGGTAAATGATACGAGAATAAAAGCCATGGAAATAAGAAGAAATGGAGAAAGAGTGGATGTAATAGGGACAGGGGATGACAGAGAAAAGAGGTGGTTGAGGGCAAACAGGGAAGTTGAAGGATGTGATTGAAAACAAGAGAGATGGAGAACACAAAAGGGCCCCGGTATAAATATTTAGAAAGTATCAAGTATTCAAAAAATACTAAGCCTGGTAAATTATTGCATCTATGTGAATCTTTTAATGTAGATTGTTCATTTGTTTCCTTAAAATAATGCTCCTTTGCTTTTGTACTTCCCTTATTGTATGTTTTTATTATTTTTCACTCTTCTTGTGCCCCCTTGTCTATGTTTTGTTCCTGCTGTTTTGTTTGATAAAAAAAGTGAATGTTGGTTCATCCAGTTTCCCTGTGATGAGATGAGCAGTGAATGATTTGCTGGTTTGCGAAACACGATTGACTTCTCGTTTACTTTCATACCCGAATACACAATGTGTTGAGTCAACTGTAGGTGTGAGTTCAGAATCAGAAACACTTTATTTGTCATTTCATTTCGTGCACTTGTGCACATGAAATGAAACGAAACGTCGTTTCCCACAGCAGTGCAACACAAAGACAGAAACAAAAACTACAAGAACACGTGTATCCAATTCCAAACTAACACATATATCTAAAAAAAAAGTTTTAAGTATTTGGCGCTTGGTCTTGCTCTTTAACTACCCGAAAGTGTTCTGGTACTTTTTCCTTCCTCTTAACATCCACAATTCAGGCGATATTGTGTTTGAAGGCTTCTGCCAGACTGTTGTGAACTCCAAGTGATTTGCTTTATACCACGTGGGCCGATCACGGAATCCGACGAAGAAATTCATAATATTATGCACAGTTATGCCAAAAAAACGTCAGAAACCAGATTTGATGAGGCTGAAGCAGAACTCGCTCCGCTACCTGAAACCCCTTCCTTTCGCCATGCTAAGAAGATAAAATCCAGTTCTGATGCTCCTGAAGCTCCTTCTGCTATGCAGGCAGTGACGCTACGTGTGGGGAGAAAAATGCAAGAGGAATGTTTGCGGAGACTGGTGTCGTTGGAAGCTGGTGTCAATAATAACAATATGTCGATAAACAACCTCACTGACTCTCAACTCTTTAGGCAGACAGATGGAAAACATAGCTGAAAAAGTGGATTCCATTGAAGGTAGAGTCGTGAGGTTAGAGAGAGAAAGTGCTACTCTTCGTGACAAATGTGAAGAATTGGATGAAGCTGGAACCTGAGAGTTGCAGGCATGAAGGAGCGAGTGGGTGAGAATGTGAAACAGCTTGTCATCGGCATTTTCAGTGAGATTTCTCCGGATATTGTAGACCAGTTTCCCAACTTTGTGGATATTGTGCACAGACTGGGTCCACGTTCTGATAAGTTGGTATCATCTCGGCATATAATTGTGCAGTTTGTCTCTCGCACGCACCGGGACAAAATTTGGAGGGATGCCAAGTCAGCTGTTCTGAAGCAAAAGAACACCAGGACACTGGGGGACCTTTCTCAATGAATTAAGGATGCCAGGAACAAGCTTTGGCCTTCAGTTGAACAGGGAGTAAAAGCTTGGAAAAAAGCAGGGTTTCAAGGTCTGTTTGCCTACATTAATGGTAAAAAACTCAGTGAACGATGTGTAAACTTTGTCACACATGCCTGAACAAAACTACTACCTCTACTTAATCTTCTGGTAACTTGACATTACATTTTTTCAAAAGTTTATTGTATTTGGAGTATGATCATTTAGTTTAGAGGTTGATATCATTTAGATTGTCTTGTTATTCTTATGTTTAACATCTACTTTCCAATTCTAAGTTGTTTCTTTTTTTTGGGGGGGGTACCTGGTGTCTAACTTCATCATACCCTTATTAACATAATAGCAGTAGAAGTAATAATAATATTAACATTTATAAGAACATTAATAATATAGAGGCATAAAGGATAAAACAGGATAAGACAATAATTTGATAAAGGGTAAAAATTACATGTTTGAAACACTGCAACGTAAGTTTTGTGCCTTTTACTGGAATATATCTTTGGCGGAACTATATTTTAGGTTATATTTATACACCGTTTTATTACAACCATTAGGTGAAATGTTTTTGTTTATTAATGTTTTTTTCTTGTTCAACATATCGTTGTCTTTGTTATCTGTTAATGTCAGGGGGCTTAGAAACATTGTGAAAAGGGAAAGCTTTATCTTTGTTTGCAAAGGAGCACAAGACAGATTTATGTTTTGTTTTTGTTTTTTTTTCAAGAATGCCATTAATCTAAGGAAGATTCTAAGTTTTGGAAATCACAGTGGGGTAATGATGTTTAGTTGGCACACGGTACGGAACATTTAGCTGGTGTTGGTATCTTTAGGAATAGATTTGAGGGCGATGTCATAGCTGCAGACTTTGATTCTTTAGGTCGTTGTTATATGTTGGTCGTAACGCTAAACCAGATTACATTTATTGCAGTCAACATATATGGTTATAATCCCTCTTTTGATAATAATAATTCATTTGAAACTCGAGAAGATAAAATTTTACGATGGTTACAAAAATATCCTACTGTGTCAATCAATATAGGAGGGGATGTCTTAGTCTGGATGTTTTAGTCTGGATGGCTTAGTCTGTCTTAGTCTGCTCCGCCTTCTTCAGCATGAGTTTAATGGTCTTTATTGTGTGTTCTGCCATCCCATTAGACTGTGGATAGCCTGGGCTTGAGAATGTCCATGTTATGCCCCAGTCACTTGCAAACTGACTCATCTCAGCACTAGCTGTGGTCACTCACCACTTCCTTTGGAACACCATGTCTTGAAAACACAGCCTTCAGCTTGGCTATTACTGTGCTTGCTGTTTTGTCACACATTTGTTGGACCTCAGGATATTTTGAGAAATAATCTACTGTGAGGAGGAAAGATTTGCCTTGTAGCTCAAAAATGTCCACACCTACTTTGTACCATGGTAGCTCTGGCAGCTCATGGCATTTTAGTGGCTCCTTCTGATATTTCGGTAGGTGTTGTTGACAGGTGGGGCAGCTCCCAACCATTTGCTCTATATCAGCCGATATGCCTGGCCAATATAGATACTTGTGTACCTGTTCTTTGGTCCGTTGTACTCCTTGGTTGGCTATGTGCAGTCGCTGTAGCATGTCTGATCTCAACTTTTTAGGGATAATGAATCTTTCTCCTGTCATCAGGACCCCCCCATTTACTGTGATTGTGTCTCTGATTGGCCAATAGACTTTAAGCTCTGCATCTGTCGGTTTTTTTGTGCTTTGGTCACCCTCTCTGGTGAATGTCTGGTAGCTTTTGCGAGGTCTGGTCCTCCTCAGTTGCCATCTTAAGCTTCTTTTGCATCTCTCTTCCCAGAGCCTCAGTTGCTTCCATGGCATAGACTACCTTTTCATCTGTAGTCATTGACTCCTCTTGTGTTTCCACAGCACCAAACGCTCTGGATAAAGTGTCCGCTTTTAGCATTTCCTTTCCAGGCGTGTAATTGATGTGGATATTGTAATGCTGAAGCTGTAGCAGCATTCGTTGTAGTCTGGCAGGTGCCGGTCCTAATGGCTTTGTGAATATAGCATCCAGAGGCTTGTGGTCTGACTTCACCACCTCATGTGCACCAAACACATACTGGTGGAATTTTCGTGTCGCAAACACGACCGCAAGCAATTGTTTTTCAATCTGCACATAGTTGCGCTCAGCCTGTGTTAGGGCTCTGGATGCATATGCCACTGGCTGTCCTCGCTACAGCAGGCACACACCTAGCCCATCTTTCAATCATTAGATTGGAGGACCAGCTACTGTTTTGGGTCAAAGAATTTCAGCACTGGAGCCTCAGTTAGTGCTGTCTTGAGTTTGTACAGGGAAGCATCGTGTTCATGTGACCACAGCCACTGCATATCTTTCCTCAGTAGCTGCCGTAAAGGTGCTGTCACTGCTGCTTCATTAGGTATGTATTGGGACAGGTACTTGGTCTACAAAGGCTACTAGGTATGACTCTTTTATCTTCTGGTGCTGGCATGTGTACAATAGCATTCAACTTGTCACTGTCTGGCCGTACTCCCTCAGGGTTTATCATGTGTCCCATGTACTTCACCTCCATCACTTTGTACTGCACTTTGTCTGCATTGAACTTACCATTCATCTCTTTGGCTCTCTGTGTTACTTTGTGCAGTATCTCCGCATGTTCCTTCTCATCAGCTACAGCAATGATCAAATCATCAGCTATCACCTGTACACCGTCAATGTCACCAAATGTTTCACTGTTCTTCTGTTGGAAGACTTCCCTGGCTGATTTTATACTGAATGGGAGACGCTTGAACCTGTACCACCCCCATGGTGTGTTGAAGGTGCATAACAGTGACGATGCTCTGTCCAGCTTAATTTGCCAGTATCCATCTTTTTCACCGAGTATTGTAAATATTCTCTTGCCAGACAGTCTGCTTTGGACATCTGTAGGTGTCAGTATGATGGCTTTATTCCGCTCTCAAGGATCAAGGCAAAGTCTGAGTGAGCCATTTTTCTTTTCAGTTATTACCAAGCTGTTCACTCACTGTGTCGGTTCTGTTACTAGAGTGATGACATCAGCTTTTTCCAGCTGACTCAATGTCTTTTTCAGTTTGTCCATGATGGCAAATGGGATTTTTCTGCAGACATGGATCACAGGGGTCACTTCTTGGTCAATGTGAATATGATGCTCACCAGGGAACTCCCCAGGCCCCTGGAACACCTCTGGATACTGACTAACCAGCTCTTCTTTGGTTGCAGGTGAGCTCTCCTTGATTTCATCAACATGTCTGACCAAGTTCAACTCCTCACATGCTGCTCTTCCAAGAATTGGAGATGGTGACTTGCTTAATGACATAGAACTGGAGCTTGGACTCTGCTCGCTCAGTACTGCATTTCAGGTAGGTGCTACCGGCTGGCTTTATCTGGTTACCTCCATAAGCTCTTAATACTGTGTTTGTGGGACTAAGGCGCACTTTGCCTGGGAGTTTTCTGACCTGTTCTAGAGGGAGAACACTTATGTCTGATACACAGTTCAGTTCGCGTGCGCGTGACGTGCATGCGTACGTGCACGCGCGTGCGCAGATTGAAGTTATAATGCGCATGCGCGAAAGACGAGCACGTGCGCATACGACCAGCAGAGGGCGGTATTTCCCCGTTTTTCCAAACTGGATTTAAACAGTTCTTTTAATTTTTCAACAAGTACGTTCAAGTTTAAACTGGGCCATATCGCTCAGTTCAAGTTGAAAGGTAAAACGCTTCAGAGACATATTACATTGTTTTGTTTAGGGTTTTTTTTTTTGCAAGTTCAGATATTTGTATCGTTACAAAATCAACTTTACTTGAATTTTTACTTTGATTTCTTCCTACAGCCTGTGCGATTTGTGCCGCCTCACTGAGAGACAGGTTCTAAAACGGCCGATATTACGGTCTTGTCACTGAAGATAATGTTGGACAAAAGTCACAAAATGAGGATGACCATATCACAGTGTGACTCAGCAGTAACTCGCAATTGCTTTGCTGCACAATCTTTGCTGGCGCTAAACACAAACAAACAGACTTTTCGCGTCTGTGACCCAAATACGATGGATTCAACAAAACGAGCTAAAATTGCGACATGAAGACAAATAACAACCAACATTTCAGCCCGCTGCAAGGAAATTTCTGACTGCCATGTTCAGGCGGGAATGGAAATTCCCATCGCCAAAGGCGGACCGGGTACAACATACCGTCTATGCCTTAAACTCTGTCGGCGTGACTCGCTTTTCCAATATGTTTGACAACATCTAGCTATCGTTATTTGGTCCTTTTGGAACTTTGATGCGTTCTCGAGTATAAAAACTTAAATACTGAAAAAAAGAATTGCGCTGTGAAGGCAATTTTTTTCAGTTATTTCAGTTATTTGTGGAAAAAACTTTTAAACTCTATTTCAGTTATTTGTGGAAAAAACTTTTAAACTCTATTTCAGTTATTTGTGCCATATCTGTGCATTATGCCATGACCGCATGATCAACTGGAAATGTACATTTCCATCGCGAAACGAGAGACCCTCCTTGCACGCCGACAAAGTTCCCACCACAAACCAAAAGCAAAGAAACCGAGAAAGAACGTGGAGAATGCCGGTCCTATGTTCCCCGGGTCCTATGTTCCCCGGGTCCTATGTTCCCCGGGTCCTATGTTCCCCGGGTCCTATAGTCCCCGGGTCCTATGTTCCCCGGGTCCTATAGTCCCCGGGTCCTATGTTCCCCGCTTTGTATGAGACCGGGGAATATCGGACCTTTTTGTATACATACTATATTCCCCACTTTTCCCCAAAAGGGTCCTATGTTCCCCGTTTTGTATGTGCAGGGGAACATAGGACCTTCTTTATAAAAAGGGTCCTATGTTCCCCTAGAGCACCCGGGGAACATAGGACCCTATTTATAAAGAAAGGTCCCATGTTCCCCGGTCAGCAGGTTTGACGCTGTTTGGCGCAAAAAGTGCATTTTCAATAATGCATTATTTAGGGCAGATTATTAAGAAGACAATGAATCATACGATTTCTATTTTTATATCACAAAAACGAATTCACAAAGTCCAGGTTGGCTTAAGTATGTGGAAACTTTTGACACTAAACCAATTTCAACTTATTAGGCTATAGCCTATATTTGGGCGCATAACCCACCCCGGTAGCTCTCTGATATTTATGCGTGAAATGTGTCACTTACCGAGGAAAATGCGCCTCGCCGAGTAGGTGAGGTCGTCTTTGATTCATGTTTTTGGTTTAGCACCTCCACAAGCCTTTAGTTTTTTGAGAAGCACATATTATTATTATTAGGCAATTAGCCCATTGTGTAAGGTAGGCGGCCCCCGTTGATGGATACTTTGTGCTGGTCCTAAATTCCAAGTCCTGCTCTAAGTTCTCTGCCCAAAATGTTCATCATTAAAGTCTTTTTGAAAGAAAGTCTGCCAAGTGATTTAATATGGAAAACGAACTGCAAAGTAACAAGAAAGTGGCTGAAGTGTCCAGTGCTGTGCAAATTGAACTTTGAGCGAAGGTGGAAATGGCTACTGGTTATACTGGTAGGCGGGCCTACTGCAAGACAAACTTGCGTTGATTGCCGACTGTCCATGCTGAGCCGGAGAGCCAACTAACTAGGCCTACTGCAGTAAATATCGGTAAGAAATAACAATAAAGCAAATTACAGCCTCCTCTATAGGCCGAATTTGGATATGCACTCAAGGTGGCCTGTGATATACAACAGCCAACAATGGTAATACGGCCTAATTTAACCAGCGGAGGAATAGATTGTCGTAGCCTACATCTCAGCCATGACCCCAGTTTTTATTATTTTGGACCCGTTAAGGAAATAATTTGCAAAAAGGGTTCTAAGTTCCCCGGTTTGTTCCTGGATTGGCAATGCGGGGAATATAGGACCCTTTATTTGGAAAAAGGTCCTATGATCCCCTGGAAACAGCGGGGAATATAGGACCCTTTTTCCAAAAGAGGGTTCTATGTTCCCCGGTGTCTATTGCAACCGGGATTATAGGACCTTTTTAGGGGAAAACGGGGAATATGGGACCCTTTTTTTTCCGAAAGGGTCCTATAGGACCCGGGGACTATAGGCACGGCCCCAATCTCTGTACATAAATAAATAGTGCAATCACCTCACCAGGTTCATTATCACCCCGATTTACAATCAAGCACGGCGTTAAAACAGGGTTGTCCCATTTCTCATTTTCTCTTTATAATTGCTACAGAAATGCTTTCTATCGTTATTAATGATGTTTTGGACGAAGCTGTTGACAGGTGGCCCCCATGTCAATGTTCTAATTAAAATTCCTCTTTAATGCTGTTCATGGATAGACCTGATATTGTAGATACTATATGGAGAGAGGAATTTAAAACTGACAAGAGGTTTTACTTGGAGCAACAGGGGTGGCTCGAGTCTAGAATATCGCATATAGATTGCTGGCTTGTTTCTAAAAACTTGCCTAAGAATTTGTGTACAGTCATGGTGATGGCAACTCCACTTACAGACGACAAAGCCATCGACATTAATGTCAGCTTTGTGTCTGATTATGGTAGTATCTGTTTTTGGAAAACTTTGCTAAAACATGCTATTGTTACAATAGAATTGGAATGGATTATTAGCTTTTTATTGGCATAAAGCACAAGCCGAGGGATTGTTTGGTTGTAATTGGGAGCCCGTAAAATATGAAAGTGGTAAAATTTAAGGCAATATGGAAGTGATTATGCCAAAGGCCGACACTCAATGGAGAAGAAGGTGGGTTCTGAAATTGCTTCCCTCTCTAATTTGCCACCAGAGAAAGTGAATGATAAACACGTTGTTGGGCTTGCAGAGTTGCAGATGACTTGTATAGAGAGTGCTGAGGGGGCCTTTGTAAGATCCAGGTTGAAATGGCTGGAACATGGAGAGAGAGTGTCAGCTTTATTTTTTTTTAATTAGGAAAGCAAAGAGAAAAACAAAATATTTTGTTACAGCTAAATATTAATGGGTCTTTTGCTGGTAATACAGATGAAATATCTAAATTTTGTTATGATTACTATTCCAATCTATACAGATCAAAGTTGAATAAAAGTAAGTTTACTTTGTTAAGTCAACATCTTGATGAATTTGATCCTATAAGTAAGGAGGACTGTTTATCATGTGAAACTCCAATAACAGAGGGTGAAATTGAGGAGGGCATCCATTCACTCAAAAACAATCGTGTTAGGGTTTGTGGAAGACCCCAAGCGCACGACACCAGACAGAGATGGGGTTAGCCGAAAAACTGGCGTACTTTATTCAAACATAGGAAGGCAATGAGCGACAAGGAAAAAACGGAAAGTCCAAGGGGGAAAAAAACTCGCGGGTAATCCAAACGGGAACAAGGCAGGATACTTCCACGGGGAAACCTTGCAAGGGAAAAACATGAACCAAGGGCTGGGATCAGTGGCGTAACCAGGAATATTTTTGTAGGTGGGCCTGAGTGAAAATGGGTGGGCCAAAATTTTCCAGCAATAATCCTTCAAACAAGACGCAAATTCGAACACATTACAGCAGTAAACACATAACACAGGTTGTTAGTACGTGACCAAGAAACATACTAAAACTTTAATAAAAACCCACTTAAACAAATACCACCCCAGTCATTCTCGCCAGGCTCTGCACAACCATTTAAACATCACTGTGGAAAACAGCCCGACTCGGTCTAAAAGATCATGATACAACATGTAAGCTATAGGCCTATAGTACACGTTTTACAGCACAATGTGTAGACGCCGAGGGCGAGCGTTGAAGATCGAGATTATTTCATCATAGTCCAAAGAGTCAGTAAGTTCCCTTTCAAAGGACAACAGGGATAGATTGTTGAGGCGTGCAGTTAGCATGGAAGATCTTAGACATGTTTTGATACGGCCTGTAGTGGAGAAGAGTCTTTCAACAGTACATGAAGTCAGGGGAATGGTGATCTTTGCTCTTAACAGTCTGTTAATGTTTGGGAAAACGTCAGAGTTGCAGCTTTCCAGCACTTCAATGAGGGATGGGTAACACGGACCCCTCTCCACTTTACGACGCAGTGCCTGAATGAAAACGGTCCATTCCGAACCCTCAAATTTACCAAGTGCAATACAATGGGGTTTGCTAGCCTGATGTTTCGAGCATGCCTGGCTGGAAAGGCAGGGCTCCCGGGGAACTGGGTTGAGCCCCACAGGGTTAACCGGGGCCGCGGGTTACCCACGACTCCAGGGGCAGGCTGGCCCGGCGGCTGGATGGTGAGAGCCGCCGTGATGGTTTGCAACTGCCACAGGATCTCTGCTTGTTGGCTCGCCAACGCCGCCTGCTGCCTCGTTAGGTTACCCACACAGGCCTGGAGGGCGGGACCCAAGTCTGAAGATCTCTCACCGCGGCGGAGGCCGCATCTAGCTGCTGGGTATGGGAGTTAGTCAGGCGGATCTGTTCGATGAGGGCCGCTCGAAGCGGGCTGGCCGGTACGCTCTCCGTGTCGGCTGGGGTCGTCATGGTCAGTTCGTACTGTTAGGGTTTGTGGAAGACCCCAAGCGCACGACACCAGACAGGGATGGGGTTAGCCGAAAAACTGGCGTACTTTATTCAAACACAGGAAGGCAATGAGCGACAAGGAAAAAACGGAAAGTCCAAGGGGGAAAAAAACTCGCGGGTAATCCAAACGGGAACAAGGCAGGATACCTCCACGGGGAAACCTTGCAAGGGAAAAACATGAACCAAGGGCTGGGATCAGTGGCGTAACCAGGAATATTTTTGTAGGTGGGCCTGAGTGAAAATGGGTGGGCCAAAATTTTCCAGCAATAATCCTTCAAACAAGACGCAAATTCGAACACATTACAGCAGTAAACACATAACACAGGTTGTTAGTACGTGACCAAGAAACATACTAAAACTTTAATAAAAACCCACTTAAACAAATACCACCCCAGTCATTCTCGCCAGGCTCTGCACAACCATTTAAACATCACTGTGGAAAACAGCCCGACTCGGTCTAAAAGATCATGATACAACATGTAAGCTATAGGCCTATAGTACACGTTTTACAGCACAATGTGTAGACGCCGAGGGCGAGCGTTGAAGATCGAGATTATTTCATCATAGTCCAAAGAGTCAGTAAGTTCCCTTTCAAAGGACAACAGGGATAGATTGTTGAGGCGTGCAGTTAGCATGGAAGATCTTAGACATGTTTTGATACGGCCTGTAGTGGAGAAGAGTCTTTCAACAGTACATGAAGTCAGGGGAATGGTGATCTTTGCTCTTAACAGTCTGTTAATGTTTGGGAAAACGTCAGAGTTGCAGCTTTCCAGCACTTCAATGAGGGATGGGTAACACGGACCCCTCTCCACTTTACGACGCAGTGCCTGAATGAAAACGGTCCATTCCGAACCCTCAAATTTACCAAGTGCAATACAATGGGGTTTGCTAGCCTGATGTTTCGAGCATGCCTGGCTGGAAAGGCAGGGCTCCCGGGGAACTGGGTTGAGCCCCACAGGGTTAACCGGGGCCGCGGGTTACCCACGACTCCAGGGGCAGGCTGGCCCGGCGGCTGGATGGTGAGAGCCGCCGTGATGGTTTGCAACTGCCACAGGATCTCTGCTTGTTGGCTCGCCAACGCCGCCTGCTGCCTCGTTAGGTTACCCACACAGGCCTGGAGGGCGGAACCCAAGTCTGAAGATCTCTCACCGCGGCGGAGGCCGCATCTAGCTGCTGGGTATGGGAGTTAGTCAGGTGGATCTGTTCGATGAGGGCCGCTCGAAGCGGGCTGGCCAGTACGCTCTCCGTGTCGGCTGGGGTCGTCATGGTCAGTTCGTACTGTTAGGGTTTGTGGAAGACCCCAAGCGCACGACACCAGACAGGGATGGGGTTAGCCGAAAAACTGGCGTACTTTATTCAAACACAGGAAGGCAATGAGCGACAAGGAAAAAACGGAAAGTCCAAGGGGGAAAAAAACTCGCGGGTAATCCAAACGGGAACAAGGCAGGATACCTCCACGGGGAAACCTTGCAAGGGAAAAACATGAACCAAGGGCTGGGATGAGTTCGTAGAGAAAAGGACCATGAGAGGGGAGTCGCCGCTACTGCGGGGAGGTTACAACACGAACTGACAACGGGCACGTGGGAGGCCGCCAAACTTAAGCCCAGCCCTGATGACTAAGCCCGGCCCTGACGAGCCGATTGGCTGCCGGCGCGGGATGGGCGGGCCATAACAAATCGCCTGGTAATGATGGTATCGCTGCTGAATTTTACAAATCATTCTGATTTACTCCCACCATTTCTTTATAAGGTATAGTCAAAAAGTATCCAGAATTCCTCTCTTCCTACTACAATGACACAAGGAGTAATATGTTTAATCCCCAAACCAAAGAAAGATCTGCTTCTGCTGGACAATTGGAGACCAAAAACTTCACTCAATAATGATTATGAAGTGTTTGCTATTATTTTAGCTAAAAGATTCAAGCAGGTCTCAAGCTCAATAATTGATGAAAATCAATCTGGATTTATGAGTGGTAGACATTAACAATGATATTGGATTGGTCATAGACTATTGTGATCTAATTCTAGAAAAAGTGTCATATTTTGCCAGGACTTCTGCAAAGCATTTGACTGCGTAAAACATCCTTTGATTTCTTTATTGTCTAGAAAGCTTTGGTTTTGGGACATATTTTTGTAACGCTATGAAAATTCTCTGTGTTAATGGTAATAACTCAGTTAAACTAAAACATGCGACAACTGAACAGGTTGCCCTGTTTCTGTTTTTTTTTTCCTCCTGGTGGTTCAGGTTTTTTGCCATTATATTAAATCCAGTAGGTTAGAAGGTTCTGTTGCTGATCATAATCTTATAAGTCAGCTGGCAGATGATACAACATTATTTCTTAAAAATGCTTCTCAGGTAGAATCACCTATAAAGATTATTGATTTTTTTGATTGACTAAATCAATAATCAAGATTATTGATTATTGATTTACTCGAGCATCAAGTTTAGGAATGATAGAGGGACCGCTCAGGTTGTGCGTTTTGGAGCCAAAGCAAGAGAGGCAAGGTTGAGATGGCTTGGACATATAGGTGGAGGAGAGATGCTGGGGTTGCTTCACTGAAGCCATAAAAATCAATAAGGCTGTCCATACTCTTTTTCATAGGGAGTTTACCACTTCTCCATAGGTGGCAGCTTACTGGTCCCAGTTTGATCAGAATATTCCATGGAAAAAAGTTGGACAAAAAAGTTGGACGTCTCACAAACAAATATGATTTACAGGTGCTGGAAAAAAATAAATATAAAACAACAGCAAGAAAAACTGACGCCAAGCAGGAATCGAGTCCTTTCAATAGTCGCCGCAGGTCGTTTTAGCTCGGTTTGTTGAATCCATCGCATTTGGGTCACAGACGCTAACAGTCTGTGTTTAGTGCCAGCAAAGATTGTGCAGCAAATAAATTACAAGTTACTGCTGGGTCACATTGTGATATGATCATCCTAAATTTCTGACATTGTCAGACTTTTGTCCAAGGTGGTTGGTCACAAGACCGTAATATCGGCCGTTTTTGAACCTGTCTCACAATGAGACCGGACAAATCGCACATGCTTTAGGAATTAAGTAAAAATTCAGGTAAAGTTGATTTTGTAAAGACATAAATATCTTCAGATATTTATGTCTTTAAATAAATAAATAAAACGTAGTATGTCTCTGTTTTTACCTTTCCGCTTGAACTGAGCGATATGGCCCAGTTTAAACTCGAACGTAATTGTTTAAAAATGAAAAGAACGGTTTAAATCCCGTTTGGAAAAACGGGGAAATATCGCCCTCTGCTGGCCAGACGCGCGTACGGCGTGCATGCGTACGTGCACGCGAACGTGTATGCGCTCCATTGCGCATGCGCAAATCGAATTTGTACTGCGCGTGCGCAAATGCCGAGCACCTGTACGTCCCCCTGTTGCCAAATAGCGGAATTGCAGCCTCTGCCCTAACCATCCTACGGTCCACAAACACGCGGGCGGCGCCTGGCAACCCCTTGCCTTCTTTAGCAAACAGCTGAAGGACAACGAGCGGAAGTACAGCACCTTCTACTGGGAACTCCTGGGTCTCTTCCTTGCCTCCCGACACTTCAGGTTCCTGTTGGAAGGCCGCCGTTTCACTGCGTTCGTCGACCACAAGCCGCTGACATTTGCCATGGCCAAAACCTCCGAGCCGTGGTCCGGATGCCAACAGCGTCAGCTCTCTGCCGTCTCGGAGTTTACCACGGACATCCGGGACGTGGCTGGCAAGGACAACTTGGTCGCAGACTGCCTCTCCCGGGCGGTGGCAGGTTCCGTTCACTGGGACTCGATTATGCTGCCATGGCGGCAGACCAAGCCGCTGACGCGGACATCCAGGCATATCGGACGGCCGCTACGGGGCTGCGGTTGGAGGATGTGGTGTTTGACAGTGCCAACGCCACGCTCCTCTGCGACGTTTCCACGGGCCAGCCCCGCCCCATGGTGCCCATCGGCTGGCGGCGCCGTGTTTTTGACTTTATCCATGGCCTTTCCCACCCGGGTGTGAAGGCGCCCACTACGCTGGTGGGGGCCAAGTTCGTCTGGCCCGGCCTCAGGAAGGACGTCAAGGCCTGGGCTGACGCCTGCGTGGCGTGCCAGCGTTCCAAAGTACACCGTCATACCAAAGCCCCCTTAGCGCCATTCCTAGTTCCCGAGAGGCATTTTGACCGTGTGAATGTGGACCTGGTGGGCCCCCAGCCCCCCTCCCACGGGTTCACTTATCTTCTCGACATGGTGGACAGGACCACCGGGTGGCCGGAAGCTGTTCCCCTGTCGTCGACCACGTCTACTGAGGTGGCCCGGGCGTTCATCGGGTCGTGGGTGGCCCGTTTTGGCACGCTGGCTGACCTCACCTCTGACAGTGGCCTGCAGTTCACGTCGGAGCTCTGGACTGCAGTCGCGGAGGGGCTGGGGGTGAATCTCCACCGCACCACAGCGTACAACCCGCAGGGCAACGGACTTTGTGAGCGGTTTCATCAGTCTATGAGGGCCGCTCTTCGTGCCAGCCTCACAGACAGGGTCGATCGCCTGATGTTTCTGGCCACGGGCCTGATCGCCTCCCGTGGGTCATGCGCGGCCTTCGCTCTGCCCCCAAGAAAGACCTCCAGCCCTCGTCTGCCGAGCTGGTTTATGGCCAGCCGCTGCGTGTCCCGGGTGAGTTTCTCCCGGACGCTGTGGCCCCTGGTCGGCAGCTTCTCATCGGGCTGTGGCCCGGGACAGTGCCAACGCTTTCGCTCCGATCCCTACACCTCACCACTGCCTCCCTCTGTCCTACGTCCCCAAGAATCTGCTGTCGGCCAGGTACGTCTTCATCCGCCGCGACAGGCACCGTACCCCGCTGCAGCCCCCCTACGACGGGCCCTTCCACATCCTGGAAGCGGGGCCTAAGAACTTTGTGGTGGACATGGGGGGGCAAGCCGGAGCGGGTCTCAGTGGACCGTCTCAAACCTGCCCATTTGGGCCTGGGTGGGCCGGTCGAACTGGCTCTGCCCTAGCGGCGTGGACGCCCCCTTCTCAGTCCCCTGGCCCAGCCTCGGCCCCTGCCCGGGCTCCGGTTCTGTCCCCCGCCCCCATACCCATTCAGCGCAGCCGTTTTGGCCGCCTGGTCCGCCTCCCGAGACGTTGACTGTTTCACTGAGTACTTTGGTGTTACATTACTGTTTTGCATTTTTTCGTGATGGTGAATTCTGGGGGCTTCACCAGGGGCTGCTGCTCCTTTAAGGCAGACGTTCGGAGTGCTGACGTAGGCACTGCTTAGAGTTTCCGGGGTGGAGCCATGTTTGCAGCAGCCTAGCGGTTAGCTGGTTGTTAGGAGAGATTGTGCTGTATCGCTGTCGTTTTGTTTGGCGGGTAAACGGAACTGACTCGACTCGATCTCTCCGTCTCCTCGTTCCTGCACTCCCACAGCGCAATGAAGACAAATAACTCTTATTTCATCCCGCTGTAAGGAAATGTCTGACTGCCATTATTTTGCGGAAATGCGCATTGCCATCGCGAAACGCGGACCGACAGTCCTAGTCAAAAGAAATTGAGAAAGAAGGTGGAGCGTGCCGTCTTCGAAGCAATAAAAATGGTAAGTTTCAAAACATTATAGAATTTCTGTATATAAATACAAATAATTCAATCTCTTTTCCAGGAGGTACATCACCCCGATCAAACGCGGCGTTAAAGCAGGGTTTTCCCATTTCTCCTTTTCTCTTTATAATTGCGACAGGAATTTCTTGTCTTTATTTAAAATTCAACTGTCGCGCCATTAGATGTAACTGGGGAACCACTAATCATTGTGAGTCTTTGAATATTGAAGTGACATTCAAATGTTCACAAATTTGAATTCATTCATTCATCTTTAGCCGTTTCTCCGTGATCGGGTGGCAGTGGCAGCAAGCGAAGTAGGGCACTCCAGACGTCACTCTGCCCAGCAACGCCCTCCAGCTCATCCTGGGGGATCCCAAGGCATCTCAGGCCAGGTTGGACGTGTTACAGTCAAATGTTCACACACTTGAACATTGAAGTTAAATATGACGACCCCCCCCCCAGTGGCTTGTTTCTGGGTTGTTCTATTTACCTCTATTGTGTTTCAGGTTGGGAGATGGCTCACCAAACCTGAAAGGATACACCTGGGCCCGGGCATGTCCTTCAGCATTAAGCTGCAGCAAGCTTTCAGCTGTTCTACTTTTGTTTGTTGATATGGTTTTACATTTTACAACACGCACAACATCAGCAAATACACCCACACATGCGCTACCTTACACCACTGATTTACAAACACACACATACATACTTTATTGTATTGAGCTTATTCTTTATTTTGTAAAAAATCACTTTGGTTTATTGAATGGTTGTGATGTGTTTATGTGGTTAAGAGAGGTGCCGATTACGAAAGACCACTAAAGATGCAATGTTTGCTTTGATAATGTTGATTGAGAAGGCCAGAAGGAGTTAAATTGTGTCTTTGTGGATTTAAAGAAAGCATATGACAGGGTGCCGAGAGAGGAGGTATGGTATTGTATGAGGAAGTTGGGAGTTGCAGAGAAGTATGTAGGAGAGGTGCAGGATATGTATGAGAAAAGTATGACAATGGTGAGGTGTACAGTTGGAATGTCAGATGGGTTCAAGGTGGAGGTGGGATTACATCAAGGATCGGCTCTGAGCCCTTTCTTCTTTGCACTGGTGATGGGCAGGTTGACGGACGAGATCAGGCAGGAGTCTCTGTGGACTATGATGTTTGCGGATGGCATTGTGATCTGTAGCAAAAGTAGGGCACAGTAGAGGAGAGCCTGGAGAGGTGGAGGTATGCACTGGAGAGAAGAGGAATGAAAGTCAGTAGGTGCAAGGCGGAATACCTATGCATGAATGAGAGGGAGGAGAATGGAATGGTGGGGATGCAAGGAGTACAGTTGAGGAAAGGCGTATGAGTTTAAATAACTGTCCAAAGTAGTGGGGAGTGCAGAAGAGAGGTGAAGAACAGACTGCAGGCAGGGTGGAGTTGGTGGAGAAGTGTGCCAGGAGTGATTTGTGACAGAAAGGTACCAGCAAGAGTTAAAGGGAAGGTTTACAAGATGGTTGTGAGACCAGCAATGTTATATGGTTTGGAGACAATGCCACTGAGTTTAAATAACTGTCCAAAGTAGTGGGGAGTGCAGAAGAGAGGTGAAGAACAGAGTGCAGGCAGGGTGGAGTAGGTGGAGAAGTGTGCCAGGAGTGATTTGTGACAGAAAGGTACCAGCAAGAGTTAAAGGGAAGGTTTACAAGATGGTTGTGAGACCAGCGATGTTATATGGTTTGGAGACAATGGCACTGACGAGAAGAAAGGAGACGAAGATGGAAGAGGCAGAGTTGAAGATGCTAAGATTTTCAGTGGGAGTGACGAAGAAGGACAGGAGTAGGTACGATTATATTAGAGGGACAGCTCAGGTTGGACAGATTGGAGACAAAGCAAGAGAGGCAAGATTGAAATGGCTTGGACATTTTTGGAGGAGATATGCTGGGTATATTGGGAGAAGGATGCTGAATATGCCGCTGCCAGGGAAGAGGAAAAAAGGAAGGCCAAAGAGGAGTTGTATGGCTGTGGTGAGGGAGGAAACGCAGGTGGCTGGTGTGACAGAGGAAGATGCAGAAGAAAGGAAGAAATGGAAACGGATGATCCACTGTGGTGACCTCTAACGGGAGCAGCCAAAAATAGTAGTAGTAGAAGGTTTTGATGTGTCCCCCTTTTAGTTGCACTCTAGAGCCAGGGGTCTTAACATGGGGGCTTGTCCTTTACATTAATTCATTAGTTGGTAATTATTTTCTTGAATTCGGGCAAGCATATGTTGTATTTTGGTAATTTGTTGTTTATTTTTAGCACTGTTGGGTCACTTTCACCATTCTGAGTTTGTTTGGCAGCAGGGACTGATAAGCGAATTGGTATTTCTTTGGTTTGAATGTGTACTCTTTTTGGTTAATTACGCTATTTTTGGGAGACACTGGTTTTTGTTAAAATCTGTAGGTCCTGAGTTGGATTATGTGGTTGGGCGCTATTTGTGTGTGTGTAGTGAGGGGAGCTTGTTGCTGGTGGGTATATTGTGCGCTATGCAAATTTGATCAAGGTAGATAAGGGAAATTTAATTACGCGTGTGCGTAACTAAATTTCGGACCTCTCACCTGGCGTGTCTCCTTTGGGGCATGTCGATAGGAATATATATGTATATATTTGTAGCAGTTGGCTCGAGGACACTCTGTAGCTGCTTGGGGTTCGGCAGATACTGGTTGCCTTCACGGGGTATGGGCTTAGCCGATGTTATTGTGTTAGAACAGTTCAAAGACTCAGTCCCTGGCTTACATAGCCACCCTCATTAATGAGCATAAAGTTAAGACTGCTGCAGAGGCTGTTGTCCTAGCAGAGGAGTATGTTTTAACACACAAAATCACTTTTGGAGATGTGCGCACTCGCAGGCAGTGTATGGCAGGTTGTTCGCATTCCATGAAGTAGGATGGGTGGAGACGGGAGTTCAGTGCATGCTAAACTGATCGTGGGTCAGGTTTGAAGTTTGTTCCCAATGGAGTTTGTAATTACTGTCGGGGGAAGGGACATTGGAAGGCAGAGTGTCCTGTTCTTAGAGGTAGGAGTGAGTTATCAGGAGGAAGGGAGCAGGGAAAGGCAGTAGCGTTGGCCACCTCTATGCAAATTGGTAATCATTTTGCACAGTTTCCAGAGCAGGTGGAGCCGTCAACATCCTCATACCGGTCCTGATTATTCTCATTTCTCACTATTTGTTACAGAGGATCATGTCTCACTTGTGGGAAGTAATTTGAATGTCCCAGTGAAAACCCTGCAGGACACTGGAGCTGTAGATTATTCCATTTTACAATCAGTACTTCCTTTTTCTGCTATGTCTGATACCAAGGTACGAGGCATGGGTTTAACTACATTGTCTGTCCCACTTCATCAGATGATGCTCATGTCTGACCTGATGGAAGTGGTGGTTGGTGTCCGCACAGCGCTACCAGTTGAGGGGGTTCACCTCATTCTAGGTAATGGTCTTGATGGGGGATGTGTTTAGGCTAAAGTGCTGCCACCTCCAGAAGTTAGCCCTTCACCGACACTTGTGAGGGAGGTAGATCAAAATGCATGAAGTTTGCCAGAGGTTTTCACAGCCTGCGCTGTGACGTGTGCTGTGAGCCACACTATACCTGAGCCACAGCTTGAGCTAAGTAGTAAAAAAGAGGACTGTACAATGCCATTGTTATCCTTGCCAGATCTGTCTGACTTGCCTTTTTCTGTTTCATTAGAGGACATGGCTAGTGCACAGCAAGGGGATCCCACCTTGAAGGAGTTCCTTGACGGTGTCTGTCCTCTGGGTGAGGGGTCGGCCTTGCATGTGGATAGTTTAGTTTTGAATAGGTAATGATACACATTATAAGCTAACTCGGTAGGTAGTCAGTTAAACAGTGATTTTTTTTTAACAAAGAGAAACACTAAATACACATGTTGATATCAGCTTGCTATTATGCTGATGTTGCTGAGCTACCTCCTCCCTCTGAAACACAACAGCGGAACTTCCAAAGTAATGAACATGGAAATTAATGGGTTACAGTGGGCGTCCGGGTAGCGTAGCGGTCTATTCTGTTGCCTACCAACACAGGGATCGCCGATTCGAATCCCCGTGCTGCCTCTGGCTTGGTCGAGCGTTCCTAAAGACAATTGGTTGTGTCTGCGGTTGGGAAGCCGGATGTGGGTATGTGTCCTGGTCGCTGCACTAGCGCCTCCTCTGGTCTGTCTGGGTGCCTGTTCGGGGGGGAGGGGAAACTGAGGGGAATAGCGTGATCCCCCCCCCCCCACGCGCTACGTCCCCCTGGCAAAACTCACTGTCGGGTGGAAAGAAGCGTCTGGTGACTCCACATGTATGGGCGGAGGCATGTGGTAGTCTGCAGCCCTCCCCAAATCAGCAGAGGGGGTGGAGCAGAGACCGGGACAGCTCGGAAGAGTGGGGTGATTGGCCAAGTACAATTGGGGAGAAAAAAAAAATACTACCAATAGTGTAGTTTGTTTGAGAGACGGACTGAAAAGACTAGACTGCTCAGCATTGCAGTATGGGGTCTTTCAAATATCCTAGTCTGTTGGTTTCCAAACGGGGCACTTGTCACAACATAAGCAGCTTGCTAGCAGCGCCATTGGTTTTAGTGAGAGGCTAGCTGTTGTTTTGTGTAGCCAACAGCCAAAACATAAACCAGTGTAACAAGACAGAGGGAACAGAAAAACAACAAAACAAACAAATACACGTTATAGTAACATTTTAACTGTCCTCTTACAGCTTGACCTGTTTATTTTAAAACCCCCTTTAATACTCAGATAAGGAAATATGGGAGGTGTGCGTTCATCCAGAATTGGCTGTTGGTGAGGGCATGGGTGCCTCATGGGGAGAGTTTTGTTGGTGATGCTATTGTGCAGATTGTAGTGCCTGAGAAATTTCGCAAATTGTGTTGGAACTCTGTCATGATAGGTCGGGACATTTGGGAGTGAGAAAAACTTACAGCCGTATCCTGTTGTTTTTATTTATATATATATGTATTTTTTTGGCTCGTGTGAAGAAGGATGTTGCTGCTCATGTCACTTGTCAATTGATGGGGTAACCAAAGCATCAAACCTGCACCCCTGTGTCCCATCTCAGCAATTGGTAAACCATTTGAAAATCTTATTATTGATTGTGTTGGTTCCCTCCCGTGTTCTAATTCTGGCAGTAGTTATTTACTTACAGTCATGTGTCAAAGCACCTGCTATCCCGCTTCATACCCATTGCACAACATTACCACTCAAGCTGTAGTAGAGGCATTGTCACAATTCATTTCAGTTTTTGGTATCCCAAGACTTTTCAAAGTGATCAGGGCAGTAATTTTTCTTCTCATATGTTGGCCCAGGTTTCGAAACAGCTTCATGTTAAGCATAAGCAGTCCACAGCTTATCATGTGCAGAGCCAAGGCGCTTTGGAAAGATTCCACCAGTCAGTAAAGTCACTAATGCGTGCATATTGTGTGGAGTTGGATCGAGACTGGGAGAAGGAGTTGCCTTGGTTACTCCTAGCAGCCAGGGAAGTGAGAGCATTGGGTTCAGTCCAAACGACCTCATCTTTGGTCATACAGCGTGAGGGCCACTGGTTGTCCTGCAGGACGACTGGCGGGCTGAGGAGGACCATACTACAAACCTTATCAGTTATGTCAATGGTTTTAGACACCAATTCTGTGTGGCTGGGGAATTGGCTAAACAGAAATTAGCAACCTCCCAGGATAAGATGAAGCATCTGTATGACCACAGGGTCAAGAAACGTCACTTTTCAGAGGGAGACCAGGTTCTTGCTCTTAGACCTATAGTAGGGTCACCTCTTGAAGCAAAGTTTGTTGGCCCATACACTGTAGTCCAGCAGATTTCAGACAAAAATTATCTGATTGCCGCTCCGCATTGCAGAAAGTCGAAGCAGCTCTGTCATGTCAATCTGTTAAAGTCCTATTACACACGTTCGCCTGCCACGGCACCACCAGATAGCAGGACATGCCCAGACAATGTCCACCCGGCTCTCACAGTGGGTACCTGTGTTAGGAATGAGAACACTGCTGTTGCCTCTACTCATGAGGGGGTGGGTGCAGATGAAGTCAGTATCAGTTTCCGTTACCTGTATCTATCCAGGGTAAGTCAGCTTAACATGCCTGCTCATCCTCTGTCCCCTGGTTGGCAGTTGAATGTGTTGCTCTTGGGAACTGTTCTGGATGTGAGAGAGTAAAAGGTGTTTTTCATTCACTGTCCTCAATTACATTATTCAAGAAGTTCAAGGGTCCTTCTGAACCACTGTTAAAACCAAGAAATACAGATTGAGGCCATTTGTTGTTCTAAGAAGCCATTAGAGTAACTTTGTACATGACAAGTAGAAAAAAAACAGTGAAGCTACTTGTGAATGAAGAGTTGAGTACTCCACCATAAGTGGTTTGTCAGTGCATTGATAGGTGTCATTGTATCACGTGTCACATTACTTTGTACACTCTCTGTTTGCACTGCTCCTTCAAATATGTTTGTCAATAAACACAAATTGAATGCATCTCACATCTTTGACTGGAAAGTATAATAAGAGGCAACTGTATCCATGCGGAAAGTGGGAGGGTGACGCATAACAGTATTACAATCTGCAATTTTCAGCTTTGTTAACGCTGGAATTGAAATTGACTTCAGCTAAATTATGTCGTATGAGGTCTCCTAGAGAGATGGAATGTAACTCATTGAGTTGAATACGGAGGACAATCATAAAGGCATAGTGGCAATTCAGTCAGTATTTGATATGAAATACATTGAAGCATATATTAATTGAAGAAATTGCTGCAGGTGGAAAACGTCACAGCATTTCCAAACTGTTGACTTCTCAAGATTAAGTAACGGCAGCCCTATTTTTAGGCCAACCATGAGTTTTTGAAAATGTCCAGTGTGTTTTGAAAGCATGCTGTGTCTCAAAGATGTTCTCAGATCATAGTGGACCTTGTATTTTTTACTGTCTGATACGTGACAGTGGCTGAAGGAGGTGGTAAGCTATTTCTGCCCGAAGAGGCTAATATGAATTCCTTGCATATTATGGAACTCGAGGGCATAGTGCATTATAACAAGTCTCAGCAGATTGTATTTGAACTATACCCCCCCCCCCCCATCTTCCTTGCACAGCGTCAACATGAGAAAGCAGGTTATATTAAGGTGTGGGGACTGTGAGTCATTCCTGTATTGCAATGACAGCTTAGTTTGCTCAGCTCGCCCTATATAGCTTTAACATAGACCTCCATGGCCTCATGCTGCCAGGTGAGCTCCGTAGAGATTGTGGCAGAATTGTGTAATGAATTTAAAAAGCCACCAAAAAAAGAAGAGCCCTTTCTCTCTCTCGCTCTCTGTGTATCTCCTGGCCTTAGGACTCGATTTCCCCTGGCAACGTACCAAGTTAAAATCAGATAACTGCCAGAAAGTGTGAAAAATCTAATGCATATCAAGTGACGAGACATGCTGACACTCCCCTGTGACAGAGACACTATGCTCTGCACTCACGAAGTACAGACCTTGCACCAAGCTGAAAGGAGAAGAGAAGAAGTAGAAAAAAAATAAGTGTGTGTGTGTGGTGGGTGGGTAGGGTTGGGGGGGGGGTCGTAGCAGAGTTCTGTGTGGGACAGACAGAGGTGAGAAGGACTTCAGCCGGAGACCGAAATGGATTTTGGGCCTTTGTTTTTGTGTGTCTCTGCATGACATGAGCAGAAATGTATTTTCATGGGTATGGACCCTGTGGTGAGTGATTACATCGCTTACATTTGGGACCAAGACCAGATTCAGCTGAAGCAATGGGCTCAGAGCTCTGTGGTGCCACCCAGTGGAGAGCAACTTCACACTCCCAACACAGTGCCTGCGGTGCAGCATCGAGTTCAAAGCTGCAATAAGGAGTTTTTCATTAGTCTCAATTTAATGTTGATGCCTCTGTATGACCGATATGAGCAAATGAGACCATCAGCAAGATGATTGGATATAGTTAGGTAATGATTTCAAACGCTTGTCTCCGGGTCAGACTCCCCTCTTAAAATCTGCAGAAATTATTTACTACACGCGACCTGGATACATAACTATAGATAGAGATACATACCTCATTGCTGTATATCATTCAAACACCTGTAAACACCTCTACATCTTTCAGTTTTCTCTTCAAAAAAAAAAATTCAGCTACCAGAGGGCGAACAGAGACCTTTTCCACAAGAGGCAAAGCTTGCGCAAAATGAAATCGTTCTTCTATGAAACACTGGCGCTTTTGTCCACAGTGGCTCTCAAAGTCAACAAAGAAAACCAACACTCCTTACAACTTTAAACTCAAAGGGTGAACAATTGAAACCATGTGATTGGAGCGAAGTGTCCCCCACCAATCCGACTACCAGTGTAGAGGCATCACTTCTGATAGTCTGGTTTTTACCTTAGTTCTTCAAGGCATTTGGTCTAAGACCAAGCTAGTCTGACTAGCTTGGTCTAGTCAGAAAGGCACGAACTGAGGAAGCCTCTTGGATGAGAGGTGAAACGTCTTCATGGATATATACCAAGTCCAGTTGCATTTGATTCAACTCCTTTGGATAACCATGACCTGGATGAATGAGAACATTCACAGTCATCTAAGTGACCTCTTCAGTCTCAGCTGACTGCAGGTATTCCCACCCTTATAAACAATACAGTGACATAACAACTGAAACCAACAACCAGTTTCATATGCACCTTGCAGTGAGCATTAACAAGAGTACAATGGCCATGTGTACTATTCACAGGATTTGGGAATGTTTGCAATCACAGCATTGTAAGACAGTGACAGATGTACTCTTAGCCCCCCCCCCCCCCCGGTTCAGGGATGGTTTGTCCCTCTTCACATAGATCAGAATCAGAATACTTGGCGTCTTTGACTCCTCATTCAAACCAGTGTTCCTCCCTATCAAGGATGTGACACATCCTCATCTTTGAAAGAGTGGCTACACCCATCTACAGGCCTGTAGATGGGTGTAGACTGCAGAGTCCTGGCCTGACGTGTTAGCTCTCCTGTGCTGTGCCATCCTTTTGGCCAGCATCTGTTTGGTTTCCCCAATGTACAAGTCACAGCAATCCTCCTGGCACTTAACAAGTGTACACTGTATTGCTCAGTTTGTGCCGGGGACCCGATCCTTGGGGAGGACCAATTTCTGGCACAGCGTGTTTGGGGTTTGAAAACAAATGAGACTCTAGTTAATGGTCACGGTAATTTGCATGTGAAACTGATCGTTGGTTTCGGGCGTTATGCAGCTGTATTGTTGATAAGGGTGGGGATACCTGCAGTCAGTTGAGACTGAAGAGGTCACTGAGATGAGTGATGAAACGTTTCTCTCTCAATAAACATTGTGTCCAGATGAACTGATTTAACTTTCTGTGATTTTCTTACCTGGGTTATTGAGCACACATAAAGACAGTACACATATGTCGCTAGGGGGAACCAGTGTAGGGAAGGGGGAGTGAACTTTCCAATGTGAGTGGGGAAGGGTAACTAATTCTATTGACATGTATGTATTAACAATTGCTGAGTATAATGTGATGGGTATAGACAATTGGACAGCATTGGTTGTAAAGGTGTTTTGTACGGACATTTCATAACGACTGTCTGAACTGAACAAGGAGGAGTTGCCTCACGCCTAACGACCTGTGCTAGTTGCCCTAATTGACTTGAGCAGCGTCAGGTGTGGCGCCTGGCATAATTGGCAGCAGCTGACAGACAAAAGGACTCTGAGGCTGAAGCAGCAGGACGTGAACCGGAGGGCAGCAGCCACGGAGCCGAGTCCACGGAGGCCTGGAAGCATCAGCGGAGGGGCTGGGATTCGTTCGCCCCTCCTTCCAGATAAGTGCCTATCCTTGTCTATGTGTAGCCCGTGGAATTAGATACCACACAGGACACAATTACTTCCGGGGTTCTTGTAGCTTTAATTTTATTGTTTGAACCTTCGAATGCAGATCGTTTTACTGAGTGCATACATTCCTGTGTCTTTCGAGCAAAACAGCTCATAAATGTTCACAGATGTGGCAAGTTTAACAGAAAAGATTTTAAAAAAAGGGAAATAATAAATACAAAATACGGTGCAAAATACGGCAGTGGACTATGTACGTTAAACAGGGTTTAACAAAGACATGTGGAACTTCCTGAAGATCGCGCAACTTCTCACTCTGTCAGTTACCTTTAAACAGAATTAAAATGCATATAAAACCTTTACTACCCAAATACAATAGCATGGTGTGGCTTTATTCACGCCAACATTACCTTGTTATGCCTGCAATGGCGAACAGCGGTCGACGGCTCGCGCCCAAAATCACCGAACATCAACTCCAGTAGTGTCTAAATCAAACCATCTTGTCAAATTACCGACATACAATATTGTTTGGAATAATGTTACAGGTATATTTCACAAGATATTTACCCTTACTTACTACGGAGTCAGAGCCTCGTCACACCGCAATCTTCAGGCGCTCCACACAAGAAAAAAAGAAAGAATACCCAAGATGCACTTGGATAACTTGCACGGAGTTACAATAAAAGTCCGCCACTGCCACTTACTGGTCAAAACATGCAATGACAACCAAAACTATAAAAATACACTCACAATCTGCCTCACAATTTAAATACATCAAATGACATTTTACATGGCTTGACAGTGTAACAATTACATATATTAACAGTTAAACTATACTAAATTTAAGTGGAAAATCATTTAACAGATTTACCACCCGGCTACATATGGTTGATCTGACGCCGGGAGAATCGTATAGCTAGCCTGGAACCCTCTATTGTAGCTGGAACCAGTGGTTGAATTGTGTGTTGTTTCTGTCTTCCTCCACCGACCGCTTGGATAACGCCCGAGAGACCCGTCCCCGAACCGGACCCACAGCATTAGCCTACGGCCCAGTCAACAGAGCGCGCCGCGGGGAGTCGGAGGGACCTCGTCGCGCAGGGAACCAGGTGCTTCACCGAGGAAAGGAGAGACATTCATTTGAGGGAGACCCTTATAAAAAGTATCTGGGCTGTAGTCCATTGGGCATATTTTATATTTATTTCATGTTATGTATGTATACCCACTGTGTAGGTTAAGCTGGCGCCCAATAGCCTACTAGATAGTTGGCCCCTGCCGGCCGAGCTCAGTGGTGGAGTGGGCGCTGCAGCGGCCCGGGCCTTAAGCCTTCCAAGTACCCTAGTGCACTAGGGTTTATTGTGGGATTATGCGAGTGCTCCCTGCGCCGGAGGTGACTAGAGTGGAGTGTTCCCTGGTTGGAGGGTGTTAAAGTGTGTCGTTACCTTCTACTAATGAGACGTTACAACTCGTTTCAACCCCACGGGGCTATAAACTTTAATAATAACTTCGGCACGTAAGGTTATGCATCATGCTTGGTCCGTTATTCCAGGTGCAACAACCTAAACGACCCCTGTGTAAACAAGGAACTAAACAATGGTTCCTAACAATAGTTCCTATTGTTACATCCTTTCTCTTTTCAGTTTCTTCTTTTTTTTAGAACCTTTAATACATTTGCACAACATTTGTGATTCACTTTTTTTTCTTTTTCATTCATGCCCCCCCCCAAAGTCCATTAGTGCTTCAGATCCATTCATCTATGTGAGGTCACAAAGTCTTTGTATCGCTGCGGCTGCACAACAGAGCGGCCTGATCTGGTGGTAACAGGGTTGGCCCTGTCACCAGTGTCCTTGGTTTTGTTTCCTGCTAAGACACTGCGAGAAGGAACACTCTCTGAATGTCCGGGTTCAACACACTCTGGCTGACTGGGGCTGCTGATCTCCATGTCCATAGTGTCAGTGAAGATTGCCCCTGGTGCATGCCTGAGGTGTCTGCGATTTCTCCTGATGACACCACCCGTGTGCAGCTGGACCTCATAGGATCTCCTATCGACCGGCCTCAGTACCTTGCCCACTCTCCAGCCAGTGTGGGGTGCGAGAGGCTGAACTCTCACACATTCACCTGGGGCAAGCGTGTCCAAGTCCTTAGCCGACCTGTCGTAGTATGCCCTCTGCCGTTGTTGGTTATTTTGTAAATCCTGTTTCACCTGCACAACTTTCGGCTGTAACAGGCTTGCCTTGGTTGGCAGTAGTGTTTTGGTACGGCGACTGAGCAGCCGCTGTGCTGGTGTGGTATCAGTACCCTGTGATGGTGTGTTGTGGTGGTCCAGAAGGGCGAGATAAGGATCCCGTCCAGCAGCCTTGGCTTTCAGCAAGAGTCTTTTTGCTGTCTTAACAGCTGACTCAGCTTTGCCGTTGCTTTGCGGGTAACCTGGTGATGAGGTTTTATGTTGAAATCCCCACAGTCGACTGAACTTCTGGAATTCTTGTGACGAATACTGTGGGCCATTGTCCGAGATTACAATATCTGGGATACCTTGGCGGGCAAAATGAGCTTTCAGCTTCCGTATCACTGTGGTTGACTTGGTATCTGCCAGGTAATCTATTTCCCAAAAATTTGAGAAAAAATCAACAATTATGAGGTAGTCTTTGTTTTCAAACATGAACAGATCCGTGCCCACCTTTGCCCACGGCCTGCTTGGCACATCATGTGACATTAGTGTTTCTTTTTGTTGTTTAATGTCCATTGATCTGCAGATGTCACACTTTGCTATATATGATTTTATTTGGTCGTTCATGCCCTGCCAATAGACACACTCCCTAGCCCTCCGTAGGCATCCTTCCACACCCAGATGTGATGCGTGTAGGCGGCAAGTGATGTCTTTCCTCAATGCATCAGGGATGACGGCGCGCTCACTCCTGAACACTATTCCATCTTGGTGGCTTAACTCCTCTTGGAATGAGAAGTAGGGCTTGATTTCCCTTGGTGTTTTTGACTTATCGTCAGGCCATCCTTGCTGCATCATTTTGATGAGAAGCTGCAGTGTTTCATCCTCTTTTGTGGCAGATCGTATATCATGTAGCCTGTCTGCTGCGATAGGTAAGTGTTGTGCCATGTTGACAGTCTCTAGTTCTGCATCCGGTGCACTCTCAGGAAGATAAGCTCTGCTCAGAGTGTCTGCTAGCAGCATGTCTCTACCTGGCACATATACTACATCTAGATCATACTTTTGTATGCGCAGCATCATTCCCTGCAGCCTTTTGGGTGCACTTAGTAGAGGTTTTCTCACTATTGTTTCCAACGGCTTGTGATCACTTTGCACCGTCACTTTTCGGCCGTATGTGTACTGGTGAAATCTTTCCATGCTAAAAACCATTGCTAAGAACTCCTTTTCTATTTGTGCATACCCACGCTCTGTTTGAGTGAGTGCTCTGCTTGCAAATGCTATTGGCTTACCCATCTGCATGAGTGCTGCGCCTAAACCTGTGTCTGAAGCGTCACACTGCACTGTGAGTTCCTCATCTGGGTTGTAATATTTCAGTACTGGGACCTTTGCTATAGTCTCTTTCAATTTGAGGAAAGCCTCCTCGTGCTGTGCTGTCCAGTTCCACTCCCTGTTTTTGTGTGTCAAATCTCTCAACACTATGCACTGGTCTGAGAGGTGGGGACAAAACTTGGCTAGATAATTTACCATACCTAGCAGCCTTTGCACTCCTTTCACATCAGTCGGTGCCGGCATCTTCTCAACGGCAAGCACTTTCTCTGGATCCGCCCTGAGTCCATCAGCCGTCAGGCGGTGTCCAATGTATGTGGTCTCCTTTTGTCTCAGCTTGAATTTGTCTTTGTTCAGCTTGATGTTCTTTTGTCTGCATCTTTCAAGAAACCGTCTCAGTTTTCCATCATGGTCACGCTCAGCTTCCTCCTGTGTTTCCCCTTGGCCTGTGATCAGTACATCGTCAGCTATAATGTACAAGCCCGGTACACCGTCCAGCGCTTGTGTGAGCTTTCTCTGAAAGATTTCTGGGGCCGGACTTATCCCCATTGGCATCCTCAGCCACCTGTAACGTCCGAATGGAGTGGCAAATGTTGTTAAATAGCTGGACTCCTCCTCCAGCTGCACATGCCAGAATCCACTCTTGACATCACACACTGTGAACACTTTTGCTTTTGACAAGTCCGGTAAAATGTCCTCAATGGTTGGCAGTGGGAAGTGACTGCGCTTTAGAGCTTTGTTCAAAGGCTTGGGATCGATACACACTCTTGGTTTCCCACTTGGTTTCTGTACCACCACCATTGCACTGATCCAATCTGTACTGCATTCCACAGGTGTTATGATCCCTCTTTGCTGTAGGTCCTGTAGCTCGTCCTTCAGTGGTTTCATCATGGCGACTGGGACCCGCCTCTTTGGCAGCTGTACTGGTTTCACTGTGCTGTCCACCTCTATTTTGTATTTTCCCTCGAGGCAGCCATCGCCAATGAACACATCAGCATACTCATCTTTAATTTGTCCCATTATCCACTGTCCTGTTGTTTCTGTTGTGACAATACTGTCTATTGTCATGATGTTTTCATATTGCACTTTTATCAATTTCATGGCCTCACTGGCTCTCCTACCCAGCAGAGGCACTGTACCAGCTGCATTCACCACCTGGAACTCTAAGCGATATAGCTTGTTGTTTCTTATTTTCACTTTACATTTTCCCAGTGGTTTTAATTTGGTTTTATTGTACATTACTAGTACACTCTTCGTGTGTTCTAATTTGGCATCTGGATTCAGCAGGTTAATTGGGATGATATTGCAACTGGCACCACAGTCTATTTGGAATTTGATCATGTCCTTGCCTAGAAGCATGCCAGCATAGAGAAGCTGAGTTTTCTTCATTTTCTCAATTTCTTTTACACAGGTGATAATATCTTCATATTCATCACTCTCAGATTCAGTTGTTATTTTACTCACATATTTCTTTTTCCTTAGTTCCGGTTTTACTCTGCATTTTGCTGCAAAGTGGTTCTCTCTTCCACACTTTGTGCACTTCTTCCCAAACGCTGGGCACTTTTGTTTACTTTTCTCATGCGTTTTTCCACAATATCTGCACTCCACAGTGTTGCTCGTCTGTTTCCGATACTGTGCTCCTTGCACTGCATGTACCTCTTCCACCATCGATCCCGAGATGGTTTTCACATTGTCCTTTTGAGAGCTCAGCTGCAAACATGTGTCAAGTTTTTCTCTCGGAGCAGTCTTTCTCTTACGATTGTGTTGTTACCTCCACACACAATCCGATCCCGAATTAGCGAGTCTCTCACTGTCCCAAAGTTGCATGTTCTTGCCAACACTCTCAGTTCCATGACATAATGGTCTATATTTTCACTGGTGCCCTGGTTTTTTGTAAAAAAAAACTAACTTTCCACAGTCTCGTTAACGCTGGGGTCGCAGTGATCATCAAACTTCTCGATAACGTCATCTAACGTCCATGCATCCTTCGGTGTGTCGCCCAGTAACGTGTCCATAAGTTCCCTGCCGCTCTCCCCGACAAGATAGCTGAACAGTTTCACCTTCTGTTTGTCATCGGCGTCAGCCATGGCTATATCCACATACAGAGCAAACTCGTCCCTCCAGGTCTTCCATGTCCTCGAAAGGTTGCTTGAGTCCAGACATAACGTTTGCGGTGGTTTAAGCCCATCCATGTCACACGGCAGTCTCACGCTAGCAGCTAATGCTAACATATACTGAACGTTGCTTAGGAACACTAACCGCTCTCCCGCTCCTAGAAACTTTTCCGCACCAAACTTCAAACCGAGTCGTCCGCCGCTGCCACCATGTTAAAGTGTGTTGTTACCTTCTACTAATGAGACGTTACAACTCGTTTCAACCCCACGGGGCTATAAACTTTAATAATAACTTCGGCACGTAAGGTTATGCATCATGCTCGGTCCGTTATTCCAGGTGCAACAACCTAAACGACCCCTGTGTAAACAAGGAACTAAACAATGGTTCCTAACAATAGTTCCTATTGTTACAGAGGGGGCGTTAGTTGACCCGGTTGGTTTCCATGTATATGTGGTATATGTAGTGGTTTGGGGTGCAATAGCAAAAGTAACCTTCACCTGAATTGCTGCATATGTTTGGAGTCAGTGGCGTGCTCAGTCCTCTCTGTAGTTAATACATTTTTGTTGGGTGCTCTTTAGTCCAAGGTTAGTAGTTTCAGATGAGAAAAAGAGAACAAATCTCTCTGACCAAGGCACTCCATGTAATTAAAATGTCTTTATTGAAACTTGGACATATCCAAAAAGGACCTAAAAATGCCCACGCGTAGTGGCTCGGGCCTTCTTCAGGGCATAGTGAGACAAAACAGGAGTGAATGGGTTTTTGTGCAGGCACAGGTGTTAGCTGCTTGATTGGATCGGAAGCAACCAATTGCGAAGACCCGCCCCTCACACAGATCCTAGAGAGCAGTCACGTGCCAAACACAGTTCTTTGTAAAAAGAAAACAAAAACACAGCTTAAGTGTACACACACCCACAACTATAGCACAATAAAGGTACATGTTCACAGTGACTCGGAAAGATGGTAGACTATGAATTAGACATTTTTATAAAAAAGGCCTATAGTCTATCTCCTCGTTCAAACCTGGATATTCCATTGCCTTAAAATTCCAGATCCAAAAAGTTTCCTGATGCAGCAACTTTTTCAATCTGTCCCCCCCACATACAGATTTCTTTATCATCTCAATACCCTGGACTCTTAAGGATGAAGGGTCGCTATGGTGCATTTCTCTATAGTGTTTGGCCATTGGATAATCTTCATTGTTGATCCTTACTGCATATTTGTGTTCAGAAAAACGTTCTTTTAATTTCCTCTTTGTCCTAGCTACGTAAAAGCACCCACATGGGCACTGTAGGCGATATCCAACAAACTCAGAATTACAATTGATAAAGCCATTGGTTTTGTATTCTTTTTGGGTTTTCAGGTCAAGGAATGTCTTGCACTGAATGACACCCACACAGTGTTTACATGACCCGCACTTATAAGTTCCCCAAAGGTCTTTATGCAACCATGTTTTTTTCTTTTGAGCCTGGCAGGTAACTCCTGACAAGTTTGTTCAGAAAAGCACCTTCTATAAAAGACAGTCATTGGTGGATTTTGGAAAATTTCCTTTAGAAGTGGATCACTATTAATCATTTTCCAATTGGACCTGATTATTTGTTTCATCCTGGAGGCACAGCGGCTGTATTGTGTGATGAAGCATGGTCTGGGATTGTTTTTAACCATATTAGTTTTCTTATTTTTTGTTAAGAGGTCAGACCGATTTTGGAACTGGGCTTTTTTTTTTACTGCACCATCAATCAAAATTGGGGAATAACCCCTTTCTCAAAATCTCAATTTCATGTCTTTGGCCTGTTTTTCAAAACCTGAATCATTACTGCAAATGCGTTTCAAACGCTGAAACTGTCCAAAGGGAATGTTGTCTTTAAGTCCCTTGGCATGGAAACTGTCAGATCTGAGTAAAGTGTTCCTGTCTGTACTCTTTCTATATATTGTGGTTTGTAGAGAGCCACTCCCATCAATAGAAATTGATAAGTCTAGAAAGTTTACAGACATTTTGGAATAGTCAATTGACAACTTAATGTTAGAATTTGTTGCATTGATATAATCATGGAATTGTAAGAGTTCACCCTCACTTCCTGACCAAAGTAAAAGGATGTCATCAATAAAGCGACCCCAAAATACAATCTTATCACAAAAATTATTATTTAATTGATTGTACATGAATGTTTCTTCCCAGTGACCCAAGAAAAGGTTTGCATAATTTGGCGCAAAACACGCACCCATAGCTGTGCCTTTAAGCTGTATGTAAAGAGTCCTCGAAAAGAAATGCATTATTGTGTAAAGTCCATTCTGTCAGAGTGAGTAAAAATTGGTTGGGTGCTACGCTATCAGACCGGAATGACAAATAATGCTGTAAAGCTAACAGGCCTTTCTGGTGGTCAATATTAGTATAAAGAGAGGCTACATCCAAAGTCACCATGAAACAGTCGGTAGCATTGTTAATATTCATCAGTTTGCATAAAACATCAGTGGTATCCTCAATGAAAGACGGGAGATCCCGCACTAAAGGTTTTATAAAAAAAAAAAAGGTCCACAAACTGGGAACACGGGTCTGTCAATGATCCATTGCCTGAGATGATTGGTCTCCCCTCAGGGTGTTCCAGATTCTTGTGGATCTTAGGCAACATGTAAAAACATGGCATTTGTGGATTCTCATTCATCAGAAATGCAAATTCATTGTCTGAGATCCAATTCTGGTCTTTACCATGAGATAAGATGGCCCTTAGCTCAGTTTTCATTGCCTCAATTGGGTTTCTTTTCAGTTGTTCATAGTAGACACTATTGCCTTTGAGCTTCAGTGACATAGTAACTTTTATCCATTACCACCACTGCACCGCCTTTATCAGCAGGCTTAATAATAATTTGTTCATTTTTTGTCAAAGATTCAAGTGCTTCTCTCTCTTTCTTGTAAGGTTGTCTTTCACTTTTTTTCCCCTGTCTGTTACAAAACATTTCATCCATATCATGTGAGACTTTTTTGGTAAAAGCAATCAAAGTAGGATTGGTGCACATTGGCATGAAATTAGACTTGGGTTTAAAGAGTGTCTTAGCACCACAAGTGGAATTAGAGTTCACATTAGGTGTGCTGTTTAAGTGTTTATTATTTTGATGGTACCACACTTTTAAATGAAGATTCCTATAGAATCTAAAAAGGTCCACTTTTGTTTTAAATTCACCAGCATTACACATAGGGCCAAAGGTTAGTCCTTTTTGATAGCATATTCAGAGTCTTGTGTCAATGTACATTTAGAGATATTGATTACCGTTGATTTCTCGTTCGACTCCGTAGACTGTCCCTTGATATTTGTGGACCTGGTTCGATGTCTCCCTCTCCTGATTTTCTTCTTCTTTGTTGTTTCTGCTGGTGACTTTTGGTGGTCTTGCGTGATCGGGTCCCTAAAAAACCCGCAGACGTGGTTGCTTGTGTGGCATCGGACTCCTCTTCACTCGTGCTTAGATAGTGTGGGGTCCGGGCCGTGGGGGTGCTCATTAGGGCTGACGAGTAGGCAGCAGGGAGCTATTTGGCTAGGGGTGCAGGAAGGGCTTCCTTACAGTGCTGTTATACATTTGTCAGATGTAGTGTTTTAGGAATTGTTAAATGTATTAAATATTGTGAATAAAGTTAGTACTGTTATACCTACCTGCCCTGTTTGTGTGTGTGTGTGTGTATTTTGGGGGTGCTGTGAACCGTGTCACCGGGTTGATAGGCCGGAACCATCACTAGTTGTGACATATATCTGTATCGTTCAGTAGAGGACGTTCGGTGCATGTTGTGATCTGAGTGAATATAGTCTAGTTTTTAACCATGCATGTTACGTACAACTTTTTATGCGGCCAGTGAGTCTCCTTGTAGGTTATACCTTTGATGGTCAGTGCCCTCTCTTCTACATGTCTGTGTGCAGAACTAAAATTAAAAACTCTCCGATTCCATACTGGAGCCATAACTTAGCAACTGAATTAGCACAGCCTCCGATGTATGGCGACCGCAAAGCCAGCTTGAGGACCCTCCTGTATCCATATCGACGTCAACCTGCAAAGACGTCTCAGAAACCAAGCACCCCTAATGATCTGTACATTTGTTGTACTTTCAATGAAGTTCAGGCCAGGAGGGGATGATGCCATTAAACCTGAATAGCTCACCTGTAGTTGTGGATTTTGTAGGCAAATGACTGAGAGCAACACAGTTTACACCTAGTTTTCAATTTTCTCGGTTCTATTTCCTCTCTATCAATCGGACCATCCCATCGCCATGAAATATTTCAATTTTAGTTGTGACTGACCCAAGGCTGTAAAATTATGGTTGTATACCGTAAGAGTTGGAGGCAATCATTGGGGAATGATGCACATAAAATGCTCAGGTTCAGAGTTAAAATTCATGCTGAATGCAGTCAACTTTTTTGTTTGCTACCTTTTTTACTCTAGGAGGAGGGAAAAAAAAACAAGCAAAGTCAGTATGCACTCTGTCAACATGGATGTCAGGAGACATGGATTTTGTTCTGTTTACTTCAACTTGGAATATGATTCTGGGGATTTCACTTCCAGATGTCTCACTTGAAAAATGTCAGCGCGATTAGTAGAAGCCTATTTAAAGCTAAACCTCCAAGGAGACTCGAGTAATGCCCAACAAAATGAAATGGAAATGACTGATGGAAGTTGCAGAAATCATGAGGTTACTGTAATGTTACCCAAGCTGAAAATGTCCTGAGAATCTACTTTTACATTCAAGGCCTTTTTATTGATGCACGTCGACATTGTTTCAACAGCAGGTTATGGATCCCGAAACTTTATACGATTTGAATTTGAAGTTTTTGCCCCATAGTGTCAAAGCTGTCTTGCTGATGTTTTGCATTTGTTTCTGCATATATATATATATATTGTGTGTGTGTGTGTGTGTGTGTGTGTGTTTGCATGCCTGTGCTAACAAGCGTAAAGGCAGACATCTTGTCAGCAGGCAACGTTTCCCTGCGAAGCCGCATGTGAGCTCTGTTGCATTGCACCATAGAGTGCATGTGTATGAACACAAGCATATCCGTTTCTCTATGCCGGTGCGTTTTACAGAGAAGGCAGCATGAAGGGCCTGAGTTGGTTGACGATTGTATGTGAAATCCAGTCAACGCATTTCTGCCTCCATCTCCCCTCAGCATCACAAAAGTTGGAGCTGCAGTCTCCCAGAATGATAGCTTGGTTGTGATTCCTAACTATCTGGAAAGAGTTGTCACTCACACGGAGAACCTCCTTCCTCTCTCAGTAGGATCGCTTCCAGTGGCGTGAGACGTGTGCATGTATATACACACACACACACACAAGATTGCATCTACTCTAACACATGTGAACACGCACAAGTATCTCTGACTCATCACCACCACCGTTTCCTTCTAGGCGTCTGTCTCACCCATGCTTGCTTTCTCTTTCTCCTTATTCCCTCTCTCCCAGTCTGTTTGAATGTCTATTTCTGTTTTCTCTCTGTCATATCACACACACAATTGCGTCCTTAGCTCCCTCCATTTTGATTTTTCACCCTCAGAGCCTTACCCCCACTCGACCGAGCGATAAGCCTCCTGTGTGTAAGGGACAACAGAGTGGAGGCATGTTAGTGACAGAGTGACAAGTGATGATGCTTTACAACCAGATGGATAGGCTTTTACCACACAGCCTCACAGTCATGGGGCCAGTAGGAGAGAATGGAGAGAAGTCATAGGGAACGAAATATAGCTACTTGCTTCACCACCACCACCACCCCCTCCATCTCCAGCAGGCAGGATTTTCGCATTGCTGCTGCTCCGTCTCCATCTCTCGATTTCATGGGGGAGGAGGAGGCAGAATAGCATTTATTTAATTGTTTTCGTCTCCCTGCATAATCTTAGCCACTCATTCCTGTGAAGCAAGGCCCTTCCTGAGAATTTGTGTTTTCCCTCATTTTTCTTTATCCTTCATCTGTTTTCAACACCTCCCTGTATTCCCCACACATGTCAGTCGTAGCACCTCCTCTTTGTTGCCAAGCTATTTCTCCTTTAGCTGATGTGGCCATTATGGCCTTGCCTCAACTGCTTTCCCCCAGTCGACCCGAGCATTTCTACGTGAGGGTATTAATGTGGACTTCATTAGGTAAAAAAAACTTGACCTAATCCATTACCCTGACTATTCTCTCTAATGCATTTTTACATGGCAGCACCATTTTTAGTCTCTCTACTTCATACGCAGTAGAACGAAGAAGCCACTTTTTGTTCTGTCTTCGGTTTTGTTCTATATTCATTGTCCTATCAAATCAATATATTTTAGTCGGAACAGGTTCCTCAATCACAGTTGAATTAGTGGCACTGTGTTTGACATGCTGAATTGCAATAATGAAACTTTTAACGCAAGTAGCTTAGTTTGCAGTATTTTTCCATCTCTAGGTTTTTGCAGATATCAAATATAATTATGGTTTTGGCTTTATGGGTAAGATAAGACCACAGCAGTGTACTGGAAAGGATGTAGAAACCTATGTGGTCAGATGGTGAGCTTTCATGGTAGCCTGTCTTGGTTGGCATTGTCAAACATCTCTGTGGTTTCAATTGCAAATTTCGTTGGCGCCAACTCAGACTGAATTAAGATTTGAAGTTGGAAATTCAAAGTCTTTTGAATTTATGTTATCTCTCTTGCAGCATTTTGTGACTCAGCTTTTGGATCTTCACACATTATATGAGGGGAAGCAAATCAACAGACTTGAAATGAGGAAGTTGCAAATGGTAACTGGAATACATCCACCATCGTTTGGTGGGGGAAAAACAGGAAACCGTCCCAGACTTTTAAGTTTCTGTCCTAAGGACCAGCAGTTCTTCTGACTTGATGACCATAAGGTGATGGGTGATAGTTGCGTTGGTTTTTGATCAGTCCAACTCTTAGAGATCTATTCTAAATGAATTTTTCAACAGATTATTTACATCAACGCCTTCCCTCACACCAACCATTCAAACATGGCTGCACTGAACGATCTATTCCATTGCCTACCAACATGGGGCTCGCCGGTTCGAATCCCCCCGTGTTCCCTCCGGCTTGGTCGGGCGTCCCTACAGACACAATTGGCCATGTCTGCGAGTGGGAAGCCGGATGTGGGTATGTGTCCTGGTTGCTCTAGTAACGCCGCCTCTGGTCAGTCGGGGCGCCTGTTCGGGGGGGGGGGGCACTGGGGGGAATAGCGTGATCCTCCCACGCACTACATCCCCCTGGTGAAACTCCTCACTGTCTGGTGAAAAGAAGTGGCTGGCGACTCCACATGTATCAGGGAAGGCATGTGGTAGTCTGCAGCCCTCCCTGGATCAGCAGAGGTGGTAGAGCAGCAACCAGGGCGGCTCAGAAGAGTGGGGTAATTGGCAGGATACAATTGGGGAGAAAGGAGGGGGGGGGGGACATGGCTGCACCTTGAAATTAACTACAGATCTTGTCATGTCTGTTGGTAAAGGTCATTTTACATGCTCGGTCTGCCAAATCGTGTTTGCCACTACAGCCTGGCATCCTTCTCCAACCTTGCTTTTCTTCTGCGTTTGGTTGAAATGCTGCAGATGTAAAACACTGTGCTGCATCCCATTTCCTGAGGAAAGGGATTGTCAAAGAAGACATTTATTTGCATGTGCATCTTCATGATTGTAAGTTTAAGAGACAGATGGATGCTTAAAGGTTAAACTGGTGTTTGTCTTGAATCATCATTGGCCATTTGAGGATGCTGGATGAGTTTCAAGTAAGAATTTTGTTTCCTTAAAATGGGATGGTTTTCAGAATGAAGTCCCTGTGTCACCCTAATGTATTCCTGATACTGGACTCTTATGTCTCATATTGTCCGACAGGTGGAGAGCTTGATTCAAGAAGAAAAACACACCTGCATATGAATGGGAGACCAATTCCACGGTCACTGTGAGAACACTGGGTGAGATCTGGCAGAGGTAGGTCCTTGAATTGCAATGAAAAGAAACATACAGAAGTAAAAACTTAAAAATAATTTCACATCATTTGCGCATCTCCACAGAAAACCTTGGGGTAACGGGTTCTTTTTTTTTTTTTTTAAGCTTTGGATGACTTTTTCCACATATGTATTGAGTTCATTTAAGCATTTAACATCCACGCTAATCCAAAAGTGCTTTACGATGTTTTACAAACGGGGTCAAAGAAATCTCTATTGCAAAACATTCAAAAGCAGCCAAAAACAAAGGCCACGCGGGTCAGAACAACACCGATTTATTTTTACATTTTCATTTTCTCATTTAGCGGATGCATTTATTCAAAGTGACTTGCAAAACACTCGGCGATTAGCGGTTATATCTGCGTGTGAACCTACAGGCATCTTGGATAGTAAATATTGCAGTCAAGCGTGCATGTCATGTCAAGTGTAATTAGCGTATGTACGCGATAGGTAGCTCACTGACGGTGAAGCGAGTAACAGCAGATTCAAATTACAAATTAGCTGATCAATGCTATCAATTTCTATTCCAGACATAGCATAGCTAAGAGTGCATGATTTACCAAATTCAAATCATTATCAGGTAGATCTGTCACATCCAAGCCTTCTGTGCCTCCCTCCTCTGTCTAATCCTTGTCCCGCACCTCTCATTATCATTCACTTGTTCGCCATCAGGATTAATCACTGCACCGTAGTTAAACCTGCTGTCTCCTGGCCAGCTTGTCGACTCACCCTTGTCATGTCTAGCTCAAATTTGTCTTGTCATGTCTGGTCCTGCTCACAGCTGTTTACCTTGCCTAGTCTTAAGTTTTGACCCATGCAAACGGTTGCCATGCTGGTTTTGTCTGTTCTGCTTTATTTTTGTATTCTTGTTGATCTTGCCAAGTAAAGGCCTGTGCAGTTTCTGAACTACAACATGTCTCAGCCTGTGTCTGCGCCTGACTCTCACCTCGAATCCTGTCGAGGTCATCAACAGTGACGCAAGCAACAGAGTCACTTTGACAGAGTGTGAATTATTGTATAGTTGGAATGAGCACTTATGACTCATTCATCAGCAACCATGCAGAGTTTGTTGCAGACTATTTCATATGACTGTTGTTGGCTTGCACATGACCCTCGGGTTAATTATGGACACTCTTCCTACGTACATGCTTCGCATGATGTTCACGCACACACTGAGACGCAACCAAACAAAGTAAAAACTTCAAAAGCCACTTTGTTTTTTTCCGGTACTAATGAAGCAGTGAACAAAATCGGACAATTGTACTGCTTCATCACCATTTTGCAGATAGTCTACTTCTTCATCAACCAACCCATCATCCAACCAGCCAACAGAGTTAGTCAGTTTATCAAAGTACCCCATCTATATATCTACCCCATACCTATCCTGGGTGTAATGCAGGTTTACCTAACTATTTATAATGACTGATCTCATTTCAACCACTGTGCCCAGTTTTGCCCATAGCCAAATCGCTGACATTGCTTTTAGCAGCTGTTGACTACTAAGTATTTAAACCTTGCATTCACAGCCAAATGACCATCTTCTCTCATTAAAAACTAAAACTATTGTAACTCTCTTGGTCCTCGGTGAGCAGCCCGTTACCACTGCCAAAATTCAAAGATGTCATCTCTCAAACAAATTTTACAATATCAAGCATATCAGATGACCTTCTTTTTTCTTTCCTTCTGCTGAGATATGGAGACCTACTGCCTGACACTCCTTTTTCTCCCCAGTTGTATCCAGTTAATTACCCCACTCTTCCGAGCCATCCCGGTCACTGCCCAACTCCCTCTGCCGATCCGGGAAGGGCTGCAGACTGCCACATGCCTCCTCCGATACATGTGGAGTCACCAGCCGCTTCTTTTCACCTGACAGTGAGGAGTTTCACCAGGGGATGTAGCGTGTGGAAGGATCACGCTACTCCCCCCAGCCCCCCCCCCCAAACAGGCACCTCGACCTACCAGTGGAGGCGCTAGTGCGCGACCAGGACACATACCCACATCCGGCTTCCCACCCGCAGACACAGCCAGTTGTGTCTGTAGGGACGCCTGATCAAGCCGGAGGTAACATGGGGATTTGAACTGGCGAGCCCTGTGTTGGTAGGCAATGGAATAAACCGTCACGCCACCTGGACACCATATCAGATGACCTTTGCTTCAAATTCAACTTTTTTTTCCACTTTATGTTGCACATATTTTTTTTGTTTTTTCTAGTTTTCTCAAGCATGTTGAAGCAAAACATATTAATGGCAGCATCTCTTCTGTTGGGTGACTGATATGTTAGGTGATTGATAATGCCACCTCACAGCAAGAGGGTCTCTGGTTTGATCTCCTTTTGTGTGAAGCCTTCATGTTCTCCCAGTGTTGGTGTGGCTTCCTCCGGGGGCATCAGATTCCTCCCACATCTCCAAAGAAATTAATGTCAGGTTAGCTAGTGACTCCAAATTACCCATGAGGGTGAGAGAGAGAGTGCCGTGTGGGCCCTGTGATGGCCTGTCAACCTGTCCAAGGTATCTTCACCGCCATCCACAAAATGCCTCCTGAGACAGGTCACAGTACCTCAAAATTCGGATTAAGCGGGTGTGAAGACAATGAATGAGACTTTCAGTTTTATTACTCTGCTTTTATATTCTCCCTATAGTTTTATCTCAGTGACTTAGGAGTCAATGTTTTACTGCAACCGGTCACACAAATTGTGACTATCAGGAGGTAGCAACAGTGAAATCCTTGTGCTATTATGACATAGCTTGAGATGTGACAGAATAGATGTCTCATGAAACATTCATACAAAACACGGACAATGTGTGTTGTGATGGATATATGGACTGATATTTGATAGGATGGTTTTTTTTTAAAACCCATCTGCCTCCATTTTGTATAGCTCCATGAGAGTTTTCAAGGTCACTGTAACGACTCCATTTCCAATAACTCTGGGCCCAGGATAACAAAGGCAAGACGATGGCAGGCTAGTGGTAACTATTTTCTTGTGGCCTGTTATCCACTCACATTCACACCCGCACATGCAAGCATGCACACACAAAAACATGTGAGCACACGTTAGCATGCAAAGTTTACACAAATCATGCACACATTCATGCAAAGGATACATTCACACAGTCAACATGCATACAGACATGTTAATATTCTCAAGCAAACTGTGCACACAAACTCACAAACACACATGCACGCACACTCGCACTGTAAGGCGTAAAACTAATTCTTCCTCAAATATCAACAGTGAGCATTTCTCTGTGTGTAACAGCCCGCTATACCCAATGTACAACAATATCGCACACATCAGCGGTCACTCAGGGTCCAGTATGACCGTCCTCCCTCTGGTAGTCCGGTGGCTTAGTGAAATGGTCGTTACGGAGCAGATAAGAGCGCCATTTTTGGTAGGATGGTTCCTTAGGGTCAGTTATTGGATGTTAGGGTAGGAGCCCCTGGAAAATCTCAATTTAAAATATCAAGTTGCAACACTGTCAATGAAGTATCTGAAAAACCGCCTAGTATTTTTCAGACAATATGCATCATAAAATCATCAAATCACTTCCAAATGTGATTAAAGTTGGCCAATATTTACAGAAATAAAGTCCCCAAACATTAAGTATTATCAACAACACATTTAATGCAATGATGAATACAAATGAACATGCATCTTAATGTGAAAACATGGGGTAGAAGAAGTGAGTTACTGTTTATTGTGTCTATCTGTCACAGTTGCATTTGCAAAGAGGTGAGCAGTCCAAATTTCCAGTGCTGCATTTGCAAGAGCTACAATCCCCTTTACATGAGCATCTGACGAGCTCTCTGCAAGCTCTGTAGACCTCAGGAATTGTTAGCCAGACTGGCACCCATGATCCCAATTCCTTGGTCCATCCGTAGCTCTCTGGAGAAAGAATGGCTTCGTGGGTTTGTGTATTGGTGGTCCAGATGCCTGCTTGGTAGACTGCCCGTTTCACGTGCTGGAGGAGTTTATTCTGGGTAGGAGGTAGTTTCTCCATTGTTCTATTTTCTTCACAGAAGAGTTCTTTTCTTTCTTGGTTAATTGAGTTCGAAGGGCTGGATTTGTCATACAGGATGACAGTCAATCTTTCAAGCTCACTGAACTGCTGGCTATTTACGTTTAGTTGCTGGAAGGGATGCTTTGCCAGGTCGATGAATGTTTCTGTGGCAGCATCATAGGCTTGCCAGGCCCGCCAAGCTGACTTTTTACCTTTTCCATTGAAGGCAGATGTAGTGTCACAGCCGGAATACACATGAAACATAGGCAGAGCTCTGGATTTAGGTTCCCCCAGGCTTTTGCACATGCTGTTGATGTGGTAAAATCTGTACTTTTTGCCCATCCCAAAAGCCACCCAGATGTCAGTCAGGGGTTGAATTACCAGTAAATCATGAAACAAGCCTGCAAGGATGACGATGACATCAGTGTCCACAGTGCGCACAAGGACAGTTTTGGCTCCATGCTCCAGTGCATGTTGTACATGGACCACAATCCTAGTGTCAGCCTCCTCATCATTGCAAGAGTTCATTGTGCTACTGGAACAAAAAGACGCCACAGCTTGCCCTGATGTGACATACAAAGCTTTGGTTTGTGGCCAGCTGAACAGTTCAATCTTGGATGTCAAAAAGTCAAACGGCTCCTCCTTATTGCTTGGATCACGGAGAAAATCCATCCAATTTCCGGGCAGCTTTGTCGGGCCTGACACTTTTCTGCGAACACCTTGTCCTCTCTTTTCGGGGGTGGACTCCTTCAAACTGTCTGGGATGTATGTGTCCCATACAACATCCAGCCGCTTGGTATTATGTAGCTGCTTCTGTAAGTAAGGGATGAAAACCTCATCTGCATAAGTATCAAATGTGGTCATTCTCACAGTGGACAATGACTGCTCCATCAAGGACTTGGCAGTCATAGGTTGAGGGTGGCTGTAGTTGCCCTGGGTGCTCAAGACATTGCAGCAGGTCAGATTTGGTGCCGGTCAGATGAAGTTTCCCAAAGTCTGAGAGGGAAGGAGGGAAGGACTGTACCTCATGTGCGAAGAATTCATCCAAGTTACTCTCACGGCTTTGCATAGCTATACATAGCTGGCCAAAGAGTGCCACGTTGTTCTGAAGCACTTGGATCTTTTTCCCATGTGTCGCCATTGTCTTGCGTCGAGGTTGCCTGAAGAGTGCCAAGGCATTCCTCTCGATTGGATCATGGATGGAGCATGTCCATTCTTCAAGCACCTTCTTGACAAACTCCTGATATTGTCTCTTTCCTGTCTCTTCCAAGATGAGTACTGTATTCACGACGGATTTATCTATGCAGTTCCGGCTGTCAAGAGTCACAAGATCTTTGAAATCATCCAAGAAAGGATTTCCCATTCTTTTCATGGTTTCAGATAGACTTTTGACTTGTCTCTGAAAGGTCTTCTGCATTGCAAGACCCTGCTCGTGGTGCTGGAAGTTCTCTTCATTATCTTCTTTGAGATATCCATCTTCAAATTTCCTTAGCAATCTTGCCAACTCTGGGCTGGAGAGCATCCATCGTCTGAAGGCATCTGGGTTTTCCGTAAGGCCCACTGCACCCCCTGAACCTTTCACATATTTGTTCTCCTGTTCATGAGCTTGGTCAAAGGGAATTGCAGAGAACTTGTTGTATGTCTTGGAAATAACCCAGTGTGAATTCTTCTCAAACTCATCCTTTATAGAGCTGGGCAAAGACTTCATGTCCCTGATATGGACAGACATCCATCTTGAATAGTTCACATGGTCCAAGGCAAAGAATAGAGGGACCAGGGGAAGGAGCCAGTGAAGTGGAAGCCAGAGTGGTTGAATGTCATTTCTGATTTGTCTTTGCTGCTTTTGCTAGAATGAAAGCATCTTCATCAAAATTACATTTGTTCAGGGCTTCCTTTAACATATTTCTCATTCCTCCATTGAAAATGAGAAGTGTATTCTTCCCATCATACTGTGCTTGTGTCTCTGGCAAGTGTTCAAGTAAATGATCCTTGAGCCTGGTTTTGTTTACTTGTTTCTTGATCCCCAGCTTCTCGAGGCGATTTACATACAGTGAGAGTAGCTCAGACAGCTTGAAGAGAAGAACTCCAGAGTCCACAGATTTCTCAATGTAGTTGATCAGTTCTACGAAAGCTCGAGATTCATTCATTTTTTTCATCACTATTTTCGGGAGATTGACCTGACTTTCGAGTCCTACTTCGATGTTGATTCCTCAATTTGACTGGGCATAGTAAATGGTATTTTGCCATCAAATCTCCTCCAACTATCTTGGGCATAAGCTTAGTAATCATAGTTCGGATTGTTTCATCAGCATTTAATGTTGACACTGCATGGAGAGCTCTTTGATCTGTGCCACTCTCACAGAAGAAGCACTTTTGACTATCTAGTCTTTGTCTCTTCTCTAGCTTTTTCTCAGAATTCCGTTGTCCCTTCCATTTTTTCTTTGCCAGCTTAAAATTGTTGAATTTCAGATGGCAAGATTTGTGCCAAGAAGCAGAATGGGATGCAAAATCGCTTGCAGTTTGACCATCCCCAAACAAGAGTTTCACTGGAAGAGCATCAATGGCACGGAATTGCTCTACATTAGACAAAAAGGAACTGTAAGCATCCAAGTCATCTTCATCACTTCTCTCAGCACGTCTCAAGGGACATCTTAATGGTTCAGCAGTGTCTTTCTGGCAAATGATACAGTGATCCCAGTTCAATTCCATGTTGAGGCCTCACAAACTGTCACTGCCAAAATATTGGAACCAATTAATCTTGATGGTGCAACAAACTGAGCTTTTACTATGGTCTGCTTAATCACATACATTGTTTATGTAGTATTATATGATTTACCTGAGTTGTGTTCACTTTTGATTGCAGCTCTGCATTATAATCATGCTGAGATATGGCTCTCTGGTAGAGTCCAGTTTCATGTTGTGAACTCACAAACTGCCACACAAATAATGGAACAAATTGATCAAGGTAATGCAATTAAATTAGTGTTTGCTGTTTTGCAACATACAGCTTATTGTTAATGAATTGCTATTGTATTTACCTGAATTAGAACTTGTTTTGTTTCAGCCCTGTGTGAGGCTCTAGGCTGCGTTATAAGCATGCTGAGTTGTAGCTTTCTGGCAGAGTTCAGAATCATGTTGAGGTTTCACTGTCACAGAAACGATGGAACAAATTAAAAGCCATTCTGGCAAAAGCCATGTACTTCAAATAAATATATCAAAACTAGATTTAAGTAAATAATGTTTAAGGTGGATACACAACTACTCCAGATTGCACCAGCTAACATTTTTGACAAGCCCTAGCTAGTTGATGGCTGAAAAACAGACCTCTGTGCTAGCATTAGCTGTTTAATGGAGATGGCTTAGCTAATCATCTTTACTTCCATATGCTCATTTAGCAACATACAGCACATTTTCATTGATTATTATTATGATTTTTACCTGAATTTCACTTGTTTGGTTGCAGCTCTGTGTGAGACTGTGTTGCATTGAGACAATGCTGATATGTGATGAGTTATGGAGGGAAACTCATTCTGACAGTTGAGCTTATTTTGTGTAGCGCCATCTGGTGGTCTGAATGTATAGTGACAGTATTTGTATATTTGAACAACTTGATGCTAAAATCTAAAACAAAAATTAGAGATAACACTCTCCATGATGAACAGGGCATTTTTCTCACTTTTTTTGAATTTCCGCCTATTGTGTGCAGGGCTATATGGAAGATGTACAGGCACCAGGTGTCTTTGTACTCCATTTTACACATCATTAGGGGGGGGGGTTAATAATCAGGGGACAATTAAAAATCAGTTTCAACTTCTTTTGTGTGCAATAAATAACAATTTATCATCAATGTCTTCTATGACTCAGAAACCCAGCCACTGAGGATGCACAAGCCAGTGCATCCTTAGTGCCGGTCCCAAGCCCGGACAAATGGGGAGGGTTGCGTCAGGAAGGGCATCCGGTGTAAAATCTTTGCCAAATCAAATATGCGGATCATAAATAAGACTTGCATACCGGATCGGTCGAGGCCCAGGTTGCCAACGACCGCCACCGGTACTGTTAACCAGCAGAATGCCGGTGGAAACTGCTACTGTTGGGCGAAGGAGAAGGAGAGGGGGAAAGCATGTCCAGAGGCAGCTAGAGAGGAGGAAGGGTTGGCATGTGGAGGTGAGAGTTGGAACTTTGAATGTTGGCACTATGACTGGTAAAGGGAGAGAGCTGGCTGACATGATGGAAAGAAGAAAGGTAGGCATACTGTGTGTGCAAGAGACCAGATGGAAGGGGAGTAAGGCCAGGAGTATCGGAGGTGGGTTCAAACTCTTCTACCATGGTGTGAATGGGAGGAGTAATGGGGTAGGGGTAATTCTGAAGGAAGAGTATGTCAAGAGCGTGCTGGAGGTGAAGAGAGTGTCAGACAGAGTGATGAGTATGAAGCTGGGAATTGAAGGTTTATTGCTGAATGTTATCGGCACATATGCCCCGCAAGTTGGGTGTGAGATGGATGAAAAAGAAGAATTCTGGAGTGAGTTGGACGACATGGTGGAAAGGGTACCCAAAGAGGAGAGAGTGGTGATTGGAGCGGACTTCAATGGACATGTTGGTGAAGGGAACAGAGGTGATGAGGAGGTAATGGGAAGGTATGGAGTCAAGAAGAGAAATGCGGAAGGACAGATGGTGGTCGATTTTGCGAAAAGGATGGAAATGGCTGTGGTGAATACATATTTCAAGAAGAGGGAGGAACACAGGGTGACATACAAGAGTGGAGGAAAGTGCACACAGGTGGACTATATCTTATGTAGAAGGCGCCATCTAAAAGGGATTGGAGACTGCAAGGTGGTGACAGGGGAGAACGTAGCTAGGCAGCATTGGATGGCGGTCTGTAGGATGACTTTGGAGACCAAGAAGAGGAAGCGAGTGAAGACACAGCCAAAGATCAAATGGTGGAAGTTGAAGAAGGAAGACTGTTGTGTGGAGTTCAGGCAGGAGTTAAGACAGGCACTGGGTGGTAGTGAGGAGTTGCCAGATGGCTGGACAACCACTGCAGAAATAGTGAGGGAGACAGCTAGGAAGGTACTTGGTGTGTCATCAGGACAGAGGAAGGAAGACAAGGAGACTTGGTGGTGGAATGAGGAAGTACAGCAAATTATACAGAGGAAAAGGTTGGCAAAGAAGAAGTGGGATAGTAAGAGAGAGGAAGAAAGTAGACAGGAGTACAAGGAGATGCAGCGTAAAGCAAAGGGAGAGGTGGCAAAGGAAAAGGCGTATGGTGAGTTGTATGACAGATTAGACACTAAGGAAGGAGAAAAGGACTTGTACCGATTGGCTAGACAGAGGGACCAAGCTGCAAAGGATGTGCAGCAAGTTAGGGCGTTCAAGGATAGAGATGGAAATGTGCTGACAAGCGAAGAGAGTGTGCCAAGAACGTGGAAGGAATACTTTGAGGGGCTGATGAATGAAGAAAATGAGAGAGAGAGAAGGTTGGATGATGTAGGGATAGTGAATCAGGAAGTTCAGCGGATTAGCAAGGAGGTAGTGAGGGCAGCTATGAAGAGGATGAAGAGTGGAAAGGCAGTTGGTCCTGATGACATACCTGTGGAGGCATGGAGATGTTTAGGAGAGATGGCAGTGGAGTTTTTAACTAGATTGTTTAACACAATCCTGGAAAGTGAGAGGATGCCCGAGGAGTGGAGAAGAAGCATACTGGTACCGATTTTCAAGGGCGATGTGCAGAACTGTAACAACTACACAGGTATAAAGTTGATCAGCCACAGCATGAAGATTTGGGAAAGAGTAATAGAAGCTAGGTTAAGAGGAGAGGTGATGATCAGCGAGCAGCAGTATGGGTTCATGCCACGAAAGAGCACCACAGATGCGATGTTTGCTTTGAGAATGTCGATTGAGAAGTATAGAGAAGGCCAGAAAGAGTTGCATTGTGTCTTTGTAGATTTAGAGAAAGCTTATGACAGAGTGCCAAGAGAGGAGGTGTGGTATTGTATGAGGAAGTCAGGAGTTGGAGAGAAGTATGTAGGAGTGGTGCAGGATACGTATGAGGTAAGTGTGACAATGGTGAGGTGTGCGGTTGGAATGACAGATAGGTTCAAGGTGGAGGTGGGATTACATCAAGGATTGGCTCTGAGCCCTTTCTTGTTTGCAATGGTGATGGACAGGTTGACGGACAAGATCAGGCAGGAGTCTCCATGGACGATGATGTTCGCGGATGACCTTGTGATCTGTAGCGAGAGAAGGGTGCAGGTTGAGGAGAGCCTGGAGAGGTGGAGGTATGCACTGGAGAGAAGAGGAATGAAAGTCAGTAGGAGCAAGACGGAATACCTATGTGTGAATGAGAGAGAGGACAGTGGAATGGTCAGGATGCAAGGAGTGGAGGTGACAAAGGCATTTGAGTTTAAATACTTGGGGTCAACTGTCCAAAGTAACGAGGAGTGCAGTAGAGAGGTGAAAAAGAGAGTGCAGGCAGGTTGGAGTGGGTGGAGAAGTGTGTCAGGAGTGATTTGTGACAGAAGGGTACCAGCAAGAGTTAAAGGGAAAGTTTACAAGATGGTTGTGAGACCAGCTATGTTATATGGTTTGGAGACAGTGGCACTGACGAAAAGACAGGAGGCGGAGCTGGAGGTGGCAGAGTTGAAGATGCTAAGATTTTCACTGGGAGTAACGAAGAAGGGCAGGATTAGGAACGATTATATTAGAGGGACTGCTCACATTGGACGGTTTGGAGACAAAGCAAGAGAGGCGAGATTGAGATGGCTTGGACATGTGTGGAGGAGAGATGCTGGGTATATTGGGAGAAGGATGCTGAATATGGAGCTGCCAGGGAAGAGGAGAAGAGGAAGGCCAAAGAGGAGGTTTATGGATGTGGTGAGGGAAGACATGCAGGTGGCTGGTGTGACAGAGGAAGACGCAGAAGACAGGAAGAAATGGAAACGGATGATCCGCTGTGGCGACCCCTAACGGGAGCAGCCGAAAGTAGTAGTAGTAGTCCTCTATGACTCAGAAAAAAAATTTTTTTGAATACAAGAACAACTTTTGTGTTCTGTATGGGTATTTTCAATATTTTTGTGGGGCTCCTACCCTAAAATCCTTTAGTTGGTCCTAGAGAAGCCTCATGCAAAATTTGGTGCTTTTATCCACTCCGTAACGGTACGCCCTAATATGTGCACTAACTCTCTGGATTATGGGTCCAAAGGTCGGTGTAAAGGCCGATCCTGGAGCCGCATAACGGGAGGATGCCTGTGTGTGACAGCTGTTTACATGGAGTGGCTGATGCGCCTGCAGCCACCACATGGTCCTTGGCAGGGGGTGTCCAGAGTCCAATGGCATGGAGAACCAAGACGATTGGGGACCACCCTCTGTTGTAACCTTCATCCACCTTCACTGCTGTTGTGACCTGGAGACATCTTCCACCAGTTCTGCCGTTGAGGTCTTTGTTGGATTGTGCTTCATCTGGAACCTCCCCCTTGATCTGTCCGCCTTAAGCGACCCTACCAGGAGCCAAGCTCCGGATGGCATATCTCTTGGGATTGTTGGTACACACAAGCTTCTCCACCACGGCAAGGCGGCGATAAACACACACACACACACACTTATTCTGCTGCATACTTCGTTAATTACTAATTTTCTGCAGCTTGAAAAGAGTTTTGAGGTTTTGGAAAAGTTGAATTCAATGCTTGCAAGTGCAAGTTTTCCTTCTTTTCTCTGTTTTGTGTGCAGAGCCCCCCCCCCTCATCCCTTCTGTGTGAAGTTTCTTCTTGTGTCATCAGCAGCTAAACTGAGAGGAAGAGTTTATTTGTGAAATCGATCACAGTGGGAAGCCGCATTTGATGAACAACGTGCGCACACACACTGACTCACACACTCAAAACCTCATTCACTCCTAAAGACAGACATAAAGTAGAAAAAACACATGCTGCACTAGGGGTGTAACGGTACGCAGCAGTCACATTTCAGCATGTACCTCAGTTTTGAAGTCATGGTGTGGTATGTTTTCAGTACAGTGGACATGCAGAAGACGACATTTCTTTGCATTTATTATGAATTAAACTTATAAACCGTGGCAAACTGGCCATAATTTCCTAAACACATAAGGAATACACATGAAAGCACATAGCTTAAGGGCACATAGGCTCAATCACTTTCAACACGAGTTTAAAACCAGTATGATCTGAGGCATCCGGGTAGCACAGCAGTCTATTCCGTTGCTTACAAACATGGGGATCGCCGGTTCAAATCCCTGTTACTTCTGTCTTGGTCGGGCGTCCCTACAGACACAATTGGCTGTGTCTGCAGGTGGGAAGCCGGATGTGGGTATGTGTCCTGCTCGCTGCACTAGCGCCTCCTCTGGTCGGTCGGGGTGCCTGTTCAGTGGGGAGGGGGAACTTAGGGGAATAGTGTGATCCTCCCACGTGCTACGTCCCCCTGGTGAAACTCCTCACTGTCAGGTGAAAAGAAGCGGCTGGCGACTCCACATGTATCAGAGGAGGCATGTGGTAGTCTGCAACCCTCCCTGGGTCAGCAGAGGGGTGGAGCCGTGACCAGGATAGCTCAAAAGAGTGGGGTAATTGGCCAAGTACTAATTGGGGAGAAAAGGTGGAAAATTTGAGAAAAAAAAACCTGTATGATCTGCAGCAGAGTATGGTCGCAGATCCAGCATATTACAAGACCTATTTGGGTTTGTTATTGCTTTGCCTGGTCTGAATTAGCAGGGAGAGGTTGCTTAAATGCCGCGGGCAGCAGTGTTTGCGCTCACCTCTGTTTTTTCCTTGTGCCGGTGATATTCACATTTGGATGATGCCGTCTCAAATGAATAATCATGTTCAACACACTGCCAGTCACATACCCAATTTCAGTTGAACAATGCCGGCATGCTGCCTTAGTCTTATCTACTTGTTCCCAAACAGGAGACCAGACGGATACAGGAGGGTCCTCAAGCTCTGGCTTTGCAGTCGCCACGTGGCTGCATCACTGAACATGTGATAATTCAGTTACTAAATTACGGCTCCATTACAGAGCCATACTTACACTTGGGCGGCACGGTGCCCCAGTGGTTAGCACTGTTGCCTCACAGCAAGGTCCTGGGTTTGAACCCCAGGCTCTTCCAGGTCCTTTCTATGTGGAGTTTGCATCTTCTCCTCGTGTCTGCGTGGGTTTACTCTGGGTTCTCCAGTTCCCTCACTCCATCAAAAAGACATGCATGTTAGGGTTAATACTCTTGTCTGTGCCCATGAGCAAGGCAATGGAAAGAATAACTGCAATTGGTCCTTTGGTGCTGCAGTTGCCCGCTGCTCCTATACAATAGGAGGGATCAAATGTAGAAGACAAATTCACAGTAAACGAACAACTGTATGATGACAAAATGAAGTGGCGTTCTCCCTTTCTTCTGGAACCGAAGAGGAAACGGAGCTTTTAGTTTTAGTTCCGCGCACAGAAATTAGAAGAGAGGGCACGCTGTATTTTGTCAAGTGTCTCTTTATTCGCTAAGGTTTCAGTCAATTGATCACTAGAGCTTAAGAAGTTATGCAGGTAACGTGTAGGGGTTAAAGCTAGACTATACTCACTCGGATCACAACGTCCTCTACTGGATGATACGGTACAATTATGTGTACCATTACACCCCTAGCTTGCACAGAGGCAGAAACACACACAGACACTTAAAAACACATACGGGGGGAGGGGGGGCATCCAGGTAGCATAGTGGTCTGTTCCATTGTCTACTTCCACGGGGATCGCTGGTTCGAATCCCTTTGTTGCCTCCAGCTTGGTCGGGCATCCCTGCAGAAATGATTGGCCATCTGTGGGTGGGAAGTCGGATATGTGTGTGTGCCTTGGTTGCTGCACTAATGCCATCTCTGGTCAGTCGGGGCACCTGTTCAGGGGGGAGGGGGAACTGGGGGGAATAGCAGGATCCTCCCAGGTGCTACGTCCCCGTGGTGAAACTCCTCACTGTCAGTTGAAAGGAAGTGGCTGGCAACTCCACATGTATTGGAGGAGGCATGTGGTAGACTGCAGCCCTCCCCGGATCGGCAGAGGAGGTGGAGCAGTGACAGGGATGGCTCGGAAGAGTGGGGTAATTGGCCAGAAACAATTGGGGAGAAAAAGGGGGAGAAAAAAACATATAAAAGCATATACCTATGAGCACACCGATAGTCACTATTACATTTTGTTGGTGTACATATTTGCAGACTCAGCTAGACCCCGTACACATACCCGTCTTCTCGGGGTAACCAGAAACACATAACCATAAAAAGAACAATAGCATATTATACATTTTTCGTGTGAATATGAACAAGAAGAGTGGGGAAAAAACGCATATTATAATCGGCTTCTGAAACACCGAGAGACAACAGAACCTGCATGTTTTCTGCTTCAAAGATTAGGAATATTGTGTTTTAAAATCCACACCGAAAAGCATGCATACAAATGAACACATCAAACTGCATCCATCCTCCATGCACACCCTCGGAAAAAACACAGGCATTTATAGAGGCACTGCGCCCACCTATAAAGCAATGTGTGGTCTTTCATAACCCGTGCTCCTGTGGAAGAGATAAACATGGTTGGTGTGTTCACACATTGGGTAAGAGAGAGAGAGAGAGAGTGTGTGTGTGTGTGTGTGTGTGTGTGTGTGTGTGTGTGTGTGTGTGTGTGTGTGTGTGTGTGTGTGTGTGTGTGTGTGTGTGTGTGTGTGTGTGTGTGTGTGTGTGTGTGTGTGTGTGTGTGTGTGTGTGTGTGTGTGTGTGTGTGTGTGAGAAAGTGAGCAAAAGCATGAGATAGTGAGTGAATCAGAGAGCGAGAATCAGAGAGAGACGGAGTGAATCAGAGCGAGCAAGAGAGTGAATCAGAGAGAGCCTGAGTGAATCAGAGCAAGAGAGTGAGTGAGAGAGTGAATCAGAGAGAGAGAATCAAAGAGAGCCTGAGTGAATCAGAGCCAGAGTGAGTGAGTGAATCAGAGAGAGAGTGAATCAGAGAGAGCAAGTGAGTGAATCAGAGCAAGAGAGTGAGTGAGAGAGTGAATCAGAGAGAGAGAATCAAAGAGAGCCTGAGTGAATCAGAGCCAGAGTGAGTGAGAGAGTGAATCAGAGAGAGAGTGAATCAGAGAGAGCAAGTGAGTGAATCAGAGCAAGAGAGTGAGTGAGAGAGTGAATCAGAGAGAGAGAGAATCAAAGAGAGACTGAGTGAATCAGAGACAGCAAGAGAGTGAGTGAGAGAGTGAATCAGAGAGAGAGTGAGTGAGAGAGAGAGAAACAGGATGCCATGGTTGTAAAGATAGTGTGATGGCCCCTGCATGCTGTTTGGTTGATATCCCTGAGGGCTTTGTTTTCACCACTGGCAAACTGCTACATGGCGTGTGTGTGTGTGTGTGTGTGTGTGTGTGTGTGTGTGTGTGTGTGTGTGTGTGTGTGTGTGTGTGTGTGTGTGTGTGTGTGTGTGTGTGTGTGTGTGTGTGTGAGAAACAAGCAAGCAAAACAGATGTAGATTAAGATGCAAAAGCATTTGCATTATGCCTCCGTCACACCAAAATCAGAGTATTTTCCTGTATTTCGAGTCCTAGGCTTTTTGATAAAACCCGACTTTCACACCGCCAAGTCGATCCCGGCTTTTGCTCAGAAAAACCACCTTTCACACCCATCCAGATAATCCCTGCATTTTATTTGCATCAGACTACGCCCAGTCCTGTGATGACCTCCACGTCATCTCTTCTTTGTTTATTTTGATATGAAGAAGTGGTGGATGGGCTAGTTTATTCTTTACAGTTTACGTCAGCTGGTGCACACTGCAGCCGAATAGGGAGGATTATTTGGTCAGTGTAGGGCGATGCCATCGTCTTTGCATATGCATATGAAGCCATGCATTTCCCTCAGTTGCATGTTTAACACAATTTGTCAAACACAACACACGAAATAAGTGAATGCTGGAATTCTGCAAGACCCTATCTCATTGGTGCAATTTCAGGAAAATGCTAATCCAATGCCAGAGAAGGAAACTGCGCCGGCTGCACGCAGGACAGATTCCCTAAGATTCTGAGCCGTGGATCCTTTCACACCAATAGTAAAATCCCAGGAGTTTAGTTCATTATAAAAGGGGAATGAAAGGGGTTATAATCGCTCTCTCTCTCTCGCTCAAACACAGGTGAAACTATCAAAGAGTCGCGTAAAGGAGTAATAAAATACGCTGCTCCTCATACCCACTCACAATAATGCTTGCTCATTTGCATAGATATCCTTTTTATTGTGTATGCGTATGTGTGTACAGGTACACACACATGCACAATAAACGACACGGTAATACTCCTTCCTCTAACCATTCAGGCACAAGGCTGTGTGCACATCCTAGCCTATTTTATAACAATCCTTTATACACATGTATACAGACACACAATATAACAGCCATATTGCTTTAGAATTGCTGCTTCCTATTTGCCTCTTTCAATTGGCTTTGTAATGACAGAACATCTCTTTATTTGCCCCTCAAGCCACTTTCGAGAAAATGCAGCATCATTTAGAGGAAGTGTGTTCTCTCTCTGTGTGTGTGTGTGTGTGTGTGTGTGTGTGTGTGTGTGTGTGTGTGTGTGTGTGTGTGTGTGTGTGTGTGTGTGTGTGTGTGTGTGTGTGTGTGTGTGTGTGTGTGTGTGTGTGTGTGTGTGTGTGTGTGTGTGTGTGTGTGTGTGTGTGTGTGTGCGAGGCCATCTAGGCAATAATTCTCAGCTACACTCTCACACATACTATCAAACTCTCTCACACTATCAAACTCTCGTGCACTATCAAACTCTCGTGCACTATCAATCTCTCTCGTGCACTATCAAACTCTCGTGCACTATCAATCTCTCTCGTGCACTATCAATCTCTCTCGTGCACTACCAATCTCTCTCGTGCACTATCAAACTCTCTCATGCACTATCAAACTCTCTCGTGCCCTATCGATCTGTCTCGTGCACTATCAAACTATGGGGGGGGGGGAAGCCTGTTGGCCAATTGATGGGTACATGACCAAGCGTTAGGATATACCACTTGATAAAGACTCATGCATGAGCCTCTCATACATACACACCCACACACACACATATGCCAGTGTGATCAAACGGCTTTGTTGTTTAATCACATTAGCAGCTGATGAGTACATGATGCACGAAACAGGCTTGTACTGAAATGCATTAAAGTTTTTTTCCTACATCTATCTTAATATTCCGCTCATTTGTTGAGCATTTTTATATACACCATTGATGGTTTCTGGAGGAAAAAAAAAAGCTTCATCACAATCAGACTCCCCCAACTGCAACTGCCGTGTGAAGGACTCATGCCCCCTCGAAAGAAAATGCCAGATGAAGGGAGTAATCTACCAAGCTACAGTGATGAGAGATGACGACAAAATAGAGACATACATCGGTCTAACAGAGGGAACATTCAAAAAGAGGTTTAATGCACACGTGTAGCTTTAAAAACAAACGTTTAAAGAATGTAACATCTTTAAGCTGTTATATTTGGTCATTGCTGGAGAGAAACATTAATTATTCAACCACCTGGAAAATCCTCTCAAAGAACAAAGCATATTCAACCAGTAGTAAAATGTGCACCCTATGTCTAACTGAGAAATATTTGATCATTTTCAAACCAGAAATGTCCACATTGAATAATGGGAATGAATTGGCCAGCAGTTGCAGACATGGATATAAGCACCTATTTTGTAATTATAAATAAATCATGCCAATACACAAATACCAACCCCCCCACTGGACCGTTAGCGGTCACGTGTTTTTGAATTTTTGAATGTAGGCACCTCTCCCTTCCCTATTGGATGTTGTACGTGTGATGTGCATGACGAGGCAGTAAATAGTGTGTTCTTCCCTGCGTAGCTTTATTGACAGCTGGTGATTGCTTATGGCATGAAACAGGCTTGTACTGTCTCATAAAGAATTGACTTGACTCACTGGATTTTACATATATAAATTGTTTCGTGCGTCGCGCATGAAACAAGCTTGTACTGCTATGTATTAAAAAAAAATTCCGACATCTATATACGTGTATATGTACTCTCTCTCTCACACACTACCAAACTGTGAGTTTGACAGTGTGTGTGAGAGTCCGATAGTATGTGAGAGAGGGTTTGATAGTGCATGAGAGGGTTTGATAGCCTGAGAGAGAGGGTTTGATAATGCGGGAGAGGGTTTGATAGTGCGTGAGAGAGGGCTTGATGATGCGTGAGAGAGTGTAGCTGAAAAGTATGGCCTACGCCCCCCCCCCATAAGAACAATTTTTCTCACTTTGAATTCATAGTTTTATTGCTAGTGTCAGATATTGATCAGAATACATCCCCTGATGTCCTCTCACTTCATAAAAACGCGGATACACAGCATAGATACAGAAGTGCATGTATACACACACACACACACACACACACACACACACACACACACACACACACACACACACACACACAAAATTACAAATACACATACTCACATACTACACAGTCGCATAAAAAGACACAAATACAAACATGTAACCACACATGCATTTGTAAATATACACTACCGTTCAAAAGTTTGGGATCACCCAAACAATTTCGTGTTTTCCATGAAAAGTCACACTTATTCACCACCATATGTTGTGAAATGAATAGAAAATAGAGTCAAGACATTGACAAGGTTAGAAATAATGATTTGTATTTGAAATAAGATTTTTTTTACATCAAACTTTGCTTTCGTCAAAGAATCCTCCATTTGCAGCAATTACAGCATTGCAGACCTTTGGCATTCTAGCTGTTAATTTGTTGAGGTAATCTGGAGAAATTGCACCCCACGCTTCCAGAAGCAGCTCCCACAAGTTGGATTGGTTGGATGGGCACTTCTTTGAGCAGATTGAGTTTCTGGAGCATCACATTTGTGGGGTCAATTAAACGCTCAAAATGGCCAGAAAAAGAGAACTTTCATCTGAAACTCGACAGTCTATTCTTGTTCTTAGAAATGAAGGCTATTCCATGCGAGAAATTGCTAAGAAATTGAAGATTTCCTACACCGGTGTGTACAACTCCCTTCAGAGGACAGCACAAACAGGCTCTAACAGGTACTATTTAATGAAGATGCCAGTTGGGGACCTGTGAGGCGTCTGTTTCTCAAACTAGAGACTCTAATGTACTTATCTTCTTGCTCAGTTGTGCAACGCGGCCTCCCACTTCTTTTTCTACTCTGGTTAGAGCCTGTTTGTGCTGTCCTCTGAAGGGAGTAGTACACACCGGTGTAGGAAATCTTCAATTTCTTAGCAATTTCTCGCATGGAATAGCCTTCATTTCTAAGAACAAGAATAGACTGTCGAGTTTCAGATGAAAGTTCTCTTTTTCTGGCCATTTTGAGCGTTTAATTGACCCCACAAATGTGATGCTCCAGAAACTCAATCTGCTCAAAGAAGTGCCCATCCAACCAATCCAACTTGTGGGAGCTGCTTCTGGAAGCGTGGGGTGCAATTTCTCCAGATTACCTCAACAAATTAACAGCTAGAATGCCAAAGGTCTGCAATGCTGTAATTGCTGCAAATGGAGGATTCTTTGACGAAAGCAAAGTTTGATGTAAAAAAAATCTTATTTCAAATACAAATCATTATTTCTAACCTTGTCAATGTCTTGACTCTATTTTCTATTCATTTCACAACATATGGTGGTGAATAAGTGTGACTTTTCATGGAAAACACAAAATTGTTTGGGTGATCCCAAACTTTTGAACGGTAGTGTATGCAGATGCAAACATGCATGACTGTGTAAGTCATGGTCTGATTATCAGAATGTGTGTGTGTGTGTGTGTGTGCGCGCGCGCGCGCAAATAATCAAAGTAAATAATTCAGACATGTTTGGTTTCACCGTCGTTTATCAGGCCTACCTCCTTTTCTACCTGATTAACAATGTCTGAACGAAGACATGGATCAGCGAATTAACAATGTTCCCATTTTGCTCTTTGACCAAATTGTTGATAGCAAATGAGGGGTGCAAATAACAAAAATTAACTGATGAAAATGGAGGTGATGAAAATGCATGTGAATTGAAAAAATGGAGCAGTAAAAATTGATGTGAAATGTGGTGACGCCAACTCGGACTGTGAGGAATCTGGGTGTGATTCTGGACGACCAACTGTCGTTTGCTGAAAACGTTGCATCGGTTGTTCGCTCCTGCAGATTTCTCCTCTATAACATCAGGAGGATTCACCCATTCCTCACCGACGAGATGGCACAGGTGCTCATCCAGGCTCTGGTCATCTCCCGGCTGGACTACGGCAACTCCCTCCTGGCCGGCTCCCCGGCGTCAGCCATCAGACCTCTGGAGCTTGTTCAGAAAGCTGCAACTCATCTGGTGTTCAACCGCCCTAAGTTCCCCCACACAACTCCCCTTCTCATGTCCCTACACTGGCTCCCAGTAGCTGCTCGCATCCAGTTTAGGACTCTGGTGCTAGCCTACAGGGCAGTGAAAGGAACAACTCCTTCCTATCTCCAGGCCATGGTCAAGCCCTACACCCCCGCCCGACCACTTCGCTCTGCTGCCTCGGGATGCCTGGTTGCCCCGTCGCTCAGAGGCCCCTGCTGCCGATCGACCCGGTCACGGCTCTTTTCTGTCCTGGCCCCACAGTGGTGGAATGAACTCCCCACTGATGTCAGGACAGTGGAGTCGCTGCCCATCTTTCAGCACAGGTTGAAAACTCACCTCTTTAAGAACTACTAGCCTGTTACTTGCTCTGAGCACTTATTGTATTCACTCATTAAAAAAAATCTCTTTCTTGCACTTTTACTTTAGCACTGGTTTTGCTCTTAGAGGCTTGTTTAGATGCACTTATGACCTCTGATGACTAGTAGGTCTCCTGATTTCCTACGTTAAATGATGCACTTATTGTAAGTCGCTTTGGATAAAAGCGTCGGCTAAATGACTGTAATGTAATGTAATGTAAATGAATTTCTGCATACGTTTTGTGTGTGTGTGTGTGTGTGTGTGTGTGTGTGTGTGTGTGTCTGTGTGTCTGCTGTGTGTTAGTTACCACGTGTGCTCACACATGAGTAAACACAAGCATGTATTTGTGTCCTTGAGCCTCATGCATGTTTGTGTGAAGGGGTGCAATTGTGTGAGATGCATGCAACGTGTCTACCTTCATCTCTAGTGGTCATCGTATTTACACACAAAGTTCAGTGTAGAGAATGTGAACTGGCTTGCCATTAATCTCCAATTACACTTGTGTTTAGGCCCGGTGTGCGTAAGTGAGCTTGTGTGTGAACCACAGTGTGTATTTGGGTGCGGCTGTCTGTGGGCAAGTGTGCATTTGTGTCTGTTCGCCTTGTGTTAGTGAAGGAAGTGTGTGTGTGTGTGTGTGTGTGTGTGTGTGTGTGTGTGTGTGTGTGTGTGTGTGTGTGTTCATTTCTGATTGTGTCTCATTATTGGTGTTGTTTACAAGCAGGAGTTGGGGGGAGATGGAGAGAGGCACGGCATGACTTCCAATCACTTGCTGCTAATTGCACTAACAGTGTTTGTGTATGCTCTCTTTTTATTTATTTCTCTCTCCCTCTCTCTCTCTCTCTCTCTCTCTCTCTCTCTCTCTCTCTCATGAATGGCTCTCTTCTCTCTGCTTGACTTTTTCCTCATCCTTTTTTCTCCATTGTACCCTCTGCTCTATTTCTTCTCTGTCATTTTCATCTAAGCTCTGGCTTACTTGCATTCCCTTTTTCTTTGGTTTTTCACCAACTTAAACCCGACTCTTGTTTGCTTATTTCTCTCCTTTTTTCCCACTTTCTAACCCTCGCTCGTCCCTTCTCCTCTACATATGGCCTTCTCTCCTGCCAAGCTTTCTTAATAGTATTTCTTTCTCCCTTGGCCTGGGGACCACAGTGGTCAGTTCCCTGCCTGGTGGGACCCCTGGCTGGTCCCCATGCCAGAGTTGCCAAGTATTATTGGCAGCTGACGGACGGGGTGGTCTACTTGAACTGCATTACCGCCGGGTGGAACATAGCTAACCGACTGTCTGCAAACTCACTTGGGTTTTTAAGCAAATGCCAATGTCAGGCCACTTCTTTCACAAACTGAGCTCATTGCTAATGGATTGCACTGTGCTGTTTTTGATATTTTGTCATGTAACAGACTGGCAGATGGGGGGGTCAAATTTTCATAAAGTCCTAAATTGTAATGTTCTGGCCACACTACAACCCTGAATATGTTTAAATCCAAACATGAAATGTGATTATTAGGAATTATCAGTTTATGCCAACATTTCGATCATGCTGTACACATGGTGGATATTGGTTTTTCGATTACTCTAATATACCATGTCTACCTGACTCTTTGAGTAATCTCTGTATGCGCCATAGAAACCATGTATATACTGCTTCCCTCCATCTCGTCACCTTTTAGCCTGTACAATAGATTTCTGTCATTTTAACCTATTTTTGATGTCACTATACCAAAAGTAGTTGTATTTTTGGTGTTACCATATAGCTGACAACGTAACAACTGAAAGTAGACGACATTGTCATCAGCTTGTGTCTTTGCACCAGGATGCCATGGCAGCCATGTTTGTTCTCATCTGGGATCTGTCATCATTGGCGGTCATTTGCTGGTTGAGTATGACAGCCCCCCCCCCCCCTTGGGTCCCTCTGGGTCTTCAGGTGGGTGTAGAGACTGATCCTGGAGCCGCATAATGGGAGGATGACTGCGTGTGACAGCTTTTTATGTGGAGTGGCTGATGCGCCTGCAGCAACCACACGGTCCTTGGCAGGGGGTAGCCAGAGTCCAATGGCATGGAGAACCAAGACGATTGGGGACCACCCTCTGTTGCAACCTTCATCCGCCTTCACCGCTGTTGTGACCTGGAGACATCCTCTGCCAGTTCCGCCAATGAGATCGCGCTTCATGTGGAACCTCCCTCTTGACCTATCCGCCTTGAGTGACCCTACCAGGAGCCAAGCTCCGGACGGCACAGCTCTTGGGATCATCGGTACATGCAAGCTTCTCCATCACAACAAGGTGGAGAAGTTTGGGATCTGTGACTTCCCCCTGACATGCACATTTTCAAAAAAAAGAAAAAAAAAAGAAATCCAAAACATTCACATACATAAAAAAATACAGGGATTTTAATCAGGTTGGGAGTACATTGATCAACTCCGTACCCTGATTTTGTAAATCAGATATTTATGTGACCCCTTTAATAACTGCAGTTTTACCATAATCGGGTGTAAAATCGGCATATTAGCATGCATGTAATCACAGTCACCCATACTGCCTTTGTTTCATGAACTGAGTTGGAGGGTTTAAAACAATGCATGCTTATACTGAGCAAATAAGATTTTGATACCAGGAATGGTAGTTGCTGACATACCCCCCCCTGCCCCCTATATGCTGAATACACAATGGTGTAGGGCCCTGTGACGTACAAGAGTGGAAGAAAGTGCACACAGGTGGACTATATCTTATGTAAAAGGCGTGATCTGAAATGGACTGTAGACTGCAAGGTGGTGACAGGGGAGAATGTAGCTAGGCAGCATCGGATGGTGGTCTGTAGGATGACTTTGGAGACCAAAAAGAAGAAGCAAGTGAAGGCAGAGTCAAAGATCAAGGAAGACTGTTGTGTGGAGTTCAGGGAGGAGTTAAGACAGGCACTGGGTGGTAGTGAAGAGTTGCCAGATGGCTGGACAAGTGCTGCAGAAATAGTGAGGGAGACAGCTAGGAAGGTACTTAGTGTGTCATCAGGACAGAGGAATGAAGACAAGGAGACTTGGTGATGGAATAAGGAAGTACAGCAAAGTATACAGAGGAAGAGGTTGGCAAAGAAGAAGAGGGATAGTCAGAGAGATGAAGAAAGTAGACAGGAGTACTAGGAGATGCAGTATAAAATGACGAGAGAGGTGGCAAAGGAAAAGGCATATGGTGAGTTGTATGAGAGGTTGGACACTAAGTAAGGAGAAAAGGACTTGTACCGATTGGCTAAACAGAGGGAACAAGCTGGGAAGGATGTGCTGCAGGTTAGGGTGATCAAGGATAGAGATGGAAATGTGCTGACAAGTGAGGAGAGTGTGCTGAAAAGGTGGAAGCAGTACTTTGAGGGGCTGATGAATAGAGAGAGAGAGAGAGAGAGAGAGAGAGAGAGAGAGAGAGAGAGAGAGAGAGAGAGAGAGAGAGAGAGAGAGAGAGAGAGAGAGAGAGAGAGAGAGAGAGAGAGAGAGAGAGAGAGAGAGAGAGAGAGAGAGAGAGAGAGAAGGTTGGATGATGTGGGGGTAGTGAATCAGGAAGTGCGGAGGATTAGCAAGGAGGAAGTGAGGGCAGCTATGAAGAGGATGAAGAGTGGAAAGGCAGTTGGTCCTGATGACATACCTGTGGAGTCATGGAGATGTTTAGGAGAGATGGCAGTGGAGTTTTAAACTAGATTGTTTAACACAATCTTGGAAAAGGAGAGGATGCCTGAGGAGTGGAGAAGAAGCATACTGGTACTGATTTTCAAGAACAAGGGCGATGTGCAGAACTGTAGCAACTACGGAGGTATAAAGTTTATCAGCCACAGCATGAAGATTTGGGAAAGAGTAATAGAAGCTAGGTTAAGAGGAGAGGTGATGATCAGCGAGCAGCAGTATGGTTTCATGCCATGAAAGAGCACCACATATGCGATGTTTGCTTTAGAATGTTGATTGAGAAGTATACGTAGAGAAGGCCAGAAGGAGTTACTTTGTGTCTTTGTGGATTTAGAGAAAGCCTATGACAGGGCGCCAAGAGAGGAGGTGTGGTATTGTATGAGGAAGCCGGGAGTTGCAGAAAGGTATGTCGGAGTGGTGCAGGATATGTATGAGGGAAGTGTGAGAGTGGCGAGGTGTGGGGTTGGAATGATAGATGGGTTCAAGATGGAGGTGGGATTACATCCAGGATTGGCTCTGAGCCCTTTTTTGTTTGCAGTGGTGATGAACAGGTTGACGGACGAGCTCAGGCAGGAGTCTCCATGGATGATGATGTTTGCAGATGACATTGTGATTGCATAGCATAGCTAAGAGTGCATGACTTATCAAATTCAAATCATCAACAGGTAGATGTGTCACATTCAAGCCTTCTGTGCCTCCTTCCTCTGTCTAATCCTTGTCCTGCACCTCTCATTATCATTCACTTGTTCGCCATCAGGATTAATCACCACCATGTCGTTAAGCCTGCTGTCTCCTGGCCAGCTTGTCAAGTCACCCTTGTCATGTCTAGCTCAAATGTCTCTTGTCATGTCTGGTCCTGCTCACTGCTGTTTACCTTGCCTAGTCTTAAGTTTCAATCCACACAAACAGTTGCCATGCTGGTCTTGTCTGTTCTGCTTTATTTTTGTATTCTCGTCGATATTGCCAAGTAAAGACCTGTGCAGTTTTCGAAATACAACATGTTTCAGCCTGTGTCTGCACCTGAGTCCCATCTCGAACCCTGTCGAGCTCATCAATAGTGACGCAAGCAACAGAGTCACTTTGACACAGTGTGAATTATTGGATAATTGAAATGAGCATTCTCATTCATCAGCAACCATGCAGAGTTTGTTGCAGACTATTTCATAGGACTGTCGTTGGCTTGCACTTGACCCTCGAGTTAATTATGAGACACTCTTCTTACGTACATGCTTCACATGGTGTTCATGCGCACACTCAAACGAAATAAAAACTTCAAAAGCCACTTATTTTTTCCAGTATTAATGAAGCAATGGCAGCGCAGTGGTTAGCGTGGTTGCCTCACAGCAAGAAGGTCCTGGGTTCGAGCCCTGGGGTAGTCCAACCTTAAGGGTCGTCCCGGGTCGTCCTCTGTGTGGAGTTTGTATGTTCTCCCCGTGTCTGCGTGGGTTTCCTCCGGGGGCTCCGGTTTCTTCCCAGAGTCCAAAGACATGTCGGTCAGGTAAATCGGCCATACTAAATTGTCCCTAGGTATGAACGTGTGTGGGTGTGTGGGCCCTGTGTGATGGCCTGGCGGCCTGTCCAGGGTGTCTCCCCGCCTGCCGCCCAATGACTACGGGGATAGGCTCCAGCATCCCCGTGACCCTGAGAGCGGATAAGCGGTTCGGATGATGAATGGATGGAATGAAGCAATGAACAAAATCAGACAAAAACTGTACTGCTTCATCACCATTGTGCAGTCAGTCCACTTCTTCACCAACCAACCTATCATCCAACCAGCCAACCGAGTTAGGTTAAGAGGAGAGGTTACGATCAGCGAGCAGCAGTATGGTTTCATGCCATGAAAGAGCACCACAGATGGGATGTTTTCTTTGAGAATGTTGATTGAGAAGTATAGAGAAGGCCAGAAGGAGTTACGTTGTGTCTTTGTAGATTTATAGAAAGCATACGACAGGGTGCCAAGAGAGGAGGTGTGGCATTGTATGAGGAAGCCGGGAGTTGCAGAGAAGTGTGTAGGAGTGGTGCAGGATATGTATGAGGGAAGTGTGACAATGGTGAGGTGTGTGGTTGGAATGACAGATGGGTTCAAGGTGGAGGTGGGATTACATCAAGGATCGGCTCTGATCCCTTTTTTGTTTGCAATGGTGATGGACAGGTTGACGGACGAGCTCAGGCAGGAGTCTCCATGGACTATGATGTTTGCGGATGACATTTTGATCTGTAGTGAGAGTAGGGTGCAAGTGAGGAGAGCCTGGAGAGGTGGAGGTATGTACTGGAGAGAAGGGGAATGAAAGTCAGTAGTAGCAAGATGGAATACCTATGCGTGAATGAGAGGGAGGACAGTGGAATGGTGAGGATGCAAGGAGTAGAGGTGATGAAGGCATATGAGTTTAAATACTTGGGGTCAACTGTCCAAAGTAACAGGGAGTGCAGAAGAGAGGTGAAGACGAGAGTGCAAGCAGGGTGGTGTGGGTGGAGAAGAGTTTCAGGGGGGATTTGCGACAGAAGGGTACCAGCAAGAGTTAAAGGGAAGGTTTACAAGATGATTGTGAGACCAGCTATGTTATATGGTTCGGCGAAGTGGCACTGACGAAAAGACAGGAGGTGGAGCTGTAGGTGGCGGAGTTGAAGATGCTAAGATTTTCATTGGGAGTGACAAAGAAGGACAGGATTCGGAATGATTATGTATATACTCATTCGCACCTCACATAAACAGTATTAATTTTCTATGCATTGAGTGAGCTTTATTGTAATTTTAGAGTTCTTTGAATTGTATGGCTGCTGTTGAGCGTTGGCTGGGTTGGACCATTTTTCTGCCAACATAGTACCTGTCGTCAAGAGTAGTATCACCCTAATTTTTCATTGACAGGGACCTCTGGTTTAAGGTCTGAGGGCATAATTCTCAGTGAGCATCTGTTGAATGCAGGTATGTTTACTACAAATGTGCATTTTGTGTATTAATGTCATGCAAGGATTATACCCACTTTATAGATTGCAGGAATGTTCTTGCCACATTATCAAAGGGTTGTCATGTTGTCCTCATAAAACAAATAACAGTTTATATATATGTGTGTGTGTGTGTGTGTGTGTGTGTGTGTGTGTGTGTGTGTGTGTATACACATATATAATCCAGTGATTCAAATGAGTTCTCTATGAGACAGTACAAGCCTGTTTCATGCCATAAGCAATCATCAGGTGTCAATAAAGCTACTCGAGGAAAGAACACACCATTTACTGCGTCATCATGCACATCATGTACACATTGTCCAGTGGGAAAGGGAGAGGTGTAACATTCAAAAATTCAAAAACACGTGATCACTAACGGTCCAAGGGGGGGCGCGCACTTGTTTATTGTCATGATTTATTTATAATTAAAAAATAGGTGCTTATATCCATGTCTGCAACTGCTGGCCAATTCATTCCTGTTATTCAATGTGGACATTTCTGGTTTGCAAATGATAAAATATTTTTCAGTTAGACATAGGTTGCACATTTTACTAGTGGTTGAATATGCTGTGTTCTTTGAGAGGATTTTTATTACGGAGCCCCTAAGGGGACATGGGCGAATTTTTTTTTTATTGTTAACTATCTCGTGCCCACGAGTTAGTAGCTCGTGCGCACCAGTTAGTATCTCGTGCCCACGAGTTAGTAGCTCGTGCGCACGAGATAGTAACTTATGTTAGAAGACTAGACTAATACTTTATATCTATCTCTGTGCAGATGAAGTGGATTATTAAACCGTTATAAAGAATCGTACTGACTACCGAACTTCTGCTGGAGAAAAAATGCAGCCTTCGTTTATTCGGTCGTTTTGGGAAGAAAGAAAAATGAACAGCGTCTCAGTGACGTAATCAATCCGCGCATGCAAGCGCAACACCGCCCACTTGTGGACAAACAAAGTCATCACTGACTAAACAAAATAATAGTACACAGTAACACAGTCATACAAATACACTGGTGTCATATCTCAAAACTCCCACTTATGAATCATGTGCTTACTGTATACCTTTTCATATTCATAGAACAAAATGAAAAGAAACTTGGTATAACCCATACCACTCACATTTCACACACCAAACATTGCATTAGCAAATGTCTTCAGTTTTACCTTGGAGTACACACAATGGTCTGATTGGTTTTGTGTAAAACCATCACCTGTCACTCGTGTAACAGTAAGTTCCAATTGCGGCCAGACTGCTTGACGCCGTAGATTGACTTCTCTCGTTTACACACTATTTTTTCTCCCTTCTCAATATAACCCTCAGGTTGTTCCATGTATATGTCATAGTCTATGGGGGCATGAAGATAGGCCGTCTTTACATCCATCTGGTGTAAAATCAAGTCATACTGAGCCGCCTTCTGTAGAAGCACTCGAACACTTGTTAGGTTGGCTGTTGGCGAAAATGTCTCCCCATAATCCACCCCAGCTCTCTGGCTATATCCCTTTGCTACAAATCTAGCCTTGTACTTGTCATGTCCGTCTATATCTGTCTTTATCGCATACACCGACCTTCCTCCCACTGTTTTCTTGCCCTCTGGCAATTTCGTAAGGGTGAATGTTTTGTTGTCTCTTAGAGACTCCATTTCCTCGTCCATTGCCCTGGACCACTTTTCTGACTCTGGCGATTCCATGGCCTCTTTAAAGGTCAGAGGGACACCGCACACTGCCCTGTATGCATAATCTATAGCAGTGAGTGAACTGTCATCACTGTCGCCCTGACTATAGTCAATCAGGTATCTCGGAGGGTTGCGTTCCCTTTGGGGGTACCTCCCACTGGCTGAGGCTTGTGACGTCACCCTCGGATGCTCCTCGTCATCATCCTCGGGTGCTGACTGTGTACCATCAGTCTGTACATTTTTCTGTACTCTAGGCTGAGTTGCAGCTGTCTCAACAGACTTTCTCTCTCTTACCCAGTCTTCTGGGTGCAGACCTGGTGTCTGAGTCTCATTTTCACTAGTTGCCTTGTGTACAAACTTAACTAGTCTGTGTTTCTGTACTTTCTCTTGGTCAGGGTAGTAGACTAGGTAGGCCGGGCTGTTCTTGTCGTGTCCTACAAAACGTCCCCTCTCACATCTAGAATCTAACTTTCCCTTGTCCTGCTGGTAAGCATAGCATTCTGTCCCGAACTTTTGCATTCTAGCCATGTTGCACTTTTTTCCTGTCATTGCTGTGTATGGCGTAGTGCCTGTGTGCTTGTTGAAGCATCTGTTTCTGGTGTGGGCTGCCTCCTGTACAGCATAATGCCAGAGGCTCTTTGGTAGACCACTATCTATTAGCATACACCTTGCCATCTCGAATAGTGTGCATCCTTCTCTCTCTGCAACGCCATTTTGATGGGGAGAGTATGGGCAGGACGTCTCATGTCTTATTTTGTTCCGTCTCAACAGGGTTTGAAACTCCTTGCCTGTAAACTCAGTTCCATTATCCGACCTTATGCATTTCACTGTCCCATAGGGAGCTACATCTGCCAGAAATTTCTCTGTCGCTTGCACTGTGTCACTCTTTGTTTTTAAGAAATAAACACACACTGCCCCTGTGCACACATCTGTAAATGATTGCATGTACCTGAAACCATTAATGGACTCGTTTGCCACAGGACCGGCTAAATCAGTGTTTACCAACTCCAGTGGTGTCTTGGCTTTGTCTGTAGGTTTCCTGTTCCTGTTCTGGGTAAACTTCCCTTCTATGCATACTGCACACTCTTTGTCAGGTTTACACACTTTACCCTTTATATGCATACCATCAGTGATATCCTGTAGCTTTATGATATCGTCATAGTTGCAGTGGCCCATTATCTCATGCCAAGTTTCTATATCATGGCTCACATGGTACTTTTCAACAACACATTCAGTTTGCAAATAGTACATTTTCCCCTGTACAAAAATGTCAAACCTGGTACCATCCGGTAACATCAGGGCATCTCTGCCCTCTTTGAAGAACACACTGGCTCCGTGTGCTGTCGCAGACTTCACAGAGAAGAGCTCTTGGGGGTACGATGGAATATATAGTGCGTTCCGCAGTGTCACTCTACACCGTCGCCCCTCACTGTCGAGCAGACATACTATAGCATCTCCCCTGCCCTGCACCACACCAAAGGTGCGCTTACCGTCCGCCAGCTCCATGCAGTGTTTCTCTGGCTCGAACGAGCTGTCAAAGCTCTTGAACTTCTTCTTATCATTGACTATGTGGGAAGAAGCCCCACAGTACACAATCAATCCTAGTTTGAACTGTTGCCGTCGTCCTGGTCCTGCTGAGCTGGTCTCTCCAGCCTGCACTCTGAAGATGTAGTTCTCTTCTTCCGCAGCATTCCCCGGTCCCTGACCTCGACCTGCTCCGTGACCACCACCGCCACCTTGCTCGCGTGCACACCTGGCTCCATCAGCGCGGTCCTTCTTCTTGCACACTTTGTCCGTGTGACCCTTGACCCGGCAGAAGCTGCACCACACGCTGCGTGAACAGTCCGTTTTCCGATGGCCTTTGTCACCGCATCGCCAGCACACCGTTTGTTCATCATCTCCCTCACAGCGTTTCACTGGCTTTTTCTTAGGCGCTGCGTGGGCCTTCACCACTCTCTCGGACGTCTCATCCGATGCTGTAGCATTCGCTACATCTTCAGCCGCCTCAAAGTTTCTCAATTTGGCCTTAAATTGTCCCAATGTCAACTCACTGTCGCCATGTGTCACCATTAGAGTGAATGGCTTATATCTCTCGGGTAACCCCCTCATCACCATGGCCATCATTAGTCCCTCACTCGGTGCTTCTCCCGCCCCTTTGAGAGCCGTAATGATTTGTTCAGCTCGGATAATGTATTCTGTTATCGTCTCATTATCAGCTTTCTTTAGCCCAGTCAATGTTACATACAGAGTGACAATCCGGGGTCTGCCCTTACCAATGTAATGTTCCCGCAACACCCGTAGACTCTCTCTACCTTTGTTCTTCGTTTCTCTGAAGATCAATCCCAAGCTTGTGTTGTCCAATAAAGGCGCCAATGCGCAGTAGGCGTCCGCGTTCCGCTCCTCGTCTAGGGCCTGCTCTTCCACTGTCAAAGGTCCCACGGGCTCGGTAAGAATGGTGGTTTTCAGCCCCACACCATGCATGCAACAGAGCATTCGCTCTTCCCACAGTTCATACTCATCGGCCAGTCCGTTGAATGTGGGCCACCTGTTCTTCTTCCGCTCCATCTCCCTAGGTAGCGTTAGCTTAGCTTAGCGTTCCGTTAGCTTCCCGATAGCCTCTCTCGATGCTAACTAGCTTCACACTTGCTAACTTGCTACTCCGTGCTAACCTGCGCGCATCCCGCCATCCGAGGTTATAACACTTCGTGTACTTTTTTTATCAAACTACTAAATAACCCAACGTTATCTGGGCCCATAACCTGTTAGAAGACTAGACTAATACTTTATATCTATATCTGCGCAGATGAAGTGGATTATTAAACCGTTATAAAGAATCGTACTGACTACCGAACTTCTGCTGGAGAAAAAATGCAGCCTTCGTTTATTCGGTCGTTTTGGGAAGAAAGAAAAATGAACAGCGTCTCAGTGACGTAATCAATCCGCGCATGCAAGCGCAACACCGCCCACTTGTGGACAAACAAAGTCATCACTGACTGTAAACAAAATAATAGTACACAGTAAAGTTTCTAAAGCTGCACGTGTGCATTAAACCTCTTTTTGAATGTTCTAGTCCATGGGCCAGAGCCCAAAATTTCCTATTTCGGTACACTCAAGGTGGCAAAACTTACTTATAATTTTTGAAAGGATCCATGTCTGTAGATGATATTTTGGTATGATAACCATTCCTGAGTGGCAGCTGTATCACAGTTATCAGCTCATGAAGTTAACCACCCCCTAAAGTAAATTGCATTTTAGACGCTGGTGCATATCCTGGTTTAGCCTCATGGTCAGGACATTTTTCAAAGCTGCCTCCCCTACTACTACGCCCAGATGTCTGAGCTGCCCATCACACACCCAGATGTGTACACAGAATTCATGGAAGGAGGCTTCTCAGTCCAACTGGGCTCCACCAATCCCTTTGGCCCAATCCCTGTTGACCAAGCTATAGAAGAAACGGTGAACAAAGACACCCAAACAGCTGGAGGGACAAAGGGATTCAGCTTGAAGCCAGGAGCTGTGACCAAATATTATCTCACAGCTGAGTATAGAAGCATGTACCTCAGACAGCTGAGAGACCTGACAGGTCAAGGCAGGTGCAAATGGTCTCATCCAGATCTACAGAGTCCAAGGATCAAGAGAGATGAAGCAGATGTCCAGTCTCTCATGGACCTTATGGAGAATAACTGGCTCAATCCTATGTCCCCTGATGAGATTGATTTGGTTAGCCTCTCCACTGGCAACATGGCTCCACCTGATGTGACCATAGATCTCTTGAGAGCTCTTGAGAAAGGAGAAGAGGCCTACCAAGCATTCCAGCAAACAAGGTTAGATGCAGACCCACCACCTGTGAAATTCCACGACAAGATGACCAAGCAAAGTCTGAAAACATTCTCCAATGTCAGCACAAAACAAGCTCATGGAAAGAAAGTACAGGATGTGGTTCTGAAGGCAGATAGAAACCTTTTCAGTCACATGACCCTGGTGGCTGAAAGCAGGAAGGTGAATCTGAAGGATGTCCTTGCCTACCCATTGGGCCCACTACCATGGGTACTGGCAAATGCTGATGGGTCCTTACGAAAAACAAACAAGGCTGCACTTGCCAGAGAGCTTGAAAAGAATGTATCTCCTGCAGAAGACATCCCAATCCCATCTACTTCCATCATTGATGGGATGAGCCTGGTCCAAAAAATGAATGGCAACAACAAAACCTTTGCACAGGTGGCAGAGTCAGCCTTGACCCAGGTCCTCCATGAGGGAGCACAGAGTGGGAGGATTGATGTTGTTTTTGATGTCTATCACCAGACTTCGATCAAAGATGCTGAACGACTGAACCGGGGTGGAGACATCACTCTCCAGTACAAGAATCTTGCAGGGGGACACCACGTCCAGCAGTGGAGAAAATTTCTGTGCAGTTCCTCCAACAAGACCAGTCTCATCAAGTTTCTGGTGGAAGAGTGGAAACTCCCACGATACAGAGCTATGCTGCATGGCAAGGTGTTGTACATGACCTGTGAGGAAACCTGCTACAAGTTGACAGAAGATGGGTGTGAGGAAGCAGCAGAACTGCACTCCACACATGAAGAAGCTGACACCCGTCTGCTCCTGCATGCATTGCATGCAGCAAATGCGGGCTCAAAGTCAGTTATCATCACAGCTGAGGACACTGATGTCATGGTGCTTTGTCTTGGCTTCCAGAAGGACATCACCTGTCCCATCTACCAGAAGTGTGGGTCTCAGAACCGCACACGGTTTGTCGACATCACCAAACTGGCAAGTTCACTTGGAGACAGCATCTGTGACAGCCTAATTGGCTTACATGCCTTCACAGGCTGCGACACTGTCAGTGCATTCGCTGGTCGAGGGAAGCTGAATGCCCTGAAGATAGTGAGAAAGCACACTTCCTGCCAAGAGACTTTTAGTCAACTGGGACAGACATGGAATGTGAGTGATGAGCTGTTCCAGAAAATTGAGCAGTTCACCTGTCGGATGTATGTTGCTAATAGCAGCACTGCTGAGGTGAACAAACTGCGTTACCAGCTCTTCTGCACCAAAAGGGGAGAGGTTGAGTCCAGCCAGCTGCCACCATGTAGAGACTGTCTCTTTATGCATGTTCAACGAGCCAACTATCAGGCAGCAATATGGAAGTGCTGTCTGCAGGCTAACCCTGTGGTGCCAAGCCTTACTGAGTATGGATGGACAGACGATGAAGGCAAGCTGGCCATTTACTGGATGCGCTCCCCACCTGCACCAGATGTGGTCTTGGAAATGCTAACATGCAAGTGTGTGCATTCATGCAAAATGCCAAGCTGCATGTGCCTGTCAAATGGACTTCCATGCACAGACATGTGCAGGTTACAGACCTGCAGTAACCAAAAACAGCAGGATGGTCCAGAACTGGACTTTGAACTTGGGGAGTCAGATGATGAGAGAAACGAGCAGTTTGATGAATGACAGTGTGATGATTCTGATGGTATTACTGTGGTAGTAGTCTATTGATGCACAGGATGTTGATTCTGGACTTGGTTACCCAGAGCTTGATAACAATAATGTAACCATATTCACATATACCCATTACCCTACCCATTACCATTACATATACCCACTAATGATATGGGGTTACATGTATCATTGACTAAGTATATGTAAATGTCAATGTTGTTTAAAATATGAAAATAGTTCATTACCTCACTATGGTATTCCTTTTTATCATGTATTTTGATTGTGTATTTAAACAAATGTATAGAGACCAGTTTGTGACCTAACTGGCTTTGGTCTAGTTCTCATTTAAGGCTCACAATCACCTCACACAATGAAATAGTATGGGTATATTATACATTTTCTGAATCTTTACAGTCCTGTGAGTATTCCAGTCTTTGTGTTTTGTGTCCCTGATATTCCTAGATGCCACGGGGCTAAAAGAAAGTATATAGTTTAGGCGAAAATTGCAGAAAGATGTGTATTATTGACGGGTTGAAGAGCTCAAGTGACCTCTATATTTGTGAGAAATATCCACAACAGGGCTTGAATGAAAGCTAAGAAGGTCCCCTTTAAAATGATACCAAAGACAATATTATAGAACATTGAAAAATGTCCTGACCATGAGGCTAAACCAGGATATGCACCAGCGTCTAAAATGCAATTTAGTTTAGCGGGTGGTTAACATCATGAGCTGATAACTGTGATACAGCTGCCACTCAGGAATGGTTATCATACCAAAATATCATCTACAGACATGGATCCTTTCAAAAATTATAAGTAAGTTTTGCCACCTTGAGTGTACCGAAATATCGTCTGGCCCATTGACTATTCCCTCTGTTAGACCGACGCATGTCTCTTATGACATCTCGTCACCGTCGCTTGGTAGAGAACTCCTTTCGTCTGGCATTTTCCTTCGAGGGGGCATGAGTCATTCACACGGCAGTTGCAGTTGGGGGAGTCCAATTGTGATGAAGATGTTATTGATTTGTTCATGATTCTTGTGTTGTGGGACGATATTATTTTTTTGAATGCTAGGCATGCAGCTGTAACTCATTTTGATGGTGTTCCTATTGACTATCTTCCTCAGTTGATGGTCCGGGGTGAAGCACTTATCCAAAAGTTCAAAAAATTGCTTACCGATGTTTGTGGCCATGGTATCACTGTAGGGTGGGTTGTACAAAGTGGTGTTTCATTTTCTGCTACGTTTGTTGATTTTCTGGCAGTCAGTATTTAATGGTGGTTTGTACTTGAGCTTAAAATTGTAGCCGCTCTTTTGTAATGCATCTTGGTATAGGAGTGTAGCTTCATCGAAGATGGACCCATTAGATGATAATTTTGAGAGTCTTCTATTAATGCTTTCTGGGATGCTCTTCAAGATGGAGGGTGGGTGGTTGCTTTCTGCATGGGCATACTGCAGCGTGTTGTTGGGCTTAATGTACGGCTTGTATGTGCCATCCCTAAGGTCCATTGAGATGTCCAGAAAGTCAATTTGTTTTCTGTTTGCTTCAATAGTGATTTTTAGCCCATTGTTTGAGAATATTTTGCAGATTGTTTTCTTAATTTGTTCAACCTCTCTTGGTGTTTTGTTACAAATTGCATAAATTGCTAGCCCATCATCCCTATCCATAGTTTTCACATGACGTCACGTTCATATTGGAACGTCAACCTGGTGGGCAAAACACTTCCCAAACAGCAGTATTATAGACCCATCCAGAACGAAAATACATATAACTGTCTGTACTTTTGTAAGCTTTCATCCTGGTGGCAGTGTAAGGAGAGGGATTCTCCACAAGATATAGTATGTAAACATCGCCAAATTGGAGCTCTGGCAGGGACTTCGCTGTTTTTAGAGACTGAAATACTGCGGTGGGTGCTGTATATGGATTGCAAGTGCCCAAAACTTGTAGTTTGTTAATATATCTTTGTTTTTCTTCTTTCGTAAGGTGATCCAAATAGTCGTTGCTTGGAACAGCTGGAAAATTGACAGGTCTGTGCTGCTGCTCTACAGTTTCCACTGTTGGCCGCCATGCTGGAACTTTGGTTTGCCCCTGTCACGTGACTGAAAACTATGGATAGAGTCCAACATTGATGTCCAGGTCCTGTAGTTGAGACAACAAATACATTCCAACTAGTTCACAAGTTTCCGCCCTGTTGAAGCTGCCCATGGTTACATCAAATTTGCTACTACCTTTTTCTGCCATGGGTTTCCATTGTGGTACAAAAGTGATTCCTTCAATATATACACTACCGTTCAAAAGTTTGGGATCACATTGAAATGTCCATATTTTTGAAGGAAAAGCACTGTACTTTTCAATGAAGATAACTTTAAACTAGTCTTAACTTTAAAGAAATACACTCTATACATTGCTAATGTGGTAAATGACTATTCTAGCTGCAAATGTCTGGTTTTTGGTGCAATATCTACATAGGTGTATAGAGGCCCATTTCAAGCAACTATCACTCCAGTGTTCTAATGGTACAATGTGTTTGCTCATTGGCTCAGAAGGCTAATTGATGATTAGAAAACCCTTGTGCAATCATGTTCACACATCTGAAAACAGTTTAGCTCGTTACAGAAGCTACAAAACTGACCTTCCTTTGAGCAGATTGAGTTTCTGGAGCATCACATTTGTGGGGTCAATTAAACGCTCAAAATGGCCAGAAAAAGAGAACTTTCATCTGAAACTCGACAGTCTATTCTTGTTCTTAGAAATGAAGGCTATTCCATGCGAGAAATTGCTAAGAAATTGAAGATTTCCTGTGTGTACTACTCCTTTCAGAGGACAGCACAAACAGGCTCTAACCAGAGTAGAAAAAGAAGTGGGAGGCCGCGTTGCACAACTGAGCAAGAAGATAAGTACATTAGAGTCTCTAGTTTGAGAAACAGACGCCTCACAGGTCCCCAACTGGCATCTTCATTAAATAGTACCCGCAAAACACCAGTGTCAACATCTACAGTGAAGAGGCGGCTGCGGGATTCTGGGCTTCAGGGCAGAGTGGCAAAGAAAAAGCCATATCTGAGACTGACCAATAAAAGAAAAAGATTAAGATGGGCAAAAGAACACAGACATTGGACAGAGGAAGACTGGAAAAAAGTGTTGTGGACGGATGAATCCAAGTTTGAGGTGTTTGGATCACAAAGAAGAACGTTTGTGAGACGCAGAACAAATGAAAAGATGCTGGAAGAATGCCTGACGCCATCTGTTAAGCATGGTGGAGGTAATGTGATGGTCTGGGGTTGCTTTGGTGCTGGTAAGGTGGGAGATTTGTACAGGGTAAAAGGGATTCTGAATAAGGAAGGCTATCACTCCATTTTGCAACGCCATGCCATACCCAGTGGACAGCGCTTGATTGGAGCCAATTTCATCCTACAACAGGACAATGACCCTAAACACACCTCCAAATTGTGCAAGAACTATTTAGAGCAGAAGCAGGCAGCTGGTATTCTATCGGTAATGGAGTGGCCAGCGCAGTCACCAGATCTGAACCCCATTGAGCTGTTGTGGGAGCAGCTTGACCGTATGGTATGCAAGAAGTGCCCATCCAACCAATCCAACTTGTGGGAGCTGCTTCTGGAAGCGTGGGGTGCAATTTCTCCAGATTACCTCAACAAATTAACAGCTAGAATGCCAAAGGTCTGCAATGCTGTAATTGCTGCAAATGGAGGATTCTTTGACGAAAGCAAAGTTTGATGTAAAAAAAATCTTATTTCAAATACAAATCATTATTTCTAATCTTGTCAATGTCTTGACTCTATTTTCTATTCATTTCACAACATATGGTGGTGAATAAGTGTGACTTTTCATGGAAAACACAAAATTGTTTGGGTGATCCCAAACTTTTGAACGGTAGTGTATGTATATATAAAACGTTTTTGTTTTTCTTTCCAAAACCGTCAATGGTATTGTAAGTGCTCAACTAATGAGGAGTGGAATATCAACACGGATACAGGAAAAAAAGTTTTGATGCACTGCAGTACAGGCCTTTTTCGTGTGTTTCGCACTCATCAGTTTTTCTGTCTCATGGAAAATCCTTGCAAAGAGTAGTGCACATTCAGTTAGGGGTAAAAGATGTCACCTGTGCTTGGCAGAAAAGTATTTTATTATTTGCAGACCTGATATGTCCACCTTGAATAATAGAAACGAACTGGCCACCAGTTGTAGACATTAACAAAAAAAAAATCTCCTTTGTAACTATAAGTAAAACGTCTTTATTATCCCCCCATTAGATGATACACGCATGACATTTATTAGTTTTAAAAAAAAACATTATACATATATATTAACTGCCTGTCCTTCCAACTGTGCCCCAACACCACTCCACTATATAATTCACATAAATGACCTTGTTATATTTCTAATGTATGCCATTTCAACAATGCTCTGGTCCCTAGATGCTTTTTAAAACAAGCCCCGGTCCCCTTGGTTGTAATGTTTTCTACCCCTCCATTGTTTGCTGTGTATCATAAGTACCTACCCCATTGGTTGTTTGAATGTTTCCCCATCTGATTGGTCGCTGTCCAACCGAAATTAGGGGCGTGACGCTTGGCAACATAAATGGCATGATTCTTTGTTTAACCACATTAGCAGCCGATGAGTGCGAGACGCACGAAACAGGCCTGTACTGCTATGTATTAAAACTGTTTTTCCCTGTATTCGTGTTGATATATATATATATATATATATATATATATATATATAGTATATATATAGTATATATAATTTTATTTCACAGTTCTCTGCTCCAGGCAAAGTAAAGAGGGCCCCTAAAGAAAATCTGGCCTAGGGCCCCCTGTTGTCCAGAGCCGGGCCTGGTTGTTGGGCTGCTACGAATAAGGTTTACATCTGTTTTAAGGTTATAGATTGTTGTGTTGATAGTTCATTAACAGCAAAGTGAAGAGAGATGCACTTTCGTCATTATGAAATTTGCGAAAAGCCCATTCTTCCTGTCCAGTTTAAAATAGTAATGAATCGGTGTGAACCAAACGTCAAATATATAAACGAATTGTCGTGTAAAAAAAAAACTGAATATCAAGTTGAAACTGCTGCGGGTGTGTGTTGCCCCAAGGTAGACAAACAGATGCATATCAAACCACAGAAGTCCTTTTGTGTATTGGAAGTGTGGAAATCCGCAACATGATTTCTCTTGTGTTGTATTAGCATTCAAAAAAAGGCCCCTGGGTTAAGATGTGAAAAGTTAGCTAAACATTTTGTTCCACATGCAGGCTCATTTTCCACTCGAGTGCAAATGTACATGAGCAGTGAAAGAGCCTTTATACATAATTCACTACCATCTGTCCACAGCACATGTTGTGTAATAAAAGTTCTCTCGTTCCCTCCTTTTCTCCCTCTTGTCTTCCACACTTTGTCTCTCTCTCTCTCTCTCTCTCTCTCTCTCTCTCTCTCTCTCTCTCTCTCTCTCTCTCTCTCTCTCTCTCTCTCTCTCTCTCTCTCTCTCTCTCTCTCTCTCTCTCTCTCTCTCTCTCTCTCTCTCTCTCTCTCTCTCTCTCTCTGTCTGTCTATACCCATGCACACACTCTCTCAATAAATGTCTACAGTTTTGTGTCTCCCTCTGACTCCCTCGTGCTGTGCCTCACGGTTTCTGACATCTTGTTTTCGCATATTCTGTGTCTGTCTGTCAGTCATCCTCCATCTCGGTGTCCCTCTTTATATCTCTCGAGCCACACTCTACTTTTCTTTCTTCTACCTCCACCTCCTGTCTCTCTGTAGCCACTCTCCCCCTCTCTCGATCTCTCACAGGCGACATCATCAGCTCTTCTCCTCACAGTCCTGCAGTGTTGTCAATGACTCTCCTCTCAGGAACAGACAGCAGAGGCAGCTCTATGCTACTAAGGGGTCAATTAGCCTTTCACAACTCATTAGTGCTGTTGTGAGTCGGGTTGCCTCTGTGTGTGTGTGTGTGTGTGTGTGTGTGTGTGTGTGTGTGTGTGTGTGTGTGTGTGTGTGTGTGTGTGTGTGTGTGTGTGTGTGTGTGTGTGTGTGTGTGTCTATGATAGAGACAGATATGTGTGCTAAGGGCCTGAATGTGTGTGTGTTTGAGTACATTATGTGTGTGTTCGGAGCTCATCAGGTGCATTGTTGAAGTTGACAAAGCCGTATCACTCTGAAACATTTTCCACTTTTTATTTATGTTTTTTGTCCTTAACCTCATCGACTGCGGTATGTAGGTGGTGTCTGTGTCTGTGAGTGTGTGGGAGTAGTGTGTCAGCATAGGGCAAAGCAACAGCTTGCTGTGTATTATTCTCTACCATGTTTGGCACTGTATATCTTTGTCTGAGGGAAAAAAAATTGTCATAGGAGACGGAACAACAGAGGATGAGAGGAAAGAGAAAGAAAGTTGGGGGGGGGGGGGTATTGTATTTAGAAATCACGTCAGGACACAGCGCTGTTGCTCGACACAACCGCTACGTTGCATTCTTTATTTAGACTGACACAGCATCACAGGCAGACCCAATCAAACAACCCAGAGCCCGCAGGCATCACCAATCGATCCCAGCACAATAGAACAGCACCAAATCAAATGCAGCACTGTCGATGTGTGCAGACATAACAGGGGGCTGAGAAAGTTGGGAGAAAAGTTGAGGGAATTCAAGAGGAGGATGAAACTGGGGAAGGAAGAGGAGCTCGAGGATGAAGAGGAGTAGAGAGGGTAGGGCAGTGGGATGGGGGCAGATAGAGAGGAGACGATGAATATGCTGTTACTCAGCAACACTAATGCAAAGCCAGTGTTGACCGCCTCCTTCAGGGCATCAAAACACTTAGAAGTTCACTAGCATGCCATGAACTGAGATGCTCTGGATTAGTCTGATTTTCAAACCTGCACTTATTAGGGACTTTATCACCAAACACTTGTGTTTTTCTCACTCCATTTTTCATATTCAATCCTAGCTTCTTTTTTTTTTTTTGCAATGAACAATTTTATTGACTTTTTCAAAGAGAAAGACAGTACAGAAAAAGAAATAATAATAAAAATAAATAAGCTCAAAAATTCTTGCTTTCTGAGCAATTGAATTAAGTTCAAACTCTTTAGTCCTCCACTCCTCAATGATTTCAGAGTTTACATTGTCCTTCATACACTCCAAACTTTAGCCGTCTGATCCATTAAAGCCATTAATTATTTCTATAATAGTTGCCGATCAACTGATGAACAGAGAAAAGCTGCTTTTTTACATTTCTGAGTTGCTGATCCTTGGATTCCCCCCCCCCCACTCATTAATGGTGATATACTATTTGTGCAACCCGTAGCAATTGTGAATGGCCTCATAGCAAACTATCTATGTCTGTGCCTATCTAAATGTTTTAGACACGTTCCATCTCAACTAACTAACGCAACTGAATATATCAAACAAAGTTGAATCAGTTCATCTGGATACAATGTTTATTGACATATACATTTCGAACACACATCTAAGTGACCTCTTCAGTCTAAACTGACTGCAGGTGTCCCCACCCTTATAAACAACACAGTACAATACAGTGCCTAATGACTGAAACCAATGACCAGTTTCATGTGCAAATATGGGTGTGACCATTAATCACACCGATACCACCGGTACTGATTTTCAAGACTAAGGGCAATGTGCAGAACTGTAGCAACTACAGAGGTATAAAGTTGATCAGCCACAGCATGAAGATACGGGAAAGATTAATAGAAGCTAGGTTAAGAGCGAGCAGCAGTATGGTTTCACGCCACGAAAGAGCACCACAAATGTCATGTCTGCTTTGAGAATGTTGATTGAGAAGTATAGAGAAGCCCAGAAGGAGTTACATTGTATCTTTGTGGATTTAGAGAAAGCACATGACAGGGTGCCAAGAGAGGAGGTGTAGTATTGTATGAGGAAGTCAGGAGTTGCATAAAGGTATGTAGGAGTGATGCAGGATATGTATGAGGGAAGTGTGACAATGGTGAGGTTTGCGGTTGGAATGACAGATGGGTTCAAGGTGGAGGTGGGATTACATCAAGGATCAGCTCTGGGCCCCTTTTTGTTTGCAATGGTTATGGACAGATTGACGGACGAGATCAGGCAGGAGTCTGCATGGACTATGATGTTTGCCGATGACATTGTGATCTGTAGCGAGTGTAGGTTGCAGGTTGAGGAGAGCCTGGAGAGGTGGAGGTATGCAGCCGAAGGTAGTAGTAGTAGTAGGTGTGACCACTGATCATGTGTAGTATTGTGGCAATATGGACTATTGTTTTATAATTAACTCAGTGACCTATAACATCTCTAAGTTTCTGGCATCTAGTATTCTTAACCCGTTGGTAGGCAGTAATGCACATCACATTCAGAACACTGGATTTTGTGGATAAGGTGAGGGACATCATTATGGCGCAGGATGAAACAATGGTCTCTTATGATGTTAAGTACCTGTTCACGTGCGTTCCTATTCATGAAGCAATAGTCTATATGAAATTACAAAATGACCCCACCCCTAGCAGTAGGACCACCCTTCACACTGACCAAGTGTGTCTGCTCTTGAAACTGTGTCTTCAGTCCATGTACTTCACATACAGGGGGCAGTAGTATGGGCAGAGGCATGAATGTGCTATAGGTTCCCCAGTCTCACCTGTAGTGGCCAACTTGTATATGGAGGAGGTGGAAAAGGTGGCTCTTATGTCCTATCTAGCGACACTACTTAGACATTGGTTCAGATTTGTGGACGACACCTGGGTTAAAATTAAATCTCAGGATGTACCACATTTCACTGACCATATTAACTCTGTGGACAACCACATCAAGTTCACCAGGGAGGATCTGAAAAATGACAGGTTAGCCTTCTTGGGTTGTGAAATTGGAATTGGTGATGAGGGACACTTCATTGTTGATGTTTACCGTAAACCTACACATACTGATCAGTACTTAAGGTTTGACTCTCATCATCCACTGGAGCACAAACTAGGTAGTCATCAGCACACTACCACCGAGTTGACAACGTCCCCACCGACACAACGCCCAGGGAAGGGGAGAAATACGACATTAAAGAGGCCCTGGTTAAGTGTGGTTATACTAACTGGGCATTTGTCAAAGCCAGGAAGATGCCCAAACAGTGCACCAGCCAATCAAAGAAAGGAGAAGGACAACAGCTGTCCAAGCGTAAACCAGTGGTGATTCTGTATGTGGCGGGAGTGTCAGAAAAGCTGAGATGCGTATTTTCAAAACACCGCGTCAAACCCCAAAACACGATGCGCCAGAAGTTGGTCCCCCCTAAGGTTCAGGTCCCCTGGCACAAACAGAGCAATATAGTGTACGCTGTTAAGTGGCAGGAGGATTGCTGTGACTTGTACATTGAGGAAACTAAACAGACGCTGGCCAAAAGAATGGCACAATACAGGAGAGCCAACACGTCAAGCCAAGACTCCGCAGTCTACACCCATCTACAGGCCAGTGGCCACGCTTTCAAGAATGAGGATGTGCAGATCCTTGATAGGGAAGAACGGGGAGTCAAAGAGGCAGCGACCATCCCTGAACCGAGGGGGGCAGGGGGCTGAGTACATCTGTCGCCATCTTACAGTGCTGTGATTGCAACTATTCCCCAATCCTCTGTGAATAGTACGCATGATCAATGATCACTCCCATATTTGCATATGAAACTGGTCATTGGTTGTTTATATATTGTTTATAAGGGGTGGGGATACCTGCAGTCAATTTAGACTAAAGATGTCACTTAGTTGAGTGATGAAACATATCTGTCAATAAACATATCCAGACGAACATCAAGACACAATTGAATATCATTTAGATCAAGACTCTCTCAAAAAACACTTCTCATCCTCCTTCTGTTAGCACATGAAAAATACAATTGCTGCTACCCCATGCTGTGGTAATTTCTTTTTTTGGGGGAGGGGTTCCCCCCTTTTCTCCCCAATTGTACCCAGCCAATTGCCCCACTCTTCTGTGCTGTCCTGATCGCTGCTCTGCCCCCTCTGCCGATCCAGGGAGGGCTGCAGACTACCAAATGCCTCCTCCGATACATGTGGAGTCGCCAGCCGCTTCTTTTCACCTGACAGTGAGGAGTTTCACCAGGGGGACTTAGCGCACGCTATTCCCTCCCCCTCTCCCTCTCCCTCTCCCTCTCCCTCTCCCTGAACATGCGCCCGACCAACCAGAGGAGGCGCTAGTGCAGTGACCAGGACACACCCATATCCGGCTTCCCACCCGTAGACACGGCCAATTGTGTCTGTAGGGACACCCGACCAAGCCGGATGTAATGCTGGGATTCGAACTGGCGATCCCCGTGTTGTTAGCAAAGGAATAAACCGCTACGCCACCCAGACGCCCCGCTGTGGTCATTCCTTAACGTCTCTTAGATAGATGCCCTCTGTCCTTACCCTGACCAAGACTCATATAACCCTCTCTTCACATGCATACACACCCAACATCTTTTGCACATGGCTTTTCTGATAATGCCTTTTCCTTGGTATATTATGTATTAAGACATCAAGGGAGAAATAAAATGAAAGAGTGCGGCTAGATATGATAATGCTAAGCACATAGTATAGGCCTTAGATAGCAGTGGCACAATTAAGTGGTTACCCTCAATTTCTTCAGTTTTGGTTGATTTGCCAACATCTGGTCGTCACAATAGTTTGTTTTCATACCGTAACTTCCAGTGTTCCATTTGAAATGAATGTGATCCTGAACGTATAGAGAGCGTTCATGTGCAGGTCTACTTTTCAACGGTTGCAAATGTTGGTGTAATGCCATCATGTTTTGCTTGGCTGTGTACTATAGCAGTAGGAGAGCACTGAGAACATGGTATCATATGACTTTGGATGAAGAAGATTGATCAATGATGTCATCCGACACTGTAATATTGAGCTACAGTGGCTTGCAAAAGTATTCATACCCCTTGAACTTTTCCACATTTTGTCACGTTTCGACCACAAACATAAATATATTTTATTGGAATTTTATGTGAAAGACCAACACAAAGTGGCACACAATTGTGAAGTACAAAGAAAATTATACATGATTTAAAAAAATAATTACAAATGAAAAACTGAAAAGTGCAGTGTGCAAAAGTATTCAGCCCCCCTGAGTCAATACTTTGTGGAACCGCCTTTTGCTGCAATTACAGCTGCAAGTCTTTTGGGGTATGTCTCTACCAGCTTTGCACATCTAGAGACTGAAATTTTTGCCCATTCTTCTTTGCAAAACAGCTCAAGCTCAGTCAGATTAGATGGAGGGTGTTTGTTAACGGCAGTTTACAGATCTTGCCACAGATTCTCAATTGGATTTAGGTCTGGGCTTTGACTGGGCCATTCTAACACATGAATCTGTTTTGTTTTAAACCGTTTCATTGTAGCCCTGCCTTTATGTTTAGGGTCGTTGTCCTGCTGGAAGGTGAACCTCCGCCCCAGTCTCAAGTCTTTTGCAGACTCCAACAGGTTTTCTTCCAAGAGTGCCCTGTACTTGGCTCCATCCATCTTCCCATCAACTCTGACCATCTTCCCTGTCCCTGCTGAAGAGAAGCACCCCCAGAGCATGATGCTGCCACCACCATGTTTGACAGTGGGGATGGTGTGTTCAGAGTGATGTGCAGTGTTAGTTTTCCGCCACACATAGCGTTTTGCATTTAGGCCAAAAAGTTCAATTTTGGTCTCATCCGACCAGAGCACCTTCTTCCACATGTTTGCTGTGTTCCCCACATGGCTTCTGGCAAACTGCAAACGGGACTTCTTATGGTTTTCTTTTAACAATGGCTTTCTTCTTGCCACTCTTCCATCGTGCAGTGCACGACCAATAGTTGTCCTGTGGACAGATTCCCCCAGCTGAGCTGTGGATCTCTGCAGTTCGTGCAGAGTCACCATGGGCCTCTTGGCTGCATCTCTGATCAGTGCTCTCCTTGTTCGGCCTGTAAGTTTAGGTGGATGGCCGTGTCTTGGTAGGTTTGCAGTTGTGCCATACTCTTTCCATTTCCAGATGATGGATTGAACAGTGCTCCCTGAGATGTTCAAAGCTTGGGAAATCTTTTTATAGCCTAACCCTGCTTTAAACCTCTCCACAACTTTATCCCTGACCTGTCTGGTGTGTTCCTTGGACTTCATGATGCTGTTTGCTCCCCAATATTCTCTTAACAAACCTCTGAGGCCGTCACAGAACAGCTGTATTTGTACTGAGATTAGATTACACACAGGTTGACTCTATTTAGTCATTAGGTCAACATTCGATCATTCAGCAATCATCAGGCAACTTCTGAAGGCAATTGGTTGCACTCAGAGAAAAGGGGGCTGAATACTTTTGCACACCGCACTTTTCAGTTTTTTATTTGTAAAAAAAATTTAAAATCACGTACAATTTTCTTTGTACTTCACAATTGTGTGCTACTTTGTGTTGGTCTTTCACATAAAATTCCAATAAAATATATTTATGTTTGTGGTCGTAACGTGACCAAATGTGGAAAAGTTCAAGGGGTATGAATACTTTTGCAAGCCACTGTATGTATCCAGCCATATCAAACATTTAATTAGATCTAATTAAACACTAGACAATGTTAAACTTTGTATTTTACTTCCTATCACTTGCTGTTCCGCATTCGGCATTTGACTTCATTCTTCTTCTGCCGTTCCATTTGTGACAGACTCAATGCATTTCCTGTGCAGGCACCAGTACATTTGAATACTTGGCAGAAATGGTGGACCCTGCCAGCAACAGTGAAAAATAGTATATATAGGAGCAGTTACAATACACTAAATACATTGAATGAGAATGCTGCTAAAAAAAATGTCAGTGGGAAAGGGTATCAAATAGCATTTTTTTCATATTGAACATATGGATTATATGTTTAAATTTGCTGATAAAGTGGGTACACGTGAGTCCACGACACTGAAACACACGTTTTTTGGGGGGAGGTTTTAACCCCCCCACCCTATTTTTCCCCAATTGTACCCAGCCAATTATCCCACTCTTCCGAGCTGTCCTGGTGGCTGCTCCACCCCCTCTACCAATCTGGGGAGGGCTGCAGACTACCACATGCCTCCTCTCATACACGTGGAGTTGCCAGCCGCTTCTTTTCACCCGACAGTGAGAAGTTTCACCAGGGGGACGTAGCGTGCGGGAGGATCATGCTATTCCCCCCAGTCCCCCCCCCCCCGAACAGGCGCCCCAACTGACCAGAGGAGGCGCTAGTGCAGTGACCAGGACACATACCCACCTTCAGCTTCCCACCCACAGACACGGACATTTGTGTCTGTAGGGGACACCTGACCAAGCCGGCGGTAACACAGGGATTCAAACCGGCGATCCCCATGTTGGTAGATAATGGAATAGACCACCATGCCACCCAAACACCCTGGAACACACTTTTTAACCTTCTTATGGTGTTGTGGACCGCACTCAACAAAACATGGGTGAAATCAGGTGCTGACTTGATAACAGCGATGACATGTCTACACTCCACCTGTAACAGCTAGCAAAGGTAGATTAGTGAATGATATTGCCTGTAAAATGGGTCAGTAGATAAGAGATTATATTGCCCAATCCTCTACAGTGAACAATGATAGTGCCTTGATACATTGATGGGATGTGGGTTAATGCATTAGCTTGAATTGGGCCTCTGTATAGAAACTCTGGAGCGTGACAAAGAGGATTGTTAAATCCTATCCTTTTCTTTGCCCAAGGTTTCCTCTTCGTGATTGTCTCAAGCTCATTAAGCTCATGCTGCGGTTGCATTAAAAAAAACTTCCTGGATGAACACATCAGCTAAATGCCTAAAATGCAATGTAATGGAGAGGCACGGCTTTTGTTAACTTGAATGTGTAAAGTGTGCTAGCTGGTGCTGAGCAAACAGCTAGCCAAGCTAACAGCTGTTTTTTTTTGGGGGGGGGGGGTGCGTGATGCTAACTTATTATGGATTGCTGTTGTCTGAAAACACATTGTAAATCTCAATATTAATTTCATTCCATAATCATGGTCATAAACTGCCATTCGGAGTTGTTGTGAACCGTGACAGCGTAAGGGCTGTTATTCAGACGTACACAGTTTGCTACTACATTTCAAAGCAGCTGCTGAGTCCAGTTGTTTTTCTTGAAACCTTGAAATACATTGACCAGGTAAACCCAGGTGAGACACGTTACTTCCATAAATCTCACATCTACAACGTGTCAGATGGAGATGAAAGGATGGAGACACAATTAAGGTTAAAAAAATTTCAATCCCTTAAACATTTGTGATGCACATCATGCAAAAATGCGATGCCACTCAGCATTCACATCTGTAATTTTTTCCGGTTTCTGTGTGTTTTGCTTTCAGAGAAATTGGGAAAGTCCTTTATCAATATGATCATCTGAACATCCAGTGGTCCATCCTTAGGGAGAGAAACTTGATATTTGGGATTCAGAATCAGAATCGTATTTATTTTTACAGGTATTGTTATAAGTACAAGTACATGGCATCTGGGTAGCGTAGTGGTCTATTCCATTGCCTACCAACACAGGGATCACCAGTTTGAATCCCAGTGTTACATCTGGCTTGGTCAGGTATCCCTACAGACACATTGGCCGTGTCTGCCGGTGGGAAGCTGGATGTAGGTATGTGTCCTGGTTGATGCACTAGCGCCTCCTTCTGGTCGGTCAAAGCACCTGTTCAGGGGGGAGGGGGAACTGGGGGGGAATAGCATGATCCTCACATGCACTACATTCCCCTGGTGAAACTCCTCACTGTCAAGTGAAAAGAAGCGGCTGGCGAGTCCACATGTATCAGAGGAGACATGTGGTAGTCTGCAGCCCTCCCCGGATTGGCAGAGGGGATGGAGCAGTGACCAGGATGGCTCGGAAAAGTGGGGTGATTGGTAAAGTACAATTGGGGAGAAAACGGACAGGAAAAAATTAAAAAGAATAAATAAATAAATACAAGAACATACAAGGAAGTAAATAGTAACAGTAAATAGTGGAGATGCAAGTTTAAAATAATAGATAATATATATACTAGATAAAATAAAAGTAAGGCGCAATAAGGTGCAAACACCAATGGTTCAGAGTTGAAACATGAGCGCCCCCGTGGCAGGAGCTGTATTTACAGAGATCAAATGAGAATTTTAACAAGTTATATACAGAATAAGAGCTATTTCAGGGTAGTGCAGGTTTTATGCAGAGTGACCATATACAGAGAGCACAGCAGAGAAGATAGAAGGGGGGTGGGTGGCAATGTCCGGATCTGTGGGTGTCTGGTGGCTTGTTAGAAAGGCTTACTGCTGTAGGGAAGACGCTGTTCTTGTGGCGTGAGGTTCTGGTTTTTATAGACCTTACTTACTCTTGCCAGAGGGGAGTCTTTTGAAGAGACCATGGCCTTGGGTAGGAAGGGTCGACCATGATCTTTCTTACTCGCCTCAGTCTCCTTGAGGCGTACAGGTCCTGGTGGGCTGGCATTTTGCAGCCAGTCGCCTCACAGCAGAGTGAATGATATACTGCAGTCTGCTCTTGTCCTTGGCAGTGGCAGCAGCGTAACAGATAGTGATGGAGGAGGTGAGGATGGACTCAATGATGGCAGTGTAAAAGTGCACCATCATTGGCTTTGGCAGGTTTAACTTTTTCAGCTGCCGCAGGAAGTATATCTTGATGAAGGAGCTGATGTTCAGCTCCCACTTGAGTTCCTGGGTGATGGTGGGCCCCAGGAAGCAGAAGGATTCCACAGTGTCGACTGGGGAGCCACACGGGGTGATAGGGGTGACTGGGGCTGGGTTTTTTCTGAAGTCCACAACCATCTCCACTGTCTTTAGAGTGTTGAACGCCAAGGTTTTTTGGCCACACCAGGACACTAGATGGTCAATCTCCCACCTGTAGGCGGACTCATCAGGACTCACCAGAGAGGATTTGGTTGATATCTGGTTGATCCATTATTTATTATCAACATGTTTTTTTTCCCATAAAAAGGGTCTAGAAGCACCTGAGATGCTAGGTCATTTAACTTTTGGTTAGTAATTTTCGATGAACATATTACTAGGGTATTGTAATACAGTTGCTTGTGACATTTGCTCTTCATATTGAATGTGAGAACCTGTTGTAAGATCTATTAAATGACAGTTTTTCCTGTGATAATGCTCTGTAAACTGTCCTCATGTTGCCAACATTACCAAGAATCATTTTAGTACATTTACTGTTTGGTGATTGAAGTGATTATGATTCAGGCTTTTAACAGTATGTGGCAGTCATTACTGAAGTCAACGGGCATCAATGAGCGATTGTAGTGAAGAGGGATGGAGGCAGTTGGATTGCACATTTATGTGTGTGTGTGTGTGTGTGTGTGTGTGTGTGTGTGTGTGTGTGTGTCTGTGTGTGTGTCTGTGTGTGTGTCTGTGTATGTGTGTGTGTCGGGCCTTTACAAACTCATTTCCCTCTGCAGCGCCGCCTCTCCTCTCCAGCATTCACCACCAATCCGGGGTCTCCACTGAGGTCCTCTTTCCCGTTATTGTGTTGCCCAGATAAAGCTGCCCATTGGCCCGCTTTACACGACAGCATAATTGACAAAAATGTCACTATAAATCTCAGTGTCCACACTACTGCCGTCAGGAGAAAGAAAAGGCTTTGTTCACCGTTTTCTTTTCCTTTTCTCTGCCCAGTCTCCATCGCGAGCTTGTTTCAGGAGGCCCGATCCCATAAAACTTTTTATTGCTATTGTTGTTATTCACCACATGCATAGCAAACAAATCACAGTAGCCTTTCCAGCGAGATACTTTGCGCGTTTCACATTATTCTTTGTATTTTGAATGCAAACGTATCTCAAATGGAAGGTTGCACCACACCATATTGAAGTGGAATTCATCACAAAGGGGAATTGTTCAGCGTGTAGTCTCTGAAAGTAATCCCTTCCCACACATCTTGTGTTTTACAGGGACTGTCATCCTCAAAAGGTAGTGTTTCACAATGTGGCATGTGACGCAATGAGCTTTAAGTCACAAGGTGGAATACTGTGTCACTTTAGGGTAAAACTATGAAAGTACCTGCTCACCTTGTATTCTTGCATATCTTTGCAATTTATTGCCGCTGTCTTTTACGTAAGCTGTGACTCCGATGGTGATGAGCTTTCCAGCCTCACCGCACTGGCAAATGCTATCGTGTGCGAATTTTGCCACCACCTTGAGTTAATCCTTAGACTGAAGCAGCTGGAGAGCGCTGGAGGGTCTCAATGGGAAGATGCAGCAAACTTTCTTTTTCCCCAATAGTGCTTTGTGCAACTTTCCTGGTAGCTTTTTCCTCTGTATATTGCATTCCTCCTCCATCATACCATCCATGGATTTTAATGATTTACCACTTGATACCGCTCATCAAAGTGTGGAAGGAAAAAAAGTACATTCTCGGGCAATGCTCCTTTCTCCCCGATTGAACACACAGGCACTTGACAGTCACGTCTTGTCGACTATGGACAAGCTCAAGAAGTTGGATTTGGACATTTGTTTATGTTTTTTTACTTTTTGGGGGGGGGGGGATTTTCCCCACTTTTTCTCCCCACATTTATCCGGCCAATTGCCCCACTCTTCCGAGCCATGCCGGTCACTGCTGCACCCCCTCTGCTGATCTGAGGAGGGCTGCAGACTACCACATCTCCTCTGATACATGTGGAGTCGCCGGTCGCTTCTCATCACCTGACAGTGAGGAGTTTCACCAGGGGGACGTAGCATGTAGGAGATCACACTACCCCCCCCCCCCAGTTCCCCCTCCCTCCTGAACAGGCACTCCAACCAACCAGAGGAGGCGCTAGTGCAGCGACCAGGACACATACCCACATCTGGCTTCCCACCTGCAGACATGGACAATTATGTCTGTAGGTACGACCAACCAAACCGGAGGTAGCACGAGGATTCAAACCGGCGATCCCTCTGTTGGTAGGCAACGAAATAGACTGCCATGCCACCAAGAAGCCCCGGATTTGGACAAATTTAACTGGAATTATAGACTGATTTAAGTTGCTGTCTGTGCACTACCTGGAGTCGAAGGCAAACTCCTGTGCATTTACTAGACATGTCAAACAAAGTGATAAAAAAAAGGGAGAGCATCTGAAAAAGGTATGTTTTATTGCTTTACTTCTGACTCGTGTTTATCTCTTGAGTTTCCTCCATTCAAACCCGCTGTGACTGTGTCCATTCAGAGCCTCTAACCCACCCACTGAGAGGTGGTGTTGGCCTGATGAAAGCAACGAGGAGAAGCAGAGGAAGGGAAACACAGCAGGGAGGAGGACAGCAAGACTTGTTTAGATGTAGGAGCTGAAAACTGGTATCATACATGTGGTATCTGAGTGGTCACTTTCATGTCGAGACTGAGGTCGAGACTGTTGAAGTTGCTCTATGGCGTTTCGGTGTTTGGAGAGCCTGTCGGGTTTAGGCCGTGTCAGTACTTTGACACTGGTAGCCGATAAATTCTTGGTAAAAGAAATGAAACAACCACAAAGGGGATGTGTCTTTGGAAGAAATTAAGCATATTTTAATCTAGACAGTTAAAGTGAATTGAATGAGCTGGAGCTCAAGGTCAAGCTGGTGAAGGCAGAGGAGGCGGTCAAATATTTGAATTTGCTCATTTGCTCTGTTGAAACACTGTCAATTATTTCTCTTCATAATATACAAAGCTGCTAGGACAAGTGTTGCATCAGTTCGAAACATTCATTTTCTGGTAGAAAGTTTGTGAAGTTGTTAAATGTACAGCCTGTTATCAATTATGTCACTCAGATTTCTGCGAAAAGGACGAAGACCTGTTTTATGACTCTTCATACCCAATGAGCCCGTCATCGGCGGGCACTCTGGGTCGAGTATGACTGTCCTCCCTCTGGGTCCCTCTGGGTCCTCAGGTGGGCGTAGAGGCTGATCCTGGAGCAGCACAGTGGGAGGACACCTGCATGTGACAGCTTTTTACTTGGAGTAGCTGATGTGCCTGCAGCCACCACACGGTCCTGGGGGTGGCCAGAGTCCAATGGCATGGAGACCCAAGATGATTAGGGACCACCCTCTGTTGCAGCCTTCATCTGCCTTCACTGCCATTGTGACCTGGAGACATCTTCCGCCAGTTCCACGGTTGAGGTCTTTGTTAGATCATGTTGCATCTGGAACCTCCGCCTTGACCTATCCGCCTTGAGTGACCCCACCAGGAGCCAAGCTCTGGACGGCATAGCTCTGGGGATCATTGATACATGCAAGCTTCTCCACCACAGCAAGGTGGCGATCCAGAAGAAGAACCTGTAGGACAGTATGCTGCCCACTGCTCTGTGTTGTTGTACATGATTATATTTTCTTTGCAGCTGTGTATGAAATTCCCTTGGTGACAAAAATCATTTTATTATATGAGTGCAAGTTGAATTCATCATTGGAAGTGGTCGTGCCGTTTTAGTTTGCACTCAGGTCATTGATATACAGCAGAAAATGAAAGCTTATGGAAGGGATCTTACATCGTCTTTGTATTGGTCAGCCTTTTGAGATGTTTAGACGTCTCTCATACCCCTCTTTCTGTTGTTTGTTTGTTTTTCCCAAAGACTTCCTGCATCAGAGTGATATTAATTCGCTTTTGGATTTCTTCAATTCTCCTCCGGCTAGCTCAAACCCCAGTAATTTGAAGATAGAAAGGCCAGGGAAAAGTCTGCCAAGAAGGATTCATCTTCCCAATCCCCCAGCCTCACATTTTACCACCGGCTCTTTAAAAGCATATTTAATGTGCCGAGAATCGCCTTTGTGCATCACCACTACACAATTATGCCTCGCTACAGTCAATGGTAGGTTGTCAGTTTTAGTTTTGTTGGTGGTCTTATATGTTTTGTTTTTGTTCTTTAGTTTTTTTTACAGTTGCATCCTCCTCAAAGAGAAAAAAAAGTGTTGTTTATGTGTGTGTGTGTGTGTGTGTGTGTGTGTGTGTGTGAGTGTTGGAAGAAAGGGCATAAAAATGAGAGAAACGGAGACAAATTGGGGAGTCGTTCTGGGCTGGAGTGATGTAATGGACGGGGGGCTCAAAGTAATGCGTGGACCGCAAATACAACCTACACTATAGGTATAGTTTGAACCGTTGTTGTCTTGTTTCATGTTTGTTCTTATAAGCGTACGCTGGGAAGGAAAATAAGCTGAATTTCTCTGTGAGGTATCATGGAAACGATAGATTTAGACTGAATGGGACATGCTATGAACAGAGGTTGCACCATAATGATGGTATGACTAAAACTGGTGTTGCATCAGCGTTAATTCGAGTTGGTTGACAACGACCAGCACATTGTGATGTGTGAACATGTTTGTTTATCATTTTGCGGCCACAAAGCCAGTGTCGTCTATACAGGACGTCTGTCTCCCACAAACGTTGCGCTATTATTATTTTGGAAAGACAAAAATCCATTAATTTTCTGTTTTGGTGGCAACAAGGACACAATGTTGTACTGTCTGCCATTATCTAAGGGCTGCGGTGAAAGCTGCAAAGCTCCCATCAGTATGGTATATGCAGTGAAACACTACTGTATACTCTTTAATTACTGTAAAAGCTGGCACATATTTGTTCCTTAGATAGACTTAGATATTTCTGTGCTGAGGGATGTTCTGGTCTCATCGTCGATGGTCACTCGGGGTCGAGTATGACAGTCCTCCCTCTGAGTCCTTCTAGGTCTTCAGGGAGGCATAGAGGCCGATCCTGAAGCCGCATAATGGGAGGATACCTGTGCGTGACAGCTTTTTATGTGGAGAGGCTGATGCGCCTGCAGCCACCACATGGTCCTGGGGTGGCCAGAGTCCAATGGCATGGAGAACCAAGATGATTGGGGACCACCCTCTGTTGCAGCCTTCGTCCATCTTCACTGCCATTGTGACCTGGAAACACCCTCCGCCAGTTCCGCCGTTGGGGTCTTTGTTGGATCGCGCTTTGTCTGGCGCCTCCCCCTGGACCTGTCTGCCTTGGGTGACCCTACCAGGAGCCTAGCTCCGGATGGCATAGCTCTTGGGATCATCGGTACATGCAAGCTTCTCCACCACAACAAGGTGTTGATGGGCGTCCAGGTAGCGTAGCCGTAGCGGTCTATTCCGTTGCTTACCAACACAGGGATCGCCGGTTTGAATCCCCACGTTGCCTCCGGCTTGGTCGGGCGTCCCTACAGACACAATTGGCTGTGTTTGCAGGTGGGAAGCCGGATGTGGGTATGTGTCCTGGTCACTGCACTAGCCCCTCCTCTGGTCGGTCGGGGCGCCTGTTCAGGGGGAAGGGGGAACTGGGAGGAATAACATGATCCTCCCACGCGCTACGTCCCCCTGGTGAAACTCCCCAATGTCGGGTGAAAAGAAGCGGCTGGCGACTCCACGTGTATCGGAGTGGTAGTCTGCAGCCCTGACCTGGATCGGCAGAGGGGGTGGAGCAGCGACCAAGATGGCTTGGAAGAGTGAGGGTAATTGGCCAAAAATACAATTGGGTGGGGGGGGACCCAACAAAAAGAAAAAGAAACAAAGTGGCAGTATTGTCTATTGTGTTATTGTTCAACGCTACCGACCAAACACTGACGTGAGAGCTGTGTGAGACGCTGTGGGTTATCCACTACCAAACCTTAACCCTTATCCCAACCACAACTCAACCTTCACAATCTAACCTGCGTGTAATTCAGAGCGAAAGTTTCACGCTGGCGTCTATGGAAACCCCTCGGTGTCTCTACATAAACAGCAAAGGATGCCTTCGCATGATGTACTGATGTCTGGTCATTAGGGTAAACAGAAACAAGACGACACGATGGACTGATACCACGTCGTCCAATATTCATGTGTGTAGAGGTAAAAGCAGCCTAATTCACATTTAAACAGCCTGAGTCCTGCTCCATTTCTTGAATTTCTATAAATCAACATATTTAACCCCCCCCCCCCCGCGGGCTCAATCAGGTTTACTTTCTGATGAAGCCTGGAGGCAACTCGTGTCACTGACAGAGTGAGTTGTAACGTGTTCGGAGTTGGCCCAGTAAATATGTGCGTTCATTTATCATCTGCTGTTACTTGGTTTTGAACCGCTGAAATCAGTTATAAGGATTTCGTATGCAAACCACAGGAGTGTGTGTGTGTGTGTGTGTGTGTGTGTGTGTGTGTGTGTGTGTGTGTGTGTGTGTGTGTGTGTGTGTGTGTGTGTGTGTGTGTGTGTGTGTGTGTGTGTGTGTGTGTGTGTTAGTTCGTTTTCTTTGGAGTCGTCTTTATGAGTCTTGTCCCACATTATGTAAAAGTGTGCTCAGCACGTCTTGCAACATCTTACACTGTGGCATGTTCTTCGGTAAGTGTATGCAGATATGCTCACATCTTCATTTCTGGCTTTGTGCCCGTTTCCTTCAAGAATATTTACCCTGTTGTGCGTATTCTTTTTGACTTGAAATGCAAATGCTGCATTTTTTTTCTTCAAGGTTTTGTTTGAGCGGACGATTGAAGCCTGAAATTCGAATCACAAAAACAAAGTGTTCATTTGTTCCCAGTAATAATTAGCCCGTTTCCAATAACAGTTAACCTCCTCTGAGAAAAAGTCAGTCAACTGAAAATAATGATGATAAATTGCATGCACCTAATCTGTGCATTGTACTTGTCAACGCGTAAAGACGTGTGACAGTTTGCTGCAGAAGACCCGCAGACCTCCCTCCGGAAGGGCCTGCTATTGTTTTTGCGTCACGCCAGAAGTATTTAGTGCAGCATCGAACCCGTTGCTGTTTGCTGGCTAATGAGCTGTGGTTGTGATAAGAATCTCCAAACTGGGCGACGGCTCGTCAACTTCCTTGCAGGAGCTGTGAAGGTGAAGCCAACCGCAGATAAAGAGTGGAGCTGAGGCTGGTACTTTGTGTGCCGGAGTAAACAAACAGGCGGTTTGACTTAACATCTCTGAAAGCAAGATGTGTACGGTAGGAATATCTGCCACGGGCACACAGAGAAATGATTAAAAAGTAATAACATTTTTTAAAAAAAACATCTCATTGCGAGCATACATTGTAGGTGTATCTGTGGCAAAGATAGGCAGGAAAACAGCTTATTTCAATGAAACAATTTCAACTAATCGACACTGATTATAACTGATAATCACACTAATTAGCAAACTGATACTAATCAATACTAATTAGCAAAGTAATACTGACCAGGTAGATTCAATAATGAGCAGCACCGTATCAAAGCACAAAGGGTGATATGAGATAGTGAGGCTATGTACAAATATTCTGGTGTAGGTATCATATTTGTAAGAATGGGGTGGGGGTGTATGTTAGGGACGGAGAGAGAGAGAGAGAGAGAGAGAGAGAGAGAGAGAGAGAGAGAGAGAGAGAGAGAGAGAGAGAGAGAGAGAGAGAGAGAGAGAGAGAGCGAGAGTGAACGTATGTGTACAAGTGTGCATATGTGCACTGAAGGTGGGGAGGTGTGTGTGTGTGTGTGTGTATGTGTGTGTGCATGTGTGAAAGACAGGCTGTGGGCAGGCCCACAGGGATAGGAGTGTGATAGCATTAAGACTAAAGAGAGAGAGAGAGAGAGAGAGAGAGAGAGAGAGAGAGCACATGCATGCACGATCTATCTAAAATGGTTGCAAACAGAAAAGTAAACGGTCCACATGTGCACATCTAAACCATGAATGCATTTTAATAGCACTTTCCTAACTTTCTAACTACAGCATTAAGACTAACTATGCCCAGATACCAGCCTTATTTTTAGATCGCTGTTCCCCGACGATCAGAGGTGTTTCCTTTGTTGTCCAGCAGGGGGCGCTAGACCAGGGAAAACAGTTCTTTCCCCCCATATAACTCATCAGCTAAAGATGCTCAGTGCTCTGTCGGTCATCTGATGATCTTGAAGCGGTCTAAGTTACAATTCGTCGACGTTTAAGAAGTACAAGGGATCTGGTTGCCTTCTCTTTCTATGAAAACTGCATGTCTTGCAGGAAAACCTAACCGGTTATGACAGCTGATTAGCGGATGAGCAAGACGTACAATAAAACTGAGATCAGGGGTAACGTGAAGAAAACGGGGTCCTTTGTCCTTTCTGCTACAGAAAAGGCATATCTGTTTTATATATATGGAATCCATGGCCAGAGAGCAAATCCACTGCCTGAGAGAGAGAGAGAGAGAGAGAGAGTTTCAATTCCGCTGAGGATTTAAGGTCGAAAATTGCGTCACGAGAGTGAAAGGTGAGATGATGGGTGGAGATTACCTGTGAGGTTGAGCAGAGAATAATGGGGGTTGTAGTCTACGGTCAGAGCAGCCCCTGCACATCCAGGGCCGTATCTGACACAGAATGGTAGAGCGTGCATTTTGTGTGCTTTGAGTAAAATGAAATTTCTAGGCAGGCATGTCGGTCTACTTGTAGTCCTGATGGTGAAATACAGATTGTGATCTGGGTCTCACAGCTGGGCGTAAAGGACCTGAACCCAGCAGTTCTCAATCAGGTCCACTGGGACCAATGGCGTAGATATAGACAGTGCAGGTAGTGCGGTTGAACTGGGGCCCGCGAGGTGGGGGGGGGGGGCATAGAGAGAGTGGGCCCTCCAACAATGTGTTGGGCAGGCCCTTGCAAGTGATTCAGATAGCCACCTTGGAAATACGCCTGCATTCAAAGAAGAAAATGCTACCATTTGATACCTCGAAAAGGCAAATCCATCTCCGTCATGGCTTTCATTTTTTTTGTTCAAATGTCTGTCTATAACAAAATTATGTGCTTATTCTACATACATCCATACATTATCCAAACCGCTTATCCTTCTCTCAGGGCCGCGGGGATGCTGGAGCCTATCCCAGCAGTCATTGGGCAGCAGGCGGGGAGACACCCTGGACAGTCCGCGAGGCTATCACAGGGCATGTACAGATATGCAATATGTAAATATACCAACTCAGTCTTTAATATGAATTAAACCCCTTGTTGTTTAGTCATCTGCATATAGAGACAGTTTGTGTTCGTGCCCGTATCTAACTATACCTTTAATGAGAGGATTGGAACGAAGTGTTATTGCCAGGGATTCTATGGCGAGGGCAAATAACAAAGGACTTAAAGGGCAACCCTGGCGTGTCGACCATTGCAGGAGAAAGTACCCTGACTGAGCGATATTGGTCCTGACAGAAGCTTGGGGGGATGAGTACAAAAGTCCTATCCAAGTAATGAATTTGGAGCCAAAGCTGAGTTTGTTGAGGGTGTAAAAACAGTATTTCCACTCCACCTGGTCGAACGCTTTCTCTGCATCTAGGGAAATGATGGCCTCAGAATTGGTTGTGATAGAGGGATTATATAGAATATTAAACAACCGTCATAGATTAAAGAATGAGTGTCTGTTTTTAATAAATCCCGTTTGATCAGGGGAGATAATTGACGGGAGAACTGTTTCGAGGCGTGCTGCCAGAAGTTTGGCTAGAATTTTATAGTCAACATTTAACAAACTAATTGGACGGGATGATGCTCAGTCAAGACGGCTTTTGTTTTGTTTTTTAAGGATAAGACAAACACTTGCCTGAGTGAGAGCTTTTGGGAGAACGCCATTTACAAATGCTTCATTGTACATTTCAATTAGAATAGGGGCTATTTTGAAAAAAAAATTGTAAAACACTGCCGTGTAGCTGTTGGGTCCAGGACTTCTCCCAGATTGAAGGGAACTGACAGCATTAGACAATTCTTCGACAGTGATCGGCTGTTCTAATTTTTTTTTTAACCAAATTCTAGCTGACCAAAGGCACATCAAGAGAGTGGAAAAAACATTCAATTCTGATACATCTGCCTCATGTTCAGAAGTGTATAAAGACTAGTGGAATCTCTTGAGTTCATCATTGATTCCCCTACGGTCTAATGATATCCCCGATGATGTGCAAATTTTAGGAATCTGATGTGATGATGTTACTTGACGTAATTTGTGGGCTAATAATTTACCGGCTTGAGCCCCTTGTTCATAATAAGTGCTCCTAGACTTTGCAAGCAGTTTGGTGACCTGATCTGTTAATAACATGTCAAGCTCTGCTTGCAAAGTTAAACACTCCTTATAAATGTCTGGAGATGGTGAGACGACATAAATGTCATCCATTTGGGCAATACAGTGTGCCAGCACAGACTGCCTATCGATCCTTTTTAAGTTTATTCTCGTGTGCGGTGTAGGGAATAATTTTGCCTCTGACATAGGCTTCCAAAGTTTCCCAGAGAATAGACGCAGATATATCTGGGGTTCAATTTGTAGCAGTAAAAAAGTCAATTTGGTCCGAAGCAAATTTGATAACGTTTTCATCACTAAGCAATGGTGTTTAATTGCCAGAGTGGTCACATGTTATCAACAGTTTGAAAGACTACTTCCATAATAACATGGGCATGGTCAGATACAACGACTGGGTTATATGAACATGAGGATATGGAGTGGAGAAGTCTGTCATCTACAAGGAAATAATCTATTTGTGTAAAAGTGTAGTGAATCGGTGAGAAAAAAGAATATGCTTTTCCAGATGGGTTAGAAATTCTCCGAGGATCCAAGACTGCAAATTCAGACAAAGGATCGAACAACCCTAGCTGAGGTTGACAATGTGGTAGGCTTAGTGGAGGGTTGCTGAAGTGTCATGTGGTGTAGGCTGAAAGGTACAGGCTACCGATTCCTGCATGCATGACAAACCCCGGATAGGCCCCTCCTCGCGGTATTGACCGGACTTCACTTGTGGAGTTGGCGTAACCTGGGCAGCACTCAGCTGGCTAAAGCCTAGCGGGACCGCGGACTGGCAGTTATAAAAATCCCACACATCCCTGGCTTGCAAGTGCCTAACAAGTGGGCAGTCCGGACTCCCAATCCGACCATCACTTGGGTGCAACCTGTGGCGGATCCCATCGTCTTCACTCTTGTGTTGCCATGGAACTAGATCCTCCCAGGCCAAGCAGTGTGGACCAGCGTCGCAACCTGATCACCACTTTAATCAAGGCTTTAGTGAATGGCTCCAAGTTTTTAAGCACACATTTTAATCTCGTGGAATGGCTCCTCAGACAGGAGAGACGCCGACGACGACGAGGCTTAGTGGAGGATCGGTCTAACTATTGGTCTGCATGGGCTAGCAGTTAGCTTATTCTACATAAGCTAGAAAAACTATAAATAAACTATAGAACACCATTCAATTAAATGCAAAATTTCTTATTTTGTTTGATATTTTTGCCATATACAGATATGCAATGATGATTGTGGGGTAATATGTATATTGTTGTCCAATGTTAAGTCTCCATTAGATCATGTGACAAGACGTTATGATATAGCTGGTTTAGGTGCAAAATCTGAATGTAGCTGAGCACATCCGCTAGCTGAGTGACCAGTCATGCCTTTCAAACATAAAAGCAGCAGTAAGAAAAGACAACTTACTTACCTCATTACTGTACTCAAAATACAGTTCACATGATTTACACTGGCACAGCACAGTGGTGCAGTGGTTAGCGCGGTCACCTCACAATAAGAAGGTTCTGGCTTCGAGCCCCCGAGGTAGTCCAACCTTGGGTCGGTTGTCCTGGGTCGTCCTTTGTGTGGAGTTTGCATGTTCTCCCCGTGTCTGTGTGGGTTTCCTCCAGGTGCTCCGGTTTCCTCCCACAGTCCAAAGACATGTAGGTCAGGTGAATCGGCCATACTAAATTGCCCCTAGGTATGAATATGTGTGTGTGTGTGTGTGTGTGTGTGTGTGTTGGCCCCGTGTGATGGCCTGGCAGCCTGTCCAGGGTGTCTCCTGTCTGCGGCCCAATGACTACTGGGATAGGCTCCAGCATCCCCGCCACCCTGAGAGCAGGATAAGCGGTTCGGATAATGGATGGATGGATTATTTACACCATAACATGACACGCATGCAATAGAGGATTTTAAATTGCAGTAATGACACATAAGGGCATATTTTCATTGTTAAATCTTTGAAAGTTTACATCGCCAGTCATGGAAGTTGACCTGGAGCAGCAGGTTCTGGGGAACGACTCGTTCATTTCCCTCCTGATCCCTGATCCAGTAGATATGCAGGGCAGGTTTTGAGGCCACCACGGTGTAAACAACAGGCACCCCCAAGGGCATCAGGGGGAACTCTAATGCCCTTGTTTGCCAGCAACACCTGGTCACCGAGAGACAGAGGCTGACCTTTGACCCATTTGTTGTACTGGTCACACTGATGTCTCAGCTCAGCTGTGCAGTTCTTCTGAGCCACTGCCATGGCACAGATTTCAGTCATGGTGATCAGCTGATGAACGCATCTCCATTCTTTGAAGCCAACAGCAACAAGCATCTGGTCAAACTGACTGCAGAAAAAGGTTATTGATGTCAAAAATATACTTAACATTAGCTCCAGTCAGCTATACATGTTTACAGTAGTTTACAGGCTAGTTATCTATCAACTCACCTGCTGATGTGCTTTTTTTTTACCTACATACCTTCCCAATAACAGCTATAGTTATGTAAAGATTCCAGCTATAGCTGGTTGATTCACTGACTAGCTAATCTGACTGACTGTCTGTTTACACTACTGCGTGTCAGAGCACCAGCCATAGAATCAGGAATCAGGAACATCTATTTGTCATTTCATTCCATGCACCTGCGCACATGAAATGAAAGGAAATATCGTTTCCCCCAGCCCACAGCAGTGCAATACCAAGACAAAAACACATATCCAAACTATAAGAACATATACTATATCCAAACTACAAAAAAAACTTACAAAAACACATATATCCAACATATCCACACAAAAAAAAAATTCACTGTCCAAGAGAGCGACCACCAGGATGACTGTTGGAACTGCCGGTCTGCATGGGCTAGCAGTTAGCTTAGCCTGCCCCGCTTCCCTGTCCTGTCAGACCACACTCAGTGTTTCCTCCTTAGGCGCAGCTCCAGGCAGGGCCGTGTTCCCAGGGCCCACCGGATGCAGCAGACCGGGCTCCCCCAGCCGATCCAATGCCAGCTCTCCCAGCCAGACACCTTCGACACACCTCCCCACGATGACACCAAACACACATTTAACACTAGGTGAGGCTGCCGCCAGACCGCCCTTGGTTCTGGTAGCTCTCTTTGACCTCTCTACTTTCCCAATACAATAGACTAAGTAACTCATTCCACTGTAAAATCCAGATTCATAGAATATATATATATATATATATATACGCTTAGTGGTGTGTGTTTGTGTGTGATTCATAACTAGTAACTAGCGTGCACTGTGGCCCATCATAACTACCTTACGTCACTGACTAGGACCCACATTACTTCTGGTTCTCCAGACTACCTGGTAATTACTCTCATCTTTTGTGACAGATATTTCAGCTGTCCAACCACAGTACGTTTCTGGTGTGGCAGTCTATTCCATTGCCTACCAACACGGGGATTGCCGGCTTGAATCCCCGTGTTACCTCTGGCTTGGTCGCGCGTCCCTACAGACATAATTGGCCATGTCTGCGGGTGAGAAGCCGGATGTGGGTATGTGTCCTGGTCGTTGCACTAGCGCCTCCTCTGGTCAGTCGGGGCAGCTGTTCAGGGGGGAGGGGGGACTGGGAGGAATAGCGCGATACTCCTACATGCTACGTCCCCCTGGTGAAACTCCTCACTGTCAGGTGAAAAGCAGCAGTCATTTCCACATGTATCAGAGGAGGCATGTGGTAGTCTGCAGCCCCCCCCCCCCAGATCAGCTGAGGGGGCGGAGCAGCGACCGGGATGGCTCGGAAGAGTGGGATCATTGGCCGGATACAACTGGGAAGAAAAAGGGTGGAAAATCCCCCAAAAAACAAAAAAAAGTGTTGTCATCTGTGGTTGTGTCCTTGTAAACTTGTGAAACGTCATCTGTCCTAAAACACAAGTTTGCATTTAGCCAAGAAAGCTTCAGATACCAGCATGTGTTCTTAATTCACACATTAAATTGAGGATGTGTTGTTTGGAGACTTGGCAAGACTTGGGATACACAAAGATCCCAGCATTCATTCTGACGTGAACAGCAATAGCATATGAACTCAAAGCCCACAGCTATTTTTTTTTTCAAACTACAACAGTTTTTTTTTGGTCACCAAATTCACTTCTGAGACAATGTAGGACATTGAATCAATGGTGGTCAAATATTTGCCATTTTTGGAAAAGTAAGTCAATTTGAAAATTCGCTCCAAACTAAGCAAAATGAAAAATCCCCCCCCCTCCCTTTTTCTCCCCAGTTGTACATGGCCAGTTACCCTACTCTTCACACCCGGCTTCCCACCCACAGACACGGCCAGTTGTGTCTGTAGAGACGCCCAACCAAGCCGGAGGTAACACGGGGATTCGAACCGCTGGCCCCAGCAAAATGAATTTTAACATCAACTTTATTTATATTAATAAAAGGAGGAAGCCAGAAAACCATAGCTCTAAGTGGCTGGAGAGATGCCGACATGACACTGACTTCAGTATAAATACACATTGCATTAGCTCACGTTGTTGTAGTAGATACTGCTGTGGAGTGGTCAGTCGAGCTCCGGGTGTTGCGCAATACTAGTACTCTCAAGTAGAAAACCAGTACTCCCAAGTAGAGCAATACAAGTACCTCTGATGTTAAATTGTGAGCGTTGAACAGTGAACGCTGTGATGTTGTGAGTTCGTGTTTGTGAGTTCAACTTGGGAGAGAAAAACTCATAAGATCACAGCAGTCACTGTTAAACTGTGAGCTTTGTGAGTTTGTTCTCCCAAGTTGAACTAACAAATACAAACTCAAGGACACGATTTTGCACTTAAGATACTCGGTTTTTTGAGAAACACCCGTGGGGGCATTTAGACCTGACAGAGCAGGTGAAAGTACCTATCTGGCAGAATAGAAAACCAGCAGTATTGTGGAACCCTGAGGACGATTTAGCGCCACTAATCCAGAAGCATACTGTGGGGTTTCAGTCAGGGCCTTCTGTAAGGAAATGCACCCCCTGCCACACCCACACACACACACACACCCACACACACACACACACACACACACACAAACACACACACATTTTTCTCATATGGGTGCTGATACAGCCGACACAGCCACATACAAAATACACTATCATGCACTATATGCACTACTGGATCAACACCAACAAGACAGCTGATCTTCAACAACCACAACGCACACCACTGTGCACTATAGCAACTATTGCAGCATCACCATCAGATCTTCCTTTATGTCACTCAGCAACCAGATTGCACACACACACATGGCACAAAAACAAAAACTTAGTAGAGTGCAGATCTCCGCCAGGCGTATCTCCCCTTCTCCAGTACCTACTCAGACTTGGCGACACACCACCCTACCAGGAGAAGGGGCCCTTATTAAAAGACTTCAGATGTGTGTAACCCTCACGGCTTTCATGATATAAAATGAACGAAGGCGAATGACTTCCATTCACTCTGAAGCATTATAAAACATAAGAAAACATAGCTCCGCCATGGGTAACGTTTTACTGTAGCTACTGAGAGGATTTCCAACTGTGACTGTGATTAATCCTACTCTTGAAACTGTGTTTTTGATAGCGGAGTTTTAACATTGCAGGCTATGACACTTCCGCGTCTAATCCCTCTCGTGATGTCACTTAAACATGGCGGTGAGGTGAATAAAGCGAGTAATTTTTTGGTTCATCCAGTTCCTACTGTGGTGAGATCGGCAGCGAATGATTTGCTGACTTTTGAAATACTACCAAAGTACTACCAATGTCTCGTTTACTTTCAACACTCATACCCGAATACTTAATGGACACTTCCTGATGGAAGTCAACCATGCACATGCGTGCAGCAACAGAGAGCAGCGTTGGTTGATCCAGCTAGAGAATGAATGGAGAGAGGGGAAGAGAGGGCATGGCAATAGTGAGAACAAACGTTTTCTGAAGGTTGTAAATCACTGCAACCGGGAAAGGTTCTTGGTCATACAGTCATAACTGTGCACATAACATTTTAGGCCGACCGGTCCAAACAAAACTCTCAGAACCATAAACTTAAGTGCGGTGTGGGTTGCCTCGCCCTGTCGTCATGACGGCTTTGAATTTTAGACCACTGCATAAACAAATAAAAGATGCCAACTACACTTGCCGTTCTGATATGTCTGCTAGTCACCGATTTTGGTGCACAACAGAGTCTGAGTCTCGGGCCGGCTGAGGCTCAAACGTGCTCTAACCCGGAGCAGTCAGCAGTGGTGGGCACGGCGCGAGGCCTGCGGGATTTGCATATTCATAGGAAGAATATGAATTTCTCAATGAGGGAGAAAGAGTAGATGTGCTTCCAGACCCTTTTCAGAGGTTTTATTTTACCTTTTATGCGGGAAAACCATGTCAAACAATACATTTTTCATCTCAGAGTCCTTTTTAAACTTTGAAGCGTGTTTGGGGGGGAACTTTAACGCTGTGGATGGTGCAGTGCCTTTCCCCTCAAGATAAAGTGAGCATGTATTTCTATCGATGCTGCACAGTAGTCCAGTATCACACATTAATAATCATTGCCACGGTCCATATTTTACCATCAGACATCACTTTGTCTCCTGGCAGCCAAATTGGGAATAGCAATAAAACTTTGATCGCTTTGGGACTAGGTTCTCCTGATTTCTGCAAGTGACGGATGTTCTCGGGTCGACGCTTGACATGATACCCAAAGGTTCAGCTATCTTTTATCCAGCAAGATTCATGAGAGAAATAGGACTAGGATTATAGGGTAAGCCCAAAGTTGACGTATGAAATATTTATCTGAGAATAGCTCTCACTTGCAGAAATGAGGATGTGCATTGGGACTAAGCTGATGTCATTTATGGGTGTTCACGCTGGAGGGGGAAAGTCCGCCATATTTGCCCTGCATTTCTCAGAGTAATTCTGGACTCAAAATCTGCCCCTCGGTCAGATAAACCAAGTAAAAATCCTACCTCAGCTGTTTTTCTTCTTTTTTTTCTTAATGTTTTTATTAACCCTGCTGCATTGCTGTGCTCAAAATAATTTAATTCATTTTCCCCGATCTAATTATTTTATTCAGTTGGTGTTGTTTTGTTTTTTTAACAACCCCTGCTTGACAGTCGGAAACGGTGGTATTGGGGAGGCTGGTAATGTGGTGGGGCGGATGGGTTTAAATATCCGCTTGGGAAAAAAAAAAAAAAAAACAGGACCCCTGTTTAGGGATAAAGAGCATCCCGAATCCCTCAGAGTGGCTCAGAAACTGTGGCTAAGTGTAGCCTAAGGTTTGCTTTCTGTGTCTGTGCAGTGTGCAAATCAAAGAAGAAGAAGAGAGAGAGGGAAAGAGAGAGAGAGAAAGAGAGATGAATAGCAAGGGGAAAGAAAGAAAGAAAAGAGAGCAGGTGTGAAAGAGTGACAGAGAGAGAAAGCAGGAAAAAAATGGCACGAATAGACAGCTGACCCAGCAGTAGAGACAAAAAGAAAGATGACAGGAAGGAAGGGAGAGAGAGAAAGAGAGCGAAAGTAGGAGAAAGAGGAAGATGGATAAAAATGCAGAGGAGTGGGAAAATATGGGAAGAGATAGAAAGCTTCAGAGAGTGTGTGTGTGTGTGTGTGTGTGTGTGTGTGTGTGTGTGTGTGTGTGTGTGTGTGTGTGTGTGTGCCACACAGAGAGGGAGGAGAATGAAGGCATCCATGCCGACCTCCACGGTACTCTTCTTGCTATACCAGCATATAGCTACTGTTATTTGATAACACCTTGTGGTTTACTGTGAATAATGCATCCACAGAAATGAGACGGTTACCCTCCTGAGTACAACAACGCTAGCGTCGTTAAATTCTGCTGCCTCCAATTTCTGTCTGTTCACAGTAACAGGGCTCATTAACTTATGATATGACCTGCATTAATAGTTAATACTCCACCCAAATGCTCAGGAATAACAATTTCAAGCGCGCACACACACACACACACACACACACACACACACACACACACACACACACACACACACACACACACACACACACGTTGCATGAAAGTTGAGAGGAATTCAAGACTCGACTGTCTTAATGCGTCCAATGTCAGCATCAATTTCCATTCAACCCAGCCGTCTTCCTGCGGAGGTATGCAGAATGAATATTCCAACCCAGAGCTTCTGGGTATTTTTCAGACTGACCTCTCACTTTCATATTACGGTCACATTGTCAGTTTCAATCACAGCCGATACTCGCGGTGTTAAATGAGAGAGATGTTGCTCCCTGAGTAACCTGCAAAGAACCCACACACATTATTCACACATACGTTACTACTCTCAGAAAGACATCTAACTGTACAGCGGTGAAGCCTGCACCGTCTCACAAACAGGTTCATGCAAACACAATTTGTAAACGGTTGAAACACGCACCTGCACACACAAATGCAGCACACACACACACACACACTAAGGCTTATAGCGGATTTATGAGAGCCCATGTGCATGCACACGCACAACTCAGCACTTGGGCTTTTTTGAGGCTCAGTGAAAAGAGTTGTGAACTGAGAGGGTGGCTTGACTTGCATTGGGCGGTAATAGGGGGAAAGTTGTCTTGGTGGGCAGCCAAAAGCACTTGCATCGGGCACAGGTATGAGCTAGTCAGCCATAAATCATTGACAGCATAGCACTGAGCGTATCTGAAATGAATATGAGTCACGACTCTTAGAGTCTAAACTAACTTCACACATATTCAGCAGTTCTGGGTTTTATATTATATGAATATATCATCATCGGCAGTTACTCGAAGCGAGTAGGACTGTCCTCTCTCTTGGGTTGTCTGCTTGTGGGTCTTCAGATGGCTGTAAATGCCGATCTGCGATCCACGTATCTTTGGTGCAGTGTGGACAGGGGGAAAGTGGTGGTGGTTGAGCCTTTTTCTCTCTCTCTCCTTGTGGTGCCGTTACTTTTTCTCTGCAGCACAGAGGAGATCCATTTCATGACCTGCAGCTACTTCCTCCTGCACGGATTTCTTCCAGGAGTGCCTATTATCCAGTACAATGTGTTCCCAGCTGCTCGATGCGATGTTGAATTTCTTCGCACTGGTACATATGGACACAGAGTCCACATCTTCCAGATATGACAACCTTCCTGTTGATCAACGGCCCCCTAAAGACGAAGGCAAAACGTTTGGGGAGGGAGGTGCCTCAGAATAGTATAGACAGAGCTTGTCGGCCCAGACCAGCCCGGCCCCCAAGGCAAGATAAACCACCCTGCTTCCATCGGTTAAAGGAAAGGGAGGCTGCAGTGTTAGCTGGAGAAGAGAGGGCCCAGAGTCCTACTATCCCTCCACCCCTAGTGACTACTGCTGCTGCCCCTGGCTCAGCACCTGCCCCCATCTCCCCCACCCTGTCTAAAGCTCCTGGGACCCCTGTCACTGTACCTACAGAAGTGGGGTCCATTGTGCCCACCTCCGATCTTCCCTCGCCTTTAGATGTATCCTTGCCCAAGACTAGCAGTCCCACCATAGTAGCTGCCATTGGCACCAAGTCACGTGACCGGTCTAATCAAAACTCTTCCGACCAAGCCAATGAGGACTGGGAACCGCGTCTGAGAGCCGCGACTATTGGGGAGGGGCAGAAATAAAGGAGCACTCTCTGTATACACACACACACACACACACACATATATATATTTATATGAATTATACCATGCGTGTGTGTGTGTGTATGTGTCTGTGTGTGAAATGGGTATGGTGCGTGTGTGTATGTGTGTTTTCAAATTATGTTACTTAAATAATGAGTCAGATGAACGAAATCATTGGTGGGCCTTTTCTTGTGGGTCTTGATGTGGCAATTTGGATATTTTCTATTCATTCTATTTATATCTTGCCATTTATGGTTATTTCGGTAAAAGCACGAAATCCTAATAGTTGTTATTTATCATTGTATACTTTAAATTTAGTATTTAGAAGCTGCATCCACAGCAAAAACTGCCATTGCTGCATCCCTACTTCACATTCACCGCAGACCTTGCAAAAAAGATTAGGGGAACAACATGGTAAATATATACGGCGAAACGATAATAACATTATCCAGCGCTGGAAACATCCTGATCTCATCCAAGGTGCTTGGCAGAGGGTAAAGAATAAAATATACTTTATATTCACAGCAAATCCAAAGGTTAGCCTAATGTGTAAACACTGTATTTTATTCATGAGCCTCTCGCCTTTTCCTACCCTCCAAAGCTTTCTAATCCTAAAATACCTGAAAATTTGAACTGAGCATACACTACAAGGTAGCTTCTTAGTTGACCCAAAAGGGAAAATCCTGACCCAACACCCTGTTTGGGTTTTATAGCTGCGGGTTTGTTTCACAAATGACACGCTCACTAAACATTTTTTGGTGAGACTGGATGCAAGCGAAGGTGTTTAGTAAAGTCGCATTTAGATAGAAACAAATGTAAACAAGGACATGTAGAGATGCTGCTGCCTGACTCTAGGGAACAGAACGATGCGGGACCATTGTCCTAAGCTCGTAACTTGAAGCAAGGCTTGTATTGACTGCATATTTTCAATTGAGCTAATGTTGCATAATAATTACATCATAACCTCTTTGGATGCTTAGCATTGACATTGTCAATAGACACTTTTGCACTGGTTACACAGAGCTAAAGTCAGTTCGTCTGAATCCTGGTTTTAGCTAGCGGACAACCCAGAAAAGCCCAAGAACCTTTATCAAAGGATGACTTGTCTGAGCACACGGTGAGCGAGAACATCTTGCATCTCTATCATGTTGTTTCTGTGAAATCCCACCTTGAATGAAACCACGTGGGTAATAGCAAGCGATAGAATAAGGAGAACGGCATCCGGGTGACATGGTGGTTATTCCGTTGCCTACCAACTCAGGGATCGGCGGTTCGAATCCCCGTGTTATTTCCGGCTTGGTCGGGCATCCCTACAGACAATGTGTCTGCAGGTGGGAAGCCGGATGTGGGTATGTGTCCTGGTCGCTGCACTAGCACATCCTCTGGTCTCTCAGGGTGCCTGTTTGGGGGGGAGGGGGAACTGGGGGGAATAGCGTGATCCTCCCACGCACTACATCCCCCTGGTGAAACTCCTCACTGTCAGGTGAAAAGAAGCGGCTGACGGCTCCACATGTATCAGAGGTGGTATGGGGTAGTCTGCAGCCCACCCGTATCGGCAAAGGGGGTGGAGCACCAACCAGGATGGCTCAGAAGAGTGGGGTGATTGGCCAGATACAATAGGGGAGGAAAACAAAACAAAAAAGAATAAGGAGAGACTAAGAGACAATAGTGGTGGAGGGAGTGGAAAAATACACATTTTGTCAATTTTCTTTATGAGTAACATTAATGAAAAAAAAATCTTACAACAGCAAATATTTTTAGATCTACTCAGTCAAAAATGTTTTCGGAGGAGACGCAACTGCCCCGCCGCAGATGGCACAGCTAAACCAGGGATTCCAACTCCCACACTTCTGACACATGGCACACACGCTTTCACCTTCAGCCTCACACTGCCCAAACAATTCTCCCGCCAAAACACTGCGAAGGCAACAGAGATGAACAGCCAAACTTATTATGGTTAAAGTCTTTCTGGTGTAGTAATGGTTACACCAAGCAAACGACTTGGACTCTAGAAGATAGCTGGGTATTTGAAAACCGGCTGTTTCGTGGGGGGTTTTCCATGGAGCTGCATCTTAAATTACTCTCTGGTTGGTGCATGATGCTTATCTCCATATTGATCAGACGGCTGCTCAAGTTCACAGCTGGGAGCCAAGAAGGCGTTCAAGCTCGCCATCCACACTCCAAGTAGCCTGGCATGAACCAAGCCAACTTAGTAAGTGGCTAGAAAAGCTGTCAATCATGGATTAATTACTTAATGAACCCAGGCTGTTTGTAATATTTATTTTGAATAAATGCTCTATAAGTTACAGAGTAAGTTTAAACTAGCTTAAGTTATGCAAAGAGCTTGCTAGCTTACGTTAGCTGTCTAATGTTAGCTGTCTAATGTTAAGTGCACAACAGAGAGAAGAATAAAAGCAATGCTAAACAGTGGCATTAGGGTTTTGTTTTTGTTTTTTTGGTGGCACAGCTTGTTCTATGCCTACCTCACTCTAATGCGGATGGAGAACGAGTCTTCTCAACAATTCACTTGAACGAAACAGTGTAGAAACAGACTTGCACCAGATGGGACGCTGTCGTCCATTATGTGCATCAAAGGTAATCAGGTTGAACTGTGCTGCTAAAATACAAATTTCCGGTAGAAATGGTAATCAAGTCCATGACTGCTGCTTGTAGTTGTGAAAGGACAAAAGTAGGATAGGTTCTTGTGTTCATTTGTTTCTTTCTATTTTTGGTTCTTGCTCCCATTCTGATTCTCCTCTCCCTGTAAACCCTTCTTATTGCCTTTTGAACTTGTGAACATTTAATAAAACACTGTAGTTTTGATATTGGAAACAACACATCCTTGACTTTCATTTGTGAACGAACCTGTGGGCCTTTTATTGGGTTAGTGTGTTGTGAGAATTGTGAGTGGAAGTCCCAGGGTGGTGTAGTCTGGCTATATCCCTGAATCTTAGACCTAAGTTCCTGCTGCCGCCACATGTGTAAGCTGCATACTTTTTTTAAACCCTGATGGTGAATTGAGTCCAAATATGTGCACATGATTAAGTGCATCCCAGCGACCCCGAGAGCAGGATAAGCGGTTTGGATAATGGATGGATGGATGGATTAAGTGTGTGTACGTGTGATTAAATTGTCAAACTCTGTAGCGTTTGTGTCTCCCCTGGCCCGCCGTGTAATTCTTCTTAAATTGCAGGACAGGTCTCTATCATCACACTCTCGGTGCATCAAGGATGTAACAGCACACCTAAAATTAGAAGAACCAAGGAACCGTAGCCAAGGTGCTATTAAAAAATACTACAAGGCATGGCAGCCTTTCCTTGATTACTTTAACAACCTCCCCTGTGCCAGTTTGACTCAATAAAGCCCTCGTATACCCAGCCCCTTCCCTCGCTCCCTTTCCCCTCCTTTGTTTTTTTTAGTCATTTTTTTTAGATTATTTGCTTATGTATGTGTTTAGCTGTCAGGTGTTGCTGTCATTACTAAAATTTCTATTGATGTAACATTATTATCGTATGCTGGAACTTGAATGGACTGCACATTTTTATATATCTCTGCAGACTCATGTGCCTTGATACATCTGTTCAATTTATACGCAAAATCCAGTAAAAAACAGTCGAAATAAAAAATAAACCGTTGTGCCAGTTGGGTTGTGTAATGCACTTGGCTATTCTTGGTCCTTGTCATGAAGTATTGCAGTGTATTGTAGGATATTCATACAAGTATAGTGTCCAGTGTTTTGCATGTGTTATGACATCCTGGTATTTCCTGCGTACTCTTTGACGCATGCTGTGGTTTCTTTTAGATTTTGATATACTTTATCAATCCCCGTGGGGGAAGTTCTTCTCTGCATTTAACCCATCCTAGCAAGCAGTGGGCGGCCGCAGTGTCGCGCCCCGGGGACCAACTCCAGTTCGTCTTGCCATGCCTCGGTCAGGGGCACAGACAGCAGTATAAACCCTAACATGCATGTCTTTTTGATGGTGGGGGAAACCGGAGCACTGGGAGAAAACCCACCGCAGACACCAGGAGAACATGCAAACTCCACACAGAGGAAAACCAGGGATGACCCCCAAGGTCGGACAACCCCAGGGTTCAAACCCAGGACCTTTCTGCTGTGAGGCGACAGCACTAACCGCTGGGCCACCGTGCCACCCTTTCGGACATACTAAAAACACTCGCGTACTATTTTGGAGTACTAAATAGTGTGCTAGTATGGAATTTTGGACACAGCGCAAATGTCAGTTTGTGAGTGAGTGAGTGAGCGAGTTAGCAGCCGAGTCACAAGGTGTTTCATGTCTTAAAAAAACATGATGTATAGCCAAAAAGCGTTTAACAAGTGTGCATCTATACTCCCGGAAATCTCAGTAACCTTGGGAGTGTTACAGTAGCACGGAACAGTGTCCCTGAAAGAAGACAATTAACTCCTGTGTAACACTTCCACTCCCAAGCAGAAGTACAGGGAACTGGCAGCCATTAGCTAATGTATTTATTTATTTATTTATTTTATTAATCCCCGTGGGGAAAATTCTTTCTCTGCATTTAACCCGTCCTAGCTGTGTAGCTAGGAGCAGTGGGCAGCCGCCATGCAACGCCCGGGGAGCAACTCCAGTTCGTCTTGCCATGCCTCGGTCAGGGGCACAGACAGGAGTATTCACTCTAACATGCATGTCTTTTTGATGGTGGGGGAAACCAGGGCACCCGGAGAAAACATGCAAACGCCACACAGAGTTTGACTTGGGATGACCCCCCCCCGAGGTTGACCAACCTTGGGGTTCAAACCCAGGAACTTCTTGCTGTGGGGCGACAGCGCTAACCACTGGGCCAGCAGCAGCTGCTTGCAATATGTTGTTGATGTTGCTACAGCCTTCAAGTAATCCTTATGAAGAGAATACAAAAGGAGAAAGACAAAAGAATGCGGTTAATAAAACATTAAAGGTTCACTGCTTTGTGTTATCAGTCTGGTACATGAAGTTAGCTGGTGGGAGCTATTAAAGAAAAAAAAACCGTTTTAAAATTATGAGCAGGTAGAGTGGCACAAAAACACCTAATAATGTGCTCCTTGTTTGAGGTCCTTTTTTTGCTGTAATTTTTTCATTATCATTACTATTCTCAAACAGCAAGATGCATGCCGCTTTGGGGTTTGCAATCACAAAGGCACATAAAGAAATGCCAGGCCCACCCTAAGTAACACCCGCCATTATAAATGACATTCTACAGCTGCACTTTCTTATGGACTAATTGAAACCATTTTGCTGAACTACAATCACCTTTGCTTGACTTTGATTTGCTTTGTCCCCTCCCCCCCCTTCTTCCTTTGTTTTTTCTGCCCACGGCCTTTCTCTTTATGATTCTGCGGATGGCCCCTGGTACTTTCTTTCGTTCTTGCTTCCCCCCCCTCCCCCCTTTTTTGTCTCTTATTTTGTTTGCTTTTATTGTCAACATCTTTTAGATGAAGGGAGAGTGGGTGATGCAGTGCGGTGGTGCTTGCACACACACACACACACACACACACACACACACACACACACACACACACACACACACACACACACACACACACACACACACACACACACACACAAGTATAGCTGTGAAAATAGTTGCATGTGCATACAATCACACAGACACAGAAATGCAGCGTAGTACAGTTTCAGATCAGTCACGACATTACACAACTGCACCCTTTCAAATTTGATCTCCGGGCACTTTGTGGCCCGATACAAACATTTCGTCGTGTTTTGGCTCGTCACATAACCTATTTAAGGTGGGTAAAGGACCCTCCAAGTGTGGGGTATGTGGGTGCATTGTCTGTGTGTGTGGGATCGTACTCGGTGTAGGTCAAAGTGAACACTTTTTGCATATTGTTTTTCTATTCCACAGGGTCTATTATCTTTCTTTATGCGGCCATGATTGTTGGCGGTGTGTATTAAACAGCATTAGCAGTTGTCAAGCACCGCAGTAAGTCTGGGGACTCAGGCTGTTAGGTAATCTTATTAGCCCTTGAATATGATTATCTTGACCTTTCAAGAACAATAAATGCGTGGGCATGTTGCTCTTACAGAACAGCGGTCAATGGTGCAGGTGTATATTGCCATTTCAGTCAGGACAACTCACGTAATCGGGGAAGTTTGTTTTATTGCAGTCAGATGGCAATGTGATTTTTAGACTTGCTGACAAATGGATATGCTTGTATGTACTGACTGATCATCTCTTACCTATCGGGCAGCAAGTCAGAATGCAAAGAGGAGAGAGCGACAACAGACCACCACCAAAGCCAAAGACAAGAGCCGACACAAGAAAGAAGCAACAAACCAAACAGTCTCAAACAGTCAGTACAGAAGAAGAGGATAGTGAAGAGGGCTCGACCGACTCATCTACAGAATATGAGTACGAGAGACCGATACCAAGACCCTACAGCACTTACCTGGAAGATGTCCTGAACAAGTGTAGAGCTGCACGGGAACAAGCAGTTATCCCTTAGGAGGAAGAGGAACCTCCTGGTGCTAGAACTGAAGAGAATAATGACGAAGACCCAAATGATGACAACAATGATGAAGACCAAAGTGAAGAAGAAGAACAGAGGGAGAATGAGTCTGAAGAAGAGTTAGCTCAAGAGTCAGAGTCTGACATAGATGAGGGCCAAGCTAGCAGCGTAGATGAGGAAGCTAGTCCCCAAAGACAACCAGTAGGTAGGCCGAAGAGGTTAGTAAAGCCAGTCGTAAGACTTACCTATGATGAGCCAGGAAAAGCCAGAGATAAGCCTATAACTATAGTACACAGAGGTGTCACTATCAGGATAGGAAAGAGTTAGTGCACCACACTTAGTTTATACCCTCAGATGTTCAGAGACCTTACTAGTTAGATTTAGGTGAATGAGGGCATTCACACGTTCAGTAGGGGGAGGGTGTAACCCTGTAGTTAAATTATAAGCCTTAGATATATTATATTGCACTATTACATAAGAGTTTGGCCTATGTCTGTTATTTCCTATACCTTTTGAATATGAATATATTATGTTGTTGATATTGTTCTGCAAAACAGTTGTTTACCAATGTGAAATGCGTTTACTTTTAGTGTTGAAACTTACCATTGTTGTGATTGGTTGGCTGTGGAGAGAATACCTTACCTTGAATGTGATTGGTTGAGAGGGCAGCGGAAAACGTCAGCACGAGCAGACTGGACTGGGAGAAAGAGGTCACTCGTCCCTGGTGTGAGCAACGGAGCAGTTTAATGTCGAGTTGTTATATGCTATTTTGCGGTGAGAGAAATGTAATTGAAGTTTAGTGAACAGTGATGTGTGCGGGTGTCTGACCGAGACCCACCCCAGGAACTGTTTGTGTAGATTGGGAGACAAACTGACAACTCTTCAGTCCCATATGTGGACCCAGTGACGTTACGGAGCGAGCTAGCCAGTCGGTGTTCGTTGTTAGCACAGCAAGACGGGCAAATGGACTGGATGCGGTGAGGGGCTCTCCCCACAGTGAGTCGGGCCGTCTTCTAGTTTAGCGAAGTAACGTTATCAGTTACAGTGTAGTGTTGTGTTCATGCGACCATCGAGGAACGCAGAAGGAGTCGTCTGTTGCCGTGTTGTGCTGCTGAGGCGAGCGCACGGTTCGACCGTGAGATGGTGCTAACGGCTAACTACCCAGTTAGCTAGGATGGCTGCCGGCCTGACATTCGCTGCTGCACTGAGACGAAGAGGAGCATTCATTGTGAGTACAAGCCGAATGTGCGGGCTTCCAAGGGGAGCAAAGAGGGCTGTTTAGGGTCCCAACGTACCCGATAAAGAAACAGGCCTGCAACTGGGGGTTGACTTTCTTTTATTTTTATTGCCGGCTTAGTTATAGGGTTGTTGAGCTGTATGCTAATGTGTTGGTCTGATTCATTTGTGTGTATATGAATGCAGATGCTTGTTAGCCATTGAGGCTTATTACTTTCATTCATTCTAATAATTATTACTCATAATACATTTGTATATATAATTCTATGTACCTGTGTGAGTGTGGATTATTCATGTGTGTTTATTCCTGTGGTGTCTAGGCTATGGTAAGTGACATGTTGAGACAACCTTAAAGGGCTAGTCCACCTTTGTACTGGAAGTAACCTAGTGACACCCAGAGATGTGTTGACCATAGTATATAACCTTAAAGGGCTAATACACCACATTTTAGAACCTTAAAGGACTAGTCCACCGTTTTAATATAAGTTACTCGGTGACACATTGAGGTGTCTAGACCATGTTAGATTGCCTTAAAGGGGTCATATGCCATATTTAAGCGCCTTAAAGGGGTAGTCAACCTTTTTAGTTGGAGTTACCAGATGACACTGTAAGACATTTAGAGCCTTTAGAACATACTTTAAACACATAAAAAGCGAAGTTACCATACTTCAATAGTTTATTGGATACCGAGTTGTATAGAGAACTCAGGAGCGTTATCCTTGACAGTTAAAAGGGATAGATAGCGCTACACTACATTAACGTGGGGATACTACCAACAGTGTTAATTCTGCTCATGAGTAGAAGTAAGCTAGGCTATAGGCTACTGACAGTTGTTCTATGCAACCATGAAGGCAACACTAAATTGATTCAGTGATACAATAACACACCTACACATAAACAGAGACGACATAAATCATAGACTACAAGTTTCACGTTACAAGTGAACATGTGTCATCTGTTCTGTTTAGTTATGCGTCTCCTGATTTCAACAACAATGTTCTGATAACACAAATGTGACAGAAGATAAATTACCTTCTTCATTGGCCCCTTGTCTGTTTGCTCGAAGTCCGATGACGTGTCAGAAAGAATCAGTGGGACGTCTTTAGCCTGGGAGCTCGTGTAGACGCACAGCATTCGTAGTGTACTCTGCTCGTAGAGTTCGCTCACCGTGATGTCATGGGATACTGTGCTCTGCCTAAAATCACCAATATCTAACTGGAAGTCTTCCACCGGTCCTTTGGATGAATGTCCATTTGGAAAAAAACAAGTCTTTACCAGTCTCCAGTAGTTCACCCACAGTTACTGTTTTTTGGACAGACAGGTGTCGTGTGCCACCTCCGTTTCTTGTTCTGGCCTGATGATAAGTGCCGTTATCAAAGTGGAGCCGTCCCATTTCAACTCGTCGTGTGTCTTTCAATGCGTTGTTATTCCCAGCACCAGGGCCTGCTGCTGCTGTGTCGACAGGAGTTTTCTGTTTGTGCCCCCAGTAGTCTGTCTCTTACTTGCTGCATGAGAGAGGACTTCACTGACCTGCCAGCTCCTGACGTTTCGTTTGTCAGTTCTTTGTGGACAAAATGCTCGGAGTGCAAGTCGGTCCCCATATCTTATGATATACTGTCCTAATTCCTCATCAGTCATAACGTTTATGACACTGATGTCGATCTGTAAGAAGCAGGGAAAATGTCAAGACATGTTTTTAAAAAAAGGAAATTAAAAATCCCAGGCACAGAAACTAGCGAAACTAGACTAGGATTAAAACATTAAATGTTAGCCCATCTACAAAGCATGCAATGAGATAACGGCGGCACCATTTAGCCTACCTTATCATCTTTTGGTTGGTTGATGATGCTATCAACTATATTTCGGGTTTTCAGAAAAGACAATAAATCCACTTCTGCTGCCATTCTTTCAGCTGAGCCAAGGCTAGGTGGTAATGCGCCACAGGAAGTACTATCTCGTGCGCACGATACTAACTCGTGAGCACAAGATACTTATCTCGTGAGCACGACATAGTAACTTGTGCACACCAGTTAGTATCTCGTGAGCACGAGATAGTTAACAAAAAAAAATTTGCCCATGTCCCCTTAGCTTAGGGGCTCCGTACAATGTCAAAATTTCCCTAAGGAGATTAATAAAGTGCAATTAAATCCAATTACTTTCTTTTTTTATCATTGTTAATTTTGAAATGTTGGAATCTGGAACTTTCCTTCATTGACGAAGGCCAAAAAAATGTTTTTTTAAAAATAGATGGATAGATTAAAACGAGGCAGTGCAAGCAGGGGTTGATGCCGTTCAGCACTTTGCAGAGCCTGAAACAAATGTAAAACCTTGTGAGGTGTGAGGAAAAGCGAGCAGAAGCTGAATAGGCATGCCGTAGTCATGCTGCTAGCCATCCGCTTCCTCCTGCCTCCAGGCATCTGCCTCCAACTGCAGAGTGAGTCTCCTGACCTGGAGAACATCTTGTAACAGGAAGCTAGCCTACTCTTTGATATTGAGACGTTATACCATGTAATGTGGATATTTAGGGATACCCGGGGGATTTTCTCTTCCATCCCCAGTATTTGTTGTGGATGCTGGAACACGCGTTTGTGCTGGCTATAACCCTGGTAATCTTAAGTCACGCGTTTTAAAGAGGGATACATGAATGTGTGCAGTTCTCATGGTTTTTATTCTATTTCCACAGGACTGTCAATTTTTTTTTTTTACATGTATTGTCTTGACTATAGAGCAATGGGCCTTTTTCCATTTGTCATTTTCTTTTCTTTCAATTTCATTCAGGTAATGTCTAATCAGAGGTTGGTAAGGGCAGTGGGCAATATCAGCTTTGTTCACTTTAAGTACAAGGGCACTTGAGGGCTCAGAGGCCCGCTGAGAGCCGTCTCTTACATGGTATGAATTTCACTGTTTTGTCTTTTTTTTTTTTTTTCACTCAGCGGTGTAGATTCGGTACTCCACTCTTAGCCTGGACCATGTCCATTTTAGCGTTTGGCCCATATTAGGGCTGTGGAAGCCACAGGCGTAATGAGTCAACGCCGAGCCCCAAGGCACGATGGTCAAAGCAGGCCCTGGCCTGCCAATCACAATCAGACGTAACGCAGAGAAAGTTGACTCAGTTCATCCGGATACAACTTTTATTGACAGAAATGTTTCATCACTCAACTAAGTGATATCTTCAGTCTGAACTGACTGCAGGTATCCTCAACCTTATAAACGATACAGTTGCATGACAACCGAAACCAACGACCAGTTTCATATGCAAATGTGGGTGTGACCATTAAGTACAGTTACAACAGCCATGTGTACTATTCACAGAGGATTGGGGAATAGTTGCAATCACAGTATTGTAAGATGGTGACAGATGTACTCTTAGCCCCCCCCCCCCCGGTTCAGGGATGGTCATTCCCTCATTACATAGATGGCCTCTTTAACTCCCCATTCAAACCAGCGTTCCTCCCTATCAAGGATGTGCACGTCCTCATCCTTGAAAGAGTGGTCACTGGCCTGTAGATGGGTGTAGACTGTGGAGTCCTGGCCTGATGTGTTAGCTCTTCTGTGTTGTGTCATCCTCTTGGCCAGCGTCTGTTTAGATTCCCCGATGTACAGGTCATGGCAATCTTCCTGGCACTTAACAGCGTAAACTATATTGCTCTGTTTGTGCCGGGGGACCTGATCCTTGGGGTGGACCAACTTCTGGCGCAGTGTGTTTTAGGGTTTGAAAGCAACCGAGATGCAGTGTTTGGAAAATACATGTCTCAGCTTTTCCGACACTCCCGACACATATGGAATCACCACTGGTTTACACTTAGGCAGCGGTTGTCCTTCTCTCTTCGACTGGCTGATGCACTGTTTGGGCATCTTCCTGGCTTTGACAAACGCCCAGTTAGGATAACCACACTTAACCAGGGCTTGTTTAATGAGGGATTTCTCCCCTTCCCTGGCTTCTTTGTTGGTGGGGACGTTGTCAGCTCGGTGGTACAGTGTGCTGATGACTCCTAGTTTGTGCTCCAGTGGACAATGAGAGTCAAACCTTAAGTACTGATCAGTAGGTGAAGGTTTACGGTAAACACCCAACAATCAAATGTCCCCCATCAGGCTAACCTGTCATTTTCACATCCTCCCTAGTGAACTTGATGCGGTAATCAGCGGCGAAAAACCTGCACATGGACAACATTATTCATGTCTGCGCATAGGCCTTATAAATGTAAAACACAAGTGTGTAGGGTTATATTAGACAAATAAATAATCAATAAGTTCTACTTAGATCATAGGCACTCTCGCCGGGCTTTTCACTGTGCAGTCTTGATGCTTCGCTAGCTAGCTGACACTTCTGTGTGGATTATTCTATGCAGTATTAGCATGTCCATAATTATGCGCGGGCACACTGCACATTTTTTAACATACCATATACCATGGACTCAGTGCTTGAGATCTTTGACACGATAGTGGCGAGATAAAGAAGGGTCCATGTATGTGGGCCCTAAGCTGTTGCACACCCCAGTGCAGCTGCATTACCTGCATATATGGTAGCTTCACCGCTGGTGGAAGCGAAGAAGCAGACCCACGTCAGCCCGCTGTCAGTAGGCTTCATCCTCGTTTGCACAGGTAAGAAGGTTAAGTGAGGAACGAGCGGCATTGGGTGGTAGCGTCGCTACAAGTAGTTTAACTCCATTTCTCAGTAGCGTGGTGGCAGCGTCACTGTTTTCGGAATCAAATAGCTTTTCAGTAGCAAAGCTCTTTTGGATTGAATTGTGTGGTAGCATTTACACAAGCTAATTTTCCAAGCGCAGTGGAGCTTCCTGCTGTGGTCTGAAATAAAACTGCTGAGGGTCAGTAAGCGATGCCGACAGAAGCACTTCCATATGACGGTCACATCACATATCAATCCTTGGGCTGACGCCTGCAGCTTATCTGCTGCAGGGGAATACACACACACATACGCATAGAAACATAGATGAACATACACATACTCTCGATGCCTGTGTTTAGTTATGTGGAGAATTTTTTTTTTTTTTGCCAAATTGGCTTTGGAGCAGTGAGAGCAGAGAACAGCTTATTGTTGAATAAACAATTAAATTGAACATTTTTTGCCTGCCTATCTGTTTGACTGGCAGTTTTATTGATCACTGAGATACCATTGACTTGGAATGAAGCTGGTTCAGTGTAGTAAAATATATTTGACCTGTTGCTGTAGCTTAGCTTGCTACATTTCTCTGGGGGGGGGGGGGGAGCTTCAGCATACTGAAGCTTAATTTAATGTAAAGTAACTGGTAGCTTACCTCACTACGCTTTCCAAGTAGCTTGCCCAACACTGGGGACGAGATAGGGTGCATACATATGTAAATGAATTGTTTTCAACACAAACACTGTGGCTGGTTGCCTTTGAGAAAATACAGCAAGGCTCCAAGCATGTCTGAAAAGTCACTAAATCCAGAGATGAAATTGCTATTGAAGCCTTTTTGAGAAGGTAGAAATGGGCCGTTTAAGGTTCGCAGGAGTTACAGCAATATTGATTTTATTAATAAAGCTGACAACTCAGAGGACAAAGACTCAAAATGTCAAAATCATTAACTGATATTGTACTGTGTCTCCCTGGTCTCTATGTAGTATGTCATGTTGTATGTATAGTGTGTGTACATGTATTTACTGCACATACTATGTTGGGCTCTATCTATCTATCTATCTATCTATCTATCTATCTATCTATCTATCTATCTATCTATCTATCTATCTATCTATCTATCTATTTATCCATCTGTCTGTCTGTCTGTCCATCTAGATCACTGATAAGACTCACGTTTACAATTGGCGTCAGTGCCATTATCATTATTTGAAGTGTACATGCCAGTTGATGCAAACGATTAAAAGATTGTGTTTTGCTTCATGTATTCTCCGCGAGGCCTGCTTTGGTAAAAGTGCATACAGTAAATGAGAGGTAAAGCTAATTTAAGTTCCTGTTTCCAATCTGCTCTCTGCAGTGGGCCGAAGGTGAAATGGGGAATTAATACAGGAAGTTGAGAAGAAAGGTTTAGAGACGGAGGAGAGCGGAGAGACAAATGCACATGAATGCACATGAGGGGATGACTCACTGCTGAACAGTGTGCGTGTGTGTGTGTGTGTGAGAGAGAGAGAGAGAGAGAGAGAGAGAGAGAGAGAGAGAGAGAGAGAGAGAGAGAGAGAGAGAGAGAGAGAGAGAGAGAGAGAGAGAGAGAGAGAGAGAGAGAGAGAGAGAGAGGGAAATAGAGAGGTAGACAAATAAGTAAATGGGCAAGAGAGACGATTTCTATAACCTCCACTCTTGCAAGGACGGTTGACTTGGCATGCATCGGCTTTTTGTGAAAAGTATGCTTTACATTCATACATTCAAACTCGCATGCCCGCGGCTGCCCAGTACAATCACAGCTGCAGCTGTCCATCACCCCACAGCTCCGTGGAGCAGCCGGGGGGGGGGGGGGGTGCCGTGGGGAAACTTGCACCTTTTCTGTTAAAGGAAAGAGAAGGAATTACTCATTCACTTTTCCCAGCTGGTCCAGCAACCTGTGTGTCAGAGGCCTGCTTTTCAGACCTCTTGGCTCCTGTCTCCCAGTGTAAAGAATACAGAACCAAAAAGACAATGAGAGAGAGAGAGAGAGAATTCCAAAATACATCATATCCTTTTTAAAATGGTATGTGTGTGTGTGTGTGTGTGTGTGTGTGTGTGTGTGTGTGTGTGTGTGTGTGTGTGTGTGTGTGTGTGTGTGTGTGTGTGTGTGATTGAGAGTTAAAGCACTGATGGTGGATAGTGTCACCCTGTCCTAAATAATGCTGTTTGTGAGATAGGCTGAAATAAAGAAAGACACAAAGATGGAGACATAAGCGACACCAATAATGAGATGAGACAAAACTCTTGAGAAGAGGTAAGAAAGGATGCTCAGATGAAAGGATGAGGTGATAAAAGAAGGTTTAGCTACCCCCCCCACCCATCTTTCCTTCTGCCTGTCTCTCTCTCTAACACACACACAAACAAACACACAGAGCCTATATTGATTGAACACTAATGTCATGCAATAAGCAGGAAGTTAACGAGCACGGGTTCTGGCAGTGAAAGTACTAAAGGTATGAAAAAAATGAAACAAAAAAAAGATGGAAAAGACAAAAGAAGAGAACTATAAAGAGAGAAAATAGCCACAAAAGGAGAGTCAGCTAGAGGAGTGCACTCAGTAGAGTGCAGATCTCCAGCAGGCGTACATAGTGTCTCCCCTTCTCCAGTGTTCGAACTTGTGACAAACCCTTTTTTTCGCCTACCGGGAGAAGGGAAATACACACACGGATAGAAAAACCAGTGTTTTTCCTGCTGTTGTAAGACTTTTGTACAGCGTCGTCGATGGAACAGGAAGTATGGAATAAAAGTTGTTAACATGCAGCGTTGTAGCTAAACGGTATAGCTAATAACAGCGTTTTGTCTGTCAGTCTGTGGATGTGCAGACTTCCTAGGTGGACCCTCGCAGGAAAGCGACCAAGTCTGACCTGAAATGACAGAGATCAGGCTATCATAATCTCAAAGCCCTTATTAAAAGACTTAAAATGTGTTTACCCGTCACGGTTTTCATGATATAAAATGAATCAAGGGGAATGGCTGCTCTGCTGATGGACTTTCATTCATAAAGCAACTAAGAAAATGTAGCTCAGCCATGGGACATGTTTTATTGCTGCCAGTTGTGCCTGATTAATCCTCCTCTTGAAATTGTGTTTTTATAGCACAGTTTTAACATTGGAGGCTAGGTCACTTCCCTGTGGCGGTGACTCAGATCAGGCAGCGACAGGAAGCAGCGTTGGTCAAGCGAGCTTGAGCGTGAATGGAGAGAGGGAGCGGCAATAGTGAGAGCGAACGTTTTTCGAACGTTTTTAATCACCACAACCACGAGAGGTTCTTCATCATACACTCATAACAGTTTGCGAGATTAGCCGTGGACACACAAACACACACACACACACACACACACACACACACACACACACACACACACACACACACACACACACACACACACACACACACACACACACACACACACACACACACACACACACACACACACACACACAGATGACCAAACACATAATCCCCTCCAGGCTACCCTGGCAGAGATAAAAAGTGAAGGTAGGGGGGTAAGTGGTGAAAAATTGGTGAGTCCCTTCCCATTTCAAAATGTCAGTTATAATGTTTGCTATTTGCCAAGTACAGGTATGTGTTCTGTTACTTTATGTGGCTTAAATGTGCCCCGTTCAGTTGTGTATCTTTGCTCGGTGATGTATTTGCCATACATGTATTTAAATATGGCCTCAGCTTTTTGACTCCCTGCTTGAATCTGTTTCTTTGAAAAGCAACATGTAGAAATCTCAGACAACTTGGCGGCAAGTAAATGTTAGCAACTATCCACGTGTGCAAAGAGGGGAATGAACAGCCATGTACAACCTTGTATGAATACGTTGTCCTGTTGTGTGACATTGTGTGAATCATTTAAATTTGGGGGGGGGGCTGTTGAGAGTTGAGGGAAATTCACAGTTAAGGTGTAAAGCTGTAGTTTGTTTTTCCTTCTTGATGCAAATTTTAGTTATCCTAATGCTCAAGTGCTGTTTAATGAATATGTATGATGACGCAAGTATCCTCAGTATATACACCAGTTCACTTCTATCGGTGCTGGAGATCTCAGTGGGGCAATATAACAGCATTAGTGTCTGTCTTTGTTTATCTTTGTGTCTGTTCTGTCCTCTCTCTCTATCTCTCTCACTTACTCTCTCTCACTCACTCACTCACCCACTTACTCTCTCACTCACTCACTCACTCACTCACTCACTCACTCACTCACTCTCACTCACTCACTTACTCTCTCACTCACTTACTCTCTTGCTCATTCACTTACTCTCTCACTTACTCTCTCACTCACTTACCAGGCATGAAAATCACTCACCTTTCGGCGAAATTCGCCGTTTTGAATCCAAAATAGGTGACCTATGTGAATCGTGTAGATCCAATGAAAAAATATTTTTGGGGGGGGGGGGTTGGTGTATGGACCGGACATGGAGTTATACACGAGAGCGCGTAGCCATGGTGAGCTGGCCTATCGAATTCGAATTCGCCTTTTTCAAAATATTCCCTATACGAGCGCGAGGGGCCTCGCGTCACCAGTCTTCTCTGGGAAGGTACCGCTACCCAATTGGTGAAGTGCTCGTGCAGCGAGTGCTTGTGCTGACCAAAGCGATTGATGGAGCAGCGCGCGGGGCTGAGCATTCCATGGGGCTGAGGGAAGACGACTCTTTGGACTAACGTTAGCTGACTGATGCCTGCCTGACTGAATTTGGTGAGCGTTTCGATCATTTCAATATTTTCTGATGTATAACGTTACTCAGGAGCTCTGTTGACATAGCCTAGTCCTACATGATTTCAGGTAGCTAATCTATCACTAGCTAGAGATTTAATAAAGAATCCTCGTGTCATCGACGCATACGTTAGCTATATTCCACACAGACAGGTGGAGAGATTTGCGTCTTGTGGAAAATTGTTAGCTAGCTAGTTAGTAGGGTAACGTTAGCTAACATTAGCTTACACTGTATACGCAGCAGACTAGGTTGTATAGCTAACGTTATCCCACAAAAAGAAACACGATGAACGTTAACTGTTGGCTAATTCTCAAAATCTCTAAAACCCATTTCAGGATGTGTGGACTGAGGAACTGGTGCAGTGGGAGGCTGAGGTAACGTTAACGCTAGCTAGCTAATGTTAGCTAGCTTTTTGTGTTCTATGTTAGCTAACTCACATTGTAGAATCTGAGTCAACAAATTAGCTAACGTTACGTTAGCGAACGTTAACAATATCATAATTTCACCGTCCTATGTGTATGTGGCAAAGGACAGGCTTATATCAAAGAACTGGACTGTAACCGTCGATTTATGAGTGGCGCAAGCCTGGGGGCTCTCTAGTGCCTGGCTGTTCCAGGATCACGCTAAAGCACAGGCGAGCGTAGCGAAATACATCGTGTAACTTTACATTCACAGAATTATGTTGAGTAATGTTAGTCAGTGGAAGGGACGTAATGTTACTTATTAACCTACTATATTGTAACTGTAAACACCGGATACCTTTTAATCTGAAATCCAACTATGTATGTAGGCCTAACATTGTGTGTAAAACAATTTTCAATTTTACTCTGTGGGTTAGGGTAACGTTAGGCCTATAGTCTAAGTTACTTATCTGAACTTGTGAAACACTCGTTTACACATCTGATTTCAAGTGGACAGATATCTGTATAATATGTAACGTCAGATCCAAGTGTGAACAACCACCACTTATCAATTAAGCTAGAAGTTAACCCTACTAACGTTAACATTGTTTTTCCAGAATGAGTGTGTTAGGAGAGAAAGATGCTCTTCTTGTAAAACAAGTGGATGCAGGCATCAAATGCAGCTGGAATTGGTCGTGGCTTAAACTAGAAGGGAAAATAAGAGTGAAAGAACAAGAGTTCTCATTCCATCTGTCAGATGTCTTCCGGAAGATCAATAAACAAGGATTTGCATGGTGCATTCTCTGCCAAAAAGATATAAACTACACCCATACACATGTTGTTAGTATTCCTATCTTGTTTTGCCACTATTACCCTATATTAAAGCTACGCTCTTGCACATTTCATGAGAGAAGTTGTTAGTCTCGTTTCTTATATACCATAATGTGAACATATACATACTGTCTTGTAATTATGCTTGATTTTTATCTCAAAGTGCACCAGATTGATGCATTTAAATATAAAGTGTTCAAAATTTTCTTCCGGGGAAGCATGCCCCCGGACCCCCCTAGAGGGTCATATCCTTCTCACCTTTTTCACCCCTAACCTGTTTTCATGTCTGACTTACTCTCTCACTCACTCACTTATTCACTTACTCTCTCACTCACTCACTTGAACTCGTTTACTTACTCACTCACTTACTCTCTCACTCACTCTCTCACTCACCCACTTACTCTCTCACTCACTCACTTACTCTCTCACTCACTCACTCACCCACTTACTCTCTCACTCACTCATTTGAACTCATTTACTTACTCACTCACTCTCTCTCTCACTCACTCACTATCTCGCTCCCTTTCACTCACTCACTCACTCACTCACTCACTCACTTACTCTCTCACTCACTCTCTCACTCACTTACTCACCATCTCACTCTCTCACTCCCTATCTTGCTCCCTTTCACTCACTTACTCTCTCACTCACTCTCTCACTCACCCACTTACTCTCTCACTCACTCACTTACTCTCTCACTCACTCACTCACTCACTCACCCACTTACTCTCTCACTCACTCATTTGAACTCATTTACTTACTCACTCACTCTCTCTCTCACTCACTCACTATCTCGCTCCCTTTCACTCACTCACTCACTCTCTCACTCACTCTCTCACTCACTTACTCACCATCTCACTCTCTCACTCCCTATCTTGCTCCCTTTCACTCACTCACTCTCTCACACACACACACACACACACAGTCTGCCTACTCCTCTCTTTGCTCCATGCTATCCATTTTAATGAAAAGTGCAGTGGGGCCAAATGGAGACTGCTCACACCGGCGTTTCTGTGTTTAAATAGATATAGTAGCTGCTGGCAGGGATTGTGCATACAGCATTATATGCAACCATAATGGGGGATAGACGCCCCAATGAAAACCGCACAAACTATTTGAAATACCACAGTGGATTGTATCTTTAAAAGGTAATAACACACGGGCTACTTTAAAAATGAATTAACACAAACTTATACGTAATATATATACTCAAAAACTGTACATGATATATCTCACAAAGTAGTGTGCATGTGCTACCCCTGACCCTTCAACTTAGAAGTGCTTATCCCAACAGCAATGGAAACAACAACACTAATAATAATAATAACAACAACAACAATGGCGGCGCAGTGGTTAGTGCGGTCGCCTCACAGCAAGAAGGTCCTGGGTTCGAACCCTGAGGTAGTCCAACCTTGGGAGTCGTTCTCTGTGTGGCGTTTGCATGTTCTCCCCATGTCTGTGTGGGTTTGCTCCGGTTTCCTCTATTTCTTATTTAACTTTTATTTCTGTTTGTTTCTGTTTCTATTTTCTTATCTTGTTAGTTTTTAGTTAGTAGAGCGCGAGTGTCTGTAATAGAACTCCATTTCCCCTCAGGGATACATAAAGTATTCTGATTCTGACTCCCACAGTCCAAAGACATGTAGGTCAGGTGAATTGGCCATACTAAATTGTCTCTAGGTGTGTGTGTGTGTGTGTGTGTGTGTGTGTGTGTGGGCCCTGTGATGGCCTGGCAGCCTGTCCAGGGTGTCTCCCCGCCTGCCGCCCAATGAATGCTAGGATAAGCTCTAGCATCCCACAACCCCAATTGGGATAAGCAGCTTGGATAATGGATGGATGGATGGATGGATAATAATAATAATAATAGGAACAATAATAATAATAATAATAATAATAGTATTAATAATACATTAAAATGTTCTCTCCTGTACTACTGAGACTCTTCTCGTCTGACGTCAGACAGCTTGACATGGATAGAGTACCACTCCTGGATGGTTAAGGTGCTGGTTAGGTTTGGTCATAAGCCAATGGTGTTCCGATATCATGAAGATGTGGTTTTGCTTTTCTTTTGAAATGAATTTTTTCTTAACTGTCCACACAGTATAGTGACTCCAGAATAAATAACACTCACTCACTCACTCACACACACACACACACACACACACACACACACACACACACACACACACACACACACACACACACACACACACACTCTCTCTCTCTCTCTCTCTCTCTCTCTCTCTCTCTCTCTCTCTCTCTCTCTCTCTCTCTGTCTGTCCCTCTAATAAACATTGCACATTGGGCCTGCAGACACTCGGGGCAGTGCTGCACAGTAAACACACTGTCTCTTGATCATTATTGCCTAATTGAACAAGCAGGAAGCATGTAATGATTTGTGTTAAGTAGAGAGAGAGGCCATCCCCCTCCATCCAACCTCACATTGTGCTCTGCACTAACACGTAGTGGCTCGGGCCTGCATGGACGAGTTGGTTTATTTCCACTCGGCTTGCCTTACCGGGGAAAGTGGGGAAAAGTGCGACAAATTTGGAACATTGTGCTTAGTGACAACACCCAAAATGGTTGATGCCATGTTGTTGTTGTTCAGCTTGCCTGAGTCTGTGGAGTGTGTGTGTGTGTGTGTGTGTGTGTGTGTGTGTGTGTGTGAGAGAGAGAAAGCCTGACTGAAAGCACGATGTGCGAGTTGGAGGTGGAGAAATTAAGTTTTTTTCTTATTAATTTGTTGGATTAGCCTGATTAATTAAAGAATGTCTGTGTGTTCAACCTGGTGGTGTAACAAGGAGTGAGAGTGTGTATTGGATGGGGTCACCTAGCACACTAGCGTGTGTGTGTGTGTTAGAGAGCTGGGCCAGACTGATTTTAACACACACTGGAGACGCCTGCTCTTCTCTGCCAATACCCCTAACGGACCGGCCAGGTGTAAAATGTAAATCCACGAGCAGTTGTTGGCTTCAGATGTTAAATCAACTTTAATCAGAGTGCAACGGGGTGGTCGACACATGGCTTGGGTAGACAAGGTAGAGTGGGTAAGACACATGTGACGGTATGATAGTGAATTACAGGCCTGCCGGTGTGCTGGTTTTCCCTCCTTGTTCAGCCATGTCCCCCCCATTCACCACACAAAGGACATTCAACCACTGGCAGGCCGATGGTCAAAAATAGCTTAATGACTCCAAATCTTTAAAGGGGGATGACGCATTTGTGAATCAGAAACTAAAAGACCAATGAAGGACCAATAAAGACCAATAAAGGCCAATAAAGGCCTTGCACTATAGATTATGGCAAAGCACCACTGTCGTCGTCTTCTTCTTCTTCGGCTTGTTTCGTTTCTCAGGGGTCACCCCAGCGGATTTTTGCCCTCCACAGCGTTCTGTCTGGCGCATCCCTCCCCCCGCAGTCCTACCCTCCTCATGTCCTCCTCTATCTAGTCTCTCCATCTTGTCCTTGGTATTCCTCTTTTTCTTCTGCCAGGTATTTCCAGGTCGGATACCTTCTTCCCTGTGTAGTCTACGCCTCCTCTTTGTACATGTCCAAACCATCTCAAGCTCGTCGCTCTCAACCTCTCATCCGTTCCTCTGACCTTGAAGGTAGCTCTCCGCGAGCTCTCTCTGGGCGACAGGCATGGGCTTAAGGCCACGAATACTGGGATGGCATCCAGCGCTTTACCTGTGCCCCGTCCATAGGGCTAGTGGTTATGTCAGGGAGGGCATCCGGCATTAAATTCTGCCACATCTTTATGCGGACTTTGCCCAAATTAAGAAACCCTATTCATTGTGGGTGAAGGGACAAAAAGTAGACACGTTTGGCGTGCTGAGAAAAGTGGGCCAAATTAAAAAAGATATTCAAAAATTGCTAATCAGGTGCATCCCCTCAGGGCAGGGGTGCATCCTTCTGCAGGTATATGTTTTTTATTTGTTTTTGCACAGGATAATGCCGCCCCCCCACAGTGCTGGTTCTTGGCACAGGCAACATAGGTGCACAAATGCCTTCCCCCTGCTCCCAAACAAATGAATAAACATGTCCGTGGGCGCCCCACTGCCTGCACACACACACACACACACACACACATGCACAACCTGTCTGTATCGGCGTCTCGACCGCAGGCGGCCCTGTCACTGTGCTGCTGCTGCTGTCTGTCCTCTCCTACAAGATGCCTGACATGAAATGGCATCTAAAGGCGGCCTGTTTATACTCGCCACAAAAGGGCGAGGAAACATATGTAGATGTTTGCCCTTCATAGCCGAGCATACTGAAGGAGTACCAATTCTATTTTTTATTTCCCCCCCCCTTCTCTCCCTTATTGTATCCGGCCAGTTACCCCAGTCTTCCGAGCTCTCCTGGTCGCTGCTCCACTCCCTCTGCTGATCCGGGGAGGGCTGCAGACTACCACATGCCTCCTCCCATACATGTGGAGTCACCAGACGCTTCGTTTCACCTGGCAGGGAGGAGTTTCACCAGGGGGACGTAGCAGGTGAGAGGATCATGCTATTCCCCCCACTTCCCCCTTCCCCCCTGAACAGGCGCCCCGACTGACCAGAGGAGGCGCTAGTGCAGCGACCAGGACACATACCCACATCCGGCTTCCCGCCCGCAGACACGGCCAATTGTGTCTGTAGGGACGCCCGACCAAGCTGGAGGTAACACGGGGATTCAAACCGGCGATCCCCATTTTGGTAGGTAACGGAATAGACTGCTACGCTAGCTTGACACCCCTGTACCGATCATATTTTTTAGACAACATTTCTTATTATTCATAATTTGTCTGCAGATTGCTGTGTTTTGTGTTACACAAGGTAGGCCGAGCTTGTGGATGAGACAGGTACGCTTTAACAAAATAACAGGTAACCGAATATGTGGACTAGTACCCCAGAGGAAAGGGCTGCAACAATGGTGCTGCCCTGCTGGTGACATGGAGCAGGGTTCTTGCTGCGCGTTGTTTGCTGGTTTGTGGCGTCTCTGTTTACTGTTTGTCATCGGTGGTGCACCGGGCACTACATTTGCTAAGTGTGAGTGGTAGTCTGGACTGTAAGCTGTATATATATGTGGAAGGAAATGGAGAGGAATGGGACTGTTGCTCTTCATGTTGCAAATCCTGTCTCGCCAGGTCGTGCAATGCTTCACAAACAGGCTCACTAAGACTGGTCAGCTAATATGCAGCGGGACTGAGCCCCTAGACCTGCAGGACTGCGGAGTGCGACCATCGCCAAACTTGTTGGATGACATACCCAAGGAGCTACTACAGCAACTAACACTGGCCTCATGCCATGCCAGGAAGCACGGCAAGGGGGATGGCATTAGGCATCATGTCCAGAGAGCCATCAAACTTCAACCGCTGGCCGTCCAGGAGGTGTGGCGGTCTATTCCGTTGCCTATCAACATGGGGATCTCCGGTTTGAATCCCCGTGTTACCTCCGGCTTGGTCGGGCATCCCTACAGACACAATTGGCCATGTCTGCAGGTGGGAAGCCGGATGTGGGTATGTGTCCTGGTTGCTGCACTAGCGCCTCCTCTGGTCAGTTGGGGGCGCCTGTTCGGGGGGGGGGGGACTGGAGAGGAATAGTGTGATCCTCCCATGTGCTGTGTCCCCCTGGTGAAATTCCTCACTGTCCGGTGAAAAGAAGCGGCTGGTGACTCCACATGTATGGGAGGAGGGATGTGGTAGTCTACAGCCCTCCCCAGATCAGCAGAGGGGGTGGAGAAGCGACCAGGACGGCTCAGAAGAGTGAGGCGATTGGCCAAGTACGACTGGGGAGAAAAAGGGGGGGGGACTTCAACTACTGCCTACGCTACTCTGCCATCCTCACTCTTGAAAAACAAGTGCGCACACAGGTTGGAGCCTGCTATGAGTATTATGAGCCTGGCTTGCTGGTTTTTATGGAAACAGTTGCATAATGATGTGCCGGACAGTTTTATAAAAATAGATGGGCTTTCCCATATACTCTCTGATAGTCAAGTCAAGTCAGTCATGCCCAGCTTTATTTATATAGCAAATTTCATACACAGGTCAACACAATGTGCTTTACGTAAAGTGACAATACAATTGAAACACAATCATAAAAGTGCAAATGCAGAAAATAAATATGCATATCGACAGGTGTTCATGCAGCTGTATTGGAATAGGAGCAGAACATACAAATATTAAAATATACAACACACACACACACACCTGTGCGCGCACGCGCGCGCACACACACACACACACACACACACACACACACACACACACACACACACACACACACACACACACACACACACACCAAGAAGCTAGCCGTAGGCTGTTGTGAATCGTAAGGTTTTTAACCTGCTTTTGGAAGTGTTCAGTGTGGAGGCCTCTCTCAGGTCCTCAGGCAGGGCGTTCCATCTACTTGGGGCATAAATACAAAAGGCAGCTTCCCCTGCTTTAGAGTTATTATGAGGATTCGAACGCCAGGCCGTCCCAGGTCCTTTCTGTGTGGAGTTTGCATGTTCTCCCTGTGTCTGCGTGGGTTTCCTCCAGGCGCTCCGCTTTCCTTCCACCATCAAAAAGACATGCATGTTAGGGTTAATACTCCTGTCTGTGCCCCCGAGCAAGGCAGTGGAAAGAAGAACTGGAGTTGGTCCCTGGACGCTGCAGCTGCCCACTGCTCCTATACTATATTCATCCATCCATTATCTGAACCGCTCATCCTGCTCTCAGGGTCGCGGGGATGCTGGAGCCTATTCCAGCAGTCATTGGGCGGCAGGCGGGGAGACACCCTGGACAGGCCGCCGAGCCATCACAGGCCCCCCCCCAACCCCCACACCACACCACACCACAGACACACACACACATTCATACCTAGGGACAATTTAGTACGGCCAAGTCACCTGACTTACATGTTTTTGGACTGTGGGGGGAAACCGGAGCACCCGGAAGAAACCAACGCAGACACGGGGAGAACATGCAAACTCCACACAGAGGACGACCTGGGACGACCCACCAAAGTTGGACTACCCCGGGGCTCCAACCCAAGACCTTCTTGCTATGAGGCGACTGCGCTAACCACTGCACCACCGTGCCGCCTCCTATACAATAGGATGGGTTAAAGACGAATTTCACTGTAACCTGTACAATCCCAAAATAAAGTGGCTTTCTTTATTTATTGATTTCTTCTTCTTCTACCTTTAGACCTGAGAGTTCTCGCTTGTTTGTATCTAATTAGCATGCCTTTTTTATATACTGTGGTGCAAGGAGCTTTGTATACAAGTAACAGACTTTTAAAATCGATTGACGGGGAGCGACTGCAGAGGTCTGAGAACAGGGGCAACATGCTCATACTTTTTAGGTCCGGTGAGAACACGAGGAGACACATTTTGAATTAACTGTGGTTGCCGCACAACTGATTTGGGGAGGCCGGTGAATAGTCCATTACAGTAGTCTAGTCTACTTGTTAGAAATGCATGGATTAATTTCTCAGAGTTTGATTTTGAAAGAAGGCCCCCTAGTTTTGAAATGGTTTTAAGATGGTAGAGGGCTGATATTGTGAGATGATTGATATGTTTCTTGAAGTTTAGATCGCCGTCTATGATCACACCCAGATTTCTAGCTTCACTTTTGCCCTCCGGAGACAGAGAGCTGAGATGAGCTGCAATTCTCTGTCTGAGTCTTTGCACCAGAAATTAGTATTTCTGTAGTATTGTCTTTATTCAGTTGTGAAATGTTATCCCGAGGACCCGCGGGCAGTAGAGAATGTTGGCATTTTGAAAAGCAAACTCAAGACCTACTTTTTTAGTTTGGCTTTTAATTACATTTTGTTTGTTTTATTCTGTTCTACTTCTTGGTCTATCCTTTTAAGTTAATACCTTAACTTTTATTTCTGGTTTTACTCACTTCTATACCTCTTATTTAGGATTTCATTATTTTCTCTTTATGTTATCGTTTTATCTTCATTGGTGTTAATCATGCCTCTGGTGTTTACAAATACAAATGTGTTTACGATATACAAATAAAATTGACCTGATTTGACAATGAATTCGATGTCAAGAGCATGCCAAACCAACAGGGGGCGCTATAACCCTAACCCTAAAGCCATGTCGGCAATTCAGAAGCCTGAAAAAAAAAAAGCCAACAAACCAAAAACTCCGTTTTCCCTGTCCCCATCGACGCTGAAAATGGGGTTTCTGAAAATCTTCACCCTGGAAGGAGTTTTCCTAAAGGTCTGTTTTCCGTGACCCGGAACGCAGTTTGCATGTGGACGAAAGGCCAAGACGCATAGAAAAAGCTACGTTTTCAAAAATACCCATGTACGTGTGGAAAAGGCATCAGATTATTCAGTTATTCCAGTGGGTGTGAGCGGGTCGGGCTTTGTGCTGCGGTGGATAAAGGAAATTGAACCTGAAGTTTAACTTGAATGTGCAGGCGGGCAGGGCTCCTCCACGGTTGTGGGTCTGATGTGTGTCAGAAATTACAGATGAGGCAAAAAAACTAAACTAAATTAAACCCAGATGAGGCTTTGGTGACTGGTTTTTAAATGCGGCCTGGGACACGTGTTTACACTTCAAATACGATGTGGACAAATGCATCCCAGGCCACCTCCGAATGTGGCCTGACCAATTGGATCTCAAGACGCATTGAGGACACATTAGATGAATTCACACCTGTACTTAGAGCTGTCCACATGTGATCCCCCCCCCCAAGACGCATGTTAACGCCAGGTGTTAACAGCCTCTTAGTGTAAGTCAGGGTGCATGCAACAACAACTGGCAACCTGCAAATTCACTACCTGTCCAATACAATCCAAATAGAAGAACAAGACCATCGCTCTGATGAGGCGACAGTGGCAATTGATGCAAATTTGAAAAGAGGAGCTCCTTTCTTGTTGATTCCAGCTCCAATCAAATGTTTTTCAGTTGCAAATCTGAAGCAAATTTACCATGCTGACCTTTAACACATAATGCTCCCATGATAGAATGACCCTAAGTAGGAGAGAAAAATAATGCAGTAAATACAAAAGATTCCTATTTGGCTTGCAGTTTTGTTTTTTTGTGTGGTTTTTTCTGTACATTTGTTCTAATTCCTCGTTTCCTTTGTCCTTTCTCTGCATGACAAAAAAAACCCTACCTAATATTTCCAAGCAACATTAAACCAGTTATTAAATAAAATGACATGTAAATATGAAAAATAAATAACGAACTGGTTAGACGTGCAATATTTGTTTTATCAAATTCAGTTGCCTTGAAAATTTGGAAATTTTGACAAGAGTATCTCCAGAAAACCAGGCTTATCCTATAGTCAAGTCATCCAGCTGCAGTGTGGTGATTTCCTTTTTGTCTTCCTTCCTACAGCAGGGGTAAGATGGTGGTACAGTTCAATTAATCAAAATTGTCAATGTCTTTGAAGGCTGTTTACACCATCTGCCAGCAGCTATGAATTTCCCTCTGCAACTCCCAGTAACACAGAATACCGATACGTAGTATGTGTGTAAGTGATGAATATGTTTGTGTGTTAGTACACATACATGAAAGCAGGTGTAGCTTTACGTATTTATATAAAGGTGTGTGTGTGTGTGTGTGTGTGTGTGTGTGTGTGTGTGTGTGTGTGTGTGTGTGTGTGTGTGTGTGTGTGTGTTATGGTAGCTGTGGGTAGCTGTGGGTAAGAGAGAGAATGTAATATGAGTGACTAAAAGTGTCCCATAGGCCATACTGCGTTCTGAGCCCCTCAGCCATCATGGCCCCGTCAGCATTCAAATCTGATCTGTATTCAACTGGGGAATAACTCACCTAAACTTGCCCTCTCATTGTGTCTGGTTTTCTCTTTCCCTTCTCCTCAATCGCCCCCTCCCCTCCCTATCTCTCTCTTTAGCTCTCCCTTTCCTCTTTCCCTCCCTTTGTATGTATTGTTCTGCTTCTTCAACTGTCTTTGCTCTCCCCCTCCCTCTCATTTGTTTCTGCCCCCATTGGATTTCTGATTCTCTTGCTCTCATCCCCCTCCCTCTCTATACTGTCCTCTACCTAGTGCTCCCTCTGTAGTGGTCCCTCTGTAGATGATACTCAATGCAAGCAATACACTCAGTGCTGCACACATGTATGTGTGCAGATGTTAACATGCATGTTTGCCTGCACATTGTGTTTGCATTTTCATGTGAATGTGTGTGTGCGCACGTGCATGCATCTGCACGTGTGCGTGTGAGCATGTGTGAGAATGTCAGGGATGTCCCTCTGGACTGTGAGTATTGAGGATTATAAGAATTTATTTTTCCATTCGGAGGTACTTAGCCCTCATGGCCCTGACATTGGCATGTGTGTGTGTGTTTGTGTGTGACAGGATCCAACAAAAACCTCAACGGCGGAACTGGCAGAAGACAATGCCAGTGAAGGCGGATGAAGGCTGCAACAGAGAGTGGTCCCCAATTGTCTTGGTTCTCCATGCCACTGGACTCTGGCCACCCCCTACCAAGGACTGCGTGGTGGCTGCATACTTTTCGGCTGTTCTGGGTAACTCTACTTCCTCGATGTCTCAGTTGAGTTGTGTCCCTCAAGGCTCAGTTCTTGGTCCCCTTCTCTTTTCTCTCTACATGCTGCCCCTTCGCCAGGTCCTTCAAAATCATGATGTGCTATACCATTTTATACTGATGACTCTAAGTTATATATGCCACTAAAACTCACAGATCCTAGCACTAGTGCCCTAGCAAATTTCACAACTTGCTTCTCTGACATTAAATCCTGGATGTCCGAAAATTTACTCAAATGTAATTATAAGTCTGAGGTCATTCTGTTCAGTCCCTAAAATTCCATCAGCCCTTTTGTCACTACACTTGGTGGTCTGTCAGGTAGTGTTAAGCAGGCTGCTAGGAATCTTGGGGTAATATTCAATGCTAACCTCGGTTTTTATAATCAAATCAAACATGTTGTTCAGTCATGCTTTCTCCAGCTCAACGCAATCTCCAAAATTAGGTCATTTTTATCAACTGCCAATCTGCAAAAAGTTGTACATGCTTTTATCTATTCTGAGCTTGACTACTGTAATACACTTTATTCTAGTATCAGCAAGGGCTCCCTCCACCGTCTGCAGTTGGTACAAAACACTGCAGTTCAGCTTATTCCCAGGACAAAAAGGCATGACCATATCACTCGTGTGCTTTCCTCCCTACACTGGCTCCCTGTTATATTTCGAATTGATGTCAAAATTTTATTGCTAACTTTTAAGGCTTTAAATGGTCTTGCTCCTACATACATTTCTGATTTACTGAGCTGGTGTTTGCACTTTCAACCATTAACATCTGCAGAAGGAGACCTGCTGGTTATTCCTAGGTCACAGTTATTCCTAGGTCTTTGTTACGAAGGGTGATCGGGCTTTTGCAGTTAGAGCTCCCACACTATGGAACTCTCTTCCTGTCGAACTAAGACAAACCAAGTCTCTAGCTTCTCTTAAATCTCATCTTAAAACTTGAGTGACCACCGATGGTGTGTGTATGTATGTTGTGATCACCCTGTTGATCACCCTGCCTCATAGCCATTAAAGCAGGACTGGCAACAGCAAAGGAAGATAGTCCACTAGGAACTGTGATACCTGCAGAATGAGTGGCAGGTTTCCAAAGCTCAAGAAATTCAAAACTGTACAGACAAGCATGACATAAACAACTTTTATAATGCCATAAAAACCATGTATGGGACAAGAAGCTGCTCTGTCTGTCCTATTAGAAGTGCTGATGGAGCCACCCTCATAAAGGACTGAGTCAAGATCACTCAACGATGGAGAGAACACTTCAAGCACTCCTCAATCACACCAACACAGTGGTCACCTCCATCCTTGATGAGCTTCTATTGCTGCCCACCATCTGGACCCTCAATGCTCCACCATCCTTTGGCAAAGTCTTCTCAGCCATCAGGTCACTGAAGAACAACAAAAGCCCAGGTTCTGATTCTATCCCTGGTGAAATTCCAAAGCAAGGAACCTACCTCTGCACACGAGCAGCTGACCTGTTCATTGCCGAGGTGTGGAAGCAGGAATGTGTCCCTCATCAGTGCAAAGACGCGAACAGCATCACTATGTACAACAGGGGTGGTCAATCTTATCCAGAAAGTGCCGGTGTGGGTGCAGGTTTTTGTTCTAACCAAGCAGCTACACACCTGTGTCTCCTAATCAAGTTCGTCAGCAAAGACTCTTCTGGTTGATTCGTGGGATCACGTGTGTAACTGCTTGGTTGGAACAAAAACCTGCACCCACACCGGCACATTCTGGATAAGATTGCCCACCCCTGATGTACAAGATCAATGGTGATATATCTGTGTCCGGGAACAGCAGGGGGATATCGCTTTTTGCAGTGGCTGGCAAAGTACTGGCAAAGTACTGGCTGGTTGACAACATCACTGAGGGGCTCCTTCCAGAATTCCAGCGTGGCTTCAGGAAAAACAGAAGCATTGTGGACATGATCTTCACTGTATGACAGCTGCAGGAAAAGTGTTGAAAACAGAAGCAAAACCTGTTCATTGCCTTTGTGGACCACTCAAAGGCCTTCGACACAGTAAAGCACAGTAAAGTAACTTAAGCGCTTTGGGTGTCTAGAAAAGCGCAATATAAATGTAATGATTATCATAGGTGGTGCAGTGGTTAGCGCGGTCGCCTCACGGCAAGAAGGTCCTGGGTTCAAGTCCCAGGGTAGGCCAACCTTGGGGGTCATCCCGGTTCATCCTCTGTGTGGAGTTGTTCTCCACGCAAACATGGGGAGTTGTTCTCCTCGTGTCTGTGTGGGTTTCCTCTGGGGGCTCCGGTTTCCGCCCAAAGACATGCAGGTCAGGTGAATCGGCCATACTAAATTGTCCCTAGGTATGAATGTGTGTGTGTGTGTGTGTGTGTGTGTGTGTGTGTGTGTGTGTGTGTGTGTGTGTGTGTGTGTGTGTGTATGTGTGGTGGTGGTGGTGGGGGGTACTGCTGGGATAGGCTCCAGCATCCCCGCAACCCTGAGAGTAGGATAAGCGGTTCAGATAATGGATGGATAGATGGATTATTATTGTTATTATTATTATTAAACCAGAACCTCCTTTGGGAGGTCCTCCTGCATTATGGTTGCCCCACAAAATCTCTCAACATCTTGCGTCAATTTCACGAACGAATGAGCACTAAGGTTATAGTGAGTGGAACCGAGTCTGAAGCATTTGGTGCAGGCACAGCAGTGAGACAAGGCTGTGTGGTTGCCCCAGTGCTTTTTAACATCTTTCTCCTCTGCTAGACAACTCTTCTGCACAAGGACAGAGGCAGAGATTGGGGTGACTATTGAGTTCCATCTGGATAGGAACCTCTTCGACATCAGAATGTTCAAAGCCACCATCAGTAAGCCAACAACTGTGCTTTTATGGCACACACTCCAGTAGCACTGCAAGCCACTCTTACAGCTGCTGCGAGGGTATACACACAAAGTCGAGTTGTCTGTTAACATCCCCAAAACAGAAAGCCTCTGCCAATTGTCATCTGATCCCCCACCAGAACTTCCCAATTTTTATGTCTCAGACTCTCCTCTTGCCCTTGTACCACACTTCAAATACCTTGGTAGCATCATCTCTGTTGACTACAACATCGATCAAGAACATCCAAAACAAGATCTAACAGGCCTCATGCTCCTTTGGATGCTTCAGAGAGTAGGTCCTCACCAACAACAACCTGCAAATCAATACAAAGATTGCAGTCTATCAGGCAGTGTGCCTATCCACACTTCTGTATGAATGTGAGACATGGACGATTTACAGCTGCCACCTGAAACAACTTGAGGCCTTTCACATAAAATGCCTCCAGTGAATCTTGAAAGTGACCTGGCAGGATTGTATTTCACATCTGGAGATTCGAAAATGCACCACCAGCAGGAACATAGAGGCTACCATCTTTCATCACCAACTCAGATGGCTTGGCCACCTTATCAGGATGCCAGAGGATCACATCCGTCGGAAGGTCCTCTATGGCCAGCTCAGCCGGTGGACCAAAAAGAGAGGTTCAAAGACCATCTGAAGGTCTCCCTTAAGAAGTGTGGGCACCAGCACCACCCTGGCCCACTAGAGATGGCAGCCGCTGATCAACCCAACTGGCGCCGTCTATGCCATGAAGGTGTGAAGCTTGCTGGAAAAATGGGAAGAAAAGCACCTGGCAAAGAAGTGCAGGAGACACAAGTTTACGGCTGTGGTTAATCCCACACCACCCTCTGCCAGTGCCTTTGTGTGCACTGCCTGTGGAAGAAAGTGTGCGTCTCACATTGAACTCTATAGCCACCAAAGGACTCATAACAAACAAAAGCAGGAGTCATCATCGGACCAGATGGACAACCCAAAGACGAAGGAGTGTGTGTGTGTGTGTGTGTGTGTGTGCAACCCAAACTCACAAGCACTCCCCATGGTGAAAGACCACCCAACTGAGCCCCATTCCCCTAATTTTAAATGCAAACTCATTCCACCTCCCAATGTTCCCCAGCAAGGGTAAAAATAATTAGCTCTAGGTGGATATTATTCTATATGAAAATCAATTTATACGCTCACCCCTCAGATAACTGGTTTTAAAACAGGTGGTGTGGAGGATCAAGAGGGCTTCGGAGCAGCGCTTCAATAGCCTGACATTTAAAGAGATAAGACACTGGAGGGATGTATTACAGTTCCCCTCATGACCAAGTAATCCCATTTCCAGGAGAGCATATCTATCTTTTAAGTATTAACAAACAAACACCCCCTTCCTCTCTCTCTCTATAAAATCATTTCATCTTAATCTCTGGATTATGGATCATGCCAAGTAAATTCAATAACCGATCAAGATAACATTGATGCTGCAGCTGCAAAAACATAGCCCCGTCTTCCTATCAACATGTCGCAACCCTGTTTGTCGCACGAACCATCCCAGCTGCCTGGGCGTTTGCAAATCTGCCTTGAACATGCCTCGCCCCCATTATCTGCATCCCCCATTAGTGATCGTGGTGGATTTAACAGGTGAAATCAATTAGGGTTCAAAGTTTTCTCTGGGGTTCGTCTAATCGGTCTTCCTCATAATGTATTCGGTGTATTTGCAGGATGAGATAATGAGAGAGGCACCTGCCCGCCTCGCCTCCTCCACCAGCTCCCAACTCCGGATCTTTATCCGTAGCACGCCGCTCCCCGTCCGCTTTGAGAGAAGTGACGAGATGCATAGAGAGAGATAAAGACATGAGACGCGAGTAGAACTTGGAAATTAATGGGCTTTGAGAGGAGGGGAAAGGAAGTATGGAGTATGGCAAGGTTGCACTTGGTATGCAGGGAGGGGAGGGAACAAAGAGACACGAATGGTTTGGCTAAACTTAAACTATTTAAAGTCTATCATATATGTCCTTTGAATACGAACCTGAATAAGACCATCTTTCACCAAAAATAAACGCTGCATGAATTTATGAACCCTTCTTTGCTCATGTTGCCAATTTGCGAATTTTAAGGAGCGCTGGAAACGATGGTTTTATGTGACGGAGAAGGCTTAAGGAAGGCTGAGAGGATTAAAACGAGGCAGGAGACGTATAAGAATTAACAGAAATGAAATGAGAAAAAAAAAACAAAAAAAACAGGGATGACAAGAAAAAGACTGTTTGCAAGAGTGCAAGAAAGCGATGGAAGATGGCAAACGCTAACAGAGAGAAACCCCCCAAAATGAAACGGCCAGAAAAGATTCAAAGTACCCAAAAAAAAAGAAGAAAGAAATGAGAAATAGAGGACAGACTGGGACTAAATATTCAGATGGAAAAGAGAAAGAAAGCGGGCAAACAACAACCTAACAACATAAAAGATCACGTGGGAGAGAAAATAATGAGATGGAGAGATTGCGTGAGAAAATAGAAAAGCGGAAAGGGACATGAGGGTAAGAATGAAACACTGGATAGAAAAGGGGGGAAAAAACAGAAAGTGAGATAGACAAGGAAAGAAAACAGGAGGACGGGAACACGTATACGTGAGCTAATGGCACGCTGACGGGAGGGGACTTGTAATAACCGGAGAAGAGACGAGACATTACGCCAGAGACTAGAAAGAAATAGGTGAGGGCGACACTGAAGGAAGAGAGCAAATGAACTTTAAAACAGATAAAGTGAGCGAATGAGGCAGCAAAGGAATATAATAAGAGAAATGGAGAAAAAGAGAAGGGACGCAGCGAGAGAGAAGTACACATAGCATGGGAGGAAAATGTGCGACGGTGTGCAAGAGATTGAATTAGGAGGGGGAGAGAGGGGGGGGGGGTGGGGGGGTGTTCCAAGACAGATCCTACAGGTTTGGGTTATTGGTTATAATGTAGGGGATGGTTGCCTGTCATGGGTGGCTAGCGAACAGCGTTGACTCTCTCGCTTTCTGCCAAAGCATATGTAGTGCTAACGCCATTCTTGGCTCCGGGAAATGACATGCTATCAGAAAGAGAGAGAGAGAGAGAGAACCAGAGAAAGCGTGGTAGAGAAAGAGGGTTTGAGATGGGATGAGGGACACAGAATTGTAAAAGAAGAAGAAGAAGAAGAAGAAAAAAGAACAACATTGTGTGAGCAGAGCAGCAGAAGAGGAAGGAGGGAGAGATGGAGGTGACAGAGGAAAGGGGGGTAGGATTGGTAGCGAGGGGATAGAGTAATAAAGTGTGGTAGAAGGGAATGGGCGAGATAGCGGAAGAGAATGAGTGTGTGGTGGGGGGGTGGGGGGAGAGAGAGGGCAAGATGACAGCGAGAGGGGAGAGATGGAGCCAGATGTGACAGCGTGTTGAATTGTAAATGTTTTGGAAGCGAAGCCCGGCATCATACGCCAAGCTCCTCTAACTGCAGTGTGGGTGGCTCGTTGATGCGATCTGGCACACATGGTAGCACATATGTACGCGCACACGCACACGCGCACACAACCACGCATAAATGCGTTCACGGAGACGCACGCGCAGTAAACTGTTTGAGGGCATATGATCAAGCGGTGAAATGGCTCTTTTGGGGAGGATCTGAGTAATCTGATTGCAGTTTGCGTGCTTGTGTGTGTGTTGTTTTAGGGGGTCTGCGGTTTAATGCACATATGTGAGACAGCTTGTGTGCTTGTATCTCTGCGCTAATGCAGATGGATGCATGGGTGCCCGCTGGATTTTACTGCTGTGTCCGTGTCTGCGTATGATTTTTACCTTGCGTGTCCCGTCATAGGGGAAATGGCGCCACAGACAGCTGCCACGGTGTGCTGCTCCCACCTGTTTCCGCTGACAAGTGTTTGTCTCATCTCCATTGATCCAGCCAGGGATGCTAATAGCAGACAGCAAATCTTATAATCACCCTGGTCAATAGCCTACCTGAATATACCATGTCACTGTGTTTTCCTATTAGTGCAATAGGTTTCCTTTAAGGGAAATGGTAAAGCTGTGGATACTGTGTGGTAGCGTATATATTAACGGTTTGTTAATGTTAGTTCTTATTTTGTGTACAGAAAGAGTTATGTCGTCTCGTACTCAGTTGCAAATTTAATATTTTGACAATTTGATTGACTTGGGACACATTGGCAGTTTATGTTGATAGCGCGAGGTGATCTTTTTTTTCTACTACTTTAAATTGTTGTGCTTATGTAGCACAAAATAATGTAATAATTTCCTGAAAATATAATGAAATGTGCACTTAACTTGATCAAAAATGTAATAAAACCCAATAATATAATAACTTGACCAATAATTATGATAATAATAATAATAACTTATTTTATATAGCACTTTTCTAAAACAATGTTACAAAGTACTTTAAAAGAAATAAAACCAGACAATAATGTAATACAACATCCTGACTCAGAGATGGGCAGTATTTCCCGCATTGTGAGTGCCGCGGTTGCTTGACCGCGGTACTTGCAATGTTAAAACCAATCTGGAAAGACAAAAACAATAGTACCGGGTGTAAAGTCAGATTAATGTGCTCACTAGTCATCTCCATCTTTTTATACGCATGTGAAACTTGGAGACTCACAGCAGATCTCCAAAGAAGAATAAGCGCAATGCTGATGAGGTGCTACAGAAAGATTCTAGGCATCTCATATAGAGACCATATGACGAATGAAGAGGTGAGAAGAAGGATTACATAAGCCATTGGAAGACATGAAGACTTGTTGACAATTGTCAAGAAGAGAAAACTGAAATGGTACGGTCACATCTCGAGAAGTTCCGGCCTTGCCAAGACCATCCTGTAAGGCACAGTGAGGGGTGGGCGAAGACGAGCAAGACAGAAGAAGCGATGGCTATGTGACATCAGAGAGTGGACAGGCCTCGACTTTGCCAGCTTACAGAGGGCAGTTGAGGACAGACAGAGATGCTGAGGACTGGTTGCGGATTCAACAGCGGTGCCCCAATGAGCTCTTGAGAGGTTACAGGGTAGGTGAGGTGAGGTGAGGTATTTAAAATACATATTTAATTACTTCTGGGTATTTTGTATCCATCCATTATCCAAACCGCTTACCCTGCTCTCAGGGTCGCGGGGATTCTGGCGCCTATCCCAGCAGTCATTGGGCAGCAGGTGGGGAGACACCCTGGACAGGCCGCCAGTCCAGGGCCCACACACACACACGCACACACACACACACGCACACACACACACACACGCACACACACACACACACACACACACGCACACACACACACACCCAGGGACTATTTAGTTCGGCCGATTCACCTGACCTACATGTCTTTGGACTGTGGTAGGAAACCGGAGCACCCAGAGGAAACCCCCGCAGACACGGGGAGAACATGCAAACTCCAGTTAGAGGACGACCTGGGACGACTCCCAAGGTTGGACTACTCCGGCGCTCAACCCCAGGACCTTCTTGCTGTGTATTTTGTCATTTGTAGTTTGCTAGACAGAAACAATTGAGATGTAATTTCTAACAAAATACTTTAAGAGCTTGTATTTGTGTATTTGAAATACTTAAAATACATTATTTGATATGTCATTTTATTCTCAAATAAGACATTTTTATCCCCAGATTTAAACTACAAAAAACTAGATACAAATTAGCCTAATCACAGTCTTTGGCTAAATGCAAGTGCATTACGTGACATGTCCTGTCAGGTACAGCAATGCACCCATTGTCCATCCATCCATTATCTGAGCCGCTTCTCCTGCTCTCAAGGTCACGGGGATGCTGGAGCCTATCCAGCAGTCATTGGGCAGCAGGCGGGGAGACACCCTGGACAGGCCGCCAGGCCATCACAGGGCCCGCTCACACACACACACACACACATTCTTACCTAGGGACAATTTAGTACAGCCAATTCACCTGACCTACATGTCTTTGGACTGTGGGAGGAAACCGGAGCCCCCAGAGGAAACCCACACAGACACGGGGAGAACATACAAACTCCAAACACAGAGGACGACCCGGGACGACCCCCAAGGTTGGACTACCCTGGGGCTCGAACCCAGGACCTTCTTGCTGTGAGGTGACTGCGCTAACCACTGCGCCACCATGCCACCTATTGTATTTAGAAATCATGTCAGGACACAGCGCTGTCGCTCGACACAACCGCTACGTTGCATTCTTTATTTAGCCTGACACAGCATCACAGGCAGACCCGATCAAACAACCCAGAGCCCGCAGGCATCACCAATCGATCCCAGCACAATAGAACAGCACCAAATCAAATGCAGCACTGTCGATGTGTGCAGCCATAACACCACCCCGCACTCATTGTGAACTACCATATTTCATTTGTGTTCCTTGTGACCAGTAGTTTGAAGAAAGAAGCTGCTTTGGTATTTGGTGCAAAGTTCCTCTAAGATAAAGGTATGTAATCAAAATATGATCAGATATTATCAAATCAGATGTAATCAAATCAGATGTAATCAAAATATGATCAGATATGATGAAAGCATGCTAAGGCAAGCTTTCTGAATGACTATAAAATACAACAGAAGAAAAGAGCAATTTGCAAACACATGTGCTCTAGAACTGGCAAATATACTTCTTAGCTAGTAACGTTAGTATACCAGCTAACGTTACTAGCTAGTAATGTTAGCATACCAGCTAACGTCACAGTCACTCTCAGGCAGCCTGGAACAGTGGCATCTCATGGTTAGTCATCATATGGGAAGCTTTATTAGCGAGATTAGTTGTTAGCAACTTCTGTAACTCAGGGCAAAATTAATTTCTAGCATAGCTACATTTAGGTGTTTTATAGTGGCATTCTTAATACCTAATACTAGCTTGCACAGTCCTCTTGAGGATAAGTATAAAATGTTAGTGTTTATTATGCCATTGGGTGGTCAGGTTAATATTCAGGTAAAAAAAAACAACTCATAAATTTTAAGAAAGCAAGTCATGTATCATTGAAAATCTTTCATTCTGATCTTTATTCTAAAGCTTAACGTCGTTCATCTTTTTGTACAAAACATTTTACAATATGGATTATAGCGAGTTAATACAATTCAAAGTGAACTGACTCAATTCCTGGATAATGCTTAAGTAACACATAAATGACTGCGTTTTAGTGTCTATTATGTGAGTTATTAGTGTTTTGTTTTAATGTTGTTGGTTTAAGTTACCTAATCAACTAACTTAGACATTTTTCTTTAGGTAGAAGTCAGTTATCTCAGGGGATGAGTGGCAATGAACCATCAGAGCCTGGCCAGGCTGGCTAATCATCTGCCACATCTGCAGAAGATGAAGCCACACCAATGCTCAAATGTGCAATGCTGGATGGGAAATACTTCCAAATAGTGAAGAAGAGCCCAAATGGAAAGATAGAGGCTGAGTGTCAGCTGTGCACCAACGAAAAGGTCATAATATTTATCTCTCCTACAGCCACATCAAAATTTAAAACCCACTTGAAATGAAGGCACCATGACAAAATAAAGGAATTTGAAGACCACTAAAAAGAATTTGCCAGTGGGAAAAGCAAAAAAAAAAAAAAAAACAGGGCCTCATACAAACTACTCTCTTTGAAAATGGTCCAGTGACACAAAATAAAATTGACCCTCGTCACATCCTTTGTCACTAAAGGCATGTCCCCATTGGTCACTATTGAGCATAAATAATTTAAAGACTTGGTACAGGGACTTTGCCAAGGTGCTAAAGTTATGTCCAGGAGGACACCTGGGAGAAGAATTGATGAAGACTTTAACAATAAAACAGCAAATTTGAAGGAGAGACTTAAGTACATTCAGCATGTTTGCACCACTGCAGATATCTGGTCAACTAAAAAACAAGTTATATGGCAGTCACTGTACACTGGATACAAACAGACACGCTAGAACATGAATTTTCTGCCCTTGCTTGCAGATCATTTTCCCAGTCCACATACCTACAATCGCATTGCAGAACTACTGGAGGAAATCCATTCAGAATATGGACTCAAAACTGACACTATTGTGGCTACTGTAACTGACAATGCATCAAAAGCATTTTGAGAGTTCAATATCACAGTGGTTTCAGAGGAACAGGATGAGACAGATGAGCAGGAACAGGATCTTTCAATTGTAATAATACTAGATCCAGAGGGAGAAGTGTCAAGTGTGCTACGATTCTACTGCCTCACATCAGGTGTTCCACTCACACACTGAGTTTGGTTTCAACCACTGATGCCAAAAGGGCAATTAAAGACACTTCAACGCTCTCCAGGCTGAATGATTCATCCATGGCAGTGTTCATATCATATCATATTAGCCATATGGAATGCTTCTGGCAGACCAAAATATGCAGAAATAATCAATGATTTGACCAACCAGCAAATGAAGATCCCGTGTTTGTACGTAGAATTCTCTTTATGACTGTTTGAGTCAGCTGACATTTCTTCAGGAGAAGCTTCCTGAGATTATGCCTGCCTTGCAACTCACACCATTCAAAGAGGTAGAGCTTTATTTCCTTGAGGAATACTGCAGAGTCCTCAAGTCCATTGCCATTGCAATTGACCACCTTCAAGGTCAGACTTCATGCTATGGTGAGCTCTTTGCTATTCAGGCTAAACTGCATGACCTGCAAGCTTCAAACCTGCGGTACTGCTCCTATATCTTGCAAGCCACCATGGCTGGCTTTGAGGAAAGGTTCAGTAGTGTCTTACAGCTAAAGACTGTTGTCACTGAAGCTATCCTGGCTACAGCAACACACCCTTTTTTCCCCAAGATGAGCTCGTTGCCTCCCAAACCAGCTGCAGAGAAGAGAATACATCACCTGTTTCTGCACTCAGCTGAAGTGCTTGGCCTTGTGTCAGAAAGTTAAGCTGCCTCATCAAACACCGCTGAAAAGAATGAAAATGATTTTTTTTTTTTTAATTTATGATTTTTCCCTTTTTCTGCCAATTTAGTGGCCAATTACTCCCTATTCTAGTTCAAACACCCACCCTCGTACTGCATACGTTCGCCAACTGCATCTCTCTGGCCGGCAGTCTCGAAGGAGATGCCTCACCACTTCCGTGACAAGGCGAATCTAGGCCGAACTACTGCTTTTTCCGACACACAGAGATGCATTCATGTGACGAACACAAACCAACTCCACACCCCCCCCCCCCCCGAAGACAGCGTTGCCTGTTATTGCTGCTTCATATAATCCGGCCATAGTCGGATCTGACGAGACCGAGGCGCGAACCCCGGTCCCCAGTGGGCAACTGCATCGACACAAAGCCGATGCTTGGACCGCTACACCACCGCGAACCCCTGAAGATGATTTCTTCGTCTTCTCTGATCAGGGTATGTGTAAACTACTCTCAATTCAGTGTCTTAAGGTTAAACTGCAATTTCATGAATTAATCATCAAAAATGAATATGTACACGTAATAGATGCCTCTCAGGAATCTCGAGAATGAAGGCAACAGCCAGAGGTCATATGTGGTCGCCTGGATTGGATAATGAAATACAATTCAAAGTGCAAGCCTGTACCACATGTCAACAGGTACACAACTCCCCTCCCCAAGCATCAGTCTCACCTTGGGAATGGCCTGGCAAACCTTGGACATGCATTCACATAGACTATGCAGGTCCATTTCTGGGTGAGATGTTCCTAATAGCAGTAGACACGCATTCGAAATGGCTTGAAGTTTACCCTGTCCGAATAGCCACGTCAGCAGCAACAATTGAGCACCTAAGGGAGATGCTCAGCACTCATCGCCTTCCCCATACGGTCATGTCAGACAATGCAGCAATTTTCATGAGTACTGAGTTTAAGGGATTTTTGACATCCAATGGCGTAAGACACATAACAGTTTGTATAGAATCAGTTTGAATAGATATCAATTTGTATAGAATGTATTTTTGTATTTTCAAATGACAAATTACTTGTATTTCAATTAATTAATTTAATTTAATTAGCCCTGAGATGGACTGGCGACCTGTCCAGGGTGTTTCCCCGCCTTCCACCCAATGAATGCTGGGATAGGCTCCAGCATCCCGCGACCCTGATTAGGATAAGCGGCTTGGAAAATGGATGGATGGATGGAAATTACTTGTATTTTATTCATTCGTTCATTCATTCATTCATTCATTCATTCATCTTCAGCCGCTTCTCTGGGGTAGGGTCGCGGTGGCAGCAAGCTAACTAGGGCACTTGAGATGTCCCTCTCCTCAGCAACGTCCTCCAGCTCCTCCTGGGGGATCCCAGGCCAGATCGGACATGTAGTAAATACATTTTCTCATACCAGTATTTTGTACTATATTTTGATACATTTGATGAGCAAATTTTTTAAATTTTTAACAAGATTTTTTTTTATGTATTTGTGCCAATTTCTGCACATGGTCAATAAATAAATAAATAAATAAATATAAATCTAGCCTGAAGCCTACCACTTGATCCTCATATCCTATCAAACTTTCTCTGATATCCTACAGAAATCTGCAGGAATTGATGCTGTGATATTTCATACTGTACCTTGCCAAGTGTTCATATCCTAAGGGAGAAAACGTCAATGCAGTGTGTAGCTATTGCTGGAGATATTTTCATTTTAGCTCCTCTAGAGCATAACCTAGTGGCCAAAATGATCTACTATTCATTATATTGTTTTGATTTAATGAGGACCACGTAGAACGACAATTTCAACTGTCACAAAGTACTATCTCATTTTGATGCTGAAAGTATCATATCAGGTGGTCTCCCAAGGACCAACGCAGCATGTTCATCTCTTCTTCCTGTAATGTAGATTCTAGCCTCTCTATTGTTGTCACTGCTTCCATACCATAAAGCATGGCAGGCCTGACAATTGATTTGTATACCTTGCCCTTTACCCTTGTCACAAAGTAATCCAGTTACATGCGGAGTCCATGTACATGTCCTGAATTATGCTGATGTAATTTTCTGCATCTCCCTTCGTCCTCAGGCAATACCACAACTCCCCTCTCGGTACGCTGTCGTATGCCTTCTCCAAATCAGTAAATATGCAGTGCAGTTCTGTCTTTCAATGTATTTTTCAGCTTAGATCCTGAGTGCAGATATTGCATCTGTGGTATTTCTTCCAGGCATGAATTCAAATTGTTCTTTCCCTATAGTCACTTCCTTCCTAAGTCTCACTTCAATCACTCTCTCCGATCATTTCATTGTATGCCCCATCGATTTTATTTCTCTGTAGTTGTTGCAACTTTGAGCATCCCCTTTATTCTTGTAAATATTACCAATATGCACTTGCGCCACTCATCTGGCATTTTCCGAGTCTGTGTTATGTTGCTGAAGAGTCTAGTCAGGAACTCTATGCCGGTATCGCCTAAGTATTTCCAGACTTCTGCTGGTATATTGTCTGGTCCCACAGCTTTTCCATTTTTCATTCGTTTCAACGCTTTTATCACCTCATCCCTTGTAATCTCTCCCACATCCTCCTCATTCCTTGGTGGTTCATCTGTCCTTCTTTCTCCATTATTCTCTTCATTCATCAGGCGCCTGAAATAACCCCTCCATTGCTGTAAAATATGCTCATATTTTGACAGTACTCGTCCTTGCTTGCTCTCTCTTTTTGGCTATTGTGTGTGTGTATATATGTATATGTGTATGTATATATATATATATATATATATATATATATAGTATTGTGTATATATCTCCTCCAGTCCTTCTTTTGTATCTGGTCTTTTGTACACGTTCTCGTATGCTCTTGCCCTTGCTATCACTACCACTCTCTTAGTTTCTTTCTTAGCTTCGTTGTATTCATTCCTCACAGAGGGTTGAATCAGTTCATCTGGGCACATTGAGAGAAACGTTTCATCACTCTTCTAAGTGACCTCTTGAGACTCAACTGATGCAGGTATCTCACCCTCATAAACAGCACAGTTGCATAATGACCGAACCAACGATCGGTTTCAAATGCAAATTGCTATGACCATTAAGTAGAGTTACAATGCCCATGTGTACTATTCAGGGAGGATTAGGGAATAGTTGCAATCACAGCATTGTAAAATGGCGACAGATGTACTCTTAGACCCCACTCCCCTCGATTCAGGCATGGTTGTTCCCTCTAAACATTTCAATTGTTATCCAACTGATTCCACTTTCTCTGAATCCCTTACCTGGATTATTGAGCATGCATCGCATATTCATTCTTGTTTTTCTCATTCTCGTTTTTGGCCAGCTTCATTTTGGTCAACTTTTTCTTCTTTATGCAGTGCTGCACTTCTTCCTCCCACCACCAACTTTCCTGTCCCTTCTCTTTACCCCCTGGAGATCCTCCTAGTGCTGGCCTGCCTGCTTCCCTTAGTCCTTCTGCTGTTCTATCCCAATAAAGTGGCAATCTATCTCCCAACGGCTCTCTTGCCTTTATCCTAAAGCTTTCTCTACAAGGTTCTTCTTTCATCTTCCACCATTGAATCATCCATACTGCTGGTCTTTGTACTCCGAGTTTGCTTGTCTTTATTTGGCAGATCAGTGGTCTATGCTGCTTTGTCCCACACTCCCTCGGTATTACTTTGCAATTCACAGCTTCCCTCAAGTGGTGCTTTCTGCATAAAATGTAGTCTGTGTAGTTCTGCCGCCACGCTTTTATGTTGCTGTCTGATCTTCCCTTTTTTGAAATATCTATTAACTATAGCCATATCATTTCTTGTAGCAAAATCAACTATTGACTCCCCACCTGCATTTCTCATTCCAAACCCGAATTTCCCCATAACATCCTCATCGCCGCCATTTCCTTCCCCCCAAGTGTCCAAGTCTTTCATCCCCTGGTATGCCTGTATTTCATTGTCAAGCTGTCTCCAGAATTTCACATTTTCTTCCTCATTGCAACCCACCTGTGGTGTATACAAATTTACTATATTTGCCAGCTGTACATCCAACCTGAACCAAATCAGCTTATCCGATTCCCTCTTTACTTCTATGACCTTCTGTTGTAGCTCTCCGTCTAGGATTATTCCCACACCATTCCTTTTACTGTCGGTCCCATGGTAGTATATTTTATAATCTCCTCCAATCTCTCTTGCCTTGCTTCCTTTCCACTTTGTCTGCTGAGCACACATCACTTGTATTCTTCTCCTGTTCATCATGTCTGCTGTTTTTCTCCCTTGTCATTGTCCAATAAAGTGTGGCCATTCTAAAGTCTTTCTTCTTCAGTTGTCTCCTCTCTTTTCTGTCTCTTCTGTCTTGTCTGTACCCCTCCTCACCTCCATCTTTTCCTATGTTCCCCCAACAGGTGCATAGTTTCCATCAATACCCTGTGAGGGGACAGCACCAATTGGGGTTGTTGTTAATCCGGGCTTCGACCGATCCGGTAACCAAGAATTGATCAGCTAGTTATAATGTGTTCATTCTTACAATGGCTGTGATACGATGTTAAATATGTCTTCATGTGTTTCTGGTATCAGAATTTAGAGAATTCAGTTCTTGAACTGAATTATTGAGTTGTATGATAATATAGCCAATGAATGAGCTGATGGCAGTTAAAGGGGAAAATACGCCAATGTTCAACCTTACCTCCATCTATCTGTAACAGGAGTGGTACATCAAGAATCAGGAACACTTTGTCATTTCATTTCATGTATGAAATAACGTTTCCCCTAGCTCACAGCAGTGCAACACAAAGACAAAAACACATCTAAAAACTACAAGACGACGTATATCAAACGACAAAAAATAAAATTTGAAAAAATCCCTATTTGAGAGAACGAACGCCAGGATGACTGTCGGAACTGCTGGTCTGCGTGGGCTAGCAGTTAGCTTAGCCTGCCCCGCTTCCGCATCCTGTCAGACCGCCTTCGGTGTTTCCTCCTTGGGCGTAGCTGCAGGCAGGGCTGTGGTCCCTAGTTCCACCGGACGCAGCAGACCAGACTCCCCCGGCCGATCCAACGCCAGCTCTCCCAGCCAGACACCTTCAACACACCTCCCTGGACGACACACGATGACGCCAAAAACACAGTCAACGCTAGGTGTGGCCACCGCCAGACCACCCTCGGTGTTATCGGAATTGCCAGTCTGCATGGGCTACCAGTTAGCTTAGCCTGCCCCACTTCCACATCCTGTCTGTTTCCTCTTCGGGCTCAGCTCTTGGCAGGCCATTGTCCCTGGGCCCACAGGACACAGCAGATGAAGCTCTCCCAGCCATCAGACGAAGACGTGGACAGACTTGGACAAAGACACTGCATGGATGGTACTGGGAGAGGCCGCCACCTTCATACACCGGTACTGGGTGTGGCCACTGCAAACATGAATTTGTGCCGCCGTCTTCCCACCTACATACCTTCAAATGCAAAACACCTGCACCTAGCAGGGCTTCTGATACTCGACTCTAAAGACGCTGTTAAAAGAAAACATCTTCGTTTTCTCAACTAAGCTACGTTTCCGATGGCTGCAACACTAGCACAGAGGATTTCTATGGATGACGATATAGAAGCTTAGGCACAGTGCATTCTGGTACATGTAGGCGCTGTGGCAAAGACTCTGTGAGCAGGAGAACGCCAATCTCTGTCAATATAGTACACATGAGGATTTTATTGCTTTAATCGACTGCAGTACTCATCAGTACTGAATTTCCCCTTAATAATTTTTACTATTCTGTACCAGTTAAAATCAGATAATATGGCAATGGCTACTGTTGTAGGCCTACAAAAATGTATGGACGTAAGATGGGGCCTTCTATGGTGGGTTTCAGTGCGCAACATAGCAGTTACAGGTGATAGCCCAGGAATCAAACCATGGAAGTTAAGCTTTTTCAAAGGTTGCTTCAGAATTTTAAACAGTACAGTGCCTTACTGATCGCTTGCGCGGTCATTGTTAATACTTTTTGTAATAAGTATTGATCGAACAGATTATTCAATATAAGATTATATACACTTCAGTATGAGTTTAACTTGTTTATATGACTTTGCTTGAAGAGGTTCTCAAAATAGGTCGGTAGTGTTATCGTGTTAGCATTCATTCCATCCATGCTTCCTCCTCTATGTGATTTTGTAGCAGGCAGGCTTACAGAAGACAAACAAAACATCATTAGCATCCATCCACACACACACACACACACACACACACACACAGGAGGTTCTTAATATTCTTAGGATTCCTTGTGCATACAAAGCATATGGCATATGTGGAGGCGAATTCATGCATGTGCACGTGTGTGTGTGTGTGCACACAGACAGACACACGACATCCACGTGCACAGACACATGAACATAAGTATTCAACAACCTCCAGTTGTCATGGATTTCCTCCTACTTTGAAGGCCATTAATGGTCCTAATATTACTTTGTAGAATGGCAAAACAACTCCACTATGTGAACTCTTGCATTGGACCGATATGAGCCAGCTAGTAATGTTACGTAGGACGGAAAAGATGCAAATTATATACAACATTGGGTTTGACATTTTCGTCTAAGCTATTCATCTTTCAGAAAGTCTGTCATGGTGTAATGGCTTTCTCCTCGGCTTTGGTCGATTACGCTGAGAGCAAAGTGAAAGGAGGGGAAAAAAGTAATAGTCAGAAGAAGGGAGGATTGAGAAAGAGAGAGAGATAGACGGCAGATGAAGAGAAAGATGAAAGGAAGTCAAATATGGAAGTGGCAGAGGGGGAGGAAAAAGATGAAGGAGACAGTTGGGGGCAGGAGAGATAAACAAGTCAGGGAAGCAAAGGAGATGGAGAGAGAGGGGGGAGGGGAGGGAGAGAGAGAGGGGTGAGACAGAAAAAGAAAGTTAGAGAGAGGGGGAATGAGGAGTAAAGGAGAGTGTGGGACGGAGAGAGGAAGAGAAAGATAGAGAGTACAAAGGTGCACAGAGGGTTAAGCAAAAGACAAAGATCACCAGGGGTGGAGGTGGTGGGGTGGGGTGGGCTGGGGGAGAAGTTAAAATTTCAGAGTGTGTATGTGATATCTCATCTGATCAACACATCATCAGTCATGTTTGGACTGGACAGTGGTGAATGCATCACGTATTAGATGATGGCAGGAAAGTTGGGGAGGAAAAGAAAGACATGAACTTGGTTTATTTTTATGCTGACTCAAGCTAACTGTTAACATAAACTTTTGCCCCTGATGCTGTTGTGGTCACACTTTTTTTCCCCCTCCCCAACTGTACTTAGCAAATTACCCTATTTTCCAAGCCGTCCCGGTCGCTGCTCCAGCCCCTCTGCCGACCCGGGGAGGGCTGCAGACTACCACATGCCTCCTCCCATACATGTGGAGTCACCAGCCGCTTCTTTTCACCTGACACTGAGGAGTTTCACCAGGGGGCGTAGTGTGTGGGAGGATCATGCTATTCCCCCCTAGTTCCCCCTCCCCAACGGAACAGGCGCCCCGACCGACCAGAGGAGGCGCTAGTGTAGCGACCAGGACACGTACCCACATCCGGTTTCCCACCCGCAGACACAGCCAATTGTGTCTCTACAGACACCTGACCAAGCCGGAGATAACAAGGGGAATCGAACCGGCGATCCCAGTGTTGGTAGGCAACGGAATAGACTACGCTACCTGGACGCCCCTGTGGTAACACTTATACACACTAAACATACACACAAACACAGACACACAACAGCCTAAGCATACAAGCATATATGTGCACATCTACACACATAGAGTAGATTTGTATATACTCTCACAAACACACAATAGTCTTTCTATGTATAACTCTGTCTGTCTGTCTACCAATAGGTCTGTCTGACTGTCTACCAATAGGTCTGTCTGTCTGTCTCTCTCCCTCTCTGTCACACACACACACACACACACACACACACGCATGGTCATAGACAAACATGGATCCAGAAACATACAAGCACAAATTCAGGACCACACACAACCCAAGCATTTTTTCTCAAAGTTCCTCCCTCTCTCTCTCACACACACACACACACACACACACACACACACACACACACACACACACACACACACACACACAGAGTGGGAGGCAGGGGAACTTTCTGTGGCGTCCCTGAGGCGGCATAGAGGAAGAATACGGTGTAATTGGGCCGTGCTTGGTCAGGAATTTTGTTGGCAGACAAGGTAGTCATCAAGGGCAGAAGCCATAACGTGTAATGTCTAATGGAATACTAATTGACAGAGAGTGGAGTCATTGCAGCTAATATTGTTGATAAGCGTGGTGAAAGAGAGAGAGAGAGAGAGCGAGAGAGAGAGAGCTGCTGTAGAAAGTCAGAGGCAGCGGTCTGGTTAAGAGGAGCTGGGAGTGGCAGTACAGGCTCAGCAGACGCACCTGCGGTAACATAAGATAATGAGCAATTACCTGCTTAAATCTGGGTATCCGACTGTGTGCTTTTTGCTTGGCGGGGAGACTTGGATCTGACGCCAGCGGGTGCGCACAGGGGGAGGATTGCGCCAAACCGCGTAAATTGGCCAAAGTATAAAGACTAGTGTGCTTGAGAGGTGAAGCTGATTATTTGCTGTGTGGAGAAATGGAGACTGTCTTTGTGCGAGACAGACGCCCAGTCTGGCGTGCGTCTCCATCCGTAGTTGGCAAGACTTTGTCACGTCAGAGTAAGAGGTTCCTATAACAACAGCAACAAAAACACGTGGCGGTAAAATATGGCTCTGTGTATAATGCAATAGTGCGGTCGCCTCACAGCAAGAAGGTCCTGGGTTCAAGCCCCGGGGTAGTCCAACCTTGGGGGGGTCGTCCCGGTTCGTCCTCTGTGTGGAGTTTGTATGTTCTCCCTGTGTCTGTGTGGGTTTCCTCCGGGGGCTCCAGTTTCCTCCCACAGTCCAAAGACTACATGTCAGTCAGGTGAATCGGCCATATTAAATTGTCCCTAGGTGTGTGTGTGTGTGTGTCGGCCCTGTGTGATGGCCTGGCGGCCTGTTCAGGGTGTCTCCCCCCCTGCCGCCCAATGACTGCTGGGATAGGCTCCAGCATCCCCGCGACCCTGAGAGCAAGATAAGCGGTTCGGAGGATGGATGGATGGATGGATGGACGGATATTCATATGCTATCTCAGTTTTGTTTGTTTCCATGACATACTGACATAGCGTTGATGATAATCCGATCAAGTTCTTTGACTTGCAACGTAAACTGGACAAAAATAGTGTTACAGGGAAAAGGGTGGACTTTTTGGAATATGCGGCACCCAGCTAAATTGCTTTCTCTTGGAAGAAAGATGTCTTTTTTTTATTATTAAACATGAGAAACCGGCGATCAGAAGCACGGTGCATAATCACAAAAAGAACAGGGGTTTTAAATTAGCGGTGGGTTTGACGATGGAGGCATTGCTCATTAACGGCACACAGACAACCTCAAAAGAAATGATGCAGCATGTCAGTATTACAGACGAGGCCGTGCAGCAGTGTCGTCATGTTATAATTTTGGGGTGTTTTCATGAACATGTCTGGATGACCCAGCTCCCAGTCCGTGTAAATGCCGTGGATTCATGACATTCTGAATGATAACATTTAACGGGTGATTTGATTTTTATTTACAGAAAACATTGTCCATGTTCACATAATCTAAACTCTATGAACCCCTCACAGTAGAAAAGGAGAAAGGATGGAGGTCTGCACCCAATTCAGTCATTTTGTCGAAAGAATGGACTCTGAATGAGGCACATTTCGCCAACAAGGCCTCATCAATGTCTCCAAAGAATGAGGCGGTGTCCTCAGTCAGTAATATTGATTGGTGGACTGACAAACATACGGCAGGTGGCAATGAGATCATGACTGCAGCCTGAAAACATAGGGGATGTATTCAGACATACACCATTCAGCCAAAACATTAAAACCACCTGCCTAATATTGTGTATGTCCCCCTTGTGCTGCCAAAACAGCTCTGATCCGTCAAGGCGTGAACAACAGAAGACCTCTGAAGCTGTCCTCTGATGTCTGGCAGCAGATCATTTAAGTCCTGTAAGTTGGGAGGTGGGGCCTGCATGGATCGGACTTGTTTTTTTCAGCACCTCCCACAGATGCTCGATCGGATTGAGATCTGGGGAATTTGGAGGCCAAGGCAACACCTTGAACTCTTTTGTCATGTTCCTCAAACCATTCCTGAACAATTTTTTTTTTGCAGTGTGGTGGGGTGCATTACCCTTCTGAAAGAGGCCACTACCATCAGGGAATACCGTTGCCATGAAGGGGTGTACTTGGTCTGCCATGATGTTTAGGTAGGTGGCATGTGTCAAAGTAACATCCACATGAATGCCAGGATCCAAGGTTTCCCAGCAGAACATCGCCCAGAGCATCACACTGACCCCGCTGGCTTGACCTCTTCCCATAGTGCATCCTGGTGCCATCTCTTCTCCAAGTAAACGACAGATACACACCTGGCCATTCACATGATGAAAAGGAAAACGTGATTCATCAGACCAGGCCACCTTCTTCCGCTGCTCCATGGTCCAGTTCTGACGCTCACGTGCCCATTTTAGGTGCTTTTGGTGGTGGACAGGGATCATCATGGGCACTGACAGGTCTGCAGCTACGCCGCCCCATGTACTGTATTCTGACATCTGTCTATCACAGCCAGCATTAACTTTTTCAGCAATTTGAGCTACTGTAGCTCGTCTGTGGGATCAGACCAGATGGGCTAGCCTTCGCTTCCCACGCACATCAGTGAGCCTTGTGTGCCCACGACCCTGTCGCCAGTTCACCAGTTGTCCTTCCTTGAAGTCGAAGCACATCCTGTCAAATGTCTGGCTAGAGAAATGAAAGAATTTCTGTCATCTACTGTTACAACATGGGTGTATGTCAAAATGCTTTGCCAAGCAACATATGCAATAGAAATCAGCTGTGGTAGTGGGGGGTGGTTTAAGCCTCGGCTGCAAGCGGAGAGAGAGAGAGGGGGCATAGGTCACAGGACAGCAGACACTGCCTCAGGTGTGGCAAACAACCAACCTGTCCTTTCATATACTGCAGCCAAGCTGGGTCCTGGACAGACACTGACACAGACAGACACGGTGAGAGAACACAGGCAGAGAAAGGGAGACGGAGAGACGGAGGTCTACAGCCCTGCTGAGCACCGGGCCATGCAGGGCGGACATTGAACTACTGTATATTAAATCGTGTAACTATAAGAGTAGCCAGTGTCTCTGCCGAACCTGTGTCCGTCTTCCCTCTGGGAACCTTGTGGTTGCAAGAGACCTTGCCTCGGCAGCAAATTAAACAGCAATACACATGGGAGGACTCCAAACACAACAGCAATGAAAGATGACAGAATATGCACTACTTTTATCAATACGCTCCACTGAATTGCAAAACCAGCCATCCCAAACTGTGCACCCCAAAATATTTGAAAATCACAATATGCAGGAGTGCAGAGGAGGGTGAGGTAGTGGAGGGGGGTCATTCTGTCAATGACAGTGTGGGACAGGGGTCATATTTTGTGAAACAGGTTAAAGAAGTTGTCCTAATTAAGTAACACTTAACTTTGTAACTGCAGGACAGACAGCTGAAGCAAGTCAAAGTTGATAATGAGACAGGGGGCAGAAGATGGTTAATTTATTTTTTCGTGCAGAGTTGGGCAAATATATTCTGTCATTAAATCTATCATGGGGAAGAGCTGGTGCCATGTTTGGTAGAAAGGGAGGATTTTTCCTCAATTCAATAAAGGACAAGGAAGGAGAAGGTCAATATCAGTAGTCAGAGGAAAGGGCAAGAGAAATACTGAATAAAAGAGAGGAGAGTATCACAAGGACAGAACGAGGAAAAACAAGAAAGAGATGGACAGAGAGAACAGTGAGGTGAAAGAGCGAATGGTTAATCTGTTGGGGGGGTGGGGGTGATTTTTGGTTTGAGTTGGGTCACTTCTAATTTCCCTCATGCCAATCATCTTATTCCACAATTATCTCAAACCAGATTCTTGACATCATACGTATGTTACAGCAAAATATCCACCCCTATGCGCTCTCGACACAGTTTTAGGCCCCTTAGCGCCTCAATTCCATGTTCTCCATGATGGTTGAACTGATATTGCATGAAACGTTTTGATTTCATTTTCATTCATTTTTGTTTTATTTGATAGGGATGGATGGAGTTGGCGGGTGCACCAGGGTTATCAAATCAGTCTCATAAAATCAGTCTCAAATTTATCAGCCATTAATTCTGGTCACAGAAAGTTGAATCAGTTTACTAGGACACCGTTGAGAGAAACGCTTCATCACTTATATCCATTTCTTCAGTCTAAATGGACTGCAGGTACCCCCACGCTTATAAACAATACAGTGGCATAACGACCCAAACCAATGACCAGTTTCATATGCAAATTACTGTGACCATTAACTAGAGTTACAGTGGCCATGTCAATTTTTATATATATATATATATATATATATATATATATATATATATACACACACACACACACACACTCACCGGCCACTTTATTAGGCACACCTGTCCAACTGCTCGGTAACGCAAATTTCTAATCAGCCAATCACATGGCAGCAACTCAATGCATTTAGGCATGTAGACATGGTCAAGACGATCTGCTGCAGTTCAAACCGAGCATCAGAATGGGGAAGAAAGGTGATTTAAGTGACTTTGAACGTGGCATGGTTGTTGGTGCCAGACGGGCTGGTCTGAGTATTTCAGAAACTGCTGATCTACTGGGATTTTCACGCACAACCATCTCTAGGGTTTACAGAGAATGGTCCGAAAAAGAGAAAATATCCAGTGAGCGGCAGTTCTGTGGGCGAAAATGCCTTGTTGATGCCAGAGGTCAGAGAGAATGGCCCGACTGGTTCGAGCTGATAGAAAGGCAACAGTAACTCAAATAACCACTCATTACAACCGAGGTATGCAGAAGAGCATCTCTGAACGCACAACACGTCGAACCTTGAGGCAGATGGGCTACAGCAGCAGAAGACCACACCGGGTGCCACTCCTGTCAGCTAAGAACAGGAAACTGAGGCTACAATTCGCACAGGCTCACCAAAATTGGACAATAGAAGATTGGAAAAACGTTGCCTGGTCTGATGAGTCTCGATTTCTGCTGCGACATTCGGATGGTAGGGTCAGAATTTGGCGTCAACAACATGAAAGCATGGATCCATCCTGCCTTGTATCAATGGTTCAGGCTGGTGGTGTAATGGTGTGGGGGATATTTTCTTGGCACACTTTGAGCCCCTTAGTACCAATTGAGCATCGTGTCAATGCCACAGCCTACCTGAGTATTGTTGCTGACCATGTCCATCCCTTTATGACCACAGTGTTCCCATCTTCTGATGGCTACTTCCAGCAGGATAACGCACCATGTCATGAAGCTCGAATCATCTCAGACCGGTTTCTTGAACATGACAATGAGTTCACTGTACTCAAATGGCCTCCACAGTCACCAGATCTCAATCCAATAGAGCACCTTTGGGATGTGGTGGACCGGGAGATTCGCATCATGGATGTGCAGCCGACAAATCTGCAGCAACTGCGTGATGCTATCATGTCAATATGGACCAAACTCTCTGAGGAATGTTTCCAGTACCTTGTTGAATCTATGCCACGAAGGATTAAGGCAGTTCTGAAGGCAAAAGGGGGCCCACCCGGTACTAGCAAGGTGTACCTTATAAAGTGGCCAGTGAGTGTATATATATATATAAAGCGTTTTTTTCCGAAACCGTCAATGGTGTTGAGTGCTCTAATGAGGAGCGGAATATCAACACGGATACAGGAAAAAAGATTTTAATGTACTGATATGCATTAAAATCTGTTTTGCTGTATCCGTGTTGATATATATATATGGCAGGGTTTTTTTTCTGGAAACCGTCAATGGTGTTGGTAAAAGTGCTCAACAAATGAGGAGCAGAATATCAATATAGATGTAGGGGAAAAAAACTTTTAATACATAGCAGAACAAGCTTGTTTCGCGCATCACACACTCATCAGTTGCTAACGAGTAGAGTATTTTAGCAGCTGATGAGTGTGCGACGCATGAAACAAGCTTGTACTGCTATGTATTAAAAGTTTATATATATATCTTAGTTTGATTTTAAAATCGTGGCAATTTTGGTCTGTTTTGAGTTCCATATATTAGTTAAATATATTAGCTCCCATTATATAAAAGTACATCTGGCGAAAGGAGGTAACCTGGCAGGACATTTTACAGTTCCCTGCAGTGGTATTCCTGGTTGACAACCCAAAGGCCTGTAATGGCGGCACCACGTCACAGAGGACCTGAGGAGCCTGGCCATGTCAACACTTGTGGAGAAGATTGGCGTTTGCAAATGCAATTGTCAAAACTTAGCATGTTCAGGTTTTTCAGGATGTGACGGCAGTGTGATTTTATTGGCATTTTGTCCATTTTTTTTTCCTTGCACGATTGTAAAACCTCTTTGGCGGTTTAGTCACTGATGAACTCGCCTGCGACCATGAGGTAACACAGAAGCTGGGGTGTAAGAAAATCATTGAGTGCATATTTACCGCAATAAAGAAGGAACAGTTCATTTGTCCCCAGTGTACCGTATAGCGGTGCACACAGCATGCCATAATAGCGCCCTCAGGTTTTATGGCCAAGAGGCACTTATGAAGACTTTAAATGTGAGTACTGTAGAGTAGCACAGCCAGCACTTTATATTTCCTAGCAATTTTTTGCACACAATCAATTACGTGCGCTAGACTTTTCAAATGGTCCAATATTCCCAGAACATTAACCTTATATATACATTCATGCAATTTTTAACTTTTAATCCAACTTTTGACTTTATAAACTTATAATCATTATATCTTTATTTTCTTGAATTTTGTGTTGGTTAAATTTTAATCCGGGCAACTAAAATTGAAGATTATGTGAACGAAACCGCTTGGCAATACAGCAGGTTTTGAATCTGAATTTGAAGTCCAGGAGAGCCTTTGGTTTGACTGCTCTGCCCTCAAACATTTACATATCTAATATTTTAGAAATCCGACTAATATCAGAAATTAATAAATGCAACTATATCCAACCTTAGGGTTAACTGATAGCTTTGGTCGCACTCCGGATTCGATTTAATCACACAAATATTGCCCTTCTGACTAGCTATATCTATCTATCTATCTATCTATCTAGTATCTATCTGGCATTGGTCTTTATTGTACCTCTCTGCACCACACACACACACACACACACACACACACACACACACACACACAAGCAAAAACAAACAGAGCAAGAGACAGACAAAACTACATATTTCCATTCTACCCTCTCTTTATTTTTTCCCTCCCCTTTCTTCCCTTTGACTTTCTCTCATGGAGCTTTCTATTACCTCTCTTTTTCACATCTCCCTTCGCTCACCTCTTTTCTGCCCCTTGCTTACTTATTATTTGCCTCCCCTTACTTTCGCTTCTCCTCCTTTCTCTTTTCCTCTTTCTCATATGTGTTGTCGTCCATCCTCCCCCAGTTTTCTACCCTCCCGACCTCCCACCATGCCTCTCTCTCTCTCCTTCCTTTCATCTCCATGTGTGTGAGTGTCTCTGTCTCAGTAGACGGTAATGGGATTGGGCAGATTATGCTTCGGTCATTGTTGTAATGTCCATGTTTTACAAATCTCTCCCTCGTCAGACATCCTAATGCCAGCTGCCTCGCAGGAAATATATGTTGCAGCGCTTACTGTGAAATACTTCTTTATTTTACTCCTCTTCTCCGTCTCCCACCCTGTGCTTTAGTCAGACTCCCAAGGCTTGAAGAGTCTAATCGAGAAAGTCTCCTTCATTGCTTATGTTTCTAGGCAGTAAAGAGGAAATACACTGAATTTTTCAATTACACCGATTTGACACAAATATACAATACTGCACCACGGACAAACTCGTATGCATGTTTGCGTCGTACATGGAAGTACGTTTTGGATTTTTCCATCTAATGTGTTGTGGTGCGGTGTCAGGTGATGAGGGTCTCTGCAGAACCAACAGAGGCCAGACCCGCAGTGTTTAAAAAGCAAATCAAATTCATTATTATAGTGCTGTGCAAAAACAAAGTGCTACACACAAAACAGGTAGCCAAATTCAAAGAAATGTTAATAAATAAAAATACAAACAATCAAAATGGAAAATATTAAAAGATTGAAGTATGCCGAGTTATGAGTGAGCTGAAGTATGAAATATGTTTTCCCCAGTCATCACTGACTATGTCAATATCACTCAAGTGCAAGAACTTCTCATATTTAGGGGTCCAAGCAGCGAAGCTGCTGGAGCCCTGTTGTTTTTCTTCTCATTCATTCTTCTTCATTTCTTATGATTTTTCTCCGGTAAGAGTGTTTGGGTAGGAAAAAAAAAAGCGTAAGGCCGAAAAACAGGAAAATTGGTAGGAGGGTTGCAAATTCCAACCACTACTCAAGTGCATAAAATGACACCCATTGACCTCAAGGCGGTGCTGTAATAATCATGTTTACATTTTTGCAATCATCTCTAATGGCTTGGCCTAGCATAAAAAAAATCTTTTCATTATCTTAATTTCTCAAGTCATCTGCATTTTTGCTCACGTGGTACCAACTCTAATAACGTCAAATTTTATGACTCTCTCCATTTTCTTAAAAACCTTCCGTCGACATGGCGTTAGAAACTGCTGGACCAATCATTGCAAAACCTAGTCAGGATCATCTAGGGACTCTGCTGATCTCAAGTTGTATAAAAACAAAGGTCAATTTGTCAATCCGTTTTGATTTTACAAGCCAATCAATTTTTTTTTCAAACTAGCTAGTTCTCAAAAATTTTGCAATAACTCACGAATGCGTTGGAATGTCAGCCTGAAGTCTGAAACACCTGTTCAGGAGTTTACACTAAGCTTACATTAAAGCTAATCAAGCTTCACCTTTAGGGGGCACCACAAATGCCAAAAAGTTTATATCTTGGATGAAATTCGGTTTGCACACTCTAGGGTCGTGACTCAGTCGATGCAGAACATTTGGTAATGGTTGATTAAAGTAGGTGTGGATTATTACAACAAATCTAAATTTCTAGACATTTTTCACATTCCACATTTCAAAAAAATGAAAGAAAAAAAAAACATCACCCGTACGTCGTACAGAGCTGAAAACTTTCCAGGAAATCCACTCATGTCTGACGAAAGTTTGCCTCACTATAACCTATGGTCAATTCAGATGCCTGTCACTATATTTTTCAAAATATATAAAATCAGGTAACACCTGTATCTCTGTATCTCCACAAGTCTTCGTTCAAATGCTACCAAAGTTGACAGAGATTGTGCAGATGTTCGATATCACGTTTCAGATGGTGTTCAGATATGTCAAACAATGGATCTGCAGTGACATTCAGTTAGTACTGTATGCACAGCATTTTCTATTTCACCAAATGTTTGACCAAACGTCACCAAAATCATTCACAATACACCCGATATCAGCAGAAGTTCTTGATTTTTTTTTCTTTAGAATTTTGTCACCAACACTTTTGCTACAGCTGGCCTTTTCCTTAAATGTTGTGGGCGGGGCTTATATTACAAAAAATATCACACATCCTGAACATTTTGTGCTGTTGCAACCCAATTTGGTGTACATGTGTAGTAGATGTGACGTTTAAGTGACCATGAGAAATGTTGTGCCATTTGACCAATAGGTAGCGCTGTAGCAGCATCATAATAGCCATAATTCATTAACCCTTAGTCCTACTCATTTGAAATTGTGTGTGCTTCTCCATTGTATAAAGGTTTAATGATGTCTGACAGGATGTCCTCATACTCCAAAAAAAAAACATGGCCACCGTAAGCCAATCAAATTTCAGCTGCCACCGCAAACAATAGCGTACGACTGATCATCATGAAATTTGGTACACATTTGCAGACATGGTCCAGATGCAAGCTTACAACATTTGGTCATAATCCACCCAATGGGTGGTGCTGAAACAACCCAAATTACATGTTGGCATCTGGCTCAACAACGTTTGGTCTTGAATCAAAATGTTGGCTGCTCCTGAGTCCATGGGTCATCCCAAATCACGTGCAGGTACTCTCAAGATGCAAGCCTACTACATTCAGTCAGTTGTCGATAAGTGGCACATGTGTGAAACTGCTTAGACCTCATTAATTGCCGCTTTTGGCTACATTTAAAATCAGATTCGGAATGTGTCTCTACAACAGGTTTGTACATCTGTATTTGTTTTGGTGGGTTGCACAAAAACATGAAAGCTATAGGATTTTTGTTCACTGCAAATGAAATATTGTAATGACCAGACTCGTCATCCGTTGTCTTACAAGAATGACTACTTGTCATTCTTTGAAAATAAAATGTAGTCAAGCCTATTAGCAGCCCCCCCCCCCCCCCGCCCGTCCCGGTCGCTGCTCCACCCCCTCTGCCGATCTGGGGAGGGCTGCAGACTACCACATGCCCTCTCCGATACATGTGGCGTCGCCAGCCGCTTCTTTTCACCTGACAGTGAAGTTTCGCCAGGGGGACGTAGCACATGGGAGGATCACACTATTCCTCCCAGTACCCCCCCCAAACAGGTGCCCTGACCGACCAGAGGGGGCGCTAGTGCAGCGACCAGGACATATACCCACATTCGGCTTCCCACCCGCAGACACGGCCAACTGTGTCTGTAGGGACGCCCGACTAAGCCGGAGGTAACATGGGGATTCAAACCGGCGATCCTCATGTTGGTGTGCAACAGAATTCACCAGCTACACTACCTAGATGACCCCTACTATTCAAAGTGAAAAAGTTTTTCTACGGTCTCTATCATACAGTATTCACATCGTACAGTATTCACATTCAAGGATACATCAGTGTAATGACCAAATATATGTACGGGGAAACAAGTACGGTGAATTACCTTTGTTCTTCGGTTAATATCAATGTTATTCACATTATTTTTGTAACTGCTGCAACGCTTAATAAAAGTAGATTAGCGATCGTGAGAGTAGGCGATGATGGCCAGCCGGAGAGTGATATGTTCATTAAGATGCAGAGTAGCAACACTAACAGGTTATCAGAGATACCGCCTCTACCTGGGCGTGTGATTTAGTTGGCCAAGTGCTTGTTATTATTGTTAGGAAGATCAGACTGACCTTAGTGTCAAATCCTGCAGCCCCAACAACGCACTCAAGGTCCACGTTCACGGTAGAAGACCCTGTAATGGAAAGATGCAATCTGAGCAATGTTGGGTCGCTCCTCTCCTTTCCCACAACACATTATTCCCCGAGACGCTTAGAAAAGCCTTCCTCGTGACTGAATGGACGTCAAGGAGAAGGTTAATCATTCATACCGGGGTTCACAATGAGCGGGAGGATCCCCCCTTTACTCCCGGAATATTACTGCCAGGAGTGAAAGAGTCGTCAAGGTGCCCCGACTGAAAATTCATGAGACTCACGACGTCTTTCAGGACACGACTCCTCTCAAAGTCTAATCATCTTGGCAAAGAATGGAGGCTCCAAGGAAGTGCGGCGGTGCGTGTGCCTTCATGTGTGTCTGGCTGGGACTGTTCATTTGTGTGTGTGTGTGTGTGTGTGTGTGTGTGTGTGACGGAGACCGTACATCATACATGCACGCACACATGCGTGTGTACTGCCATTTTCCATATGCTGATAAACGTGTACGATCACACAGACTGCAAATTTGGAGAATCAGTGTATAGAGACATTCTGATTGTGTGTGTGTGTGTGAGTGTGCAACTTCCACCCCTGGCTGTTGCTGTAATGAGCGTCTTCTCTGTAAACTTGGCTGGTTAGATGAGGATTCAGGTCCTGGGACTGAGTTATGTTGAGTAATAGCTCGGGTGTTTCTGATGAGAGCGCTTCAGTCCGAGTAACGTTTTCTAGTTTCGCTTGTTTTTGTTTGATTGAAAGCCGCTCGTGGGAAGGGGATTTCACGCGCACCAAAGCGCGTGTGAACTTCTTCAAGCCGTTTGAAGTGGGTCGTGTTTGACCTTGGCTTCAAAGATGGCGGATGGGCTCCATTGATATACATGCAGGCAGCTGTTTAACATTTAGGCTGTGGTCAATATTGAATCCTTGGTTTATCTCAGGTTTCTAGCAACACCCGGGGCAACTAAACCGAGGCATGGCGATAACGAGAAGACACGACCCTCCATAACGGGTTTAAACCCTCTCAAGCCGAGTCCCTCGGTAAAACTTTATCACTTTTCGTCCTCGTTTTCAGCTCCAACACGGATCAGGTTTGACTGGGGAGGGGTTGAAATCCCTACCCTCCGGCCGGGGAGGCCATGACCACTCATGACTCACGGTGTACTGCTGTCGCGCTTGAAAAGCCCAAGCTAGACATACCGCACATTTCACATTAACAGTCATGGATGGGCCTTATGTAAGGGCCGACACAATGTGCCGGGCTCAAGGGCAGCGGGATTCTTCTTTTGAGATTTGTTCAGCCTCTGCAGCTCAATGCCGTCACTGCCTTTGGACACGTCCACAAACTGTCATAACGAAACCCTCCTAGGTCTCCATTCTGCATTATCAGATATCGTTCCAACATCTGGCAACTTGAAATCCTAAAGGTGAACCCCTGATTAAAACGTCTGTCCGCTCGGGTGTCTGGGTAGCATAGCGGTCTATTCCGTTGTCTATCAACACGGGGATCGCCAGTTCGAATCCCTGTGTTACCTCCGGCTTGGTCGGGCGTCCCCACAGACACAATTGGCCGTGTCTGCAGGTGGGAAGCCGGATGTGGGTATGTGTCCTGGTCGCTGCACTAGCGCCTCCTCTGGTCGGTCGGGGCACCTGTTCAGGGAAGAGGGGGAACTGGGGGGAATAGCGTGATCCTCCCACGCGCTACGTCCCCCTGGCGAAACTCCTCACTGTCAGGTGAAAAGAAGCGGCTGTTGATGTATGGGGAGAGGCATGTGGTAGTCTGCAGCCCTCCCCGGCTCGGCAGAGGGGGTGGAGCAGAGACCGGGACGGCTCGGAAAAGTGGGGTAATAGACCCCCTTATCACGTGACATAAAAGCTGGTTGTAAACAAGATGCGTGCGCAGAACGTGTGGCAAAACCTGGCCGAGAAACAACGTGCGTACCTGTTAAACTCAGATGAACACGTATAAAACTTAAAATTAAATGGAGAAAAGTTAGAAACTTGAGAAAATGGAAATCTCAGAATATGTTGCAGGTCTAAGCAAGGAAGACAGGAAGCACTACGAGTCGAAACTTACGCTGAGCACTTGAGAAACACTTCCCGATCCGTTTATGCTTACTGAGTCAGTGGACAAGTGACGTCACGGAGCTGCCAAACATCGGCTGGAGGGATGTGACCAAACACCTCACAGACACACCAGCATATTTACTAAAGAATCAATGAAGGCACACGAGTCTTTAGAAGCATACGATCACTCTGTTGGTGGACATGTCCGAGACTGCTGTTACCATCCGTTATTGAAGGAAAACACGTTTTGCTTCATCAAATCAAAGGTAAGCCCTCGTAGTTTGTTTGTACAGTTGAATTGTTTGTATTCAACAAAAGTTGAATTGTTTGTACGGTTATGAGATCGAGGCTGGAGTCAAATTATGACCTCAAACATCATGACACAAGAAAGCTGATGGACATGTTGTCAAACTTGAGGACTTGCTAGGCATTAACAACTCAAACGTTGCTTTGGCAGTTGCTCTACTAGGACAGTATCCCGGTAACACTTTCTATGAAGCTTGCATCTATAGCACCCTATAAGCATCTATAACACCCTATAAGTGTAGCGATAAGTCATAAGATTTATTACAACTATGTACACAACACCTCATAACCACCTTTATGATACATTGTCAATTTAAAATGGATTTATGCATTATAAATATGTCATAATTAGCCGGTTTATCTGTCAAATGTCATAATGCATCATAGCCAACTTGTTTTGCTGAAGTTTTGTAGAGATGCATAATGAGACTTCAGTGCTATTTCAGTCTTCAGCCATAGCCGTTAGTCATTGTAATACACATTACAGGAAAGTATGGGCATTATAGATGCAATAGACGCTTATAGGGCATTACAGATGCTTATAGGGCATTATAGATGCAAGCTTCATAGAAATTTTACAATTTTTGTGTTTGATATTTGCTCTTCTGACCACGTCTTCCAGTCCTCCTGACGGATCACATGAAGCCACGCCTGTCTTCTTCGTTTTTCAGTTGGGAGTTTCCCCTTTCAGCATGCGATAAAAATGCAGGTGCTGGTTTTTACCATCTTTACGATTTGTACAACCGACAGCGCAACAACTGTGAGGCGTTTCGTACAGTTTCTCCCTGATGAGCTCTTCGAAATGAACGTAGTAACATTTACAAACAAGGCTCGTGGCCCCTTTTTGCCTCACAATCTGCGCACGCACATTTGCCGCATGTAAACAAGGGAACACGTCTATTGGCCAGATACAATTGGGGACAAAAAGGGGGGGGGGATGTCTGTCCTCTCTTTGCACACAGTAAGAAGGAATATAATTTTCAGGTAATATCTGCTTGAACCTGCTTTTAACATGTCAAGTCATAACATGTTTTGCAGAGGTACATTGTGCATAAATACAAAATAAATATGTCTCAAAATCATAAAAATACAGGTCAAGAGCTTTTCTGTGTGTATGTGTGTGTGTGAGTGATCATCTGCATGTTTTTGCGTGTGTGTACATGTGTGTACACATACATAAATGTGCAAGCCAATAAAAGAGCAACGGGTCAAAACCATGCGTGAGTAGAGAGCATGAGAAGCTGATTATCCACAAGTGTAATGAATTCATGTCAAACACGCTTGTGCGTTTTCCATTTTCCTGCTCCGTGTTTCGCCGCAGCGCAATCTGTGGAGTGTTTCATAGTGTAATGTAGCTTCACAAATGATCCACTTTATGGCCTTTTAATTGAATACACGCTCCATTTAATAGAGCTATGTAAGTAACATCAGCCAGCCATTACAAGCTTGACATATGTGTGTGCGCATCTTTAACCCTCTTTCTTACCCCCCCCCCCCAATGTGTGTGAGTGTGTGTGTGTGTGTGTCTTTCACATTTTCTCTCTTCATAATACTCGTTTGTTTTCAGTCTTTCTATCCCTGGTGCACATTATCTTGTCATATCATTATTTCCTTTCTCTGTCAGCCAGTTTGTCCAGTACGTTAACCACTCAGTCAGTCAGTCAGTCAGTCAGTCAATCCAGCGTCTTTTTTCACGTCTCTGTCTGATCAGCAATCGTTAAATCATCACCATTAGGACCCGAGTCTGTCACTGTCTTCCTCTCCATCACTGTTGGGACTCGCCTTTCATTCTCTGCCTGTCAATCAAGATTTATGTGCGGGCGTAGTAGACTGTGTGTGACTGTCTTTGCATGCGTGCAGTGGTGTAGGTACTGTATGTGTGCTTGTGGTAATGCTTTCTGACAGCCAGAGCGCGTGTTCAAAGGTCAACGGGGATGATGAGCTGATCGAGCATAAACAAGCCTAATGTATATATTTACCAGGGAGGCCCGGTATTAGTGTGCAGCCTCCCTGGAATGTGTCCATAAATAGAGACACACAGACACATGCACACAAGCCTACAACCATGAGCCAGTGTGGGTGCATACACACACATGCATGCACAAACACGTGTTCTGAGTAGCTAGCTAGCATGCGCCATCCCTTCCTGGATGGCGCGTTGGGAAATGGGTACATGAACTGAAAGGACACAGTCGTCACTGTAATAAATCACAATCTGCTATGATGAAACATCGACATCGATTTTTCTACAAAGTGGCCATGTAATCCTTTTCTCCTCCATCTGTGTTTCAATATACTCACATGCAGGGGGTGCCGGGCGCAGTATTGGTTATGCATTACAATTCACCTCCCATCATCAGCTCACAATATGGATTTAACAAGTGGATTCGGGGAGATAACACTCTGCTTTCCCCTCATATTTCCACAGAAATGTAAACTACACATCCAAATCACGGGGTTACTTTTCCTTTCTGCTACCACGATTCAATCTATAATGAGGAGGAAGTGGACGTGGTAGTCGAGTGGCTTGAAACCGAGATTGCAGGTTTTATCCACCAACAATAAGCACCTGCTGGCTCGTTGCCAGCTGCTGCGGATAAGAAGAGCAGCTAAAAGCTCAAGATGTGGAAAGCTAATCACCGCTGTGTTCAGACAGTGGCTGGTAGGTTCCTTTACTCTGCAAGTCTTTATGGACAGGAAACCAATTACTGTCACAGAGATGTCATCTGTTTTCAAACACACGGCAGGCAAAACACTTGAAATGACCCATCCATTCTCCGCTAGTCTTTGTAGAAGTTATTTTGCCGACCTGTCACATAGGATTTTGATCAATCCTGGGGCGTCCGCATACCAACACGGGGATAGCCGGTTCGAATCCCCATGTTACACCTCCGGCTTGGTCGGGCGTCCCTACAGACACAATTGGGCCGTGTCTGCGGGTGGGAAGCCAGATGTGGGTACGTGTCCTGGTCGCTGCACTAGCACCTCCTCTGGTCGGTCGGGGCACCTGTTTAGGGGGGAGGGGGGACTGGGGGAGAATAGTGTGATCCTCCCATGCGCTACGTCCCCCTGGTGAAACTCCTCACTGTCAGGTGGAAAGAAGCGGCTGGCGATGCCACAGGTATCGGAGGCGGCGTGTGGTAGTCTGCAGCCCTCCCTGGATCAGCAGAGGGGGTAGGGCAGAGACTGGGACGGCTTGGAAGATTGGGGTAATTGGACAGATACAATTAGGGAGGAAATTTTAAAAAAAGAAAGAAAAGGATTTGATCCATCCATACCATGGGCTCTAAACTAGAGTGACCACCCTGCAATGAGGTTATTTTCTCTTTATTTATTTTGGGAAGGGGTGGGGGGGATGTCAATCAGATCGGCCCCTCTCATAACAAGTATTCCACCTAATTAGGACTCAGGATTGTCAGCGCTTCCCTATCTTCCCCTCCTCAGCAACGTCGATGGGCAGGCCAAGCGTGAACAAATACTCTGGTTTCGGTTTTTTTAGTAACCGTTGGTCTCAATCACAAACCAGACAGAGAACGAGACCAGGGAGGGAAAATAACCTCCGGCTCATCTGAAGAGCCCATTAAACCAGTGGCGCCAGGACTCTTGACCACTATTATTCCTCAGAACAACACATTTTTGCATTGCAATGGAGTTGGAATAATTTTTTCACACATGTTGGCCAAAGTCTGAAGAAAATTGAACCATTTTTAACAAATGTATGCCAAAAATAAAAATGATTTTGACCTTTTTTGTTACCTTGACTGTGACCTTAAACAAATTTCTTCCAAATCTAATCAAGTCATGCAGGGACCTTTGCCCGGTATTGCTCAACATTTCATGTCATTTGCCGCGGCAGTTTTTCCCCACACAGGTTTTTGACAAAGGAAGCAGGGATTTGTTTGGGAAGGGATAAAAACCTTACATCTCCTCGCTTTGTTCGTGTTCGATGGTCAGTCTTGGCTTTCAAACATGATGGACATGTGCATGCAGTGTTATGATTGGTCATTTCACACACCGGGCTGCAGTGAGGCGAGGTCATCTCTGTAGCTCAGTCCTGGAAGATTGGAGAAACGCATGCATTTATTGTACAGCGTTGTGCTACTTCTACCTTGGGAGGCAGGAGGCTGCCAATGTTGGTCGGGATATGTTTTAGCATGCACAGATGTGAATCCTGCATGGCTGTGCCGTGTGCCCTGCACTGAATGTGCATAATGAGTGGATGTACAATGCACAGCTCTGTGTGCACTGACATGTGTACGAGGGTATGCCTGAATGCACACAGCACAGATATCCCTGCTGGCAAGTGTATATATGTATGTGTGTATATGTATGTATATGTGTGTGTGTTGGGGTCTGTCACTATACATGTGAACTAAAAGACGGATGGTCTGACTTGACATGAACGAATCAGATTTGAAGGTGCTATTCATAACGGTATGTACCGCACTGGCTTTGTGGAGCACTGCAATGACACAAGCGCTCAACTGAGAACAAGAATGGAGGGGCATCCAGGAGGCATGGAGGTTATTCTGTTGCCTAACAACACGTGGATCGCCGGTTCAAATCCCCGTGTTACCTCCGGCTGGGTCGGGCGTCCCTACAGACACAATTGGCCGTGTCTGCAGGCGGGAAGCCGGATGTGGGTATGTGTCCTGGTCGCTGCACTAGCGCCTCCTCTGGTCGATCGGGACGCCTGTTCAGGGGGGAGGGGGAACTGTGCTACGTCCCCCTGGTGAAACTCCTCACTGTCAGGTGAAAAGAAGCATCTGGCGACTCCACATGTAACGGAGGAGGCATGTGGTAGTCTGCAGCCCTCCCCGGTCGGCAGAAGAGTGGGGTCACTGGCCAAGTACAACTAGGAGGAAAAGGGGGGACCCCCCCAAAAAAAGAATAAGAATGGCTCTCGCCATCGGGTCAACATTGTGAATTTGTTTGAGATGGCGGCTGAAAGCCCCAAAAGGAACGAGCGGTGCAGGCTGTCCGCCTCCTGCCGCCACCACCCGCCGCCGCCCAAGCCACCCCCCCCCCCCGCCGCCACAGTGGGCTCTCACGCCGCCTCTGTGTCGTTTTGCCTGGAAAGCCGTGTCTATGCTTGTGTTTACAGCTGCACTTTTAGCATACGTCTGTGCCTGTGTGTCTGGTGACAGGTAGTTGTGTTTGCGTCTGTGTGTTTGTCAGACACTTGCTAATCTGTGTGTGTTTCCAAGACTGAGGACGGATGTCCTTGCCTGCGCTGATAGGCAGAGCCGTGTCGAGCTGTCAGGTAGGCAGCAGCAACAGTGTGTGCGCGCGCGCGCGTGTCTGCCTGTCATTGTGCCACGTCCCCACAATGTCATGGCACTGAGATCGACGTAGCAGCAGCCTGTGTCATCAAAATGTATGAGGGCATGCCATGTTTCCCTTTCTTTCTCTTCCCCCTTCCCCGATTAGCCTCCCTCCTCCCCCTCTCTGGCCTCTCTGTGAACGTTCTCACTCTCTCGATCCGTTTCCCTCCTCTCAAATGAACCGAGACGCAAATCCCCGCTACCTAGCTCCTCTGTCTCGACAGAAATGAGAGAACAGACTCTCGACTTCTCCCTCCACTCCTGGGTGAAGCCAGTCCTGCCATCTCAATGTCCTCCTTTCTCCCAATTTTGTCATCTTTTGGTGAGGGAAGTTTCAGTCCATCTCATTCTCCAAGTCCCGCTAATAGCAGGGCAAGCTGGTCTTTGTTTCTTTCTGTCTGTCTGTCTTAGGTTTGTGGTCTGTTATTCATTTCTGTCAGTCTCTCTCTTTTTGTCTTAATTTTGTGGTCCATTATTTATTTATTTCTGTCTGTCTTAATTTTGTGGTCTATTCATTCTGTGTGTCTGTCTTTCTCTCCGTCAGGGCCAGTGCGGCCGGGTAAAGACTGCGGACCCAAAAGCAGACTCAGGGACACAAAACAGGTTTCGGTGTCTTTAAATCAGGAGAGCAGATAACTTGGAAGCAAAACATGGAATTAAGGAACCGACGAGGTAGTAAAAGACAAACTCAAAATGTCAAAAAATCCTTAGCACAGGTACAGGCAGGGATCAGGCAGACTCACGTGGCTAAACAGGCAGGGATTGGCGACAAGAGACAAGGCAGGGCAAAGTGTCCAAGACAATAGGCGAAAACTCAATCGAGAGACAGGCGTGGGTCAAAAATCAGGAGTCCAAAAGTAGGAGGCATGAGCAAGATCTCCCTCCGAGCGACGCAACAGGCTAGCAAGGAGTGTAGCTCCTGGCATGGCTTAAAAAGCCATGGCTGACGAGGAGAGTGGCAGCAGGTGTGGCAGAGCAGGAGCTGTTTGTGGGCTGTCTTATCTGTCCATCAACCAGGAGACAGGGCAGAAGGGAAAACCTGGCCTGGCATGCACGGAGCAGCACATGCACGCCATGTAGCAGGCTAGTTCGGCCGGACTGTGACACTCTCTGTCTTTCTGTCTTAATGTTGTGGTCTATTCTTTCTGTCTGTCTGTCTTTCTCTTTCTTTCTCTTTGTCTTAATTTTGTGGTCTATTCTTTCTTTCTTAATTTTGTGGTCTATTCTTTCTGTCTGTCTTTTTCTTTCTGTCTTTCTTTCTTCCTCTTTCTGTCTTCGTCTTAATTTTGTGGTCTATTCTTTCTTTCTGTCTGTCTTTCTCTTTCTTTCTCTTTGTCTTAATTTTGTGGTCTATTCTTTCTGTCTGTCTTTTTCTTTCTGTCTGTATTTCTTTCTTTCTCTTTCTGTCTTCATCTTAATTTTGTGGTCTATTCTTTCTTTCTGTATTTCTCTCTGTCTTTTTTCGGTCTCTGTTGCCATTTCTGCATGTGTGATAGACAGAAATACAACAATAAGCACACTCAGGACCTGTATCAGGGGAGAGTGTAGTGACAGACAGACAGACAGAGAGCGAGAGGGGGAGAAAAGAGGGAGACACGAGATTGGCACAGGAAGACAGGGAGATAATGAGAATAGATGGCAGCAGAGGCTGAATGACAACACACACACACACACACACACACACACACACACACACACACACACACACACACACACACACACACACACACACACGGATGAGAGGAAGAATGATACGTACCAATCAAGTGACAAGTGCTGACAAGTATTTTGACAGTGTTTGTCTACTTTCCATCTTATTTTCTTTGCTTTCTTCGCCCTGCCTATCTCCTCTCTCAGCAGGCCTCTCCTTGCTCTCCACTATAATAAAAATTCAATTTGATATTCACACAAAACATGACAGATTATTTGTTTGGCACAGCACTTAAACCTTGTTGTGGACCTGGAGCGTACAGTAAAGTTGATACTGAAATGTTGATTTGTTTCTGCTGTGAAGCAGCGAGGCAATCTGTCTGTTTGTCAAGCTGACAAGACGACTGCTTCGCAATTATTATTACGCCGGTGTAGATAATCCAGCCAAAGCACAGCGTGTCAGCAAGTCTGACAGCTTGCGAGAGGTGCTGTTCATACTGGGAATCCATACGAAATACTGGGCGACATGCATGCTTGTGCCTATGACGCTGTTTGTTAGTGATCACCGCCTGTGTGTGTGTGTGTGTGTGTGTGTGTACATGACACAATAGATTTAAATTTGTTTAAATTTGGCTTTGCACAATCTCTCTTTGGGAAAGATGTGTTTATGTTAACAGATGCACAATTTGTTGCAAAATGAGATTCCATCCAATTAAGAAGTTGTGCCTGGGGCGTCCAGGTGGCGTGGCGGTCTATTCTGTTGCCTACCAATACAGGGATCGCTGGTTCGAATTCGTTACTTCCGGCTTCGTCGGGCGTCCCTACAGACACAATTGGCCATGTCTGCCGGTGGGAAGCTGGACATGGGTATGTGTCCTGATTGCTGCACTAGCGCCCTCTCTGGTCGATCGGGGCACCTGTTCAGGGGGGAGGGGGAACTGGGGGGAATAGCGTGATCCTCCCACTACATCCCCCTGGTGAAACTCCTCACTGGCAGGTGAAAAGAAGCGGCTGGCGACTCCACATGTATGGGAGGAGGCATGTGGTAGTCTGCAGCCCTCCCCGGATCAGCAGAGGGGGTGGAGCAGCGACCAAGACGGCTCGGAAACTGGGGTAATTGGTCAAGTACAACTGGGGAGAAAAAGGGGGGGGGGACCCAAAAAATAAAAATAAAAATAAAAAAAGTTATGCCTACCCCGAGAAAACACTTCCTTCTATAAGTGGAAGTCTCACGATGGACAATGAGGATCTAGCCTACGTTGTGCGCTTTATTTCATTCCAAGCATTGTAAATAATACTTTCTTTGGGTGGTGAGTTGCACTTTGCTCGTGTTCTGAGCCATTACATTTAGTTTTGTAGCTTCTTGTAGATGTGTAAAAACAAATATTTAGATTTTTTTTCAGTGAACGACCACTATAATTATTTATTGTGCTTATGGGGGAGCAAACACTGCGGGTCCATTTTTACTTCAAATCACACATTTGGCCTCGTCAACAAGTCAGACTCAATTGCTGCAATTCCTGAAAATAAAAGTAGAGTTTGAAACGTAGCCCAAATGAAATGAGGTAACTCAAGAAGACTAGTTATGAAGACTGAATACTACCATTAAAACTAGAACTACTTTTATGGGAGTTTAATAGTCAAGCGGAGACGGCAGGTTGCCAAAATTGTGATTCACTGCTGAGCTCTGCTGAGGTCTTGTACCGCAATGATTCTGAGCTTGTTCAATAAAATGGGAACATAGACGCAGTCAAAATTAGATTATTTAAATACATACATATCACTGAAATAAAAGTTTCTCTCCCACCACACACACACACACACACACACACACACACACACACACACACACACTATTCATTGCTTCTTTTCAATAAGTGTTTTCAAAGCAGAGATTTTAATGAATAACTGCAAAATTATCTAAATATCTAAACAAAATAATAAATATAACATAATCCATAAAAGACACCATACCTATCTCGCAAGTTGAACACACTGATCTTTTAAAATGACACAGGGATCGTTTCAAGACCAAAAGTGGACTGTCCATCACCATTTTGGGGTCTCATCCAGGGGAACTACACAATTGTGATGTGATTCAGGAGCAGGAAGAGAATGACAGCAGTGGTGAAAGGTCGAGTCCGTTGTACTGATAAAGTCCTATCATAAAGCAACGAGCCATGCAACACCATGTAGTGCTCGTCAGGGCCGCCCATAAGGGGGAAAAGGGGGAACGCTTTTGAGGCCCAGCCGCTGGGGGGGGGGGGCAATAATCATGTTCATCCTAAATATAAGCAATGAAAACTGTAGTACCTGCCATTGAGTGTGAACTGGCTAAACAGATGGACTGTAAAGACATTATAAAGGAATTTGCATCCAGTAAGACAAGGAAGATGGCTGTATCAGAGGCAAAGATGAAGCCATGAGGTAAGAGATTGCAGTTTCTACTAGGAAATGTGTTGTGTATGTGTAGCAGATCTTTGCTGACCTTGGTCTATTTAAGTGGTCAAAGCGTTATATTATGGTGTGTGTGTGTGTGTGTGTGCGTGCATATGCAGTCCCCGTTACTGAGGAGGTATCTCTCAGTTTACATGGATGTGTTTAGTAGGAGTAAGAGAGCATGCGCATGTGTTGATATGAGTAAAGCAGATTGTGTGTGTGTGTGTGTGGGGGGGGGGGGTCATTCACTGGACCTTTTCAGGGACCCAGCCATTTCTATGGGCGGGCCTGGTGCTCATCATGTGAGCGTCAAGTATTTTCATCCAACATGATGGAAACTTTGTCTCTGCTGCGATCATTGTCCAATAAATTATTGGCCAGCAGTGGTTGGCTACTGTTTGGCCCGTCATCCTTGGGCCATGCCACCGGCCCTCTTCAAGTCGAGTGCGTTTAAAAACGACTCACGTTGACCAAAGTGTTGTACCGACCAGAACAGCTAGCTAAAACACAAATACAAGAAACACTGTCATAGACAGCAAGGCACATGGCATGAATAATCAACACATGGGCATAGGGACAAGCCAGAAATCCGCCACATCTGGAGGATTCAAACGCTAGAGAATAAAAGTTTTGAGCCTGGACTTAAAATAGTTGATGGAGGGGGCAGATTTTATAGGGAGGGGAATGCTGTACCTCAGTCTAGGGGCTGCAACCTCAAAGGCGCAGTCACCCCTGAGCTTAAGTTTAGATTGCAGGACAGCCAGGAGTCCCAAGTCAGCCAACCTGGGGGACCTGGAGGTGGAATAGAGGGTTAAAAGGTCTGCAACACAGGAGGGGGCCAGCTCATGTAGGCCTTTATAAACAAACAGGAGAACCTTAAAATCCATTCTGAACCACACAGGCAGCCAGTGGAAAGAGGCCAGTATAGGGGTAATATGGTCTCTCTACCATGGCCTCCAGCCATCCTCAGATAACATCCCTCCTCAAAGGACTCCTACGTCAACAGCCAGCTAAATCTCCTCACCACCTTCCTCTTACTACCTACTTGCTGTCAGTCTGCATCCACACCTTCCGCTCTGGATACGGTATTCCTCACATTGCTCGAAATCTAGAAGCCGTGTCCTTGCTTGTTATTTTTTTCTTCAGTTTCCTCAGATGCTACGAATTCACCGCCTCAACCATTCCACACAACCAAGCTTGAATTTCTGACTTATCTATTTCTCAGATGACACCATTGTATGCCATCTAAAGTGAACAAAAACCAATCAATCTGATCAGCTTACACCCATCTTTTACTTCCAAGTCCAATCAATGCTGAAAAGCTCTCAAGACCCTCGCAAACTTCTTGCTACTCTGGAAATCTCCGAGCATAACATCAACAGACCCTTTCTTCATGACTGCAGACAGGGGCTACTCAATTCCGGTTCCACCGTCACCCCCGCCACATACTCTCTCTGGCTGGCATTTCAGCAGTTCATTACTCCAGACACTCCATCAGGATGGAAACCGCCACTTCAGCCTCCTGTAATGTCATCCCAGTACCCCTCATACAACTCATGGGCCATTGCCCCCCCCCCAAACTTGTCATCGGTACATCCATTCAGACCTCCTCAATCTTATCCTAAGTAACCTAAGGTTTTGGGGGTCCGTTGTTGCCAGGGTGCTATGGCGGATTCCCTACAAAACTTCCCCACAGCGCAGCTAGCAAGCGGAAGAACTACAAGAACTACGCACATCAATCATTTTTCTTTAATAAATCATTTAACTGCATCTTGTTGACGGCGTGGTCCTTGCTAGTGAATTAGTAATTGGAGCTGCTACTTTCTGACCGTGCATCTTCGAGAGAGGTGAAAAGGGACGATTGAAATTTTAAGTGACAGAGTTGTCCAAAGACAAAGTTTCGACTTTCTAGGCTCACAGTAAATAACAGAGGGTGACGGTAACCTTGGCTGTGTGCAGTGGGTGGGTGGGGGGGGTGGGGTGTCTCTTTTATTTGAGTGGGAATGGATCATGCAGTAATTCAGCCATTTACATTGCTTTTCTCTATTCTGAATACAGGACACATTTTGTGTACACGCTTTCTACCGTTACAGTGCTTTTCTGAAGAACCTTAATGTGGGCTTGACATTGTATTCACGCGTGTGTGTGTGTGCGCGTGTGTGTGTGTGTGTTCGCGTGCGTGCGTGGATGAATGTGAGGCATTCACTGATTGTAAAGTGTTTTGAGAGGCTGTTGCAGCTAGAAAAGCGCTATACAAATGCAGTCCATTTACGTGCATGTCCGTGTGCGCTTGTGTTTTTGTTTTGTTTTTTCTCATGTCTGAACTCTGCTGTCTGAATAATACATACGTGTGCTGTGTTTGTGCGTTTGGCTGCATGTGTTGTGTGTGAGCATGCACGCACAGGCATTTGCAGTAATGTATGGGATGCATAGAGACAGAGTAATTTATTCTGTCTTGCTGCACAGGCTTAGATGTGTGTGTGTGTGTGTGTGTGTGTGTGTGTGTGTGTGTGTGTGTGTGTGTGTGTGTGTGTGTGTGTGTGTGTGTGTGTGCAGGAAGCACAACATAAAACAGAAGAAAGCATGCTTGCAGAAAACATCTATCTATCTCTCTGTCCTGTGTTTTCTCTTTACCCTCCCCACTTCTCCTCTCAAGCAAATACCCCACTTGTTCCTCTTTACCTCCCAACCACTTTCTCTCCCCGAGTCCTCGCCTCACTAACTTCATTTTTTCTTCTCTTTCCATCTTCGGATGTGCAATGTGGCTGTACATGCCTGTGAAACTGTTTCGGCGGGCGGAAGGAGACGGAATCACACCCAGATGACCACTGGACGATGTCTTCTACACCTAATCTGGATGTTGACTGTTCACTTTGTGTATTCCTCCGCTGGCTGTGCCTCCACCCGTTTCTCTGTCTCTCTCCGGTTTGTTTCTGGGTAGACCGTTATCCTCTTTTTCCACCATCTGACTTCATTCCTTCCTCTCTGCCTGTCTCTCTCCCATGCAGCTTACTCTCTTTCTATTCGATCGTCTGTTATTCTTCCTCTTCACTGCACTTTATCATCCTTTTCCATCCAACTCACATCCTCTGTCTTTTTTGTAACTAGTTGCTTCTCTCTCTCTCTCTCTCTCTCTCTCTCTCTCTCTCTCTCTCTCTCTCTCTCTCTCTCTCTCTCGCTCTCTCGTCATGGTAGTTTATCTCTCCTCCCACCCTAACAGGGGGACAATCGCCACCAAAATAGAGCTGCTCCCATCCCACTCCTATTCACAGATTAGTGTCAGGAGCCTGGGGGGATCAGTTGCATCTCTCTCTCTCTCTGTCTGTCTTTCTCTCTCTCTCTCTCTCTGACACACACATATACATGCAAACACATACACAGAACCACATAAATACACAACACACGCTTCATGCATGGACATAAATACACATCATAAAATGCACAGATGCATACCTGTGTGCACAATAACAACACCTGGCTTGCCCTGTAACCTTGCTCCCACACATGCACACATCTGCACAGTATGCACACAGACATGAGCACACACGGAGACACACATACACACAAACATGGTATGCACACTTACATTCACTCAACCAAAGCTATCAGTCTATAGGTGTATCTGTCCACCTATCCAGTGTGTGAACTATACCATGGCTTTCGGGGAGCTAACTTTTTTACCGGGGGGGGGCGCTTGTGCGTGCCTCAAAGAAAGGGCTGACTGTGACTCTTGTTGCAAAGAAACATTTTCTATAGCTGCAAGCATGTAGGCCAACTTGCTTTATGACAGCGCATCTGATATATAAGGAATGTGAAGGTGCATCACCCACACTGTATGTTGCGACGGGGGCGCCATCTTGTTAGCAACGCGCTCTGTTAGGCATGAAAAAATATGTAAACAAGAGCCTTAACAAAGCAATCGATGAGCGATCTGTTCACTGAAAACACTCAAAATAGATTTATTTTGACTCGTGTCACGTGGCCTGGCTTTATTGTCTTGTAGTTCCACATCGTCTGGATAATAAACTCAACAACCTCAACACAATATAACATAACCAGTTACTGACCCCATCAAACCTCCACACGGGTATCCAAACCAAACATCCCAGTACGCTACAACGCGGCCGACTACAGCAGGGCACAGTGCACTCTGCATAGTTCCTCGGCACAAATAAGACACGGATATATCAAATAGCAAAACCGCCTATAAACACACCAATGTAGAGCATTAAATCAAAAAGAGAGCGTGCCAGCCTGCCTTCAAGGGATTGAGTCCTCATCAACAACAGTTAAAGTTACCCATCACATACAGATGAGCACAGTAATTTCTCGGTACAATTAAGACGTCAAATGTGAGGGTCACGTATCAACAAACCGGCCTATAACAACAACAACACACACATGCATGAGCATTGTAAATACCAACAGAAAGAGGCCAGGCTGCCTGCAAGGGATCTGGTCCTCATCAACACCCATCCCATACAATACTGTGCTAACAGTGAATAATACGGTTAATTGGGACTAGCAGTTACCTTAAAACAGAAGTGACCGAAGAGGCCTGGGATCAGCTGCCTTTACGGCTCATCCAGAAGCCCGTCAGGTGGACTGGCGGTGACCTGATATATCTGAAACAAACTTCTTCTGCATTTGCAGCGCAATATGGCCTGTAATTTCAGCACACGAGTGATCGGACTTGTGTACAGTGCCTACTTTAGCGCCACTGAGTTTCTGAAGCTTCACCAAAGGAGGGAGCTATTTATAAGCCAGCCTTTCCCTGGCCACCACATAGGCGGATCTGGATGAAGTTGCTGTTTCTTCCATTAACTTGGAATTGGTCTCGAGTACCTTGTTTGGCAGAATCTCCTTTTGCTTAGTTGCTGCGACTTCAATGGCTCTTTTGTGTGCTAAGCTATCATGATGTTTGTAGATGCTTTTTTTGCGCAATTATCCGGTTCTGTGCATGGCTGCTTACATCCCCGTTAATCCACTCTTCCGATAAGTGCATGCCAATTACCTTTTCAGAAAGCAGAAGGGGTTTTTGCATCTCTGCATACTGTGCATCCCAAGCTTCCACCCTTAAGGAACAGCCATGTGTTACAAGTCTTCCACTCCCTCCACCGCTGGCTGGTCCAGTTAGGTAGGACAGATGGGCAGGTGGGGTTTGCATCATCATCATCGGCCTCTTCCTCTTTCGAGCTGTTACCCCCATCTCCAGCTTCTTCTGTCGGCTTGTCCTGCGTTGTCCCACCGGGCGTTGGCGGGTGTGTGCCGACAGCAACCCCAGCAGGTGTAGCACCAGCGTTGGTTGTAGAAGACGCCTCTTGCTCTGGTTGCTCTTCGACTGGCTTAGATGTTTTTTGTAAATCCAAAATTTGCAACTGAGCTCCCTTGTTTTCTTTTTGACACATCTATCTGTATGCTGACTACAAAATAGAAATTAATAATGGCGATTCGGCATGCAGACCGAGCAGGATTAAGAGAGTTTGGGTTTTGTTTTTTTCAGAAAGTTTGTTTTTTCTGAATGTGTCTCCATGCTTCGATGGTGATGGCAAGAACTGCATGCATGCCGATATCTTTAAGTCAAGTCGTCAGTTTTACTTGTTTAGCCCAACATCACGAATTACAAATTTGCCTCAAGGGGCTTTACAACAACACAACATCCTGTCCTTAGACCCTCGCATCAGATAAGCAACAACTCCCTAAAAAAACCAACCTATAACACGGAGGAAAAACAGGAAGAAAGCTCAGGGAGAGCAACAGAGGGGGGATCTCTCTCCAAAGATGGACAACGTGCAATGGGTGTTGTGTTTACACAATTTACAGAATACAACGGCCAAGCAGTGTCCAGATGCCACCGGAAGAGCCCAGGACCCGAGCCACGCGACCACCAGCACCCTTTCACTAAACGTCTTTACTACAAGTGCATTAGTGATCCTCCTGTTTGAATTGTGCATTGATAATAGCCTCATTTTACACATGATCCATGGTGATGAAGACACAGATAGAATAGAAATGAATAGCATATTGTCAATATTTTAGAGACACCCCCCCCCCAAACTTTCACAAATCATGTTTTTAGGGGAGCTCATGTCTTATTAAGGGGAGCCAAGAGCCCCCTGGCTCCCCCGTAGTTCACACCCTGTCAATCTATCCGTCTATCTGTCTGTCTGTCAGTCCGTCTGCAAGCCCATATAGATGTCTGTCTACCTATCTATTTATCTATCTATCTATCCGTCTGTCTACTTATCTGTCTGTCTATCTATCAATCTGTCTGTCTGTCTGTCTGTCTGTCTTTCTATCTATCGATCAACCCCTTTCTAAGTGTTCTGGCATGTTTTCTCTTGTCTGAGTCGTGCTTAAACTCATCCAGGAGCTCTCTTCTTTCTGCCACCTATTTGCATTTCTCTCCCAGAGGAGTCTTGGTAATGCTATCTAATTTTACAACAGATTGTGCACGCATGTTATCGCTAAAGTGAATTACAGAAAAAAAGCATCACTACAAATGCGCCTTTAACTGAAGGAGCATCTGTGCCCGAATCCGACTTTTGCCCAAATTGGGCAAAATGTAGATTGCGTGCCATGGGAAAATGTTGTCTTGCCACAAGCTGCGGGGGAACTCAGCTGAATAGCACAAGTTTAGTCGAGCTGCCTTCGAGGTGATGAGATCCACGTTTGAAAACCCTCTTGATGCCTTTACACCAAAGGAGCATATGGTCAGGATACCCATTTGTGTGTCTATGAAAATGTGTGTGTCTGTGTGTGCGCGCGCAGATGAAATAAACATTTATTGAAACCAATATTGTGGCCCACACTTGGCACTCGTCAGGGTCAGGGTGTATTTTTATGTGTTTTCCACACGTGTCGATTTGCCCTTTTTTCCCCTCATAAACATAGTATAGGGACCTACTTACCCATGCATGAGTGTGTTTGTGTGTGTGTGTGTGTGTGTGTGTTTGTGTACTCTGTCGGCGTATGACCTTTATGAATTGACCTTTAGCGGCACATAAAAAAAAATATTTCCCAAGAGTGCAAAGCAGTGGCATAAAAATGATGCCATGCATCACAGTCGTCTTCCAAACTAAGGAAATTAGCCTCTTTCATCACTCCAAGTGCACAAGGTCAAGGTACTCGGAAGCACAGCCATTGTGTGTATAAGGAGCTCTGTCGCTCTCTGACAGCCCCATTACCCACTGCAATGTGTGACTGTGCATGGCCCATGTCTCATATAGCTTTAAAGACAAGACCCTGTATGCCTTTTTTGTCTGAGTAAAAGCATCTTTAGGTGGGGGGGTTTTCCCCCCTCTCATCACATCTGTCTACATCAGCAGTCAGGCTTGGACTGTCCACGGGCAGATGAGAGGTATAGGCCACAACACTGATCATCTGATACGCCTTCCTGTGCCTCGGGCTTACTGATTTGAAATTCAAAATATGTACAACACGGAGTTCATATAAGTGCAAGGACGAACTGAAGACGAGGGTGAACCCATGCATGGAGGATCACCTCTGACTAGTCAAACGCAGTAAAGCCAAAAGGCTCGACTGCTCAAGGGGCTGAAACTGAAATGGTCCACAATATAAACGGTTACGTATTGTTACCGATCAGAACTTGACATTCAAATCATACATTGAAAACCGTGTTTCCAAGCTGAAACTTAAATTAAGTTTCTTTTTATTTTTTTGAATGAATCCTGTTTCACCCTCCAGGCAAGGAAACACTTGATTTCACCACCTTTTTTTGTTTTACCTTTACTGGATTACGGCGGCCTGCTCTGTATGAATGCACCTGACCAGCGCCTAAAGGAGATGGACACTGTGTACCATTGTGCTTTACGTTTTATTACTGGCTGTGGTAATCTCACACACCACTGTACTCTGTAGGCTGCTGCTAAGTGGCCACCTCTGTACGTCTGCAGACTTTACATGTAAGTCTCTCCTTGGGCTGGTTGCTCCTTATCTGTGTACATACATGAGTAAAAACCAAAATCAATACGGCCTGCACTCTCGGGATATTATACAGATGTTGGTCCCCAGAGTTAGAACCGAATTAGGCAGAATGAGGCCTTGTTCAGACTGCCAGCACAAATCTGTTTTTTTTTGGGGGGGGGGGGGGTTTGACAGATCCAGATTGTATCCAGGTTGATTATAGAAAGTCTGGACAGCAAAAAACCAGATGAAATGCGATTTTTGCAACCCGGATCTAAACCACATCTGGAGGTGGTTTGAAATGTGATTTCAGTCATATTTCTACAGATGCGTAGCAGTCCTGACGAAAAAAACAGCCGCTATATCTAAACACAATATGATCACTTAGTGAAAAAACATTTTGTTGACTGAACTTCCTATCTTGGGCTACTGTAGAACGTCAGTAACAATAATGTTAAAATATCGTCGATATCATCCATATTTCCCCATTGTATAAGTGTTATCATTGCCCAGGTGTTGTCTTCACATCACATGACTGATTTTATACTTTGCTCTAAGAGTCCTGGGTACGACGTTTAACTGCAACCATCGGGTCATCGGCGACTAAACCGGCACCCCCACTTCAACCCTTGGGTTGTTGTGAGGAGGGTGTGTGGACACACAGCAGGAGTAAAAACAAAACCTGTGAAAGGACGGATGAGTTCCTCTGTGAACCAACGCCCATCCATACCTGGAGAGGAGATAGGGACCACCAGCTAGTCCTCCTACTGACACACATGATGGCTCAACCCTGTTGAGGCATCAGCTGTGCTCCTACAACCGCCATAGGTTACAGAACTGATGATGATGATGAGCTATGTACTGAGATCAATCCCATCATAGTTGCATAGTCCTAATTGATGCAACCCCCCCCCCTCCACACGAGTACTCAAGTTTTTCAGAAGAATACTTGAGTTGTAAATTTATGCGTTCCTGCAACCCCTACTACTTGGTGAACGGTTAGCTAAAAAGCTATCAGTTTCCTTTCTTTCTTAATCAGTACGTTAATTTTCCACAGGTGTCGCTGATTGTTTTACCACTTTTTTCTTTTTTGCCTTACAATGAATTTGCTGTCTGTCTGCTGTCTGCATTTAACCCATCCTATTGTATAGGAGCAGTGGGCAGCTGCAGCACCCGGGGACCAACTCCACTTCTTCTTTCCATTGCCTTGCTCAGGGGCACAGACAGCATTATTAACCCTAACATGCATGTTTTTGATGGTGGGAGAAAACCGGAGCACCCGGAGGAAACCCACACAGACACGGGGAAAACATGCAAACTCCACTCAGAAAGGACCTGAGACCCAGCACCTTCTTGCTATGAGACAACAGTGCTAACCACTGGGCCACTGTGCCGCCCATCTCTTCTTTAGGGCATAGCGGTGCTGAGAGGATGCTTGCGGAAAGCACTGGTCACGATGGTAATCATCAACACATACTGAAAACCCAGCTAAAGTGTGTCGTTCCTTTTCTCAAAGTAAGGTAATATTACCAGCATTCGGAGCTTTGTAATCTACAACGCGCCATCATTCAGGCATGAAGGGAGGTGCAATGGTACATCTTACCAATTAAAAATAAGGAGAAAGGTAAGCCTGCAAAGTAGAGAGAGATCCCAGTGGACACATTACTTTATCTTCCTATTTTGACCAGGCAACCGTGTTTTACCTTGCCTGCTGTTTTTTAGTAATTTCGCCCTTGTTATTCCAGGTGTGTCTGACCAGGCCCTTATCTCCATCATTTCCAAGGACCTTAGGGAAAGCAAAGCTTTGCAATGGTGGTAAATCTGTTGACTGTATTGTAGATAGCTGGGACGTGGTGTGTGTATGTAAAGCGGGATTATCGTTACGTGGGTGTGAGATGTAAAGAAAAAGAGATTCTGACCAAGCAAATGAAGGTCTCGCAGACTTGCCGACTGAAAATGTAATAATCAACCAAATGATCGTCTGCCTAACTGACTGACAGCCTGATCGGCTGACTGACACGGCGGTGCATAATTTGACGATTCTTTCAGTGAAACCCGAGCAAATTGACTCATGCCGTGACATTGGTCATTTCAGTCTGCTGAAATCTTTCATCACGTCGCTTGGTTTTTGTGCATAATGTGGGAACAGACACACAAACAAAAACGCACGTCAACATCCTCCGCTGCTCACATAAAACACACTCCAACATCCCCCAATGCCCACACATATTCATACAGTACTCCTTCATATTATCCGTTTATGTTGTGCACGCACGCACACACACACACACACACACACACACACACACACACACACACACACACACACACACACACGCACGCACAACCAGGAACATCTGTTAGTTCATCTATGGCTTGCCACTTTTACTGAACATAGCAAAGAAAGACACGTGTTCCCCCGAGGCTTCGGATCTCATGTCACTGTGCTCAGCACCATGAAAACACTGCAGCTTTGTTCCAAACGCTGCCGTCCGTGTTCAACATGGCATCCGCTTGCTCTTGTAATTATACAATGTGTAGGCACAAACTCCAAAGCAGATCCCTGTTTCTTAGTCCTTGAGAGAGAGAAAGTGAGACAGCGAGCGAGAGAGAATGTGTGTGTGTGTGTTTAGGTATTTCCATATTTCAATCAGTATTTAGTGTACTGATTGTACTTTATATCAGGGAGATGTGTGTTTTCTCCACCTGCCTGCATGAATATGCACACGTGTGATGAGTTGTGTGTGTCTGTGTGTGTTTCACCTGCATGTATATGTCCTCTTGCGGGTATCACTTATGTTCTAAGACCTTCACTGTTTATACGAGCACATGTGTACAAATGTTTCATTTAGTTCACCTGTGCGTGGTGTGTGTGGGTGAGCACAAGTGTGTTTGTGTACATGCGGGTGTGCAAGTGAATGTGCCTGTATGTCAGAGGAACACGGCACCATAAACAGTGGAAGATGAGTTCGAATCCCCATGTTACCTCCGGCTTGGTTGGGCGTCCCTACAGACACAATTGGCCATGCCTGTGGGTGGGAAGCCGGATGTGGCTGGTCGCTGCACTAGCGCCTCCTCTGGTCGGTCGGGGAGCCTGTTCAGGAGGGAGGCGAACAGCGTGATCCTCCCATGCACTAAGTCCCCTTGGCGAAATGCCTTGCTGTCAGGTGAAAAGAAGCGGCTGGCGACTCTACGTGTATTGCAGGAGGCATGTGGTACTCTGCAGCCCTCCCCAGCTTGGCAGAGGGGGTGGAGCAGTGACCGGGACGGCTCACAGAGTGGGGTTATTGGCCAGGTATAATTGGGGTATAAAAGGGGGAAATCCAAAAACAAAAAAAGAGGAAGATGGAGCTTTCTTCAGATCAGCTTGAATTAACCGCCCCTGGAGAGGGGGTTTGGTTGGTGTGGGGGGTCAACAGAGCAGGGAGCAGAGTAGGGAGAGAGAAGGAAAGATGGAGGAGAGGATGGCTGAAGTTGGAAGAGAGGAGAAGAAAAAGAAGAAGAGAAAGATTAGAATGGGGTCAATGAGAGCTGGCAGAGAGGGGGAAAGCGGAGTGTTATAAAAAAAAAGGCATGAAACAAGAAGATAGATAAGAGATTGCTGGAGAGAGAATGAGGGGAGGGCGAGAGAAGTATGAAAGATTAAAAGATAATGGGATTCAAACAATGCTCACTAGGATTATGAGGCGTTTGCAAGTGTCCGGGGGTGGGGTGGGAGTGAGGAAGATCCTTGACAGAAAAACAAGAAAAAGAGAGACTAGGTTGTCTGGATGTGTGCGTCGGCACCGGAGGTTATGGCGGTGGTTATGTTGGCATTGTACCTTCCTGTCCATCTAAATTCAGCTCTCACCTCAGTTGTGGCTGAAATCTGGAGTCGGTCTACCACCCATCAGGGCCTACATGGATGACAAGGCAACCATGACAACAGCACTTTGCACCAGGCACCTTCTAAAAAAGCTTCAAGAAAACACCACCGAGGCCAGAATTAAATTCAAGCCATGCAAATCAAGAAGCATCTCTAATTAAAGGCAAACTGACAGAAGAAAGGTTCTCCATCGATCAAGAACCTATTCCAATAATGTCAGAGAAGCCAATCAAAAGTCTGGGAAGATGGTATGACTCAAAATTGATGGACACTGATCATGTACACAAGCTGAGGAAAGAAATCATTAAAGCTAGTATGACGTTCCCTCTTTTTTTCTTTTTAAACAATACCTTGATTTGGATATTAAAAAAATATAAAATATACACTCACCGGCCACTTTATTAGGCACACCTGTCCAACTGCTCGGTAACGCAAATTTCTAATCAGCCAATCACATGGCAGCAACTCAATGCATTTAGGCATGTAGACATGGTCAAGACGATCTGCTGCAGTTCAAACCGAGCATCAGAATGGGGAAGAAAGGTGATTTAAGTGACTTTGAACGTGGCATGGTTGTTGGTGCCAGACGGGCTGGTCTGAGTATTTCAGAAACTGCTGATCTACTGGGATTTTCACACACAACCATCTCTAGGGTTTACAGAGAATGGTCCGAAAAAGAGAAAATGTCCAGTGAGCGGCAGTTCTGTGGGCGAAAATGCCTTGTTGATGCCAGAGGTCAGAGGAGAATGGCCAGACTGGTTCGAGCTGATAGAAAGGCAACAGTAACTCAAATAACCACTCATTACAACCGAGGTATGCAGAAGAGCATCTCTGAACGCACAACACGTCGAACCTTGAGGCAGATGGGCTACAGCAGCAGAAGACCCCACCGGGTGCCACTCCTGTCAGCTAAGAACAGGAAACTGAGGCTACAATTCGCACAGGCTCACCAAAATTGGACAATAGAAGATTGGAAAAACGTTGCCTGGTCTGATGAGTCTCGATTTCTGCTACGACATTCGGATGGTAGGGTCAGAATTTGGCGTCAACAACATGAAAGCATGGATCCATCCTGCCTTGTATCAACGGTTCAGGCTGGTGGTGGTGGTGTAATGGTGTGGGGGATATTTTCTTGGCACACTTTGGGCCCCTTAGTACCAATTGAGCATCGTGTCAACGCCACAGCCTACCTGAGTATTGTTGCTGACCATGTCCATCCCTTTATGACCACAGTGTTCCCATCTTCTGATGGCTACTTCCAGCGGGATAACGCGCCATGTCATAAAGCTCGAATCATCTCAGACTGGTTTCTTGAACATGACAATAAGTTCACTGTACTCAAATGGCCTCCACAGTCACCAGATCTCAATCCAATAGAGCACCTTTGGGATGTGGTGGACCGGGACATTCGCGTCATGGATGTGCAGCTGACAAATCTGCAGCAACTGCGTGATGCTATCATGTCAATTTGGACCAAACTCTCTGAGGAATGTTTCCAGTACCTTGTTGAATCTATGCCACGAAGGATTAAGGCAGTTCTGAAGGCAAAAGGGGGTCCAACCCGGTACTAGCAAGGTGTACCTAATAAAGTGGCCAGTGAGTGTATATACATATATATAACTTTGTTAAAAGAAACACTCAACGGTACGAAATTGCTCAACAAATAAGGAGCAAAATAATCCAGTGAATCAAGTAAAATATACCATACACATTCATATTCTTCTATTTTTTTTCAAAGAAGCACACACACATTCAGTTGCGTTACACACGTATTACAAACACCATTTATCTCTCTCACTCATTTTGCCCTCCAGCATGTGGTGTTAGACGACAGACAGTGAATATCTCTCTCTCTCTCTCTCTCTCTCTCTCTCTCTCTCTCTCTCTCTCTCTCTCTCTCTCTCTCTCTCTCTCTCTCTCTCTCTCTCCATGCCAAAGGATATGCTTGTGGCTTGTTACTCTGACCCAGTGTCCAACTGGCTCTGTCATTCGTGAGACTTAAATCATGAGATCAATAACTGCTGTTTATTCTCTTTCTCTTCTCTTCTATATTCTGCTCCAATCTCTTCATTTGTCCTACTGATTATGCTATTTTCGGAGTTTAGTTCACTTATCGCTAGATTCGCTAGTTTTCTTGCTCAATCGATTCCTGTGCTAGCAGGTAGCCTTTCGTTCCTAATCGGTATATTAGCTTCGATCTTAGCCTAGCTTGGCAGTTAGCTTTATTGTAGCATTCTGTTTCTGATCTGCTTAGCATGCAGTTACAAACCAGCAGTCAGCCGTTAGCCTGAAGCTTTTGTTCTTTGTACTTCTGGCTTTGTGCTTTTTATTCTCTTACTCTCTTCTCTATTCTGCTCTAACCTCTCCATTTGTTCTCCTGAGTATGCTATTTTCTGTGAATAGTTCACATATGCCTAGATTCACTAGTTTTCTTTCTCAACCGACTCGTGTTAATAGGTAGCTTTTTGTTCCTAGTATGTTTACTAGCTTTGAGCTTAGCCTATCTTTGTAGTTGGCTTTATTGCATTTGCAGTGAAAGCAGCCTCATTAAATAGATAGGCTGTCTCTACTAGAGGGATATGTCCGTGCGTTAGAGCAGCTTCATTCAGCTAGGATTACGTTAGACATGACGGGCACTCCAGATAGTCCCAGACCTGACAGCAGAACTGCCATTGTTAGCACAGGCTCAGCCTCATTGGCAGATGCAGCAGAATTTGTCCCTGTTTGTTGATGTGGGAAGGCTCACAAGAGCAAGCCACCAGTCGTATGGCCTGGTCCACAATCACCTCTCCCGACTGCAAACCCACTTTCGCCCCTTACCAGCCCTGTTGGTAGTCCTACCAGCAAGCCTGCCTTTCCCACTCCTGTCATCAAGAGTAAAGCAATGCACGCTAGTGATAGGAGACTCCATCCATCTATCCATTATCCAAACCACTTATCCTTACTCAGGGTTGTGGGGATGCTGAAGCCTATCCCAGCAGTCACTGAGCGGTAGACCCAATGACTGTTGGGATAGGCTCCCTTACCCGCAATATCAGATTAGCTTCGCCAGCCTTGATTTAATGTTTACTCTGGGCCAGACTGTCAGACATATATGATAACCTTAAGAGTACTGGCATCACAGAGGGAGAATCACGGAGCCCAGGAACACAGTATCACTACTTTCATTAACAATGTCATTCATGTCGACACCAATAATAATAGGATGAAGCAATTAGAGATCACAAAAACTAGTCTAGTCAGAACACTTGAGTTGGCCAGAAAGATGTGTCAGCATCAATTGTCTCTGGTCCCTTACCCGTGAGGGGTAATTAAGATAATGATGAGATGTATAGTAGGTTCACCTCATCGGACCACTGAATGGCCCGTTACCGTAATGGGCAGGGATTCAGCTTTGTTGTTAACTGGCCTTCTTTCTGCAGCCGCCCTTACCTGTTGAAAGCAGATGGCATTCACCTTACTGGGGATGGTACCACTCTTTTGTCTAGCAAGATAGACAGCTGTCTACATTTAGTCTGGCACTAGGGACTATCTTTCAGCAGGTCACAGCAATTAAAGAGCCTGCTAGGTTTAAACCTAGTGTGGATGTTGAGTCAACTAGTTTAGTTAATGTGTCTAGTCAAGGATCTTCTCATAGTATAGATTATCAGTCTGACAGCTTGGTCTATAATACTGACACCATCTCCCTTCCCTGTTGTATTGCTCCCAAGATCTCCTCTCCTCAGTGTGTGAATCACAATAATCTAATAATTATTCCTTCCACTGGGGGTGATGCAATGTGCAATGAAGCAATTTTCAGAACCAAACATCTAATGTTATCAAAAGTGTGATCACATATTGTCCAAAACATATATCTTGAAAATTGTTAAATAAAACAAGGTGTCAAATTCCAATTAATATTTCATCTAGTAGTAGCTCTACAGTTGTGCCTACTACTGATCACTGTAACAACATGCTTAAATTTGGTTTTATAAATACAAGATCACTCCCTACCAAAACCTTGCTAATAAACGATCTGATTCTTGAATATACTTTTGATATGATTGGGTTATGCGAAGCATGGCTGAAACCAAAATTTTCCTTCCTATAAATGAAGCTTCCCCGCCTGGCTATACTTATGCTCGGGCAAATAAACAAGGTGGGGGTGTCGCCTTAATAGATAAGTCTATTTTCAATATAACTTCTACAATTGAAACTAAATTCAAATCATTTGAGGCTCTTATTCTAAGTCAAGCTCCCTCAGCCACAAACAGACTATGCTCAGTCCACATTGTGATACTCTATCGGCCTCCTGGCCCTTATTCACCATTTCTTGAAGATTTTGGAGAATTTATCTCAGGTCTTGTTACTCATTATGATGAGATTCTAATTCTTTGCAATTTCAATATTCATCCGAATAAAGCTGGTGATCCTCTAAGTGAAGACTTTCTGGCACTTGTGGATACTTTTAGGTCCGTTCAGTTTGTACAAGACTCAACTCAGCGCCTTGGTAACACCCTTGATTTGGTTTTATCTAAAGGGATACCTGTCAGATCATTTTCTCATTAAATTTGAAGCATCATGGGCTTGTCATGTTAATGTCAGCACAGATGTAATTGCCACTCATCATATCTGTCCTTCCCCTGTAGCTGCATTTGGCCAGCAGCTGCCTGAAGTCTTGGCTCCTTTCACTGTAGACACAGACTCTGTTGCAAATCTAACAAGTGGCCCTTGCTAGTCTCCTGGATTCAGTTGCATCTCTCACTACCAGAGCTAAACGACCAAATAGGTCTACACCCTGGTTTCACAAAGAGACACGTGCCCCTAAGCAGGCCTGCATGACATGGTAACGTAAATGGTGAAAATCAAAATTGTACGTTTTTTACCTATCTTGGCATGAGTATTTATTGAAATAAAAGCCTGCTTTATGTGCTCTCCCGCTTAATCACTACTAATAAACATAATCTTAGATTTATCTCTAAGCTAAATTTACTAAAAAAAAACAGCTGTCTTATTAGCTTGCTCAACATTCATGGCCCATGAGTTTGTTGCCTTTAAATTCAGTACTTCGTTTTCCCCTCGGGGATAAATAAAGTATTCTGATTCTGATTCTGTTTCATGACCTGTACTGCATGGTGGGTTAGTTTCTGTCTCAATGAATTCACCAAGCACTGTCCTGCTGACAAGATTATAGAGTACAGATTACTGCAATCTGTTCCCTTCTCTCTCACATCATTCTCTGAATTATGTCTCTTCCTGTCTTCTCCCCTATATGTGAATGGTGTGATGCAAGTCTCCCCCCTTGTGTGCACGTGTAGTCTGTCCTCCTCCCAGGTCTCCATGGTGATGGTGGTCACCACCAGGACACTGCTTGATATCCTACTCATCACACTCTTTGGATTTGTTCAGACTGCCAGCCCAGATCCGTTGTTTTATCATATCCAAATTCTATCCAGACTGATTTTAGAAAGTCTGGACAGAAAAAAAAACTCACATGAAATGCGATTTTTGCAAATGGATGGATGGATGGATGATCTAAACCACATTTGGAAGTGGCTTGAAATGAGATTCCAATCGGATTTATACAGATGCATCTCAGTCCAGACACGCTGGCTACCCAAATCAAATTTCAAACTGTCTTTTGTGTCGTTCGCAACGCAACACACACCGATGACATCAGATCCAGAGTGCTCACCATGACGGCAGCAAGGAACATCGCAATGTAACCAGCCTTTTCCATCGCCGAGTTTGTCTGGTGCAATGGAGTTCTGCACCGCCACTGCGCAATTGTTTGGAGGGCGAGATGATGGATCTCCATTTATCATGTTTCCACGTTGGTAAACTGCATCATGCTTATGTCACTACCATAGCATCCCATGTAGATAGGTTGGTGATGTCTGGACACACAAATCCGATCTGATCACTTGCAAATAACAGTGCGGAGAGTATGTCTTAAAGATCTGATTTGGGGGAAAAAATCCAATTTGCTTGCAGTCTGAACAAAGTGTTTATATATCTTATGAATCCATATAGTTTTGTTATCCTGTTTTAATGTTATATCCGTCTCTTGCTCCAATGTGTGGCTGTTTTTTCTTGTCTCTTCTCCCATGCATATGAATGGTGTGATGTAAATCTCCCATATGCATGTGTGGTCTTGTCCTCCTGCCAGGTCTCCATGGTGATGGTGGTTGCCACCTGGACACTGCTTGGCATCCTCCTCAACACATTCTTTATGTAGTTTATCAATCCATATAATTTTGTTATCCTGTTTCAATGTTGTATCCTTCTCTCTCTCTGGTGTGTGACTAATGTGTTTTCTTGTCTCTTATCCGGTGTATGTGAATGGTGTGATGTGAGTCTCCCCTGTGTGCATGTGTAGTCTGTCCTCCTGTCAGGTCTACATGGTGATGGAGGTCAGGTGGCTCAGGTCCTGGGCTGTTCTGGTGGCACCTGGACACTGCTTGGCATCTTCCTCATCAAATTCTTCAGATATCTTATAATTCCATTGTATATCCTCTTTCAATGTTGTATTCTGTAAATTGTGTTTCTTTCTGTACACACACATTGCACGTCTGTCCGTCTGGGGAGAGATCCCTCCTCTGTTACTCCCCCCGAGATTGCTTCCTATTTTTTCTCCCTGTTAGAGGTTTTTTTTAGGGAGTTGTTCCTTATCAAATGCAAGGGTCTAAGGACAGGATGTTGTATTGCAGTAAAGCCCACTGAGGCAAATTTGTAACTTGTGATATTGGGCTACACAAACAAAATTGACTTGACTTGGGCAATATCACACAGCAGCGGTTTCATCCTGAGGTAACTTACTTCCATGCCGAGCTGCTACTGGGCCGACAGCAGAGGTGACGATGGGGCAAGGTGGTATTGACTGTCTAATAAAAAGGCAGCTTAACATCTCTCAAAAAATTGTAAATACCTATGAAATGAAAGAAAAAGTAGTTTTTCTACTGACATAAAATGACAGGCACACTGTCATCTATTTTGATCTAAGTAGCAGAAATGTATGCAGGTTTGAAACGCATACGAATGAAAATTGTGTGTCTGAAGTGTCCCAAGTTTTCAACGTTTTTCATCTTTGCATTGGTATCAATATTTTTCTGGATATTATAAAGTCCTTCCATCCATCCATCCATCCATCCATCCATCCATTATCTGAACCGCTTATCCTGCTCTCAGGTTGGCGGAGACGCTGGAGCCTTTTCCAGCAGTCATTGGGCAGCAGGCAGGGAGACACCCTACCAGGCCATCACAGGGCCCACACACACACACACACACACACACACACACACACACACACACACACACACACAGTCTCTCTCATACACACACACTCATACCTAGGGACAATCTAGTATGGCCGATTCACCTGACCTACATGTCTTTGGACTGTGGGAGGAAACCGGAGCCCCCGGAGGAAACCCACACAGACACGGGGAGAACATGTAAATTCCACACAGAGGATGACCCGGGACGACCCCCAAGGTTGGACTACCCCGGGGCTCGAACCCAGGACCTTCTTGCTGTGAGACGACCGCGCTAACCACTGCGCCACTGTGCCGCCCATTTTTATTACAAAGTTCATTAATGTATAAATAACTGGGCTTGGACCTAAGATAGTAAAAGATTAAGAAAATATCTCAAATGAGAAGAAAATATCAAGGTGTCAAATATATAGATGGATCTTTAGCCATAATGATAAAGCTATCTTGCTAACAAAAGGATGGTAAATGTGATTTTTTTTTGTTTTGCAAAATACATTATCTTAAATGGATGGATAAAATGAGCTGAAAAAAAATGTATGCGAGATGCATGTGTTTATGTGTCTGTACCCATGATTGCATCTGCTTGTGTCTTATGTGACTTTGCCTTTATGATTGATGTGCTGCTAGATGGGGTGGCATATTGTACTTTATTATGACTTAGCACAGTCCATACTTGTCTACTATCTTTACAAGAGGGAGATAATATGAGCAACAAGCTAAAGCACATCACAACGCGGCAAATTGCAGTTTGGAGGTTTCTTCAAGTCATGATATGAGGCTCTGTCTCACTCGGAAATGGTTGTAGATATTGAATAATCTCTGTGTCCCACGCAGTGGCTGGATTATTAGATAGATAGGGTTGGATATTATTTTCATTTGGTGTGGTACGGAAATGAATACAGAAACTTTCACTGCCTCATGGTGTATGTATGTGTCTGTGTATGTCTGGGGGCATGTGCCAGCAAGCGCATTGGAGTCACTTAAGTGAGGAACCGATAAAGTGTGTGTGTGTGTGTGTGTGTGTGTGTGTGTGTGTGTGTGTGTGTGTGTGTGTGTGTGTGTGTGTGTGTGTGTGTGTGTGTGTGTGCGTGCGTGTGCGTGCGTGCACATTAATAGACGTCTGCAGACATCTGTGCCCACATGTGGTAAACAAGCATATGTTTACGTGTCTGCCCACAGGGAGTAACACTATTATATACAGATGGGAAGGTAGGTGGAGGAGAGTGGCAACATGGCCTTATACAATTCCTAAAACTTGGTGCAATCGCTGATGACATAAGAGGATGGGGCAGTGGCAGTTCTAGCTTGTATGGCGCCCAGGGTGAACCCCCCCCCTTCAGCCTCCATCCTCCTCCTACCCCTGCCAACAATAAATTGTGTGCACCATTCTGCCATCCATCCATCCATCTAGGCTGCCAGTCCATCACAGGGCCGACATATTCACACCCTGGGGGCAATGGCGCAATGGTTAGCACGGTCACCTCACAGCAAGAAGGTCCTGGGTTCAAACCCCGGGGTAGTCCATCTTTGGTCCATCCAGGTCATCCTCTGTGTAGAGTTTACATGTTCCCCACGTGTCTGTGTGGTTTTCCTTCGGGTGCTGCTGTTTCCTCCCACAGTCCAAAGACATGTAGGTCAGGTGAATTGGCCATACATTTGGAGCAACACAAATAAATAATCATAACATTTAAGACTATATAAATATATACAAAAATAAGACTCGTAAATATCAAAAAGAACTAACAAAGACAAATAGAAACAAATTGTAGTGTTTATGGGAGGTAATTAGTATTGCTGGCATGGTGGCACAGTGGTTAGCGCTGTCACCTCACAGCAAGAAGGTCCTGGGTTCGAACCCCGGGGTTGTCCAACCTTGGGGGTCATCCCAGGTCGTCCTCTGTGTGAGGTTTGCATGTCCTCCCGTGTCTGCGGTGATTTTTCTCCAGGTACTCTGGTTTCCCCCACCATCAAAAAGACATTCATGTTAGGGTTAATACCCTAACATGTATTAGGGTTGTTAACCTAATAGTCCATGGGCCAGAGCCCAAAATTTCCTATTTCGGTACACTCAAGGTGGCATAACTTACTTATAATTTTTGAAAGGATCCATGTCTGTAGATGATATTTTGGTATGATAACCATTCCTGAGTGGCAGCTGTATCACAGTTATCAGCTCATGAAGTTATCATTTTAAAGGGGACCTTCTTAGCTTTCATTCAAGCCCTGTTGTGGATATTTCTCACAAATATAGAGGTCACTTGAGCTCTTCAACCCGTCAATAACACACATCTTTCTGCAATGTTCGCCTAAACTATATACTTTCTTTTAGCCCTGTGGCATCTAGGAATATCAGGGACACAAAACACAAAAACTGGAATACTCACAGGACTGTAAAGATTCAGGAAATGTATAATATACCCATACTATTTCATTGTGTGAGGTGATTGTGAACCTTAAATTAGAAGGGCATTATTACTAAGAAACTAACTAGACCAAAGCCAGTTAGTCCATGGGTCAGACCAGATATCGATATCACCCAAGGTGACACAACTTCACTGGTGCCATTTTATTTGGTACACTAACAGAAGTAAAATAATACATGATAACCTTTCCAAATGAGCAGCTATTTCATTTTTCTTTCAGGAAACCTGTTTCTGTGCCTCTCACGATTGTGTATTTGCCCAGATTTTTACAAATATAGCACTTCAACACCCCTGGTACTGATTAGCCTAGCTTAAACTCTGGGACAGTTCTTAGTTGGCCAACAACCAAGGATAACCAGTACTGTGTACTTCCATTCATTGTGCTAAGCTAGGCTAACGTGCAGCCAGATAGCTTTCTACTAAACACATATAGAGGAAACTGGTATCTATCTTCTTGTCTCACTCTGGAGAAGATTGTAAGCTAATTTCCCATAATGTTAGCATGTTCTTTTAATGTATATGTTAATATGATTAGTTAAAGTGGCTACGAGGAACTTTCATCTTGTGTTGATTTTAGCGGCCTCATGTGGACAAAATACAGCTGTTGCATAGCAACTAGGTAATGTATCTATTTGTGGCTATGTAAGATAAATAATGGTAATATGACGCTGGTGAAGCAAAGTAAACTTTGTTTTAGTAGTGTTCATACACCTAAGTTACATGTATTTGTTTGTATGTGGCAGGGGAAAACTGACTGAATATGGCCACTGGTGAACAAGCAAGTTTTTACCCAATACCAAAGCGCCCACGGGTGGAGTGCATTATCCACTGTTCTGATGATACAGATAAGCTGGTTTCGCTACAAAGTGTCGACTCATGGAGAACTCTGCTCAAGGCAGCTCAGATACGAAGTCATGCACCAGTTTTGAAACTGGCAAAAGACATTCCTGAGGGACAGATTCCAGCAATCTACTACCACAGAAAGTGTCACAGTATCTTCACTATGAAGCAAATTCTTGATGGCCTCCTTGCAAAAGAAAAGAAAAGTTGTGTCTCTGCTGAAGAGAAACAATCTAAGAGAGTAGCTCGACATGCTCCAAGTACATCTAGGACTTATGATGCAGAGTGCATATTTTGTCAGAAAAACAGCAAATATTCCAAGAGACAGAATACGAGAGAAGTACTGGTGCAGTGTCGAGAACTGCGAGCTGATGCAAAGATCAGAAGTGCAGCCACAAAGAAAAGGGACAGCAGAATCCTTGCCATTGTGAGTAGAGACCTTGTAGCAGCTGAAGGGCACTACCACAGGTCATGCTATAGACTTTACACCAAAGAAGAGGTTTCCAAAGGAGAGGTTGCCAGCAATGAAGATGATGATGCTGCAGCCCAGTATGAAGCTGCTGTGAATAAGGCATACAATGAGCTGTTCCTCTTCATCAGGATGGAGCTTTTTGGCAATCCTCAAGTGATGACAATGACTGATCTCTCTTCTAGACTGGTAGCTTCAATGAACTCCCAAGGCATTGCCCAAGTCAAGGAATCAACCAAGAAGCACATAAGGCGAAACCTGGAGAGTGAGTTTGCTGGAGCCTTGCAGATATTCCCTGATGAGAAAGGAAAATTCCTCCTCTATCCCGATAACTTGTCCATGAGGGAACTTGCCAAAGAAAATCAGTCTCTCAAAAGGGAGCTGCAGACCCTGAAAAGTGTCAGTGCACAAGATGTTATAGCCAAAGCAGCCATCAAATTGAGAGCAGACATTAAAAGTCAAGATGTTCCTCAAACCTGGCCGCCTGAAGTCAAACCAGAAGCAGAATGTCCTACCATTCCAGAGTCGCTCATTATCTTCCTGTACTCTCTACTCACAGGCTCAAATGATCCTGATCATGCATCCCAGAGAGTGCAGTGCCTTCTGCAGTCATTTGGCCATGACATAGTATATGCAGTGACATGTGGAAATACCAAGCCTTCCAAGCACATTGTTCTGCCATTCAGTGTCAAATCATTGACAGGAAATGTAGAGTTGATAAACATCCTCAACCGACTTGGTCACAGTGTGTCCTATTCACAGATGGAAGAGATCAACACTGCCCTGTGTCTCCAGAAACTCTCATCATCAGGGAGTGGCATTGCCCTTCCAGCTAACATCCATCCTGGCATATTCACAACTTTAGCCTGGGACAATATCGACCGTCTTGAAGAAACTGTCAGTGGTGAGGGAACATCTCACAGAGTCAATGGGATTGCTGTGCAAGCAAAGCCAGTCAACCCACTTCCTGTCCAACCCATGCCCACTGTTCCCAAAACAAAGAAGAGAAGCATTGATGGACCCCCACCAATGTTACCAACTTACAATGCTGGACAACGGGTAGGGCCACCACAAAGCAAAAAGTCAGATGCCGATACTGCAGCCAATACTAAGCTTGCCAGAGAGAAAAACCTTCTTTGGGTCCTAGCACGCATGTCACAACAAGAAGAACAGTCAGTCAGCAGCTGGACAGGCTTCAACATCCTGACTCGAGGAGAGATGACGGTCATCCCCGACAATATAGGCTATCTGCCTACCATCAATGCTCCAGCGACACAAATGTCTACTGTCAACGAGGTGCTTAACCAGTCACTGAGCATCATGCAGTGCTTAGGCCTGAGGAAGATTGTCTGTGTCTTTGACCAAGCCCTGTATGCGAAGGCTGTCGAAATCACATGGAAACACCATGACAAGTTCCATGATATCATCGTTAGGCTTGGGGTATTCCACACCATCTGCACACTGCTGGCAATAATAGGAAAGCGTTTCCAAGATGCTGGACTCAAAGACCTCTGCATTGAGTCTGGCATGATTGCAGAAGGCTCAATTGCTGGTGTTATGGATGGCCGCAAGTACAACAGGGCAGTGCGACTACACAAGCTCCTGTATGAGGCTCTCATGCGACTGACCTTGAATGGTTTCCTGTCCTGGTTGGAAGAAACTCACAGGAATGACATGGTTCACCTGAATGAGACACTGAAGACCATTGACAGCCTTGGGAAAGAAGTCTCACAACATGCTTTGAAGGAGGTCATCGAGAACAGCTCTTGTACACGCATCATGGATCTATTTGAAGTCTACCGTGAGTTCCTTAGAGGTGGAAACGGCAGCCTCTCGAACTTCTGGATGTCCTATTTGGACATGGTTGAAATCTTGTTGGGGCTCATCCGAGCATCCAGAGAGGGAGACTGGATGCTACACTTGGCTAGCATTCGAGCAATGATCCCATGGTGCTTTGCTTATGACAGGATGAATTATGCACGCTACCTCCCCTACTACTACGCCCAGATGTCTGAGCTGCCCATCACACACCCAGATGTGTACACAGAATTCATGGAAGGAGCTTTCTCAGTCCAACTGGGCTCCACCAATCCCTTTGGCCAAATCCCTGTTGACCAAGCTATAGAAGAAACGGTGAACAAAGACACCCAAACAGCTGGAGGGACAAAGGGATTCAGCTTGAAGCCAGGAGCTGTGACCAAATATTATCTCACAGCTGAGTATAGAAGCATGTACCTCAGACAGCTGAGAGACCTGACAGGTCAAGGCAGGTGCAAATGGTCTCATCCACATCTACAGAGTCCAAGGATCAAGAGAGATGAAGCAGATGTCCAGTCTCTCATGGACCTTATGGAGAATAACTGGCTCAATCCTATGTCCCCTGATGAGATTGATTTGGTTAGCCTCTCCACTGGCAACATGGCTCCACCTGATGTGACCATAGATCTCTTGAGAGCTCTTGAGAAAGGAGAAGAGGCCTACCAAGCATTCCAGCAAACAAGGTTAGATGCAGACCCACCACCTGTGAAATTCCACGACAAGATGACCAAGCAAAGTCTGAAAACATTCTCCAATGTCAGCACAAAACAAGCTCATGGAAAGAAAGCACAGGATGTGGTTCTGAAGGCAGATAGAAACCTTTTCAGTCACACGATCCTGGTGGCTGAAAGCAGGAAGGTGAATCTGAAGGATGTCCTTGCCTACCCATTGGGCCCACTACCATGGGCACTGGCAAATGCTGATGGGTCCTTACGAAAAACAAACAAGGCTGCACTTGCCAGAGAGCTTGAAAAGAATGTATCTCCTGCAGAAGACATCCCAATCCCATCTACTTCCATCATTGATGGGATGAGCCTGGTCCAAAAAATGAATGGCAACAACAAAACCTTTGCACAGGTGGCAGAGTCAGCCTTGACCCAGGTCCTCCATGAGGGAGCACAGAGTGGGAGGATTGATGTTGTTTTTGATGTCTATCACCAGACTTCGATCAAAGATGCTGAACGACTGAACCGGGGTGGAGACATCACTCTCCAGTACAAGAATCTTGCAGGGGGACACCACGTCCAGCAGTGGAGAAAATTTCTGTGCAGTTCCTCCAACAAGACCAGTCTCATCAAGTTTCTGGTGGAAGAGTGGAAACTCCCACGATACAGAGCTATGCTGCATGGCAAGGTGTTGTACATGACCTGTGAGGAAACCTCCTAAAAGTTGACAGAAGATGGGTGTGAGGAAGCAGCAGAACTGCACTCCACACATGAAGAAGCTGACACCCGTCTGCTCCTGCATGCATTGCATGCAGCAAATGCGGGCTCAAGTCAGTTATCATCACAGCAGAGGACACTGATGTCATGGTGCTTTGTCTTGGCTTCCAGAAGGACATCACCTGTCCCATCTACCAGAAGTGTGGGACTCAGAACCGCACACGGTTTGTCGACATCACCAAACTGGCAAGTTCACTTGGAGACAGCATCTGTGACAGCCTAATTGGCTTACATGCCTTCACAGGCTGCGACACTGTCAGTGCATTCGCTGGTCGAGGGAAGCTGAATGCCCTGAAGATAGTGAGAAAGCACACTTCCTGCCAAGAGACTTTTAGTCAACTGGGACAGACATGGAATGTGAGTGATGAGCTGTTCCAGAAAATTGAGCAGTTCACCTGTCGGATGTATGTTGCTAATACCAGCACTGCTGAGGTGAACAAACTGCGTTACCAGCTCTTCTGCACCAAAAGGGGAGAGGTTGAGTCCAGCCAGCTGCCACCATGTAGAGACTGTCTCTTTATGCATGTTCAACGAGCCAACTATCAGGCAGCAATATGGAAGTGCTGTCTGCAGGCTAACCCTGTGGTGCCAAGCCCTACTGAGTATGGATGGACAGACGATGAAGGCAAGCTGGCCATTTACTGGATGCGCTCCCCACCTGCACCAGATGTGGTCTTGGAAATGCTAACATGCAAGTGTGTGCATTCATGCAAAATGCCAAGCTGCATGTGCCTGTCAAATGGACTTCCATGCACAGACATGTGCAGGTTACAGACCTGCAGTAACCAAAAACAGCAGGATGGTCCAGAACTGGACTTTGAACTTGGGGAGTCAGATGATGAGAGAAACGAGCAGTTTGATGAATGACAGTGTGATGATTCTGATGGTATTACTGTGGTAGTAGTCTATTGATGCACAGGATGTTGATTCTGGACTTGGTTACCCAGAGCTTGATAACAATAATGTAACCATATTCACATATACCCATTACCCTACCCATTACCATTACATATACCCACTAATGATATGGGATTACATGTATCATTGACTAAGTATATGTAAATGTCAATGTTGTTTAAAATATGAAAATAGTTCATTACCTCACTATGGTATTCCTTTTTATCATGTATTTTGATTGTGTATTTAAACAAATGTATAGACACCAGTTTGTGACCTAACTGGCTTTGGTCTAGTTCTCATTTAAGGCTCACAATCACCTCACACAATGAAATAGTATGGGTATATTATACATTTTCTGAATCTTTACAGTCCTGTGAGTATTCCAGTTTTTGTGTTTTGTGTCCCTGATATTCCTAGATGCCACAGGGCTAAAAGAAAGTATATAGTTTAGGCGAAAATTGCAGAAAGATGTGTGTTATTGACGGGTTGAAGAGCTCAAGTGACCTCTATATTTGTGAGAAATATCCACAACAGGGCTTGAATGAAAGCTAAGAAGGTCCCCTTTAAAATGATACCAAAGACAATATTATAGAACATTGAAAAATGTCCTGATCATGAGGCTAAACCAGGATATGCACCAGCGTCTAAAATGCAATTTAGTTTAGCGGGTGGTTAACTTCATGAGCTGATAACTGTGATACAGCTGCCACTCAGGAATGGTTATCATACCAAAATATCATCTACAGACATGGATCCTTTCAAAAATTATAAGTAAGTTTTGCCACCTTGAGTGTACCAAAATATCGTCTGGCCCATGGACTATAAGTCTGTGTCCTTGACCAAGGCATGGCAAGACGAACTGGAGTTGGTCCCTTGGTGCTGCACGGCGGCTGCCCACTGCTCCTAGCTACACATTTAGAATGGGCTAAATGCAGAGCATAATTTCCCCACGGGGATCAATAAAGTATCTCAAAATCTCAAATCATCTGTAATTTTACAGAGGTCCTGTGGATCCAAAACTTCAGAATGACCCGCTTAACATTCGATGAGTTATGCAACGCAATAAGGACCCCTCGTGGCACCTGCTACATCATGCCAGAGGGAGCCAGTTCCAGCCAAGAAGCTCATAGTCATCGCTCTTTCTAAGGTGCCATGCCGTATTTGACGGCCCAGTATTCTGAAGCCCCAGTAATCTGAAAAATGTCCCATTGGATCGAAAGCCCATTTGTCCGACAGCCCACGATCCAAAAATCTCCATTGTGAATCATTGATTTGAACTGGCCAGAGATAAATACCAGAAAGTTGATATTTCTGGTGAATTAGAGATGACTTTCTCGTAAGTGCTTTTAACATTACACCTATTCACTTGAATTAGTAGTAAATGTATCTTTGTGTTTGTAGGTCAAAAATACGCTAAGATATTAAGGGCAAAAAACTCCATGGAGAGTGTGTATTTTCAGAGCAGTGGGCTTTTGTTTTCAGGATAGTGGTCTTTCGGTACAATGGGACATTTTTCGGACTATTGGACAATGGGTTAGTGGCTACCACTAACCCATTGTCACACCATGAGGCAGTGCAAAAACCAGCGCATTCTTAGTGCCGGTCCCAAGCCCAGATAAATGGGGAGGGTTGCGTCAGGAAGGGCATATGGCGTGAAATCTTTGCCAAATCAAATGTGCAGATCATAAATCAGATTTCCATACCAGAACAGTCGAGGCCCAGGTTGGCCAGCAGGTTGACCGTACTGTTGGCCAGCGGGGTGCTGGTGGAAAGTATGCTACTTTTGAATGAAGGAGAAGGAATCAGGAATCAAGAACACTTTGTCATTCCACTTCATGCACTTGTGTACATGAAATAAAATGAAATGCCGTTTCCCCCAGCCCACAGCAGTACAACACAAAGACAAAAGCACATCCTAGGAGAGGGGGAAGGCATGTCCAGAGGCTGCAGGAGAGGAGGAAGGGTAAGAGTGTGGAGGTGAGATTTGGAAATTTGAATGTTGGCACTATGACTGGTAAAGGAAGAGAGCGGGATGATATAATGGAAAGAAGAAAGGTATGTATACTGTGTGTGCAAGAGACCAGGAGGAAGGGGAGAAGGCCAGAAGCATCAGAGGTGGGTTTGAACTCTTCCACCATGGTGCAAATGGGAGGAGTAATGGGGTAGGGGTAATTCTGAAGGAAGAGTATGTCAAGCGTGTGCTGGAAGTGAAGATAGTGTCGGACAGAGTGATGAGTATGATGCTGGAAATCGAAGGTGTATTGATGAATGTTATCAGCGCATATGCCCCGCAAGTTGGGTGTGAGCTGGAAGAGAAAGAAGAATTTTGGAGTGAGTTGGATGAAGTGGTGGAGAGTGTACCCAAGGAGGACAGAGTGGTGATTGGAGCGGACTTCAATGGACATGTTGGTGAAGGGGAAAGAGGTGATGAGGAGGTGATGGGTAGGTATGGTGTCAAAGAGAGAAATGTGGAAGGACAGATGGTGGTGGATTTTGTAAAAAGGATAGAAATGGCTGTGGTGAATACATATTTCAAGAAGAGGGAGGAACCCAGGGTGACGTACAAGAGTGGAGGAAACAACACACAGGTGGACTATATCTTATGTAGAAGGCGCGATCTGAAAGGGATTGGAGACTGCAATAGATAGTGAGGAAGACAGCTAGGAAGGTACTTGGTGTGTCATCAGGACAGAGGAAGGAAGACAAGGAGACTTGGTGGTGGAATGAGGAAGTACAGCAAAGTATACAAAGAAGCGAAGAAGAAGTGGGATAGTCAGAGAGATGAAGAAAGTAGACAGGAGTACAAGGAGACGGCGTAAAGTGAAGAGAGAGGTGGCAAAGGAAAAGGAAAAGGCGTATGGTGAGTTGTATGAGAGGTTAGACACTAATGAAGGAGAAAAGGACTTGTACCGATTGGTTAGACAGAGGGGCTGAGCTGGAGAGGATGTGCAGCAGGTAAGGGCGATCAATGATAGAGACCGAAATGTGCTGAAAAGTGAGGAGAGTGTGTTGAGAAGGTGGAAGGAGTACTTTGAGGGGCTCCTGAATGAAGAAAATGAGAACGAGAGAAGGTTGGATGACATGGGGATAGTGAATGAGGAAGTGCAGTGGATTGGCAAGGAGGAAGTGAGGGCAGCTATGAAGAGGATGAAGAGTGGAAAGGCAGTTGATCCAGATGACATACCTGTGGAGGCATGGAGATATTAAGGAGAGATGGCAGTGGAGTTTTTAACTAGATTGTTTAACACAATCTTGGAAAGTGAGAGGATGCCTGATGAGTGAAGTAGAAACATACTGGTACCGATTTTCAAGAATAAGGGCAATGTGCAGAACTGCGAGCAGCAGTATGATTCCATGCCACAAAAGAGCACTAAATATGCGATGTTTGCTTTGAGAATGTTGATTGAGAAGTATAGAGAAGGCCAGAAGGAGTTACTTTGTGTCTTTGTGGATTTAGAAAAAGCCTATGACAGGGTGCCGAGAGAGGAGGTGTGGTATTGTATGAGGAGGTCGGGAGTTGCAGCAAAATATGTAGGAGTGGTGCAGGATACGTATGAGGGAAGTGTGACAATGGTGAGGTGTGCGGTTGGAATGACAGATGGGTTCAAGGTGGAGGTGGAATTACATCAAGGATCGGCTCTGACCCTTTTCTTGTTTGCAATGGTGATGGACAGGTTGACAGGCGAGATCAGGCAGGAGTCTCCGTGGACTATGATGTTTGTGGATGACATTGTGATCTGTAGTGAGAGTAGGGTGCAGGTTGAGGAGAGCCTGGAGAGGTGGAGGTATGCACTGGAGAGAAGAGGAATGAAAGTCAGTAGCACCAAGACAGAATACATATGCATGAATGAGAGGGAGGAGAGTGGAATGGTGAGGATGCAAGGAGTAGAGGTGACGAAGGCGTATGAGTTTAAATTCTTGGGGTCAACTGTCCAAAGTAACGGGGAGTGCAGAAGAAAGGTGAAGAAGAGAGTGCAGGCAGGGTGGAGTGGGTGGAGAAGAGTGTCAGGAGTGATTTGTGACAGAAGGGTACCAGCAAGAGTTAAAGGGAAGGTTTACAAGATGGTTGTGAGACCAGCTATGTTATATGGTTTGGAGACAGTGGCACTGACGAAAGGACAGGAGGCAGAGTTGGAGGTGGCAGAGTTGAAGATGCTGAGATTTTCATTGGGAGTGACCAAGAAGGACAGGATTAGGTACGAGTATATTAGAAGGACAGCTCAAGTTGGACGGTTTGGAGGCAAAGCAAGAGAGGCAAGTGAGATGGTTTGGACATGTGTGGAGGTGAGATGCTGGGTATATTGGGAGGAGGATGCTGAATATGGAGCTGCCAGGGAAGAGGAAAAGAGGAAGGTCAAAGAGGAGGTTTATGGATGTGGTGAGGGAGGACATGCAGGTGGCTGGTGTGACAGGGGAAGATGCAGAGGACAGGAAGAAATAGAAATGGCTGATCCTCTGTGGCGACCCCTAACTACTACTACTTTCGGCTGAAAGTAGTAGTAGTAGTAGTAGTAGAACAAAGGACAGTCCCTGTTTAGTTGTGGCTGCCTTGACATAAATGTGAAAAATGTGTTTCCATTTCAATTTTGCGAAATATTGTTTCGTCGAACCGTCTGAAAAACCACCTCATCTGAGCGTATAAACTTTCTTGCGATATTTGATTATTATTTTTTTTAAATTCCAGTTTACATTTTTTGTTATTTTGTCGTGATTTCAAATTGCACATTAAGCAGGTTAATGGAAACCCGCCTACTGATGGAGAGTTGTGCTGCAGGAGAGAGAGAGAGAGAGAGAGAGAGAGAGAGAGAGAGAGAGAGAGAGAGAGAGAGAGAGAGAGAGAGAGAGAGAGAGAGAGAGAGAGAGAGAGAGAGTGAGAGATTATCTTTTGGAACTTTAAAACAAGACTTTATTTAATTTTTTTTTTTAAATGTCGGCCCTGTGATGGCCTGGCGGCCTGTCCAGGGTGTCTCCCCGCCTGCTGCCCAATGACTGCTGGGATAGGCTCCAGCATCCCCGCGACCCTGAGAGCAGGATGAGCAGTTTGGATAATGGATGGATGGATGGACTTGATATCTTTTTAACAATATAAACAATATTTGTCAACTTACAAACAAGTACTTAACATACATCTTTAACATTCCCAAAAACAATCATTCAACAACAGCTCAAAACAGAAAACAGAAAAAAAAGGAAAATAGATAAGACCCTTTTATCCGAGCTCTGCAGCAAAAATCTGCTCATCCTCTATGGTTGAACACAGCACCCCTTTATAACACCACATGGTTGTGAATTTGTCTAGATCCCTAATTGCTTTGTAATAATTAAAATCTACCCTTATCCTGGCCTTCATCGTCCTGGCCTTCACCATCCTGGCGAACAACATCACCTTCTGCAGAGTCTTCAATTCTTCTTTTCCGGCCCACATGAACAGCCATTTTTGCCCTGCAATGAAGTTCAGGAGTTGGCATTCATATATTAAAACATTGGCTATATTTGAAACCAAAAATACATTTCTGTTTGTTAAAACTTTCCCCAGATGATCTAAATAAATGTTCTAAAGGCAATGATAATAATAACAGTAATAACAATAATAATAACAATAATAATAATACATTACATTTTCTAATTTTCTAAATCGAGAGAGAGAGAGAGAGAGAGAGAGAGAGAGAGAGAGAGAGAGAGAGAGAGAGAGAGAGAGAGAGAGAGAGATTGCAGTTATGTAAATTGTCCGGCAACACTCTTTCTGGAGCCTGCCATGGACATGACTATACAAACACACTGTACACTCCTCACACACACACACACATCTTGACTTGACAGTGCAGGGTGGCGGGGATGTCTAAGTTATATAATTTGACATCTCGGTTGCATAAACAGGGTTTTTAGATTTAAGTGCGCTTTTGTCTGTGAATTCAATCATTTTATTGTACTTTAGCTCACGGTTCAATTTTTCTTTTTTCTTTTTTTTAAAGCAGCAGCGCTGCAACAAAAGTACCACAGCACCATCTGTTGATTGCAAACAGTTATGGCAGCTTACTGTAACACCAGTGCAGGACTTGATCAACAAGTGTAGTTTCTACGGGGAGTACCTCATAATTGTCTTCCAAGTTTAATGGATATATCACCCCCCCCCCCCAAAAAAAAACTTAAAACGTCTTTAAAATCCATCTTTTATCTGCCACCTCGCCTCAAACATCAGTTAGGCATGTTTGAGTTTCTGGTTTCGAGGCCTTTTGCTCAGCTTTCTCTCTGGGAGCCCTGTGGCAGCAGAGTAGATGTGAGACATCTTGAGACACCTCGTCTTCAAAAAACAAGTTTTTCATTTGCCATATAGTGACACCGCAAACCACCTGCCATGACCGCACACGTTTCTGTTTTTGTACATTTCTGTTCTCCATTAATCCCCATTTCTGCCCTCCCCCCTGTCTTTCCTATCACAATTTATCTCTCCTCTATCACTCCCTCTTAAGAGGAGAAAGAGAAGGAATTATCTTCATCCTGCCATCATTTATCTTCCTTATCGTTTTCAGGAGCGGTTCATAAAGGGAACAAAATATGTATCTTCATGACACAGCGGCACTGTGCACACAGGCTGTAATTACACACACTGTAATTACAAACATATGCAATCAGGCATTTGCACATCCTTGACATGAGAACACACACACAGAACACACACACACACATTTTGAAAAAAAGACAGCTATAAGGACACACTCACTGAATTGTGTGTGTGTGTGTGTTGCTGCTAATCTGTATGTAATTAACAAAAGACAAACAATATGGTATATTTTCAGTTGATGGCTTCTGATCAACTGAAAATGGATCCCACTGATCCCATGGCAGCAACGACGTGGGAAACATCAACGGTGTGAAGCTTGCCACAAAAACGAAGCAGAACCTTCTGCACCCTCGCCAGCAGTCGCTCATGTCAAGTCATGTCTGATTCATTTGTATAGTCCAAAATCACATTACATGTCACAATGGGCTTCACAGGCCCACAAAGATACAATACCCCGTTTGACCCCCAAAGAAGATGAGGGAAAAACTCCCAGAGAAAAAGCCTTAATGGGAAAATCAAGGAAAGAAACCTTAGATGGGCAATTCGATGAGAGATCGATCCCCCAACAAGAATGCCAGACATGCAATAAGTGCTGTGATCACCCAGTGGAGGGCTGCTGTCAAGCTGAGGTGATAAATAAGAACAAGACATGGGTTAAACATATGATGCGTACAGTTGTCGTCCTCTGTGTGGAGTTCGCATGTTCTTCCCGTGTCTGCGTGGGTTTTCCTCCGGGTGTTCCGGTTTCATCCCACAGTCCAAAGACATGTACGTCAGGTGAATCGGCCATACTAAATTGTCCCTAGGTATGAGTGTGTGTGTGTGGGGGGGGGGGCTGTGATGGTCTGGCGGCCTGTCCAGGGTGTCTCCCCACCTGCCACCCAGTGACTGCTGGGATAACCTCCAGCATCCCCGCGACCCTGAGAGCAGGATAAGCAGTTTGGATGATGGCTGGATGGATGGATAAACAACACTGTCCTCAAAGGAAAATTGGGTCCCGGAGACAGTGTGTGAAACTGAAAATTGTTGATAAAGGCAGGGACAGCATTGAAGGCCTACATTTCAATCAAACCAAATAACTATTTCATGTGGACTCGCGATGACATAAGATATCATACATAAGAATAATTACAAGAATTACATGTATAGTCAATATGTTTTGTTAATGTTGCAGGGCTGACTTAAATGTTAGCTAGCCCCGCTGGTTCAAGCTGCACAATCAGCTAACAGTAACGTTAGCGTGCTCCAAAAAGTAGCAAAGGGGGTGACTGTTGCCATAATAACACAAAACAAATTGCAAGGACACTGCAACAATAATGCTGAAAATATATAATGATCAATACATTTATATAGTGCTTTTCTAGACATCTAAAGCACTTCACATTGAATGGGGTAACTCACTTCAACCATCACCAATGTGTAGCACCCACATGGGTGACACATGGCGGCCATTTTGCGTCAGAACGCTCAGCACACATCAACATGAGGTGGAGAGGGCGAAATCATCGACATGGGGGGATGATTAGGTGGCCAGATGGAGAGAACCAGGTTGGGAATTTTGCCATGACACCAGGGGACGCCTACTCTTTGCGATACATGCCATGTGATTGTTAATGACCACAGTGAGTCAGGACCTTGGTTTACCGTCTCATCCGAAGGACAGCATCTCCTACAGCACAGTGTCCGCGTCACTGCGCTGGGGCATTGAGAGTTGATTTTTTTTTTAACAGAAAGAAGCCTCCCCTACTGGCCCACCAACACCACTTCATTAAACGAAGATGAAGAAGAGTCGTCGTCGTCACTGGTTGCCTGCTTGTGAAGTGAAGGTATAGCAGCAGCATGGCTAGCTAACCAGCTGCTACATGGAAGCTATTTTTGTTCTCACTGGTACAGTACTGGTGAGATTTATCTATCTATCTATCTATCTATCTATCTATCTATCTATATATATATGTATATGTGTGTGTGTGTGTGTAAGTAGATAGATAGATAGATAGATATCTTCATTAAATGAAACACTCAACAGTAGGGAAAGTACTCAACAAATAAGGAGAAAATAATCCAGTGAGTCAAGTCAATTCTTTATGAGACAGTACAAGCCTGTTTCATGCTGTAAACTGTCATCAGCTGTCAATAACGTTACTTGGGAAAGAACACATCATTTACTGCCTTGTCATGCACAGCATGTGCACAACGTTCAATGGGGAAGGGAGAGGTGCAACGTTCAAAAATCAAGAACACGTGATCGCCAACGGTCCAATGGGGGGGGGGGGATTTTTCTATTGTCATAATTTACTTGTAATTACAAAATAGGTGCTTATATCTATGTCTGCAACTGCTGGCCAATTCATTCCTGTTATTCAATGTGGACATTTCTGGTTTGCAAATGATAAAATATTTCTCAGTTAGACATAGATTGCACATTTTACTACTGGTTGAATATGCTTTGTTCTTTGAGAGGATTTTCCAGGTGGTTGAATAATTAACGTTTCTGTCCGCCAATGACCAAATATAACAGATTAAAGATGTTACATTCTTTAAACGGTTGTTTCTAAAGCCACACGTGTGCATTAAACCTCTTTTTGAATGTTCCCTCTGTCTCATAAAGAATTTACTTGACTCTCACTGGATTAGATAGATAGACGGACAGATAGATAGTGTCATGTGCATAAACGACAGGCAAGGGAGTCGCAATAATAACGTGCTTTATTCAGCCATCTGCTTCCAGTCCCCGACCCGGACAATCCCCAGAATGCCTCAGTACAGAACCGCGCTAAAACATATAGTTGCGTGCCCCTCCTCTTACGTACACAGCATGCTGGGCACTGTAGTTCTCATCACATCTCCCTCCTTTTAAAGAATATGTATGTTCCAATGGAAACAATAACATTGCTAGATTATAAAACATAGCAACAGCAATACCATATTAGCAATTTGCTAATTAACAGCATAAACAGCTAACAATGAAGACATGCACTTCAAAATTCAAGAATTAACCTGAAGGGTGGGGTAGACTGCCCAGCCCTTCGACTGAGTGTGGAGATTATTCTGCCCCATTGCTCACTCAGTATCTAAACATCATACCGCTTTGGGGGTTTTACAACTCTGCCACTGGAGGTGATGGTGAACCCAGTGGGCCTTGCTGGCACGTCCGGCTCCGTGGGAGTGCCCGATGAGGTGGCGACCGGTGGGCTGAGTTGTTCCTGCTGCAAGTCATTGCTGTCTCTGGCTGGTTGGGTTGCAACAGTTGCAGGGGCAGGCATGGATTGCAGGTGCCTGCGGTTCCGTCTGAAGACAGCCCCGTCTTCCGTACGGACCATGTAGGAGCGTGGTTCCCCTGAGGGATTCACCACGACTGCGGGCATGTTCCACCCCTTTTGCCCGTCTAGTTTGACTCGTACCCTCTCACCTGAGTGCAGTTCGGTTAGGGCATGTGCAGAGTGTCTCCTGTTGAAGAAAAACTTATAAGCCTCTTTTGCCCTTCTGTCATTCTTCTCCACCTCCTTGTGGTCGAAGAGCTGTGGCTGGAGTTTCCTCTCCAGCACAGGCATGTTGGTCCGGATCTGGCGGCCGGTCATGAGCTGCGCGGGGCTCGCACCTGTGGCAGCAATTGGTGTGGCGCGGTAGCACATCAGCGCTAGGTGAGGGTCAGGCTGCCGCAAAATTCTTTTGGCCGTCCCGACAGCCCTTTCGGCAGCTCCATTTGCCTGGGGGAAGTGGGGGCTGCAGGTTGTGTGGCGGAAATCATAGTTCCTACAAAACTGCCTAAATTCGGCTGACGTAAACTGTGTGGCATTGTCACTAATGAGTTCCCGTGGGACGCCCCATCGTGTGAACACACCTTTCAGCTGCTCAATCACCTGTAGACTGGAGGTGGTCCGTAGCTGGGCGATCTCAATGTCCCTGAAATAATAATCAACCACCACCAGGTGCTTTTTTCCATCTTGCTCGCAAAGGTCTGCCCCAATCTTGTGCCATGGGCCGGGCGGCAGTGGTGTTGTACGTAGGGGCTCTTTGTACTGTGAGGGCTTATTGATTTGGCAGAATGTGTACTGTGTAACTTTCCGGTAAATGTCCGATCCGATGCTGGGCCACCAGACAGACATCCTGGCTCTTTCACGACACTTTGTAAGGCCTTGGTGCCCTTCGTGAATCCTGTGTAGGATGTCTTCCTGATACACGGGGGGAATTACAATCCTGTCTTGGTACAGGAGCAGCCCGTCTGCCTCGGACAGCGATGCCCTTGCAGCGTGGTAGCCATGCAGATAAAAGGGCACGTGCCTCGGCCATCCCTCTCTAGTGTACCCGATCACCCTCTGCATTGTGTCGTCCTGACGCGTGGCCTGCTTTAACATGTCCAGCTTCGTGCTCGACACCGGTTTGGTTTCGATCACAGCTTGCGCATGCATATCCCCGTCTGTGTCTGCCTCGCGGCCGTCCTGGAGTGGGTTCCTGGAAAGGGCGTCGGCCACCACCAGCTGTGAACCTGGAAAATACACTGCTCTGGGGTTAAAACGCATTAGACAAATTAGAAGCCGCTGGCATCTCGGCGGCACTTTGTCCAGATCATATGCATTAATGAGGGGGGCCAGGGGCTTGTGGTCTGTCTGTAAGCTAAACTCAGCTAAGCCTAACAGATAACGGGAAACCCGCTCACAGGCCCACACCCCTGCAAGGCATTCCCTCTCTAACTGAGAGTATCTCTTCTCTGCATCTGTGAGAGTTCTGGAGCAGAAGGCAACAGGCTGAACTTTGTCCCCCTGAACTTGCAACAGTGCTGCCCCCAGCCCGTAACTACTAGCGTCTGCGCTCACAATGGTGGGCCTTGCTACATCATAGTATGCCAGGGCAGGAGTGGAAGACAACATTGCTTTTACCTTGGTGAAGGCTTGCTGTTGGGGCTCCCCCCACTGCCACTCTGCGTCTTTCTTCAGCAGCTCACTCACCGGGTGTAGCACTGATGACAGTTCGGGTAGAAACCTCCCCAGATAATTTACCATACCCAGCCACTGTCTCACCTGAGGGACATTCTCGGGGCTCTGCATGTCTGAGATGGCCTTCACCTTGCCTGGATCTGGTTTGATGCCGTCTTTGCTGATGATGTGCCCGAAATATCCCAACTCACTCCTGCTGAAGCGGCATTTCTCCCGGTTGAGCTTCAGCCCCGATGTTTTGATTGTCTGCAGTACCGCCTCCAAGTTCCTATCGTGCTCGTCCTGGTCCTTGCCGAACACAAGTACGTCATCCATGACGACGACCGTGCCCTTGTGGTCTCTCAGCAGAATGCACATTTTCCTCTGGAAGATCTCCGGTGCCGATGTGATGCCGAACGGGAGCCGCTGGAAACAGAACCGGCCTCTGGGAGTAATGAAAGTGGTTAGTTTTACACATCTGGGATCTAGCGGAATTTGCCAGAAGCCAGACGATGCATCTAGCGTTGTAAAAACCCCTGCCCCTGCTAACTTGGGCATAATGTCCTCCAGCGTGGGAAGCATAAACCGCTCGCGCTTAACAGCCTGGTTTAACCGCTTTAGGTCCACACAGATCCGTATCTTGCCATTCTTTTTGACTACGGGCACCATGGGTGCGCACCACTCTGTGGGCTCGGTCACTTCTGTGATGATCCCCAAGGACTGCATGCGTCGCAGCTCGTCGTCCACCTTTGGCATGAGCGGGAAAGGGACCCTGCGTGGCGCGCTGAGGGCATAAGGCTGTATATTGGGCTTAAGCTCAATCATGACAGGTTCAAAATTAAGCAATCCAATGTCCCCGAAAACATCTTCGCTAACCTGATCTGTTCTAAAAACTAGGCCCATTTCACATGCAGCTCTGCGACTCAATAGATTGTTGGCATTTGGCCCTTTTATCACAAAAATCCCAATTTTGTGCATCTTCCCCCGTCTCTCCATGCACGCCACAAATTTCCCCGCACACTGCAGTGCTCCCACTGGGCTTCTCAGGTCGACTGATGTTTTAACCAGCTGTGGCCGTTCAGGCAGTGACCTATATGCAGTCTGTGACATGGTAGTGATGTCCGCCCCTGTATCGATTTTAAAATTAACCAACTTGCCGCAGATCGGTAACTCCACTTGCCACTTTTTCTCAAAATCCATCCCCTCTATGCAACCGAGGAAGTAGGGGCGGCTTTCACTTTCCGCTTCGCCCTCATACGCGTCATCCCGGTTAACGACCTCCCTCACGTCTCTGGTTTTGCATACGGCAGCAAAATGTCCCAGCTTGTCGCATTTCCTGCAACGCCTGTTGCGTGCAGGGCATTCCTGCTGCTGCCCGTGCACGCGATTACATGGGGGGCAGGCTGTTTTGGGCCGCTGTGCGTTTCCGTCGCCCTTATTGTAGTGGTTGCTAGCGTTACTGCGGTCGCGGTTGGCATTGGCGCCCTGTGCTTTCCTAACTGCATTCAGTTCAGCTGTAATTCCTTCCGCATTTTGCTGTTTAACCAGTTCGAACTGACGGGGGGCCATTTGCACCGCTTTTCCTAGCGTGAGCTCATCTTCCATCTGTAACTTCTGTGACACGTCTCGGTCAGCAACTCCGATCACAACTCTATCACGAATATGCACTTCCTTTAATGCCCCGAACTCGCAGTGTTCTGCCAACTCATATAAACTCCTCCTCACCAAGGCCTCGACAGTCTCTCCAGCTCTCTGCGCGCGCTGGTGAAAACATGCACGTTCGTGGATGACATTTCTCCGTGGTACGAAATGTTCGTTGAGTTTACTGACCACCCTGTCATAATCGTTAGCGTGAGAAGCCTCTTCGAACGTAAATGAATTAAAAATAGCTTCTGCATCTTTCCCCATTGCGTATATCAAGGAATTGACTTGGATCTCACCGTCCTCCGCATTTAGCTTGGTTGCTAGTCGAAACCGGGAAAACCTCTGAATCCAAATCAGCCATGCCGCCGGTTGCGTGAAATCAAATGCCTCGGGGGGATTAAATGTTGCCATTCCTCGTCTCACCGGACCAACTCCGTTCCCGATTATTGAGGTAAGTGGATTCGAAGATCTTCTGGCACCATGTCATGTGCATAAACGACAGGCAAGGGAGTCGCGATTAATAACGTGCTTTATTCAGCCATCTGCTTCCAGTCCCCGACCCGGACAATCCCCAGAATGCCCCAGTACAGAACCGCGCTAAAACATATGGTTGCGTGCCCCTCCTCTTACGTACACAGTATGCTGGGCACCGTAGTTCTCATCACAGATAGATAAACCTTTCTCCATTACTGTGTCAGTGAGAACATAAATAACTTCCAGTCGTCATACTCCATAATAGCAGCTGGTTAGCTAGCTATGCTGCTGTTATCCCTTCGCTTCACAATCAGGAAACCAGTCACGACCACTCTTCCTCTTCTTCTTCTTCTTCTTCCGTTTAGTTTAACAGCGGTTGGCATATTGCATTACCGCCATCTGCTGGAAGGCGCGTGGTCTTCCCTGCATCTGCGGGTTTTTTTGTGAAACGTTGCGCAGTTCAACAGTCTCAGCCACACGAAAAGGTGGAGATTCACGAATATATTTCCTTTTAAAAATGCAAAGCTGACATGCAAATGACATACGAGCGCTAATTTAGAGGCACAGATACAGATTTACAGACACAAATCACTCTGCATTTATTTGTGCATTGTGTTTTACGAGTAACGTCATTTGTTTGTGACTACTAATGAGACTGAAACCCATACACATGGTTTATAAGCACTCAAAACCCACCCTCACACACAAAGGGAAAGAGTATAAACTTGACATTTTACGGTTCATTCTCAATTGCCTGAATTGTTTTGGGGGTCATGGAACCTTTTTCTGACATGGTCAGCTCTAAATTTGAAGAAAAAAGGTAACGTTGAACACTGAAGACATGATTTCCCAGCAGGGATACCACCCCCCCCCCCCATACACACACACACACACGGGCTGAAGTATTATTAGATAGAACATGACTCATCTTCTCCGTCAATTTTGTACACCTTAATGTTTTGAAATCTTCGATCAGACTGAGGAATCTGTCACTTTGACTAGTCTGAAACAAAAAGAAATCAATAGTTATTGTACCCACTGGACCTGTGTGTGTGCGCGCGCGCGCGCGCGCACACACACACACACACACACACACACACAGTAATATTTATCATAACGTCTGTTTGTGCCAAGCTGAAGAGAGGAGAACTGGCAAGAGGTGAATATTGTTATTCACACTTTAAAAGGAAAGCGGATGTGATGATTTACTGACGCAGTCCTCATTGAGTTTGCTGATTCTCATATGGTAATTGACAACTCATCGCTCATTGACAAATTGTGTGTGTGTGTGCATGTGTGTGTGTGGCCATCTTTGTCAGGACTAGCGTGAGTTTTTACCCATGGAGTTAGGACCTTTTTACAAAGTGAGGACAATTAAGCCAGTCCTCACCTTATTTTCACTGTCCAGAGGCTGTTTGTAGCCTTTCTTCAAATTTTCAGAAAGGTCCCCAGAAAAGTGGTAAAATGAGTTCACACACCATGCGTCAGATGTATGTATCACACCTACATACACACACTTTTGCTTTTTGGTGCCCTCTGTAACCTTTTCTGGGTTTTTTCGATTGGTCGGCTCAGAGGTTGGTTTTTTTTTCTGATTGGTTACAGTAGTCATGTAACCTTTTTGCTGCTGGAGGAAAACAAGCTGACCAGAGTGAATTGAACAACAGGAACAGTATTCAAAACGTATTTTGAGCATCCTCACATTTGGAACATAAATGCTTTCATCAACATTATGCTTGTTATTATTGTATCATTGCAACACAAAACCTTGGCATGAATTAAAGTTGGAATGTTTAAAAGTTTGAATAACTTTACAGAAGTTGACAGTAATCAGTTTTGAGCGCAGGAACAGTGCAGCTTAATAAACATTGGTATAAATGCACAAAAGTTAGCCAAGAGGCTGTTTTTCATCTAAAGTCCCTCGACAGATGTTAGAGAATCACCTTGCTCTACCTGTCATAGTGCAGCCTCATAAAGCTGCTGGTTTATCTGATAACTGCAGTGTTAAGAGTGGAAATACATCGAATTTTTCTTTTTCATAGTTCAATATGATATTCTTCTACAACTTGCACAACTTAAGTTCATGGAAGTTGAGATATGAATGATGCACCCACTTGTACGGTGACAATGAGAAGATACTGACTTTGATAATACAGCCCAAAGCAAACACTTGCTGCCCACACTCGGGTTTCGTCATCTTTTGAAAATTTCTTATTTTGTGCTCATGGGGATTTGTATTATATTTGGAACAAAAACTGTTTGGCCATCAGCAGGAAAATATATATTTGGTCTGTGGTACTGTTTTGGGTAACACAAGTATGAGACTTTAAAATGTCCACTGTTTAAGGTTTTGATTTGGAGCCTTTTCGGGGGGCAACATAATTTAAAAAGTGTGAGAATATTTATGTCGTATTCTTTTCCTATCCTTACAGAAAATGTTCGCCTCAGTTGCCCCCCGCCCCCCAATTATTTGCTGTCCCTGCTCAAATTATATAAATGCATGGAGACAGAACTGTGGCATGACAGACAGAGCTGACATGGCAAAGTGAAGACAAACACTGCATTGCTGATGTATTTAAAAAATACGTTTTTGTTATGTTCTCGAGAAAGAGGACAGCGGAATGGAGAGGATGCAAGGAGTAGATGTGAAGAAGGCGGATGGGTTTACATACTTGGGGTCAACTGTTCAAAGTAACGGGGAGTGCGGAAGAGAGGCGAAGAAGAGAGTGCAGGTAGGATGGAGTGAGTGGACAAGAGTGTCAGGAGTGATTTGCGACAGAAGGGTACCAGCAAGCGTTAAAGTCAAGTCAAGTTTATTTATATAGCACATTTAAAACCACAGTTGAACCAAAGTGCTGCACAAGCTTAAAATACAATATAAAATAAGTGACATATAAAAATATATGTAAAGAAGACATAATAAAATAAAGAATATAAAATTTACATTTTATATAAATAAAACATAAGAGTAAAAGTATATTTCCACAATAAAATCACAGTGTCAAGCTCAACTTGAATTGAATGCCAGCATGGTGGCCTAGTGGTTAGTGGTGTCACCTCACAGCAAGAAGGTCCTGGGTTCGAACCCTGGCGTTGTCCAACCTTGGGCGTCAACCTTGGAGTTTGCATGTTCTCCCCACGTCTGTGGTGCGTTTTCTCCGGGTGCTCCGGTTTCCCCACCCATCGAAAAGACATGCATGTTAGGGTTAATACTCCTGTCTCAACCCCTGACCGAGGCATGGCATGGCAAGACAAACTGCACCATAACATTTTTTTTAAAAGTAAAAAAACTGTAAAATGTCTGGCAGCAAAAGAAAGTTTGGCACAGGAGTTTATTGGTTATAGACCACAAAGGCAAAGACAAAGATGCTACTGCTGCAAGGTGTGTAAGGTAATTACTCGAAGTCTGGATCAAATGTTTCATCATATGTTAACTGACCCAAAGCACTATTGGGTTAACTCACAGATACAGATTTGAATAAGTGAAAACAAAAGCTACACGATCAAACCACCGCCTAATGGGCGTGGCATGTTTGTAACATTTCCAAATATGCTTCTAAACCCCAGCAAGTTCAAACATTCAGTAATGGGTCCCTGGTCTTACTGAAATATGGCCAACAAGCTGGGACAGTGGTTGCCTTACAACAACTACAAGGGGGTCCAAGCAGCACCATTCTGATAAGTACCACAAGGACCAACCAGGCATTTCTACCCGCTCAAGCTTCTGCCCTAGTGCAGCTTGCTAGTGCTGAGGCTAAAGGTCTAATACACCCTGGTGCCACTATAGCCCTCCAAGGTACTTTTCCCCAGGGATCACCTATGGTCCAGCTTCCCACAACATCTAATGTCCCGCTTCCTGCAACATCTAATCTCCAGCTTCCCCCAACATCTAATATCTCTCTGAGACAGGCGCCACTGGCTCTAGCTCCAGTTCCTGGGCATCCACCATAGAACCCTCAAGCTCAGCAAATCCTTATTCCAAAACCACTGACAGTTAGTGTAGCAGGGGGGGGGGGCAAGTTCATTTTCTCAGACTGCTGCGGTTACCCAAAACTTACAAACAAACCAGACCCCCCCCCCCCGAGGCACAATGGTGACTTGACAGTCCCTACTGAATCACCTGATCCCCACTGGCAAAAAGGTTAATGGCTTACCAACAAACACCTTTGCTCCGCTTCCGGTGACAATGCCCATCTCACATAGCACAAGTGGCCCTCTCAAGCCCATTGAGTCATCAAGCAATGTCTCACTTCAAACTAAAAAATGGATTACCTGCTCCCTTTGCAATGAACTTTTCCCTTCTAATGTGTTTGACATGCACACAGAAGTAGCCCAGAAGACAAAAACAAGTACCGGTACATGTAATTCTGACAGTATGGCTACCTGAGCACCATTTCTGAAGAAAATGCCTGAAAATACTGTGTCAAATGCTTATTGTGCAAAAGTCTGCTGTCAGAAAAGACCGTATTCCCACCCTTGCTGCACGGTCTGAATTGCTTGTACTGTTCAGCTTTGTTTTTCTCCATCAAACAACTCATTGACCATATTAAGGAACACAATCCTTAAGCCAAGACATACTGTGACTTCCAGAGATGAGAGTACAAAGTGTTCACAAACAGTGCTGGCAGAATTATTTTCCCTCACTTTGATATGACTACCACTGCACCAAAGGAAGTCCTAGGAGAGACGGCGGTCAACCTGGTTCTAGTAACAAATTCCCTCGACCTGATTTTTGTGAAGATGATGCTGAGCAGCCATCTGGATGTTTACCAGACAACAGCGAAAATCAACTGAGCATACTGCACCTTCTGTGACAAAAGGTTCCAGAACGGTGCCAAACACTTAGAACATTTAAAGAAAGAAACATTTTGTAGCACTCACGATCCATGCTACTCTCAAGACTGAGGCATTCAAGTGCATATACTGCAATGGAGTATACACAGGGAAGGTCACTCAGCAGGCGGTAATGCTTCATATACAGCATTGCCTGTACTTGTCTAAGAAACAGTCAGAGCCACCCCAAGTCTCAAGAAAGCAAAGAACCTAGAAAAATACCAATCAAACTACCAGCTGAACTGATCAGTCAGCCACCCTTCCCAACACAGGGAAAGACGTTCCTGGTGACTGGGTTGAACTGAGGTTCCGACGTATCAGGGACAGAAGTGACAGAAAAAAGTGCAAGAAATAATACAAGAGTTAAAATGGTAATCACTACTTAAGTACAGTTCCCACACCTTGTCTGAGTCAAAATGACACACAAATTTCACAAGGTTTCATTATTATTTAGTTATTATTTAGTCAGCTTAGCTAAAACCTGCTGTTAGTTTGCATTACATCACATATCTTGACCTTAAAACAACACTATTCACAATAAAGTAAATAAATTCAAAGTAAGCCGTTTTCACTCCCAGCAAAGTAGCGTATGATTGAAAAAAATAAAATCAAGACATTACCTTTAGTTGATTCATGCTTGGCATGAATATTATTGCAGTATACAACTAAAAAGTTATTAATTAATTCTTAATTTTCTGTCAGTATTTTGTACACACTCATTTCCCAATACAGAGACAAATTATCCGCCTAAAAAAAATTTCTTTAAAAACCTTCCATCAAAGGGAACCCCGGTTTTCATCATTCGTGCAGTATAGATGTGGGAATTATTAGAGTGTGACATATTAAAGGCCCTGACTGACAGCCAGCGTGAAGGAGGATAACAACATGAGAAATTCGTGAGGGGTCAAATGGATCGCTTTCTTGTGCGGAGCAAACCACCACTAACCACCAGCGCAGACCACACACCACCTTCAGAAAAAAGGGGGGGAAAACTGTCAGTAGACAGCATCACAAACGCTACCTGTGTTATGGCTTCAGCTGGGCCGGGGACGTCAACAGCCCTCAGCCTGAGTGCAGCATCTGTCGGGAGAAGTTGGCTAATGCTTACATGGTGCAATGCAAGCCAAAGAGGCACTTGGAAACCAAACATCCCTTCCACATTGAGAGAATTGGCGTACTTCCAAGGAGTGCGGGCTCTGAACCAGAAGCAGCAAGACCGTTTGATGGATTGTGTGAAAGTGACGGCGATAAGGCTTTCTTTGTTGTTTTGGCCTCTTGTCTTTCTCTCCCTTCATATAACTTGCCTCCATAAGGCAATGGAGGCAAGTTATATGCTAGCGGAGCTTATTGCAAAGCAGAAGAAACCTCACACAATAGCGGGGACACTAATCCTCCCTGCTTGCAAGAAAATTGCAGGTGGCACGCTAGGTCCAGATGCCGCAAATGTGGTAACAAAAGTGCCTTCGTCTGACAATACAATCAAAAGAAGAATCGACGGCATGTCAGATGACATTGAGCAACAATTGACCGAGAAACAGCAGATGAGCGGCACATTTTCTCTACAAATAGATGAATCCACCAACATAAGAGGAGCTGTCCAACATTTGGCAAACGTCACGTATGTTGATGGTGACTCTATTAAAGAGACTTTTCTCTTCTGCAAAGGAATGGAAAACCATACAACGGGAGGAGAAATATTCAGGGTAACTGATAACTATTTAAAAGAGAAAAGTCTGACCTGGGATATGTGCATCAGTCTTTGCACAGCTGATGCGGCATGTGTGACTGGGAGAGTGAGAGGATTTATTGCCAAGGCGAATGCACAAAACCCAAATATTGTGACAAGCTATTGCATTTTGCATGGAGAGGAATAAGTTACCAAAACCATGCCCCCGGAGTTGGCTGAGGTGCTGGATCAGGCTGTACAGATGGTGAATTACATCAAATCAAGGCCCCTGAAGTATTGCCTCTTCTCCAAGCTGTGCACTGAGATGGGAGCTGATCATCAACGCCTTATCCTCCACACAGAGGTGCACTGGCTGTCACGGGGGAAAGTCATGTCCCGTCATTATGAGCTGTGAGAAGAGCTTTTGAAGTTTTCAAGTGAACAAACTGTCCCACATAAGGGCAAGCTTGCGGACGAGAGGTGGTGCGTCAAGCTGGCTTACCTTGCAGACATATTTGGGCATCTCAACAAGTTAAACACCAAGCTTCAGGGCAGGAATGAAAACATTCTATCATCCACAGACAAGATTCAGGGTTTACGGGCAAGCTTACCCTCTGGCACGAGGCTTTGGAGCAGGGCTCCATGGACATGTTCCCACTGGCATCAGCCGCGCCACAGGCAGCCAGGGAGTGGGCTGTATTTGCCGCACACCTTCAGACATTAAAAGAGAGGTTTGAACGCTATTTTCCACATGTGGCCAACATCGAGGACTATGACTGGATTCGAGACCCATTCAATCAGGAATCCTCAACAGAAAAGCTCATTTTGAGAGAGAGAGAGAGAGAGAGAAGAATGTGCAGAGCTCCGTATGGACCGCACATTGAAGCTCAAATTTAGTGAGCTCCCACTGGATCAGTTTGGGTCGGCTTCTGCATCAGAGTACCCAACCATCTCCAGCCACGCTATTGAGCAACGTCTTCTTTTCCCCACTACCTACCTACGTGAGCTGGCATTCTCTACTCTGGTTTACATGAAGAACAACAGGAGGTCACGGCTCTCTGTTGAACAGGACTTGCGAGTGGCCCTCTCTTCAGTACAACCAAGGATTAAAAAGATCTGCGAGCACCGACAGGCACGTGTGCCTCACTAGTTTGGAAGTAGGCAAAAAAAAATAATTATGTTAGCAAATGGTTTAATGCTGCAAATTTAAGTTACATTTACAATTTCCAACTAAAAGTTTTCTTTTCAACTCAAGTGTGTTGACACTATGGTTGTATTCACGTTTTGCATGCCAATTAGTTTTCATTCTCAGTGCGTCTCTTTTTTCTTTACAATTTCAGACTGAAGTTTTGTTTTCAACTCACTTCATACTCTGTTATGAACGTACTGTTTACATGCAAATTAGTTTTTCCTCAATGCATTTCTTTTTTCCTTACAAGTTCAGACTAAAGTTCTGTTTTCAAATCAAAGCATACACTGTTGATATGAATTTACTGTTTATATGCGAATTAGTTTTCGTTCTCCGTGCATCTCGCTTAGCTTGGTCTGTACAGTGATTGCATCTTGCTCGACCAGGGATGCTGCTGTCTCAGGCCAGCTCTCTCCTCCTTTCTTTCTTTCTTTCTCTCTCTCTCGCACGTGCACGAACACACTTTTTTTCCTCCCTCTTTTCAGTTTTAATTTTGTGACCTGTCTGGTTTAGATGCTTGTGTTGCTGCTCTTTTTGAGGAAATTTTACAACGTTTAAAATTAATTATTTTGTTAATATTTCATGAGCAATGTAGTTGTTTGTCAAATTTTGTTTGGCATTAGTAAATAAAAATAAACGTTTACAGAGTGATGAGTGTTAACGGGTTATAGAGGCTATTTTGCACAGATATGAATACAGGTGTGCCTTGAGATTGTGGCTTGCCCTTTGGTGTGCCTTGGGCAGAAAAAGTCTGGAAACCACTGGTCTAGCCAATTGGTACAAGTCCTTCTCTCCTTCCTCGGTGTCCAACCTCTCATACAACTCACCATACCCCCTTGCCATCTCTCTCTTCGCTTTACACCGCATCTCCTTGTACTCCTGTCTACTTTCTTCACCCAATAGAAATGTCATTTAAAATCACAAGACAGCCAGCTGACCGCAGTATTCAAAGCAACCACTAAGAGGTGCTGAAATGCTCTTCACCTACATGTAACGTCACACAGTCAGTACAAGCGTGTTGTCCAGTGTTGCCGTTTATCATGCATGGCACTAGCCTATATCTATCACTTTGTTGGCCAAAACACAGCGTACTCACTCAATGGTCAACCGCCGGTCCTGCTGGCCTTGGTTGTCTCTTCCATCTTATCTTCGGGATTCTGAAAATATTACCCAGCACCCCGCTGTCCACGTGAGGAGCAGAACTTTCACGCGCAGTAAAGCACACACGAGCTGTCTCGGGGTTGGCATCGGTAACAGTATCCAACAAAAACTTCCCACGCTGAATCCATGGCGGCAGATTGATTCCATTTCTGTTGACAATGGAGGGCAGTTTGAGCAACGGCACCACCAGCCGCTGTTTGCTCTAGGCAGCTGGGGTTTTGGGTGGAGGTTTCGCCGCCGGCCAAATCCTCTTGCTCGGCTAATGCAGCAGCAGCCTCGCCCACTCGCCGCTGCGTTTCTTTAGTCGTATACTCTGGCTGAATCTGAGTCAGCCAAAACACAGAAAAATATGCATCCTCGTCCATAAGATCCCCTGCACTCATATTTCGGGGTGCGACTTCCGCTACTGGAAACGTAGCTCGCTTGAAATACAAGCAAAGAGAACAAGGAAGTTTCATTTTTGAGGGGCATCTAGCGCACATCCCCAGAGGCGGAAAGTAGAAATCAAAACTGAACTCGCCTGTAGTTTCTCCTCGTCATCAACTACGTTACTGACGCGTCAAATGACGACAATGGTGCCGGAAGAAAAGATTTTGCAGCCATGTCCCAGAGACAGAGAGGACATTGGTATCAACTACAGAGGTTTTCACACTATATCCCGAATTCGGATAAATAGAGATAAGGTTGAAAATCGACGAAGTGGCCCTTTAATTTCTCCAGACCTCACCATTGTACCCATATAGGAGTGTGTGTGTGTGTGTGTGTGTGTGTGTGTGTGTGTGTGTGTGTGTGTGTCAGAGAGAGAGATACTAATACTTCCTGCTAGTAAGAAGGTTAAGTACAACAACTGATTACATTGTCAGACTCTAAAAAATGTTTATGAATATGATGATTATTCCATTCCATTACCCAAACCGCTTATCCTGCTCTCAGGGTCATGGGGATGTTAGAAGCTATCCCAGCAGTCATTGAGTGGCAGGCCGGGAGACACCCTGGACAGGCTGCCAGGCCTCATCACAGTTTCTCCTTACAAATCATATCACAGTCAAAAATAAGGGAAAATGAAAATGGGTGCACGTCCAGCAGAAAACTAGAATAAGTACAAAACACCTGCCAGGATGGTGGGGGGGGGGGGGTAACAAATCCTTTCCATTATGTTTTCATGTGAAGGCCTTAATCTCAGTAAAACACATCATGAATTCACAGGGAAATTATTCTTTTAAATTTGAATAACTATTCTTGCCAGAGGAGGTGATTTCTCCTCAGAGTGAGTTTTGAAAGGACACAAAAGGAATTTCTACTTCTTTCCTTCCTCTCATTTCTTTTCCTCCAGTTCTTGCTCTTGTTTCCATTTTCTTGTTGCACTTCCATGCCCTTTATTCCATGGCAGCACTTCCGCGGTCTTCTTTTTTCAACAGCCTCTTCACCTTCATCATGCCTAATTGCTTCCCTCATTACCCCATCATCCTTCTAATTACCTTTTTCTTTCACCTTCATTCACCGCGCTTTATTTTCCACATTCTCCACCTTCCCTATTCTTCCTCCTCCTTTATCTATATTCTCTCCTCTTCCTCCTCTTCTTTATCTGCCATTCAACTATAAAACTTTTTCATGAATTTGGGGAGGACATCTCCCGCCAAATACCTGTCATGTTTTATTACATCCTGAATGAAATTGGAATGAAAAGGCGTCCTGTTTTATTTTTCACTTTATTTTGAAATCGTCAACACCGATAAGGAGTTAGTTGCCGTCTATGAGGTTGGCCATCAAGTCAATTTGCCATTTTCATCTTCCTTTATCCATTCTCTCATTCTCCATGTTTTGTTTCATCTGTTCTATTTTCCGTCCCCGGATGTGCTATCTTTTGCATAGTCCTGTATTGGTCCTGTTAGCTTGATTGGTTTCTCTCAGTCTGTGACTGACTTTCTTTGCTGTTTTGGCCTCTTGTCTTTCTCTCCCTTCATACAGTGAGTTGCTCTCTCTCTCTCTCTCTCTCTCTCCCTCTCTCTCTCTCTCTCTCTCTCTGTTTATCTGCCCTCCTTTCTTTATCTGTCTCACTCTCTCCTTCATTCCCCACAAGGAAATTATTGTAACACCAAAACACACACACACACACACACACACACACACACACACACACACACACACACACACACACACACACATACACACACACACACTCCACACATTCTTAACCTTTGATTTCTGTTCATCTCTCTCGTGGCAATCTCACCCCAGCCGACACATAGGGGAATTAATTATAGTGGGAAACCTATTGGTTCTGAAAAGTGAATTGACATTTATGCTAAAGAGATAAATGAACAGTCATGCAAATGCATGCACACGTACATGTACAGACATCCTCACACATGTACAGACATCGATAAACAGGGGCACACATACATATCTATGCACAATAGTACACAGTTAGCATCAGTGCACTTGTATTTTGACATTGTGTACGTACATTATTATAGAGACACAGCAGAAAACACAAGTGCACATATACAAGCACACACACCATGAAAATACATTCAAGGTACTGACAAATGTGGAAAAAAAAACATGGATGTGAAAGATGGATGTGGCCCAGGAGTTGCCAACACGTTGCAAATGGATGCGTTTGATCTTTGGACGTATTGATTTTCTTTCTCTCTCTCTCTCCCGTCCCGCATTAAGACAGGTGGTTGAAACCAGCTCTGATGCTGCAGCTGAAACAGCCTCCCTGCCTGTCTCTGCCACTTATGGGAGCTTCGCCTTCCTTCTCTAGGAATGATTTTGCTTTGTGTGTGACAGAAAAAAAGGCTTGAAGATGAAGAGGGATATGGGAGAAACTGAATTATTAACCCCGGTTTTGCACATCTTGCCATCTGTTTACCAGCAAAGATTCAAATTCACCGATGGAATAGCACCGGTGTCACCGATGGAATAGCTCAAATTGACTCTGGCTGCATTACTGGTTTTACGACACCTAGTATCTCTTCACCAGAGCTGCCAAGATTACTTTTGAAATGTAATCGATTACAAATGATCAGTCACCTCCATCCGTTATCCAAACCGTTTATCCCAAATGGGGTCACGGGATGCTGGAGCCTATCCCAGCAGTCATTGGGTGGTAGGCAGGGAGACACTCTCAACAGGCCACCATGTCCATCGCCTAGGGACAATTTAGTATGGCCGATTCCCCTGACCTACATGTCTTTTTGATGGTGGGGGAAACCGGAGAACCCAGAGGAAACCCACGAAGAGACGGGGAGAACATGCAAACTCCACGCAGAGGACGACCTAGGATGACCCCCAAGGTTGGACAACCCTGGGGTTCAAACCCAGGACCTTCATGCTGTGAGGCAACCGCGCTAACCACTGCCAAGAGCAATCACCTATTGTGTATATTTATACAAAATATGTGTGTGTAGAGCCGAAGGAACGGAGAAGACCGTAGGTTCACACTTTAGCCGTGTAGGCAACTTTCTTTAATCCACGGTAAATCAGCGAGACAAACAAAACCCACAGCTCGACTGAGCGGAGGTGGCAAGAATAACCAGAAAACTGGCTGGACAACCATAACTTAACCCTGCGTTAACCTGCCAGGGCAACCATGACTTAACCCTTAGTTCCTGGGTTGAATTCTGTCCCCAATACGTGTCCACCACATGAGCCCCCCCAGAATTCGCCCTAGTAATCGAAGTCAGGCAGGCGCGGGTGGACGACAGGCCGTCTGCGGCGGCTCCGGATAACAGGGGCCGGAGTGTCTCTGGGAGGCATTGACGCGGGCCTGTGGAGGTCGGCCTGAGGAGCAGACGAGGCAGCTCGGGCCTCCACGGGGGGAGGAGGCGGAGCCGGGGGACGACCGCGACGAGGAGGTTGGGCTAACTCCAACGGCTGCGTCAAGTCCAGGTGTGCGGGTTTAACTCGGTCCACTGAAACATGCTCGGCCGTGCCCCCAAAATCCACCACCAGGTGCTTAGTTCCCCGTTCCAGGACGCGGAAGGGGCCGTCATAAGGGGGTTGCAGAGGGGGGCGGTGTGCGTCGTGACGGATGAACACGTAGTCCGCTGACTGCAGACCTGGGGGCACCTGGGACACCGGAGCGCCGTGTTGGGCGGTAGGGACGGGTGTGAAAGCTCTGACCCCGTCCAGCAAGGAGGCTCGTTGGTCCACAGCTGACCAGGGACGCGTTGCATTGGGCATGAAATCGCCTGGGACTCGCAGCGGCGTGCCGTACACCAGCTCCGCAGAGGAGGCTTGTAGGTCTTCCTTCGGGGCGGTCCGCAGGCCCAGCATGACCCATGGGAGCTTGTCAACCCAGTTGCAGTCCTTGAGAGTAGCCCGAAGCGCAGCCTTCATGGACCGGTGGAAGCGCTCACATAGGCCGTTCGCCTGAGGGTGGTAGGCGGTAGTGCGATGAAGCTTGACGCCCAGAGCCTCACCCACAGCATTCCATAGCTCTGAGGTAAACTGTGGCCCACGGTCAGATGAAAGGTCGGAAGGCGTACCGAAACGTGAGACCCACGACCCAATAAAAGCCCGGGCCACATCAGCAGACGTCGTGGATGCCAGGGGAACAGCTTCAGGCCAGCGCGTAGTCCTGTCCACCACAGTGAAGAGGTAGGTGAACCCATGGGAGGGGGGTAGGGGACCAACCAGGTCGACGTGGACATGGTCAAATCGTCTCTCCGGCACTGCGAAGCGTTCCAGGGGCGCCTTAATGTGGCGGTGTATCTTAGCCCGCTGACAGGCAACACACGAGTCGGCCCACGCTTTCACGTCTCTCTTAAGTCCCTCCCACACAAACTTAGCAGAGGTCAGGCGCACGGATGGCTTACCGCCTGGATGAGAGAGGCCGTGCACAGCTTCAAATACGGGGCGTCTCCAGCTGTGCGGGACAATGGGCCTGGGCTGTCCTGTGGAGACGTCACACAGGAGGGTGACACCTGTGTCGCTGAAAGGAACGTCCTGCAGGCGGAGCCCCGTGTCGGAGGCCCGGAGACGGAGGATGCTCGGGTCCGTGGCCTGGTCAGCAGCCATCTGTGCATAGTCAAGGCCTAGGTGGACCGCTCCAATCACTGCCCTAGACAGGCAGTCAGCTACCTGGTTAGACTTACCAGCGACGTGCTGGATGTCGGTAGTGAATTCCGAAATGTAGGAGAGTTGTCGCTGCTGGCGAGCGGACCATGGCTCGGCCGTCTTGGACATGGCAAACGTGAGGGGCTTGTGGTCCACGTACGCAGTAAACTCGCGGCCCTCTAGCAGGAAACGGAAATGCCGAACGGCGAGCCAGAGACCGAGGAGTTCCTTGTCAAAAGTACTATACTTGCGCTCTCGGGGTGTAAGCTGGCGACTGAAAAAGGCCAAAGGCTGCCAAGCCCCCCCCACCCACTGTTCGTGAACCGCACCAACAGCATAGTCCGATGCATCCGTGGTTATGGAAATAGGCGCTGTAGGTGAAGGATGCGCTAGCAGGGTAGCCTGGGAGAGCGCAGCTTTAGTCTCGGTGAACGCACGGTCCCGCTCTGCTGTCCAGTCGACCGCCTGGTTGGGGGACATGCCTTTCAGCGCCTCGTACAGTGGCCGGATGATAAAGGCGGCTCGAGGAATGAAGCGGTGGTAGAATGTCACCATCCCGATGAACTCCCTGAGCGCACGAGCTGTTTGGGGGCGCGGAAAGGCCGCCACCGCTTCCACCTTTGAGGGCAGGGGGACTGCCCCGTCCCCAGTGATGCGGTGCCCGAGGAAATCCATGGCTGTCAGCCCGAACCGGCACTTCGCCGGGTTGACGATCAGCCCATGCTGGCTGAGGCGTGTGAAGAGGGCATGAAGATGGGACAGGTGTTCTTCCTCGGAGGCGCTGGCGATGAGTATGTCGTCCAAATAGACGAAGATGAAAGGAAGGCCACGGAGCACTGAATCCATCAGCCGCTGAAAGGACTGGGCCGCGTTTTTGAGTCCAAATGGCATTCGTAGGAATTCAAATAGGCCGAATGGGGTTGTCACCGCTGTCTTGGGGATGTCTGAGGGGTGCACGGGAACTTGATGATAACCACGGACCAGGTCGACTTTTGAGAAGACGCATTTGCCAGACAGGTTTGCAGAAAAGTCCTGGATATGCGGGACAGGATAGCGGTCAGGCGTGGTGGCGTCATTTAGTCGGCGGTAGTCCCCGCATGGGCGCCAACCTCCATCAGGCTTAGCGACGATGTGGAGTGGGGACGCCCACGGGCTGTCAGAGCGGCGGATGATCCCCATGCGTTCCAGGTGCTCGAACTCAGACTTGGCAATGGCGAGTTTGGCGGGGTCGAGACGCCTGGCTCTGGCGTAGACCGGGGGCCCCTTCGTAGCAATGTGATGCTCCACCCCATGCTTAGCGGTGGGTGCAGAGAAGGTAGGCTGGGTGAGGTCAGGGAACTCAGCGAGGAGGCGGGTGAACTTGTCTGCCTCTGAGAGAGAGTTGGCTAGACCTGCATAGGCCGCTTCCCTCCGCGTACATGCGAAGGAGGAGAAGGTTAAGGCATCGACCAGACGGCTGTTCTGAATGTCCACTAGTAAACCGTAAGCGCACAAAAAATCAGCTCCGAGGAGGGGAAGCGTTACATTGGCCATGACGAACTCCCACGTGAAACGTTGTCCACCAAAACACAGTTCTACAGACCGCACGCCGTAGGTGTGGATAGGGCTGCCGTCAGCCGTCGCCAACTGGGGGCCCCGCTCCCCGCCCATGATGTCGACGTCAGTAGCAGGGAGCACGCTTCTCTGTGCGCCCGTGTCACAAAGAAATCGCCGACCGGAGATGGTGTCGAGGATGAAGAGTAGCCTGCTCGTATCGCCAACACTCATGGCCACTACTGAGTGTTGGCCCTCTCGTTTCCCGTCGGCCTGTAGTTGCAGGGGGAACGGCACCGTTTAGCTTTCGCACCAAATCGAGCGTGGTACATACAGAGTCCAGAGGGCTTGTAGCGGTCTGATGCTGTGGCGCCACCGTCGGGCCACGCCCGCGATGTCGGCGGGGGGCCAGTGAAGGTAGGAGCCAGCACCCCGGCATGGGAGGAACGTTGTGTAGCGACGAAGAATCGGTCAGCCTCCTTTGCCAGCTCACGGGGATCAGTGATGGTGGAGTTAGCGAGCGCAGTCTGGACGTGGGGCGGCATGTTGCGCAGAAACAGCTCCATAAACAGGAAACATGGCTTTTCTTGACCCAGTAGGTTTAACATCCTGCTCATTAGCTCCGATGGTTTGCCATCTCCCAAGCCCTGAATTGCGAAGAGGCGACGTGCTCTCTCCGTTGCAGACAGTTCAAAAGTTTCAAGGAGGAGATGTTTAAGTGCGGCGTATTTACCATCGGCCGGTGGGTTGGTTATGAAACCGCTAATCCTGGAAGCCGTAGCGCACCCCAGCGCTGCCAATACGTAGTAGTACCTGGTCTCGTCTGCTGTTATGTCTCTGAGCGCGAACTGTGCCTCAGCCTGCGCGAACCATGTAGCCGCGGAAGACTCCCAAAACTCCGGCAGTTTAATTGCAACGGCGTTCGTAGCCATAATGTGTGTGGTTTCAGAAAACTTATCCGAAAACCGACGTCGGGGTCACCAGTGTAGAGCCGAAGGAACGGAGAAGACCGTAGGTTCACACTTTAGCCGTGTAGGCAACTTTCTTTAATCCACGGTAAATCAGCGAGACAAACAAAACCCACAGCTCGACTGAGCGGAGGTGGCAAGAATAACCAGAAAACTGGCTGGACAACCATAACTTAACCCTGCGTTAACCTGCCAGGGCAACCATGACTTAACCCTTAGTTCCTGGGTTGAATTCTGTCCCCAATACGTGTCCACCACATGTGACTGGAATTTTACTAATCCCTTTTTTGGCAGTCATTGCTGATGACTACTTTTGGCAATATTTACAAGTATCCTTACTTTCAAGTTTTCCAACAAGTATTTCAAGTTAGGTGTGGGTTTTTACATTATGACCACCCATTGTGTAAATTGCACAACTTGGATAAAAGTAGATAAAAGTTCGCATAAAGCAAACAATGTTTACAAAGTCTGACCAAAACTTTGGGTTCGCTTCGCGAACCCTAGTTATATGAACAACGACAAAATGGCTGAGAGGGTTATTGCATTGTGACATCATCCACAATAGCTCGCTGGAAAAAAGAAAAACGATGGAGGTACATTCCCCGTGCCAATCCCGGACAATATGACCCCCTGTGGTCATATGTCCTCCCACCGACCCCGTATTGGCACGCCCACCGGAAGCGCTATTCCTCTTTGTAAGTCGAACCATCTCCAACTAAATGAGCACCACACCTGTGGCCCGGGTAGGAGGAGAACGGCTCTATTCTCAGCCATTTTGTCGTTGTTCATATAACTAGGGTTCGCTTCGCGAACCCAAAGTTACATTTCACGTACTCCAAAATGGCTGAGAGGGTTATTGCATTGAACAACGACAGGATTCGTGCCTCCGTTCCCTAGCCGTCCAATGAACCCTTCAAACCCCTGGTGGGAAGGGGTACGCGTTCTGATGAGAGCATCCTAAGAGGCCTGCTCCAGAACAGCGTCGGCAACCGACCGCACCTTAACGTGCCGGTAATAATGCCGTAAGAAAGTGGTCTCACCACTCCAAACCGCCGCCTGGCGGATGACCTCCCAGTCGATACCTGACAACACAGCTATCAACGTAGCAGTCCCTCGGGTAGAATGCGCCTTCAGCTTAGGAGCTGTTTTACCCGCTTTGGTATACGCCTCCGTAATACCATCCACCAGCCAGTGTGCTAGCCTCTGGGTGGAAAGGGCATAACCTGGTTTGCTCACTCTGTAGGTCAACAGCAGCCTGTCAGACCTACGAATATCTGCTGTGCGCCGCATGTAAATGCGTAAAGCCCGTACAGGACATGAGAGGTGCAAGCGTTTCTCATCCCTAGTCACCGGTGACGGATGAAACGCGTGTATCACCACCGGGGCCCTACTCGTCAGGACAGACACAGTTTTGGGCACGAAGCTGGTGTCTGTAAAGAGCGTGACCATCAGATCACCAGAAAACACCATCCCCTTGATGGTGAGTGCAGTGAGCTCACAACCCCTCGCTGCGGTGGTAAGTGCCAAGAGCACAGCCAGCTTAGCCGAGACATAACGCATGTCTGCCGTAGACATGGGTTCAAAGGGATCTTTCTCTAGTGCGCGCAGAACAAGGGAAGCATCCCAAGTTTCAGCTCTCGTAAGCTCCTTAGCTGAGAGCTTCTTAGCACCCAACAGGTACTGCGTCATGAGCGGGTGCGTGAAAACCGTGCTACCCTCGATCTTCCCCCCGGAAGAACGTGAGAGCCGATACACAGACTTTAACCGAGGAGAAAGACCATAGTCTATCACTCCCACAGACCTCCACAAAAGTCAGTATAGGGCCAATCCCTACTGACAAAGGGTCCATGTCGCGTTCAGCGCAAAATTGTTCAAATCGATTCCAGTACCCCTGGTACCTGGAATACGTGGAGTCTTTACGCGCCGCTAAGATGACACGAATCACTTGCGCACTAAGTCCCATAGCTAAGAGCCTGGCTTTGTAAGCATCCACGCCGCTAATCGGGAGCCTCCTATCCAGGGGCCCTCCCGTAGCAGCCCTCCTGCTTGCGTGAGCGCGTCCGCCCACTCCGGGACGTCGAACCGCTCGCCTACTATCCAGGGCACTATTCGCGGAAACCACGGGGTGCTCGGTTCGTACGGGGCCACGAGAACTAACCGACCCCCTGTGCGCTCGAACTTGACCACCAGGTCTAGGAGGCAACTGCGCGGGGGGAATGCGTAAAGCATCTCCTCGGGCCATGGATCTAGTCCAAGCGCGTTGACCCCCAACGGCGCTAGGTCGGACGGGAGCATCGAGTACCAACGAGGGCACTTGTAATTGAGTTTCGATGCGAACAGATCCACTTGAGCTACCCCGAACCTCTCCCAGATCATAGCCACTATGGCTGGGTTGAGGCTCCAATTGTCCGCATGCGGGCCGCCTCTCGAGAGGATGTCCGCTGCTTCGTTGTCCTTCCCAGGAACATGAAGCGCCCTCATTGATAGCGCGTTGCTGTTGACCCAAATCCAAATTTGCATGGCCAACTCTCTGCAACGCTTGGACTTCATACCGCCTTGGCGGTTGATGTAGGCCTTGGCCGTCATGCTGTCTGTCATTATCAGTATGTGACGGCCTACGAGATCCTGAGCGAAATGCTGGATAGCCAGCCAAATCGTCTCCGTCTCGCGCGCGTTGATGTGGACCTTCTCCCTAGACAGCCACACTCCTCGCGCTGTTTTGTAGCCAAGGATGGCCCCCCAACCCGAGAGGGACGCATCCGTATAAATCGTTACCTCGGGTCCCCTGGGGCCCATAGGGACCTCAGACATGTCCACGCAGGCTCTGTTCCAGTGGTCTAGGTCCTGCGCTACCACGCGCGGGACCAAGATAAGATGGTTGTTGTACCGGCGTTCGTTGCCGTATTTCAAGAAGTGAACTGCGAACCACAATTGCAGTCTCCTCATGAACAACAGACCTAAAGGAACAACTTGGTGAGCCGATGCCAGAAGGCCCAGCAGCCTCCTGATCATCCGATAAGTGACATATGTCCCCGGGACGAAATGTGCTAACGTGGTCCTGGTGGAATGCCATCTCTCTTGCGTAAGGGTTGCGCGCATGGATACCGTATCCAAACTCAGACCCAGATACGTTGCCTGGCACGAAGGCCATGGCGCGCTCTTCTTTATGTTGATAGTGAAACCCATGTACTCCATGAATTCCATCAACTCCTGAGTATGGAGTATTGCTTGTTCCGGCGACCGGGCCAACACCAACAGGTCGTCTAGGAACCATGCCAAGCGCATACCTTTGCGCATCAACACTCCGAGCGCTGCTTTCACACACCTTGTGAATGTCAGAGGAGAGAGGCGATATCCGAACGCGAGGCATGTGTACTGGTAACACTGACCCCGGTAACAGAACCCAAGATACTTTCTGTGTCTTTCCGCAATCGGACAATGATAGAAAGCATCTTTTAGGTCGACCGAAGTTAGCCAATCGGACTGTGTCACCATTGACAGCAGAACCGGTGTGCGTAGCATTTTGAAACTGACCTTCTCTACATACTTGTTGAAGGGTTTCAAATCTAGGATTGGGCGCATGCCCCCATCCTTCTTCGGGACCAGAAAGTAACGGCTGTAAAACCCGTCTTCTCTTTCTAGGGGAGGAACCACCGTGACTGCCCCTTTCGAGAGTAACTCTGTGAGTTCATTGTCTAGGATTTGTGCTTCGGCCACCGACCCCGGTTCCGTATGCACTATTCCCAAGCACGGGGGTACAATACCGTCCTCGAAAAGGATTTGGTGTCCGTGGGCTATCTGATCCAAAACAGAAGCCGACGGGACCAATTCCTTCCACCCGTGTAACATGCGTGACAGAGGTCTCGTTGCCTCCTGTACCTTGCTGTTCAGGTAGCGCGCGTAAGTTGCGCGTAAAGGGTCTGGGGAAGCCCCGCCCGCCATGCCCTGCATCCATGGGGGGGCTTCGTCCTTGTAAAGGAGACCCAGATGGGGGAATTGGCGTTTTGAACCTTTCCAAATTACCATTTGACCCATCAGAGAGACTAAACATTGTCGCATCATAGTCCCCTCCCAGGGGCTCATTTGCGCTCATGTCATTATTATCCAATATTTCCAGCAGGGATGTTATTACATTGTTATCATCATCTTTACCTAAAGATTCAGACAGACAATCAGACTTGCGTTTCAAACCTTTTAAAACGCAATCACCATCATCACCAACATAAAAACTTTTATTCACATTCACAACCTTTGGAATAGAACAAGTAGACTGTGCATCAGAAACCAAAATAAAAGGCGCAGTGTTTAGCCCTAGGCACGCTGTGTCCCCTGAACAAGCGTCTATATCGCCGGAGACGGCTCTGGAATCAGTCTGTTGGTGTGGGTCGTAACATCCTGCCGTAACACGTCACTTGGCAGCTCCCTTCTTGGAAGTGTCTGTGCTGTCCGGCTTGGCCGCTGGATCTGTGGAAGACTGGGAGTTTGGACGTGAGCCCTGTCCACGCCCGCGCCCCACTTTACCACCTCTTTTTGGATAAGTCTCTCTCCATTTCTGCTTGCGCGCAGGCTTGTCCCCCTGCCCTTTGCCCACCGCGGGCTTAGGGGTAGGCGGGTTCTTCATCATCGGGAGAAGCTCCTTGTGCAAGGTTTCGCGCTCGGCCTGGGCGGCCTTGTATTTGCTGATAATGTCCGGGGTCGTTCCAAACAGGCCCTGGTTCCCTGCGCAGGAGTGGGCCATCCACTCCTTGCAGAATTCCTCTTTTACCCCGGCTGTCTCTAGCCAGAGACGTCTGCGCGAAAGGGTGGAGGCAGCTGCGCTAGAACCGCACTCTAGAGCGATGGAATACAGCAGCGATCCCAGGGAGTCAGCTATGCGTTCCATTTCCAAGATGTACTCACAACCTGCTTCGCTGGCCACTACGTCACCGAACTCGGCCCCGCCGATACCTGCTGTAGCGATGGCGGCTTTGCTTTGCTCGACGTTTGATAGGCTGCAGAGCTTGCGCATGTACGCCGCTATCATCCCAGCCGTTGAGACGAGTCCAGCTGCGCGTGTACTGGCGTGCCATGCATCACACGCGTAACGATCCACCTGTTGGCCCCACTGCGAAGGGTGTTTGGGAGTATCGCGAGACCCCACCTTGGTGTTAGGGTTGAACGATAAAACGTCCCTCTCTGGTTGCGGAATTTTCCAGTCTTTGTAGTTGAGGTTCCTAACCTCGACTGCTAAGACGTCAACCCCCTTCTGACTGAACTTTGAGGACGATTTAAGTAGCGAATCCGCCTCCGCCCGCTTAAACGCTCGTTCGATGTGAGGATAAGGTGGTAGAGTGGAGTCCCTGACCCTCTGCCATTCGTGGAAAATCGGCTACCACCGGATCTTGAGGATTGCCCGGCTCGGTAACGATGTCGGCAGACTTGACCGCTCGCGCGAACAGATCGCGGAAACTGGCGAGGAATGTTTCGGACCCACGTTGCCTGGCGTCGCCATCTTTGTTTGGTTGAGACGAACTTGGCTGGTCGTCTTCCACGCCCTGATCGTCTACTTCCTCAGGCAGTGAATCCTCGGGTTCCGCACCCGCCGAATAACATGCCACGGATTCATCAGGGAGAGATAGGATCTCATTGATCCAGTCCTCTCTAACTATCCCGGATGGTGGGATAGCCTCTGGCTCCGGAGGGATGCTAATGCTAGCCGCCGTCCCGTGACTGTAGCTAGGAAGCATCGGAGGGATGTTGCTAGCCTCCGCCCCATGGCTATAGCTAGGTAGCACCATGCTAGCCGCCTCGTTAGCAGGTGCGAAGGGATCTGCAAGTCCCCATCTTTGACGCTACAGGGCAGCCCACCTTTGGCGCCCCGATCCTCTGATGGTTTTACAGAAATTGCAGTCGATCTCATTACGGTCTACATCCCTCAAGTAGCCCGTGTAGTGAACATGCGGGATATGGGAGACACAGTCCGGATGGGGGTCCCATTGGAGCGTCGCCGGTTTAATACACCCGCACCAAGCGTAGAATCCGGCCACATCGACCGGATTAACGAACATCTTGGCGATAAAAGGTAAGCTAACTATAAGTTAGTATCTAATATACCAGTATATCACTAGATTACTTGCGTATTTGCAGTTTTCCTCTTAGTCCCAGCGAGAGAGAAACAGCCGTCGACCGATCTCATTTAGTTGGAGATGGAAAGAGGAATAGCGCTTCCGGTGGGCGTGCCAATACGGGATCGGTGGGAGGACATATGACCACAGGGGGTCATATTGTCCGGGATTGGCACGGGGAATGCACCTCCATCGTTTTTCTTTTTTCCAGCGAGCTATTGTGGATGATGTCACAATGCAATAACCCTCTCAGCCATTTTGGAGTACGTGAAATGTAACCAGAAGTTGTGCAATCAGCAGCTGTGTGCAACAATTGCAGATTGTACCTCTGAATGCTTAAAGGGCGGCGCGGTGGCCCAGTGGTTAGCATTGTCGCCTCACAGCAAGAAGGTCCTGGGTGTGAACCCCCGGGTTGTCCAACCTCAGGGGTCATCTCGAGTGGAGTTTGTGGAGTTTGCATGTTCTCCCCGTGTCTGCGTGGGTTTCCTCCAGGGGCTCCGGTTTCCTCCCACAGTAGACATGTAGGTCAGGTGAATCGGCCGTACTAAATTGTCCCTAGGTATTAGAGTGTGTGTGTGTGTGCCCTGTGACGGCCTGTCCAGGGTGTCTGCCCGCCTGCCACCCAATGACTGCTGGGATAGACTCCAGCATCCCGTGACCCCAATTGGGATAACCGGCTTGGATGGATGGATGGATAAAAGTAGACGTGTAGAATGAATGAATGAATTGTCCACCTTGTGTGATTTTGGTTTTTGTGTGCAAATGTTGGTCCCACCACAGATTGCGGACATGCATTTCAATAGCAACATTTATTCTGCATTGTTTCCAAACACCCAACATGTGTCTACGTTGCAGTGTAATGGTGCCAATTCACCCCAAGCTGTACTCTGCTCCCCGCATGAAGCCATGTGTTGGTACTTCTTGAAAGAAGAAAAAAATAAAAGGTCTTTGACGCCTCCTCTCACAGGAGAGCTGATGGTCAAAGCTAATCTTTCCCATCATCTGTTCTCCAGCATGTTGCCACGTTTGACATTACAGCTTTTACAAGGTCTTAAGGTCAAAACCAAAAAGTCTCACTTTCTCTGTACCTGGTTCACCGCTGAGAGTTTGCAAAGAGGCTGGGATGAAAGATTGAGAAAAGCGAGAAAGTCACTGGAGTGAGAAATAGATAAAGTGTGTGTGTGTGTGTGTGTGTGTGTGTGTGTGTGTGTGTGTGTGTGTGTGTGTGTGTGTGTGTGTGTGTGTGTGTGTGTGTGTGTGTGTGTGTGTGTGTGTGCGTGCGTGTGCGTGTGTGTGTGTGTCTGCAGCCTGGAGAGACTCATATTTCTAGTGGGGTCTAAGTTGCTGGTGTTGTGTTCAGGCTGGACTGTCCTAAAAAAAATTTTTTAAAAAGTGTAGCTGACTCATGACCCTGCGGTGCTCCCTCTCTCCACCTCTCTAAACATTTTTGTCTCTTCTTTTTCGGTGTCATCTAGTTTCACCTTTCCCTTTTTCCCCCCTCACTCTTTGTTAAATTAATTTATTCTGCACAACATGTGATCAAAAACAGAGCACGCCAAGCCTTCCTCCCTTGTCTTCTCATCTCTTCTCTTTCTTGTGTGCCTTTAGATGGTTAAAAGTAGCGATAGCGGGGCGTCCGGGTGGCGTAGCGGCCTATTCTGTACCCTACCCACATTGGCATCGCCGGTTCGAATCCCCGTGTTACCTCCGGCTTGGTCGGGCGTCCCTACAGACCCAATTGGACGTGTCTGTGGGTGGGAAGCTGGATGTGGGTATGTGTTCTGGTCACTGCACTAGCGCCTCCTCTGGTCAGTCAGGGCACCTGTTTGGGGGGAGGGGGAACTAGGGGGAATAGCGTGATCCTCCCATGCGCTACGTCCCCCTGGTGAAACTCCTCGCTGTCAGGTGAAAAGAATCAGCTGGTGACTCCACATGTATGGGAGGAGGCATGTGGTGGTCTGTAGCCCTGCCCGGATCGGCAGAGGGGGTGGAGCAGCGACCGGGACGGCTCGGAAGAGGGGGGTAATCGGCAGGGTACAACTGGGGAGAAAAAGGGGGATAGATAAATAAATAAAAGTAGTGATAGCATATTCAAGATCCATCGTCCTGTGCGGAAAGATTTTCATCATTTGTATCCCAAGATGAAAAACGTGAAGTAGGCTGGGTTCAAGTTAGCATGAAATTCATGAAGTACCTACTTCAAAAAATCAGGTCTCTCGTATTTGTATATCTGACAGCAGTACTTGCAGACATTCAGAGGTTGCTCCCGCAGGAGCAGGACGGGATTATTTACTCCTCTGTAGATAACGAGGAGGTATTCATAATATATGAAGGGCTCAATATTTTTAGGAACCTATCCTTTTGAACGCTAATCCCACTCTATGGGCAATCAAATAAACTCACTCCAGAGAAGAAGAAATGAGCATGTGATTGCATTCATTAGTTCTGTTTGTAGCTCAGAAGCCAATCCATATGTTTCTGTAGCCGCAGCAATCAAACTTAATCAGAGTTTAGGAGAATTGGAAAGATGCCTTTTCTAAACTGCGGAGAAACAAAAGCCAATGCCCACTGCACAATTAGATGGGTAATTTCAGATATACCCTGTTAAACGCTTAAGACACCCAATTAACCTGCAAAAAAAACATGCAAATGAGTAGCAACAACTGCACTTCAGATTTGTTTTAATGTGGCGGCACGGTGGCGCAGTGGTTAGCGCGGTCGCCTCGCAGCAGGAAGGTCCTGGGCTCAAGCCCCGGGGTAGTCCAACCTTGGGGGTCGTCCCGGGTCGTCCTCTGTGTGGAGTTTGCATGTTCTCCCCGTGTCTGCGTGGGTTTCCTCCGGTTTCCTCCCACAGTCCAAAGACATGCAAGTCAGGTGAGCTGGCCGTACTAAATTGTCCCGAGGTATGAATGGGTGCGTGGGCCCTGTGATGACCTGGCGGCCTGTCCAGGGTGTCTCCCCGCCTGCCGCCCAATGACTGCTGGGATAGGCTCCTGCATCCCTGAGAGCAGGCTAAGCAGTTCAGATAATGGATGGATTGTTTTAATGTTTTCCAGTTTAGCAATATCAGCTTTGTATGTGTGGCGAAACATGAGTCTGCCAGCTGGGTGTCTTGTTTTCCCCACGTTTTGGAAGAGAAAAATCCCTGGCAAAAATGTAACGTTACTATTCACAGGTTCTTGAAGTCCGTCTTGCAGTGTTCCCCCAAGTCTTCCTCATTTTCTCACAGTAGCAAAACAGATGTATCCAGGTGCCACACTGTAAAAAACCCATCTGGACAGCCGGTGTCAAACTTAGGAATTTTGTCTCTACTACAGTATATTTTTGTCATTAATTTATACTGAATTAGATGTACATTTTCATTAGGGGTTAATTTTATGTGTGAGTTGTAAACATTCCTTCCGTTTTTGAAATAAAAAAGCACCTACCCTTCAGAAAATAGTAAATGTTAATGAAACATCACCGGAGTGTTGGAAGGACGTTGGCAACAGCGACAGATCATTTCACAAGTTGTGGAAATCAACTCATGAAGCCCTGTAGGTTTCAGTGGAGCCGCAAAACCACCCAAATTCTAAGGAACCCCGTGTCTCGTCTTTATCTTGTCCTGTTTTGTCGTGTGTGTGTGTGTGTGTGTGTGTGTGATAAGTTTGTATGTATTTGTGTGGGCGGGGATGCAATATTACCTGTGATGATAGCCGTATGTGACTGTAGGGTACTTGTGGGTTTTGATTTCTTGAAGAAGTGGTGTTTTTGTGTTGAAATATTCATTGTAGTCAGACCCAGGCTCCAGCATCACCGAGATCCCGAGACCAGGATAAGTGGTTCGGATAATGGATGGATGGATGGATGAATGGATGGATGGATGGATGGATGGATGGATGGATGGTATTCAGACCTTTACTCATTCAATCAACATTTTAAAAAAAAGTTATTATATTTAAGGTTAGCAATCATTCGGCAATGAAAGGTGTCGTGTTTTTCAGTCACCAGATATTTCACTTGCTTGGGAGGTGCAGAGTAATAAACTTGCCCTGAGGTTTCCAGTGAAACTGGACAGCTGCTTCAACTCGCACATGGGGCGCCATTGTCCTCACCATGTCTACAGTAACACCTTTATCACACACACCCACACACAACTGATAGGCTGCAAGTGTCTATTGTCTCCATTAACAAACTCAACTCTTGCTACTACTACTACTACTAATTACTACTACTACTTTTGGCTGCTCCCGTTAGGGGTCGCCACAGCGGATCACATTTCCATCTCTTCCTGTCTTCTGCATCTTCCTCTGTCACACCAGCCACCTCCATGTCCTCCCTCACCACATCCATAAACCTCCTCTTTGGCCTTCCTCTTCTCCTCTTTCCTGGCAGCTCCATATTCAGCCTCCTTCTCCCAATATACCCAGCATCTCTCCTCCACACATGTCCAAGCCATCTCAATCTTGCCTCTCTTGCTTTGTCTCCAAGCCGTCCAACCTGAGCGGTCCCCCTAATATAATAATTCCTAATCCTGTCCTCCTTCATCACTCCCAATGAAAATCTTATTAGCATCTTCAACTCTGCCACCTCCACCTCCACCTCCTCCTCCTGTCTTTTCATCGGTGCCACCGTCTCCAAACCATATAACATAGCTGGTCTCACAACCATCTTGTAAACCTTCCCTTTAACTCTTGCTGATACCCTTCTGCCGCAAATCACTCCTGACACTCTTCTCCACCCACTCCACCCTGCCTGCACTCTCTTCTTCACCTCTCTTCTGCACTCCCTGTTACTTTGGACAGTTGACCCCAAGTATTTAAACTCAGCTCGTGCTATGGATGATTACACCTGGATATGTGTGTGTATTTAAGATGGAAAGGACATCGGGACTCAGTGGATACTGCTAGTGCTACCCCGGGGAATGAGTCTTTTCCATCCATCCCTTTACTGCCAACGTGGTCTTTTTAGTGTGTGTGTGTGTGTGTGTGTGTGTGTGTGTGTGTGTGTGTGTGTGTGTGTGTGTGTGTGTGTGTGTGTGTGTGTGTGTTTTTCGATCCTTTACCTGAAGTGCTACTAAAGTTCTGTCAGCCCACTGCCCAACAAAGGTACACACTCATCACAAAAGTGTCTGTCACAAGACAATAAAGTAGAGAGGGAGAGAGAGAGAGAGAGAGAGAGAGAGAGAGAGAGAGAGAGAGAGAGAGAGAGAGAGGAGAAGCAGAGTGTAAGAAGGAGCGATAGAAACAGGAATCAAAGAAACACCAGTTGTGAAGACGTTAAAGTGAATTAGAGCATTTGCCTGTGTGCAGGCATATGAGTCTGTCTGTATGTAAACCTGTACCTGAGTGTATGTCTGTCTCTCTCTCTCGCTCTGTGTGTGTGTGTGTGTGTGTGTGTGTGTGTGTGTGTGCATGGCCTGCAGCCACTACTAATCTTTCATGTGCCAAATGTCATACGGTCATGAATTTGCAACGTGATAGGGCAACACCCTCCCTCTGTATGGGAGGCCACGCAGGGTCGAACCACTGAAGTACCAGCACACACACGCTGAAAATGTGCACACACGCACTAAAAATGCACACACACGCACTGGAAATATAGGCTACTTCTGTGTGTGTATGTGCGTGTGTGTGTGCACATCCATCCATTATCCAAACTACTTCTCCTGCTCTCGGGGTTGCGGGGAGGCTGCAGCCTATCCCAGCAGTCAGGAGGCAGCAGGCGGGGAGCCCCCCTGGGCAGGCCGCCAGTCCATCACAAAGGCTGCCAGGCCATCACATGCGCACACACATGTGCAAACTAATTTCAGTGCACCCGGAAGTTGTTGCAGTGTAACAGGAAGTCAGGCAGGTTGAGTTTTAAATCTGGACATTCCCGTTACACGAACCGACTTCCGGACACACTGTGTGTGTTTGTGTGTGTGTGTGTGTGTGTGTGTGTGTGTGTGTGTGTGTGTGTCTGATTGTAAAATACTTGTCAGTGTGGCCGGAAGTTGTTTCTGTGTAACAGGAAGGCGTAGATCCAGACAGCAACCTGGCCCTACGCACCTCTACGGCGCCATCCTTTCCAGGATGAAGATCAATATTAATTGTAATTGATCTTTTAGTGATCAACTGTTGGGTACTGCTAATATCGACCAAATTTAAGATTTTTTTCATCCGCCTAATGCACTGCGTGTGGTTTGTCATGGTGAACGCCCCGAGTCGAGACTGCACCACTCGAGTCAATACAGCAACCTCAACGTCCAACATACCAAGCAGGCATTGTCCTTCCGCCAACAACTCCAGGTGGCGCTCCTGGTCGTCCAGGGTGCGGTTTGACAGCGGATCAGATTAACCCCTGTTTGGTTTTAGAACTGAATTGGCAAGGAATCGCTTCACCATTTGGGACCGATGGGCGAACCTTTCGTCACAGACCACATCTTAGTATCCCATCACAGGATTAGACACCGTTGTCAGATGAGAGTTGATGTCAATCGTTTAGCCAACACCCCTAAAGCCGGCCAAACGTAAATCCGTGGCATTCTTTCCTCCGGAGGATACGTGTTCGGCGTTGGAGGGTCCGCCAAGTCCTGCAAGAAATAGACACCTGGACAGGCCGCCAGTCCATCACAGGGCCGACACATACACGCACACACACACGCACGCACGCACGCACGCACACACGCACACACACACACACGCACACACACACGCACACACGCACACACACACACCTAGGGACAGTTTAGCATGGCTGATTCACCTGACCTACATGTCTCTGGACTGAGGGGGAAACACCCGGAGGAAACCCACGCAGACACCGGGAGAACATGCAAACTCCACACAGAGGACGACCCGGGACGACCCCCAAGGTTGGACTACCCCGGGGCTTGAACCAAGGACCTTTCTGCTGTGAGGTGACTGCACTAACCACTGCGCCACCGTGCCGCCCAATGACTGCTGGGCTAGGCTCCAGCATCCCCGCGACCCTGAGAGCAGGACAAGTGGCTTGGATAATGGACGGATGGACTATATGTGTTCTTGTAACTTCACGTAGTAACTGTATTTTCAAATGAGCTCTAGTAATAAACTCTAACTTACCTACGTACTTACATGTGGTGAAAATGACACACCTGGTTTTACAAGTGCACACAGACCAACACCACCCTGTGGACGAGGCTTACAGGGCCAGTTGTGCTTCAAGCCACACTGACTGGTACAGGATGTGACAAACATGAGCTTGTTGTAGAAGCATTACAACAAAGAGCTCATTGTACAAGCGCGTTGTACGTGACACACAAACTACTACTACTACTACTACTACTACTTTCGGCTGCTCCCGTTAGGGGTCTCCACAGCGGATCATCCGTTTCCATTTCTTCCTGTCTTCTGCGTCTTCCTCTGTCACACCAGCCACCTGCATGTCCTCCCTCACCACATCCATAAACCTCCTCTTTGGCCTTCCTCTTCTCCTCTTCCCTGGCAGCTCCATATTCAGCATCCTTCTCCCAATATACTCAGCATCTCTCCTCCACACATGTTCAAGCCATCTCAATCTTGCCTCTCTTGCTTTGTCTCCAAACCATCCAACCTGAGCGGTCCCTCTAATATAATCGTTCCTAATCCTGTCCTTCTTCGTTACTCCCAGTGAAAATCTTAGCATCTTCAACTCTGCCACCTCCAGCTCCGCCTCCTGTCTTTTCATCAGTGCCACTGTCTCCAAACCATATAACATAGCTGGTCTCACAACCATCTTGTAAACTCTCCCTTTAACTCTTGCTGGTACCCTTCTGTCGCAAATCACTCCTGACACACTTCTCCACCCACTCCACCCTGCCTGCACTCTCTTTTTCACCTCTCTACTGCACTCCCGTTACTTTGGACAGTTGACCCCAAGTATTTAAACTCAAATGCCTTTGTCACCTCCACTCCTTGCATCCTGACCATTCCACTGTCCTCTCTCTCATTCACACATAGGTATTCCGTCTTGCTCCTACTGACTTTCATTCCTCTTCTCTCCAGTGCATACCTCCACCTCTCCAGGCTCTCCTCAACCTGCACTCTACTCTCGCTACAGATCACAATGTCATCTGTGGACATCATCGACCATGGAGACTCCTGCCTGATCTTGTCCGTCAACCTGTCCATCACCATTGCAAACAAGAAAGGGCTCAGAGCCGATCCTTGATGTAATCCCACCTCCACCTTGAACCCATCTGTCATTCCAACCGCACACCTCACCATTGTCACACTTCCTTCATACGTATCCTGCACCACTCCTACATACTTCTCTGCAACTCCTGACTTCCTCATGAAATACCACACCTCCTCTCTCGGCACTCTGTCATAAGCTTTCTCTAAATCTACAAAGACAAAATGCAACTCTTTCTGGCCTTCTCTATACTTCTCAATCAACATTCTCAAAGCAAACATCGCATCTGTGGTGCTCTTTCGAGGCATGAACCCAAACTGCTGCTCGCTGATCATCACCTCTCCTCTTAACCTAGCTTCTATTACTCTTTCCCAAATCTTCATGCTGTGGCTGGTCAACTTTATACCTCTGTAGTTGTTACAGTTCTGCACATCGCCCTTGAAAATCGGTACCAGTATGCTTCTTCTCCACTCCTCAGGCATCCTCTCACTTTCCAGGATTGTGTTAAACAATCTAGTTAAAAACTCCACTGCCATCTCTCCTAAACATCTCCATGCCTCCACAGGTATGTCATCAGGACCAACTGCCTTTCCACTCTTCATCCTCTTCATAGCTGCCCTCACTTCCTCCTTGCTAATCCGCTGAACTTCCTGATTCACTATCCCTACATCATCCAACCTTCTCTCTCTCTCATTTTCTTCATTCATCAGCCCCTCAAAGTATTCCTTCCACCTTCTTAGCACACTCTCCTCGCTTGTCAGCACATTTCCATCTCTATCCTTGATCGCCCTAACTTGCTGCACATCCTTTGCAGCTCGGTCCCTCTGTCTAGCCAATCGGTACAAGTCCTTTTCTCCTTCCTTAGTGTCTAATCTTTCATACAACTCACCATACGCCTTTTCCTTTGCCTTTGCCACCTCTCTCTTTGCTTTACGCTGCATCTCCTTGTACTCCTGTCTACTTTCTTCATCTCTCTGACTATCCCACTTCTTCTTTGCCAACCTTTTCCTCTGTATAATTTGCTGTACTTCCTCATTCCACCACCAAGTCTCCTTGTCTTCCTTCCTCTGTCCTGATGACACACCAAGTACCTTCCTAGCTGTCTCCCTCACTATTTCTGCAGTGGTTGTCCAGCCATCTGGCAACTCTTCACTACCACCCAGTGCCTGTCTTAACTCCTGCCTGAACTCCACACAACAGTCTTCCTTCTTCAACTTCCACCATTTGATCTTTGGCTGTGTCTTCACTCGCTTCCTCTTCTTGGTCTCCAAAGTCATCCTACAGACCACCATCCGATGCTGCCTAGCTACGTTCTCCCCTGTCACCACCTTGCAGTCTCCAATCCCTTTTAGATGGCGCCTTCTACATAAGATATAGTCCACCTGTGTGCACTTTCCTCCACTCTTGTACGTCACCCTGTGTTCCTCCCTCTTCTTGAAATATGTATTCACCACAGCCATTTCCATCCTTTTCGCAAAATCGACCACCATCTGTCCTTCCACATTTCTCTTCTTGACTCCATACCTTCCCATCACCTCCTCATCACCTCTGTTCCCTTCACCAACATGTCCATTGAAGTCCGCTCCAATCACCACTCTCTCCTCCTTGGGTACCCTCTCCACCATGTCGTCCAACTCACTCCGGAATTCTTCTTTTTCATCCATCTCACACCCAACCTGCGGGGCATATGCGCTGATAACATTCAGCAATACACCTTCAATTTCCAGCTTCATACTCATCACTCTGTCTGACACTCTCTTCACCTCCAGCACGCTCTTGACATACTCTTCCTTCAGAATTACCCCTACCCCATTACTCCTCCCATTCACACCATGGTAGAAGAGTTTGAACCCACCTCCGATACTCCTGGCCTTACTCCCCTTCCACCTGGTCTCTTGCACACACAGTATGCCTACCTTTCTTCTTTCCATCATGTCAGCCAGCTCTCTCCCTTTACCAGTCATAGTGCCAACATTCAAAGTTCCAACTCTCACCTCCACATGCCTACCCTTCCTCCTCTCTAGCTGCCTCTGGACATGCTTTCCCCCTCTCCTTCGCCCAACAGTAGCATAGTTTCCACCGACACCCTGCTAGTTAACAGTACCGGTGGCGGTCGTTGGTAACCCAGGCCTCGACCGATCCGGTATGTAAGTCTTATTTATGATCCGCATATTTGATTTGGCAAAGATTTTACGCCGGATGCCCTTCCTGACGCAACCCTCCCCATTTGTCAAAGCTTGGGACCGGCACTAAGGATGCACTGGCTTGTGCATCCTCAGTGGCTGGGTTACGTGACACACAAACACATTTCACATTTAACGTTAGGTGTTGTCCCCCATTTCAAATTCTAAATGTCAAACACCTGCAGCAGGCTGGACGGGGGGGCGACACAGAGACCGACAGGCCGGCAAACACTGTGATGCTGCCAATACAAAGACTGCCCTGAACATAATGAACACACACACCTAATTAGCATGCTGCAAACTCTGCTTTTCATGCATACACACACATGCGCACGCACACACACACACACACACACACACACACACACACACACACACACACACAGAGTGAATGAAGTGACTGCAGCTGTACTGGCATCAACAGTCCCCACATCGTCTCAGTTAGTCAGAACCACAAAGGACGGAAATGCCAGTGTGTGAGATACGAGACCCATGCTGCCATTGTGAGCCATCTCAAATTATGAAGGCTTGACGTGCACACGAGACCTTGAGGTGAGAGGAGGTGGGGTGCAGAATGATAGAATGAGAGAGAGAGAGAGAGAGAGAGAGAGAGAGAGAGAGAGAGAGAGAGAGAGAGAGACGGCGCTACTGCTCCGACGACCCTTTAGCCTTAATTAGCATGCTTATAACTAACACGCCGCCTGGCTTTTGAGGAGGATTTGTGAAACCATATCGGCCTCAACATTGCGCTCTCACGTCTCCCACCGGGGTCACTGTCACACAAAGCAATGAATATAAAAGAGTGACGCAAACGGCTCTCACTTCAGCGGCACCGATCACTGTCGTGTGGCGGGCCTCCAAGGTTAAACAAGGGATGACAAACACTT